>NC_133325.1:489360229-489960229 GCF_042186555.1 Aquarana catesbeiana
GCAAGAAATGGGTCAAAATGGTGGAATTGTATATGTGTATAAAAAAAAACAGAAAAGAGGAAGCTAAGTAGTCAGCCACCGCCCTATAATGGCTCTGGACCCCAGGAAGTAGACACCCCCCTTCGTCTACCGCCCCTCTGTTGCAAGTGACAAAGGAGTCTCTGACACCTCCCCCACCTTACTTAACAGTAGACAAGGCCCACTTGTCTTTGTACGGTTCGGGTGGCTGCTGCCACACACGCCTGACCCAAACTGTACCACCTGCACCACCGCCAACTCCGGAACTTACCTACATGTATCCGGTGATAGACCAGTCCTCGGGATCGTATTACAAGGCCCCAACCTACCCCATTAATGACAAGTGTACATTCTGGGGAAGACTTGGATAGCTCCCAGGGGGGAAACCCAGACACTCAAGCCTCAGGAGGTTCCTCCCTTGGTCCTCCTACCCTAACAGACCTGGAACTAGGGACTCAGACTCAGCCTAATGCTAATAGACCAGGAGACCCAACGTCAGCCCCAACTCGGTCCCTCCTCTCAAAGTCCCAACCAGAGTCACGCTGGCCCTGCCAGGATGCACCAAGTTGACAGACAGGCCGGAACAGGTACAACCCCAAAATGACAGACTGTTACATTTCAAGGTCCACCCTGCATTGGATCCATCCCTATGTATGACTCATCAGCTGGGGCAATGGGTTCCTTCGCTCCACTGTCCAATGACCCATTTGACCACCTATATGGTGACACACTTTTACAGTCCCTCTTACGCCCCTCGCAATCCAATACACAAATCCAGCAGCCATTACCCAGTACTCTCCCTAAACCCCCCTTTGAATGGGTTCCTAGACCCTCACACCACCAAAGACAATGGCCCCAATACGGCCCCTTCCCTTCATCACCGAGAGTCTGACTTTAAGGAAATTTCTCTAATAACAGTAAATGTAGCAAATGTGCTATATTTATGCAAATGGTTTTAATTGTGTTTAAGCTGTATTAGCAATAACTGGTTTAAAATGTAGTTTAAAATGTTCAATTTCAATATTGAAGAGTATTATAAATAAAGAGGAAGTTTATGTATTCTGGGCGTTATGTCAGAAGAAGAACAAAAGAGGAAATGCTTTCCTTGCTTAAATCTATATCTAGATTTAGGGCCCATTCACATCTAAGCGTTTTGTAGTCTGAAAAAAAAAAAAAATTATTCTGTATGTATTCATATCTCCACTCTAAAACGCCTGAAGTCAATATGTGTACAAGAGTTCATACAAGAAAAGGCGAATCTGTTGAGAAATAGCACAGGAAGTTTACTGATTTGGGTTTTAGCGTGCTGAACAGAGTGCATAGACACATGTTAGCTGCCGCATTTATTTCAGGTCTTAAAGAGTCAATCCGAAAGGGTCTGAGTATAGAGTAATGGAGCTTGAGACGTTGTTATTAGAAGTTATTAGGTCCAGAATCCTCACAGAGCAGTAGAGAGTAGCTCCTCTCATGATGGCCTCTGACACACCCTATCTGCGCCCACCAGTACCAACTCCACGTGCCTGCTACAACTGCGGAAGACCCGGCCACTCCAGAAGGGAAAGCCCATTGAAATTCACCCACAGTCAACCATGCCCCAAACGTGGTCCACATGAAAGTGCCCAGTACCAGGGACATGACACCCCACCTCGCCTACCACCTCGCCCACCTCTCCGGATCACATGGACCTTCTCCACAAGGATTCAGCCAAGCCTGTGTCACCTGCCAGCTACACCTGGACTGTTATGCCACAAAGTGCCCAGAACTCACCCTCCCAATTCGCCAAGGCAATGGCCCTCATTCTGGACACCTGGATGAAGTTACACCCAGACATTGTACTCCTTCAGTATGTAGATGACCTCCTGCTTGTGATTGCCTCAATCTTCTCTGAAAGCCTCCTCCACTACTTGGTTGAGCAAAATTGCAAGGCCTTAAAGCAAAAAGTTCAGAGAGAAGGTGATTTTCCTAGGCCTCTGCATCTCCCAAGTCACCTGGCATCTCACTGAAGAAAGAGTTGCTGCAATCAAGGGCATCCCTTTGCCTCAAGGTCAAAAGCCCCTTCACGCCTTTCTAGGATTAAACTCCTACTGCCATTCTTGGATTCAAGTTCCAGAAGCCTCCCTTTTGATGCAATCCCTTTATGATGCCCTGAAATCTGACCCTTTCCTGCTTTCACCAGAAGCTGTGGACAATTTTGAAACTCTGAAGGAGATCCTCTCAACAGCCCTTTGGGCCTCCCAGACTAAAAGACTTTCAAACTGTTTGTCTCAGAGAGTACCAAGTACAGCCCTGTGCCCAGCAAGACACCTCCTCAGACTCCAGTGTGCCTTGCTTCTCCCCGATAACATCACCGTCCTCCCATGTGATACCCTTAACCCATCCATTCTGCTTCCTCTTCTCGAGGGGGGTACCTCTTTGGAGAATAATCCTCATCTCATTGCTCATAACTGCTTCGAAGTGATGACAGCCCTTGAGAATCCGACTTGACAATTTTTGTGGATGGTTCCAGGTATGCAGACAGTACTGGACAGTACCACACAGGATACGCAGTCACCACCAAAGATATAATTCTTCAAGCTTCAGCATTACCCTCCTCCATGTCTGCCCAGGAAGCAGAATTCCAGGCCCTAACTATGGCATGCAAATTGGCAGAAGGACATTTTGGGATCATCTGGAAAACCAGAGGGTTCCTGACAGCAGCAGGAACACCTGTAATACACAGTGCAGCTATCTAGGACTTAATGGATGCCCTACTCCTCCCAGCACAAGTGGGCAAGCTGATTTCTCAAGAAGCAAGAGGCAATCACCTGGCAGATACCACTGCGAAACAAGCTGCAGATTGAACGCAAGAAGTGGTCAGCAGAGTGAATGCACCTATCCAGGATGATACTGTAGAAACCACTATGATTCTACAAAACCCTCCTGTAAACAGGACCCACCTCAAGGAGTAACAAGAGACAGCTGACAAAGAAGAAAAAGAAGTGTGGATCAAAAAAGGAGCCACAGAAGTTGAAGGAATCATGGAATTAAACAAGAAACGGTCTCTGCCACATAGGCCGGAAGCCTATCCCGTTACCAACATGACGGCAAAGACCACAGCTGAAAGACTTTTAACAGAAATAGTGTGCAGATATGGTGTCCCAGAGGTCATAGAGAGCGATCAGGGGCCGGCTTTCACGGCCTCAGTAACCAAGGAGATATGGACAGCTTTAGGTAGGGGTCGCACTGGCTTTCCACACCCCATACTGTCCTCAGAGCAGTGGGAAGGTGGAAAGATTGAATGGCACAATAAAATCTAGAATGCTAAAAATGTCTCAGGAAACGGGAATGAGTTGGCCAGACAGCCTACCCATTGCCTTATTCAGTGTTAGGTTCACTCCAAGAGAAAACCATGGTCTGTCATTCTATGGGATATTGTTTGGTTCAGCCCTCAGTCTAGGTTGTTATTTCCCACAACAGTTGCAGCTCCAATCTGATGTATTAACTGATTATGTGACTGTTTTATCTCGAGAATTAACCCGTATCCATTCGGAAGTGTTTTCTTCCATTCCAGATCCTGAGCTAGATACAGGAATGCACAAGCTGGTTCCTGGTGACTGATAAAGAAGTTTGTGAGAAAACATACTCTTGAACCCAGATATGATGGTCCTTTCCAGGTACTCCTAACAACTGCCACATCAGTCAAGGAGGCCGGGAAGAACATGTAGACACACGCCTCCCACTGCAAGAAAGTCCCTGTACCTGAGGAAGAGGCCGAGGGGACCAAATGATTCTGTATATCCTTTTCATAGTAATCATTGCCCAGGCGCAAGAGGTAGCCATCAAACAAAAAGATGGTATAACCCAGTTCTGGTATAACTCATCCAATACACATGTTGCTACTTTTATATCCTCTTATGAACAGATAATTCCAGGTACTATCTACAAGATCCGGACCTGGGATGAAGCAGTAAGACCCATGATTGTGTATGTATGCGTCACTGACACCTATTGGGGTAACAACTGTGATTCCTGGGGAGCAGTGGGTTGGAACACTGGGGGTACAAACTGGGGGTACAAACCTGAGAATGCCCAAAATAGGAAAGACAAAAATGGGAAGTCACTCTTAGATAGAATGACAATCAACAAACACACAGATCAGCCTTTCCAACTGAAAAATATATTCAATAACCCAGAGTGGGGAGTTCCCTAATCTTCATCTAGCTCAAACCCCCATTTACAGACATTAAAGGACATGGTGGCCATAGCAGACCCTACCTTTGAGGATACCATGGCTGCAGAAACCGGGTTCTCAGATGTCAACTTGTGGCTTGAGTGGATGAGGTACAGTGTAGGGAAACACAATAAGACCAATTGCTATGTGCGTTGGGGGGCTAGACCACAATTAGGAATGGTACCTCTAAACATACCCCCAGAACATAGGACATGTTTCCTCAGCCTATTTACCAACAAAACCACTGACCACTCCCTATGTGAAGGAATATCCCATAGTTACCAAGACCCCCAAGCCAGGTGAAGGTATCACCATATATCCTGGCAATTACACATGCTATGGATGGTATCAGGGAGTGGGGAAACCTCTTGGGAATTTCACTAAGGGTTACTGTGGATCTTATAGTGAGGTGTCTGCAAATCTAGTGCAAAATCAAGTCCAGTCTTTGGGAGACATGTACTGGATCTGCGGAGACATGAAAATTAGAAGCAGATTGACAGGACAGGAGAATGTGCATTAGCCAAGGCCATAATACCTCTACATATTCTCTCAGAGAATCCAAGGCCAAATACATACAACACACCCCGACCTAACAGGAGGTGTAAGAGTGCCCCAGCAGGAAGCTTTGACCCTCATGTATACATAGATGCCATAGGGGTCCCTAGAGGGGTCCCAGATGAGTTCAAAGCAAGAGACCAATTAGCAGCAGAATTTGAGTCCCTGATCCCCATCATCACTGTAAACAAGAATGTAGACTGGATAAATTACATCTACTACAACCAACAAAGGTTTGTTAATTACACCAGAGATGCACCCCGAGGTTTAGCCGAACAACTAGAAGCCGCTTCACATATGACCTTCCAAAACCGCCTGACCTTAGACATGGTCCTAGCTGAAAAGGGGGGTGTGTGTAAAATGTTACCTGAAACAAGTACATGCTGTACTTATATCCCAGATAACACAGGCCCAAATGTTAAAGTGACTTTAGCCATCGAGAAGCTTGAGGATTTGTCCAAAGAATTAAAGAAGAATTCAGGGCTCGCCAACCTCTGGGAGCAGTACTTCACCTGGATAAAGGAGGGATGGCAGGGAATTTTAACACAGATCAGAATAGCCATTCTGATAATTCTAGTGACCCTAGCTGCCATGGTCTGCTGTGTTCTTTCCTACTTTAAGAAGTGTGTAGAAAAAGCTGTTGACTAATCTACTCCCATGTTTTGTGAACCAGGAAATACAAGACTTGATGATGATTATGTGTTACACTCCGTTATAGTCACATCCTCCCGAGATGCATAGGATTACAGGAACAGACAGCACCTGATTGCCCCTCCAAGCTGTATCGAGGGGGGTAGTGAGTTAGTCACTGCTCTTCTTTATATACAGCTGAAAAGAGTTGCAGAGAGGGCCAGGGTAGTGAGTAGGACTTTTTAGTATGAGAGACAGTTTGAAATAGACAGCTTCAAGGGGGGACTGTAATGGATGTGATCATGGTGAACTGTCTATTCCAATACCTGCTTTATATACCTATATATATATAACTCAGCTTCTATGCTTATTAAGCCTTAAGACATTTACAGATATTCTGCAAAGCTCAAAGCTTGCTTAGAAACTGGACTGACTGCAAAGAGTTAATCAAAAAGTTTGTGCCTGCTTCCCAGAATACATTCAGAATATAACAGCATAACACAATGGAGCAAGAGCAAGAGAATGCTGCAAAAACAATGATTCATTTCTGTAAATGTGCATCAGCTGAAAACCAAAATTTTGTAACATATTTGTATTTTTATATTTGTGGTTTGTATGCGCCAGTCTTGTTGACGTATCTCAATCTTCAGTGGAATTGTATAAAAGTCTTGAGAAGCGTAAATATTAAACAGAAAGTAATTTGACTCTGAACTAAGCAGTCTCAGTGTGAGCTTACTTGAAGCATGCATGCTTTTGTATTCAACTGATTGGGGGTAGATATAATAGTATCGGAACTTTTGTTCTGAATCCAAAACACGAGTATGGCGATACCATGTGTGAGACTTTTACACAGCCTGGCCACATACAGAGGACCAACATTGAAGTAGAACCTTCAGGCGTTCTAGGAGCATAAATTACACATCTCATTTCATTCCTACCTATCACACTTTTGAAGGTCCTGGAGCACCAGGACAGTGGAATTAAAAATGACCCCATTTTGGAAAGCAAACACACCAACGTATATTCTATGAGGCATGGGCTGCAAATAGGTACTCAGGTACTCTGATGGGCTGCAGATAGGTACTCGGGTACTCAGATGGCCTGGTGACAGGTACTCGGTTACTCTGATGGCCTGGTGACAGGTACTCGGGTACTCTGATGGCCTGGTGACAGGTACTCGGGTACTCTGATGGCCTGGTGACAGGTACTCAGGTACTCTGAAGGGCGGTGACAGGTACTCAGGTACTCATATGGCCTGGTGACAGGTACTCAGGTACTCTGAAGGGCGGTGACAGGTACTCAGGTACTCATATGGACTGTGACAGGTACTCAGGTACTCATATGGACTGTGACAGGTACGCGGGTACTCAGATGGACTGTGACAGGTACTCAGGTACTCGGATACTCAGATGAACTGTGACAGGTACTCAGGTACTCGTATGGACTGTGACAGGTACTTAGGTACTCGGGTACTCAGATGAACTGTGACGGGTACTTGGGTACTCAGATGGACTGTGACAGGTACTTGGGTACTCTGATGGACTGTGACAGGTGCTCAGGTACTCATATGGACTGTGACAGGTACTCGGGTACTCAGATGGACTGTGACAGGTACTCGGGTACTCTAATGGACTGTGACAGGTAGCCAGGTACTCGGGTACTCATATGGACTGTGACAGGTATTTGGGTGCTCTGAAGGACTGTGACAGGTACTCGGGTAGTCTGATGGACTGTGACAGGTACTCGGGTACTCATATGGACTGTGAAAGGTGCTCGGGTACTCAGATGGACTGTGACAGATACTCGGGTACTCTGATGGACCATGACAGGTACTCGGGTATTCTGATGGACTGTGACAAATACTCGGGTACTCTGATGGACTATGACAGGTACTCAGATGAACTGTGACAGGTATTTGGGTACTCAGATAAACTGTGACAGGTACTCGGGCATTCTGATGGACTGTGACAGGTACTCGGGTACTCTGATGGACTGTGACAGGTACTCAGATCAACTGTGACAGGTGTTCATAGGAACTGTGACAGGTACTCGGGTACTCAGATGAACTGTGGCAGGTACTTTGATGGGTGGTGACAAGTACTATGATGGGTGGTGACAGGTCCTCTTTATTGGGGGGGCATGGCAATCAGCATGATTGCTGTACACTGTAAGCGTTAACAAGATGTTACCGCAATCTCCTTACCGCAGTTTGTTGACATTTAGTGATCGGCTGTGAAAGGATCACAGCCGATCACATGGGTAAACAGCCCGCCAATGGCTGTTTACCAGCGTTGGTGACGAGCAGTGTTCCCGGGAACATGCCGTCACCGACGTGCGATCGCGCGCATGCGCAGTGCACAGTGGGGTGGAACCATCTGTGATCGGCCGTGACTTCATCACGGCCGATCATGTGGTAAACAGCCATGCCGAATGGCTGTTCACCCCCCTTGGTGGCGAGCGGTGTCTCCATGACAACTCGCCACCGAAAGAGCAGGGATGCGTGCGCATGATCGTGCGCATTCCCTGTTTAAATGGGAGGCCGTCATATGATGCCCTCCCGCAATGATAGCTGCGCCGCCTGGCCCTCATATGACAGCCGGCGGTCGTCAAGCAGTTAAACTTTTGCTTAGCTAAAATGAGTAATGTTCTTTATACATCAGAATAACCCTTGTCTGTAAATTGGTAGGATTTAGAGATTGTTAAATTGCTAGTAGAGTTGGCCCAAACACCCCCCTCAAACATCACAAAAGTTTAGACCCAAACTGCCAACCCTATTAAAGTCTATGGGACCTGAACTTGAAACATCAAAGTCACAATTTTGAATGCTTATATGCAAGTTATTGGCCATAAATAGGGTATGGGGGCCTGGGTAGTGCCCTGGGGGACATGTATTAATGCAATTTTGTTTTTAAAAGGATCGTTTTTACAATCAGGAAAGAAGCAGTGATTTTAATGATGCTTAAAGTGAAACAATAAAAATGAAAAATTCCTTTAAATATGGTGCCTGGGGGGTCCCCTTAGTCTGCATGTAAAGTAGCACATCTGTACTGTTTATAGAAATGGCTGCAGCAAAACTGACATTTCTAAAGAAAAAAAGGTATATTTAAATTTCTGGCAATACAATACCATTTCTGGCAATACAAAACTGTAAAAAAATGGCATCGGGGTCCCCCCCCCAATCAATACCAGGCCCTTTTGTGCCTGTTCTGTCTGCAATGTAGGCTAACTGCTGAATACCTGCTCCACCGTTTGACAGTTCTTAAATAGGTAAGAGGCGGGGCCACCTAGTGACATCACCTTGTGGCACCACCCCCCCCGGTGACATCATCAACCCAGCATGCACCAGTCCATGCCAAGTGGCCTGGTATGGTTCAGGAGGGGACGCTCGCTTGTCCCCCCTTTTCTTGACCTGCCAGGCTGCATGCTTGGACATGGGTCTGGTATGGATTTTGGGGAGCCCCACATCATTTTTTTTTTACATTTTGGCATGGGGTTCCCCTTAACATACATACCAGAGCAGAAGGGCCTGGTATGGATTGGGGGGGGGGATCCCCACACTGTTTTTTTTCACTTTTTTCTATTGCTGGCAATGTTTTTTTTTTCCATTCAGCTGTCAGTGGGGAAGCCTGTTGATTGCTTACGACTCATTTGCTGTTAAGGACGCAGCGGCCAGCTTCCCAGCCAGCTCCTTAACTAGCTATGCACTATGCCCCACTATTGTGGGGTGCTCTGCAGGCGAACATCCCACCAAGCGCCCCCCAAATTCAGGTGTTCTCCAAATAAGAGAACAGATGATGTTCGAGCCGCACTTTTGCTTGGCTCAAACTGTTTACCCAACTCTAATTTCTAGTCGAGATAAGTAGAAATGTTTAAATCTGGTTCAGATTTAATATTTGATCATTTTAAATATGTGGGGCAGAGTTGGATTAGTGCAGATTTACCTATTTTACATATAGGTTTATTTGATGAACAACAAAAATGAAACTGCAAATGTGAAAAAAAGAAAAAAGATAGGTGAAAGATGATCTTGTTATTTTATTGCATCTGTAATACTGAATCAGTATACCGTATATAAAAAAACACTACAGGATCATGCTCCGTAGTCACCATGTCACGGAGTATAACAGAATGGTTTTATTAAAATAGTGAAGGACAATGATGGAAATTGTTACTGATTCTGAAACTTCTGCATTGCTAAGTTGGTTGTCGATTTTCTTGATATGGGGCCCTAAGTATGGCCCCCTCAACATCACCAAAGGGCTGCACATAAAATTTGGTGACTATTCAGTGTCAGAGACAGCAGACACACAACAGGATATAGTCAAATACTATGGGCATGGCACAAGAGATGGTCAGAGACATAATCCAGGAGTTGGTCGGAAACTGTGGACCTGGTATAGGAGATGTTCAGAGACTACAGACATGATACAAGAGATGGTCAGAGACTGTGGACATGGTACAGGAGATTTTCAGAGACTGCAGACATGAAACAAGAGATGGCTAGAGACTGCAGACATGATACAAAAGATGGGCAGGGTCTGCAGACATCAAACAAGAGATGTTCAGAGCCTGAAAACATGATACAAGAAATGGTCAGAGACTGCTGACATGATACAAGAGATGGTCAGAGACTGTGGACATGCTGCAGGAGACATATTACATAATACAGTTAGAAATCACTTTTATAACAGTAGGGTGTTTACATAAAAAAAATTCCAGCAGCTGGAAATACCCCCCCCCCCCCATTGGAAAGAACAAGATAGTTCACAATAACCAGAATAACCAGATAATAACCAGAATAACCACAATAACCAGAATAACCAGAATAACCACAATAACCATATTTGAAATAGTCTCTATGATCCTTTGGAAATAACATTTTCATATGTAAATAAAATATTCTCCTTGTGCTCTCACCAGAAAACAAGATGAAATAAAGCCTTTCAATAAATGCATGTGTCCTGTCCTGATTAAAAGTATCCAGTATGCTTCCATTGTGCTTCTCTCACATCATGTAAAAAAAATTGTACATAGTATAGTATGTTCAAAATTTATAAACCATTAATTTAAAAAAATTGCGTGCTCACATGAGAAGTAATGAAAAAAGTGCCAAACATTATAGCTTTACCACGTAAAAAAAACTCTTGCCATCAGGGCCAGATCTACATTTCAGGAGCCTATATGCAGAGAATTCTAAAGCACCCCCCCTATAAAAAAAAAAAAAAGGCAGTGAGACCGACTTTTTTTTTTCTTGATACATTTTTGCAAAGGTCTAGGAAGTGCAACATTTCACACAAAATTTTAGGGCAAACTGCATTAAACTATCCACATTTTTGGTAAAATATAAAAGACGAGGTTGCACCAAATAAATAGATACCCAACATATCAAACCTTAAATTTGTGTGCACCCATGAAATGGCAACATACTTCAGTACCCTATATTTTTCAAAAGCTCCCTATAGGTCATCAGTTTAGTGTTACGGAGTAGGTCTTGTGCTAAAATTATTGCCCGCACGCCGGTGTGCGTGTCGATATGTAACATATGTATCGCAATCAATGTTTTAACGTGTAGGCGCCCCCGACGCGTGCACTTATGTTCGTACGTGCATATATGTGGGGGTGGGGGGTCTTAACATTTGGGTGCAACTTTATTCTTTTGTAAAAAGTCCCCAATGTGATGATTTTTAGGGGACAGGTTCTCTTTAACCGCTTGCCGACCGCCTCACGCAGATATACTGGGGCAGATGGGCTCGTACAGGCAGAATCACGTACCTATACGTTCCCCTTTAAGAGGCGGTCAGCGCGGGGATACCTGCGATCGCCTCACAGGGAGGAAGAACGGGGAGATGCTAATGTAAACAAGCATCTCCCAGTTCTGCCTAGTGACAGTGTCACTGACCTCTGCTCCCTGTCATCGGAGCAGAGATCAGTGACGTGTCACACACAGCCATGCCCCTCGCAGTTAGAAACACGCCCCTAGAACACACTTAACCCCTACACTGCCACCTAGTGGTTAACCCCTTCACTGCCAGTGTCATTTACACAGGAATCAGTGCATTTGTATAGCACTGATTGCTGTATAAATGACAATGGTCCCAAAAATGTGTCAAAAATGTCCGATGTGTCTGCCATAATGTCGCAGTCACAATAAAAATCGCTGATCGCTGCCATTTAAAAAAAAAATTATTAATGAAAATGCCATAAAACTATCCCCTATTTTGTAAACGCTATAACTTTTGCGCAAACCGATCAATAATCGCTTATTGAGGTTTTTTTTTACCAAAAATATGTAGAAGAATACGTAGCGGCCTAAACTGAGGAAAAAAATGGTTTTTTTACATATTTTTGGGGGATATTTATTATAGCAAAAAGTAAAAAATATGTTTATAGCACAAAAAATAAAAAGCGCAGGGGTGATCAAATACCACCAAAAGAAAGCTCTATTTGTGGGAAAAAAAGGACGTGAATTTTGTTTGGGAGCCACATCGCACGACCGCGCAATTGTCAGTTAAAGTGACGCAGTGCCAAATCGTAAAAAATGCTCTGGTCAGGAAGGGGGTAAATTCTTCCGGGGCTGAAGTGGTTAATGAGACATGCAGGGTCTACCCTTACCCTTCACCTGATGAAGGGGCCCTGCGTGGCTACCAAACATTGCCTTTGCATATACCCTATGACCATGTAATAAAGCTTTGGACCCGTTTGAGGAATCCTTGGTGCGCTGGTGACATTTCTTCTCATATAGTGAAGTTCCCCAAAAAAAGGAAAACAATACCATTGTGTAATATACGTTTAAGGAATTACTGTCACAATAAAATAATATTCACATTCAATAAGTGGCAAAATCACCATCAAGTGAATTCCTTCCATCATATGTGAACCACACATGAGCCCAAAAGATCATGCACCTTACTAGACTGAAACAAAAATCAGGCATATTCAGTAAGGATTCCACAGTCTACTCTGTATCTTCATATGTCCAGCATTATCCCGCACTCTTTGTGTCATAACATAGCTCAGGACCATGCAAGATTAAAGTGTTACTAAACCCACAACAGTAAAATCAGTCTGTATATGCAGTAAAGCATGCTTGTTATACTCACTATGGAACCTAAGGGGTTAATCCTTTGCATTGTGTATAAAGACTGTTTGATCCTGTCGCTCTGATCCTCCTCTTCTTCCACTGTCTCCAAAAAATATCCTGATATTTACAGAGCCATGGGACGGTCTGCACATGCTCAGTTTGGTATGTATCGCTAGAGAGTTTTTTTATTTCTTGGGAGGGTGCATGTGAACAGCACAGGGCCAATCAGCACTGGCCAGCCATGTCCAGACAGAGGAAAAAACTGAAGAGGGAAACCACAAAAGAGTATAGCACTGGAAACCCTTGCCACATCCCAATAATAGAAGAAAATGTAGAGGTAAGTGCCCCAGGGATTGTACGGGCAGAGGGAGCGGTAAACCAGACTTTAAAAGAGTAACATTATGTATAAAAGTACAAATGTATTAAGTATAAGTAGACATAGGGTAGATACAAAAATATATACACCTAAAAACAATTGTTGGATAAAAACAAATAAACAGCAGCTACATTCTGGAGCACACAGACGATCTCCAAACGAGATCAATTGGAGTGTGTGGTCACAAAAGTCCCAACATGTTTCAGAATATGGGGGTAAATACTAAATTCCTTCTTCAGGGGTTGAATTTGAAGCAAGTTTGTTTTATTAACAAAAAAATATATGTATAAGAAATACAAAGAATATAATGAATGACAAACAAATAAGTATGTAAAGACACGGTAGTTGAAAACAACAAGACATATAGTGACAGGCAATGGAGATGATTAATACTCACAAAATTCATATCCTTTAAAAATATAATGCACATCAGATTTCACAGGTAGGAGGGGCCTCCATCTCTAAGTCTGCTCAGTCTCACAGAAAAAGGGGAGCTCTGGGGTCCACGCGAGAGGCTTAGGATGTAAGTCACACAGCACTAACAGTGTCAGAATCACCATAACAGAGCATGAAAAGTATGATATATGTGTAGTTGGAGCATGTAGCGTCCCTATCGCCAAAAAATCACACCAAAGCAAAGACATGTCCAGACAGAGGATCAGGGGAGAATAAAAACTCCTCCTACAAGCTTTACTAGGAACTGATAGAAATCACAAGCATGGGCATCTGCAGAACTTTTTTCAGGGAGGAGGGGCATAATTTTAACCACTTAAGGACCAGAGGGATTTGCCCCCTTAATGACCAGGCCATTTTTTGCTATACAGCATTGCGTCGCTTTAACTGACAATTGTGTGGTCGTGCGACGTTGTACCCAAACAAACTTGACGTCCTTTTTTTCCCACAATTAGAGATTTCTTTTGGTGGTATTTGATCACCTCTGCAGTTTTTATTTTTTACGCTATAAACAAAAAAATGTTGAAAAAAAATATTTTTTACTTTTTGCTATAATAAATATCCAAAAATAAATAAATACATTTCTTCATCAGTTTAGGCCAATATTTATTCTTCAAAATATTTTTGGTAAAAAAAAATGCCATAAGCGTATATTGATTGGTTTGTGCAAAAGTTATAACATCTACAAAATAGGGGAAAAATTTATGGCATTTTTATTATAATTTTTTTCTTACTAGTAATGGCGGTAATCAGTGATTTTTAGCGGAACTGCGACATTGTGGCGGACAGATCGAACGCTTTTGACACTTTTTTGGGACCATTCACATTTATACAGCGATCAGAGCTAAACTCAGAGCCACTGATTACTGTATAAATGTCACTGGCAGGGAAGGAGTTAACACTAGGGGGAGATCAAAGGGTTAAGTGTTCCCTAGGGAGGTGTTTCTAATTGTAGGGGCAGTATACTGACAGGGAGTAGAGAGAGATCGCTGTACCTAATCACTAGGAACAGCAGGTCTCTCTCTACTTCCCTGACAGATTACAGTTTACATTGACAGATCCCCATTCTGGCTCTCTGAGGATCGATCGCAGGTCGGCAGCGGACATCGTGGTCACCGGCCATGTGCATGGGCTTCCGGTATCACACCTTCTGCGACGCGTGCGCTCCCCTAGAGCTCTTAAAGTGGCCAAAGTACAGCTACAGCAATTCACGCAGCCGTGCCAACCTGCCGCAGTATAACTGCGGCGGCTGGTTGGCAATCGGTTAAGGTCACCCATGCTCTGCCCCTTTTCGACAATGTCATGAAGGGGAGGGGCTTAGTCATTATCACATAAAGACATGCAAAGGTTTGAGAAACCTGATGCAAAAGCTTAATAGAAGGATCAAGCTGCCATTGTCTGATTAGCAATTTCTAATCTGTTTTTATGTTTACACTATTGGCACTATTGAATGCACGATATTATAGATCCCCCTTTAGAGCAGGTCAGGCCAGGGTCCCCTATATAGATCCCCCTATAGAGTAGGCCAGGCCAGGGCCCCCCATATAGATCCCCCTTTAGAGCAGGCCAGGCCGGGGTCCCCATATAGATCCCCTTTAGAGCAGGCCAGGCCAGGGTCTCCCATATAGACTCCCCTTTAGAGCAGGCCAGGGCAGGTCCCCATAGAATAGATCCCCCTTTACTTAGTCTTCTTAATCTTACCTTTTTTCAACTCTATATAGAATAGAATCCCCAGGTTTTCCTGCAGCACCACACTTCAGGCTCTCTGGCTTCTCCACCTGCAAAGAATATATTATATATATATTTTTTCCTCTTCACGAATCCTCCTTGCTTCCTCCTCCTCCTCGGCTCAGGCTGCCTGCCTGTTCCCCGGATCTTTCTCCCACGCTGGGCCTTTGCTGCACAGCACAGTCCCTCCCCCAGACAGTCCCACAGATCACTCCGCACACAGGCAGGACTCCACCACCACTTCACTTGAGTACATCTACATCTCTCTCTACACAGTACACAGGAGGGACTTGAGCCAAATGGCCGAGCTGAGGCCTGAGCCATCGCATGGGGGGTGAGGGAGGGATGGTCTTAGTGAGTCAGAGAGCAGCAGACTCAGAAAAAAGTCAGTGGCGGCCAGGGCGGACCCTGCAAGGACACCTTGCCGATAGGGTGACCACATTTTCAAACTGCTATTCAGGGACAACCCCGCCCCCTTCCCAAAAAAAGCTGATTTCAAAACCCTCGCCAACCATAGAATCTGTCACTCCTTTTCCTCCTGCGCGGCTATCTCTATCATAGAGCACTAGGAGGAAGTGATGTCACTTTAGAGCAGCGGTCCCTGACCTATTTTGGCATTGGGGACTGGTTTTGTGGAAGAAAATTTTGACAAGGACTGAGGTGGGTAATGTAGTCTCAGGCTTAATGGGGAATTCGGCAAGGGGTGATTTGCTGGGCGAATGGCTGGTGTTATTTAACACCTAAATCATCCCAACATAATGCTTGATATGGTGTTAGGATGATCAAATCACATTATTTCTAGTACTACATTGTAATATATAATGAAATTGTTCAACTCACCATAATGCAGAATCACTGGGAACCCTGAGCTTGTCACTTGCCACCAGATGCAGCTTGTCACCAGATACAGCTTGTCACTTGCCCCCAGATGCAGCTTGTCATTTGCCATTGCCGCCTGCCACCAGATGCAGCTTATCACTTGCCACTGTCACCCGCCACCAGATGCAGCTTGTCACTTGCCACCATCGCTTGCCACCAGATGCAGTGTGTCACTTGCCACTGTTGCCTGCCACCAGATGCAGCTTGTCACTTGGCACCATATGCAGTGTGTCACTTGCCACTATCGCCTCCCACTAGATGCAGTTTTTCACTTGCTACCATCGCTTGCCACAAGATGCAGTGTGTCACTTGCCACCCGCAGCCTGCCACCAGATGCCATGTGCCACTTGCCACCCATAGCCTGCTGCCAGATGCAGTGTGTCACTTGCCAGCCGATGCAGTGTGTCGCTTCCCACCAGATGCAGTGTCACTTGCCATCCGCAGCCTGCCACCAGATGCAGTGTCACTTGCCACCCCCGGCCTGCCAGTATGAAGTGTCACTTGCCAACTGCAGCCTGCCCAGATGCAGTGTCAGCCACTTGCGACCCACAGCCTGCCCAGATGCAGTGTCACCTGCCACCCACAGCCTGCCAATATACAGTGTCACTTGCCACCCACAGCCTGCCCAGATGCAGTGTCACTTGCCACCAACAGCCTGCCAATATGCAGTGTCACTTGCCACCCACAGGCTGCCAACATGCAGTGTCACTTGCCATCCACAGCATGCCCAGATGCAGTGTCACTTGCCACCCACCACCTGCCAATATGCAGTGTCATTTGGCACCCATAGCCTGCCCAGATGCATTGTCAGTCACTTGCGACCTGCAGCCTGCCGCCTGCCACCAATCCAACAGACCACAGCCCCAGCCTACCAGGGAAGGTGAAAGACCCCCCTGCCGCTGGCTGCTGATGTGGCTCCTCCCAGTGGCAGTGCAGCCCGGGTGTTTGGGAGTTGCCTGCTTTAGAACATGTTGGAGGCTGGAGCTGGTCCAGACCTGGAGAAGAGAGGAGGAGGTGGGTGGACATCCGTGGTGGAGGCAAAGCCGGCCCATGAAGAGCATTAGGTTTGGGGGAGGAGAAAATTAACTCCTCCCCCGCTTTGAATGCTGTGCAGGGAGTCGTAGCTGTGATGCCACTGGTTGCTACACACCAGGTGGCTCTAGCAACCAGTGGCCTGGCCAGTAGAAGTAGAAGAGTCTCCCAGGTGGAGGTGGGGAGGCGGAGGCAGCGACATGGTGATGGCGGGGTTATCTCCTCTGTCAGTTTAATTCCGGGACATTGTATTGTCCCGGAATGAAGGTGCCCGGGGCAATCCGCCACATGTGGGCACCCTACGCCAATCCCTGAGTCCAGGGAGGCTCTTGCCCCCCCCTTGTGCACGCCCATGATCACAAGGCTGCTATGATGAGAAAAGGTATTTAGCAGTTTATATTTACTAAAATAATTCTATTTCCATGTTCTGTGTACTGTGGGGGACCAGATATAGTGAATGCAGGTTCTGGGCTTAGTAACACTTTAAAAGAATATAATTGATAGTTTGTTTACACCAAACACATGGGATGTATGCAAAACCTTTTTCCAAATGTTCCAAAACTCTAAGTACCGTGGCAGCCATAAAAGGGGGAAAGGGCATTTTTTATTGTTTTTTTATGTCTATACGCAAATGTTTTGCCTTTCATTTTTATTTTAAACTGCGTGGGTTGTTTTACAAGGTGAGGATTCACATATACTTTAACTTAGGGGTTTATATGGGACAAAAAGTGTATTACAATGCTGTGCCCTGTATTTCACATTGCACCAATATACCATATATACAATTTTTGTCTGGATTTGTAACAGTTGCAATCAGAAAGTCCTCATAGGGCATACAAAGAAACCACAACTTTATCTATTTAGTATTAATACCCTCAATGCAGTCGTAATTACATAGAAATGTTTTTAAACAGATGTAAACAAACTGTACATGTGCTTTAATTAGGAAATATGAACAAACTTTGCTTTTCTTTTTTACACTCCCTTAAATCACCACTATTAATCTGGCCACAATTCAAAGCGGTTAACCTAAAAACCAAGGCACATCTCCCCAATAGAGACACAGATAGCAGTAAAAACTGCCAGGGATTCTAACTAAATAAAACATTTTGGATAGAGGTATACTTTAAACGACAGCTGTACTTTTCACCTAACTAAGCTAACACCACCCTTCAATCTAAACTATGTTAACCCTCCGCCTGCATATTGCGATTCAGTATATTGCTCCATTTAACCCTATGGGGACAGGCACGGCTAGGGCTGAAGAGATTTTCATTAGACAGGCTGTAAACAACAGAATAAGCTGTGGTCCTGGAACTAAGAAGTAAGCAGCTGTGAATGGGGGGGGGGGGGGGGGGATTGGTGTAGTTTAGTATTAGGAGGTGGGGTGGCTTAGCAAAATTTAGATATACACTGCACCATCAGAGACAAGAAAATTAATAAACATCCTACTGATTGTTGCCTTATTGTGGAAATCAAGTATTATGGGAATGTTGTGTTGTAATTTATGTTACAGCAGGGATTTCTTTTTTTGTAATTATTACCTCCATATTTAATGCTGATTGCAAATGACTTACATATGTGTTTTTTTGCAGTTGTTTCTCTTATGATATTCTGGCAGTCTAAGGTGAAGTGGAGATTCCATACTTGTATGGTATTTGCAATAAATATTTAACATATTTGGGATCTCATTACCTTAATCTCGTAAAGTGCTTTTTTGGAGCTTGTAATTAAACAATTAAACTGAGATGGTATCCAAACTTTTATTTGATTTAAGATTTCAAATAGACCTTCAGTTAGTGAGAGACAGTCTGAAAGCATACAGTTACAGTTTTAATGCTCACAATGCTCTGTGATGTCACATATGCACTTTGTAATAATATGTTTATTTGTAAACTAAAAATGTTACAAAAATAGTAAAAAATATAAAGGTTAAAAACTTTAAACATAAAGAATTAATGCAAAAGCTTATAATCTCAAACAATTAAAATTGACCTAAATTATACTTTACTTTTAACTGGAGATACACAACTGACAGTATACAGCTGATAGCTTAATATTGTATGCTGTTGATGGGTGGGATTGTAGCATCTCTTCTCTTGTAATTTAGGTGTAAGTACACTGCTAAGTCTTGAACAATGCAGTCAGCCCTATTAGTTTGGACAATGTGTTTATTAATTGGTTGTTTTGTCTCTTAATATATATATGTATATATTCACTAGACTGCATATTCCACACTGATCTGTTTATGAGTGTCTGTTGGAATTTACAGGTTACAAGATTCTGTCTAGGATTATTGCTCGGTTTGAAAACTCAGGTATGTGATGTTTGTTGAAAATCCTCCTGATTTTTTGTGCCACTTCATAATGATTACTATGTTATCTTGTGTACTCTGCTATTTTCCTCTGCCTACCAGTGTGGGATTCCTACTGGACCTTGTTGCTCTTTTATCAAAATCCTAATTTGGGTAGCCACATGATTTCAAAGCTCCTCTGAGATGTTTGCATCCCTTACGGAATGTTAATTGTCACTTCCTCTAGTCCAATGTTTCTCAACTCCAGTCCTCAAGTACCCCCAACAAGTCACGTTTTCAAGCTCTCCAATATATTACACAGGTGATTTGATCAGTTTCACTGACTTAGTAATTACCACAGCCATTTCATCTGAGAGAAATTCTGAAAACATGACCTGTTGGGGGTACTTGGGGACTGAAGTTGAGAAACATTGCTCTAGTCCAGGGGTAGGCAACCTCGGCCCTCCAGCTGTTTTGAAACCACAAGTCCCATGAGAAATTGCAAGACCCTGACAATCACAGGCATGACTCCTAGAGGCAGAGGCATGATGGGATTTGTAGTTTCACCACAACCGGAGTGCTGAGGTTGCCTACCCCTGCTCTAGTCGATGATGTAGCATTCTAATTACCCCCAGCTTTGTTCCAGTGTGCGGTGGAAATCAAACAATACATATTGGTCAGTAGAATTGGGTTTACTAAGCGCTTCAATATCGAGGTTTCCAACTCATTTTTTATTTGTACTGCACAGCCCAGAAAGGCTCTCATGTACATATTTCAATGTGAATTTGAGCAGCCCCGTTTAATGAAGGCTTGTGTTTCAGGTGTCTTTCACATTGCTCATTTATTTTCCCTACAGCAGCTCAGTCAAACTGGTGACAGGGCTCTGATGAGTGGTAAAAGTTTTCCAATAATAAAAAAAAAAAAAACAGAAAGTCTAGGTGATTTCATTGACCGGGGTGACCAATAAAACTGACTAAAAGTTATTATAAGTGTAGCAAACGCGCCTTCTTTACTCCGGGTGTACTCAAAGCATCAAATTATTACTTTAATCTCTTCACCCTAAAGGCAATTGCTAATTATTTTTTTTCGGGCTAACTGTTACCTTACTTCCAGTGTCCATCCTAGGGTACTCATCACTCGTTCAATCGAAACACTGGCTCCAACACTTTTGTCTCATTCCAAGTTTTATTCAGTAACATCACACACAATAGAAAGACAGAGGGTGAAAAAGGGATTCAGGTACCTTGAACGTTGTGGTCGGAGATAATTTCTACATCCAGCGAATAACACTTCCAAAGCTGGATTCAGCAATCACCGGATAGGCCCCTCTCACTGACCTAGCAGCCGATGCAACGCTCGAACACGGCCTCTGCCACAGACCTTACGATTCTGAGTGAACAAATTGTGGATGATCTAAATGGTCTCTGCCACAGACCGTACAGTCTTGAAAGAACTGACTGTGGTACTAATCCAAGATGCGTCTCCGACTGAGTTCCCAGGCTCTTCTCAAGATACCAGCCTTATGCTCGGTTTTCTCCCGAAGAGTCCTCCCCTGGTCACTGCAGTCCCTGGGGGTGTGGTAAATTGACCTGGAGTGTCCAGCTGCTGTTTATTTGTGTTTGTGAATATTTTTTGCGCTGGTTTATTATTAATATTGTGATTTAATTTAATCAACCTTTAAATATAACCAATTTTATATAAGGTAACATATAAAATTCACCAAAATACACTTTTAATACAGCCACCATTAACTCAGCCTTAACAGCTCAAGTTAATATAAACACATGTCCATATATATAACTGTCCCCTTTCCCAGAGAAAGGGACTAACCACATAAAAAGGACTGCAATGATGGGCGGGGGGGTGGGAGGCATCTTCTTCTTTGCTGATCCAGTGCCGATTGTTTATTATGCAGTTACATTTCTTTATATAGGGACTTGCTTGTGCCAAAACTAACATGTGACTCAGTTTTAACCAATTACATTTAATTTTTTGATTTAAGACTGCCAACTGCTCTAACTGACTAATTTAATTATATGGTCCGCCATGGTCCCATATTGGTGGGCAGCACAAATGTCTTTGCCCCTCCCCTTTCCCTCCTAGTTGAATGTTAAAGCGGGGTTCCACCCAAATTTTGAACAATATCTGTATGTATTCTCTTCCTTGCCTAGATGCTGACATGCCGTTTAAAAAAAATTAAATCGCCGTAATTACCTTTTATTTTTCTATTCTTCTTTGCACTTCCTGGTTCTCCTCCCGTGGGAGTAGGCGTGTTTCTAGCCTCTCCCAGACTCCGCACAGAATAGTGGGAGCTAGTCTCAGGCTTCCCAGGATGCCACTGAGCATGTGCGGGAACGAGCGGTGAATGCTGGGAGCACAGCATTCACAGCATCCAGGAAATAAATGCTTGTGGCCTTCAAATGCCCACAATGAAGATGGAAACCGCCTGCAGTGAATAATATAAGTTATTCTTTCCGACGAAATCTGACACACGGGCGGACATATTACACACAATATGTGAGTATGTAATGCTGAGAAGAAAAGTTTGTGAATTAACTAAAAAAAAAAAAAAAAGATAGATAGGTGGACCCCCGCTTTAACAGAATGATGTCCTAACAGTGATGCTGAAGACATTTCACAGTCAGTGCATTGTTACAGGCTGTTCGTGGATGTGGTAGAAAGTTCACAGACATACACTAGAGTGGTATAGTGCAAGAACCAGAAGACAAATAGAATAGAAAGAGACAGAAATAAAACACTAAATATTTGCTCAGTTCTCTTAAAGTATGCTAACCTACCCAGCGAGGGTTTGTGAGGGTTTGTGTCTTCCCAGATGATAATAGTTAGGGTTATAAGAAATGTTGTTATACTGTAACTGTGTTTAATTAATAAGAATTGTTAAATATCACTAATATTTATTGCTGTTTATCTTCTTTGGTTTTGTGTGTAAACTGTGGTAGAAGTTCAAATAATGCTTATATTCTGCAACCAGTTTTATGTTGATCTTGTACCAAGCCAGCTAAACACATGTTGTACAACCTCAAGACCAAAAAGAATCAGAGAAGTAAAGATATAGTAAAAACAGTAACTAGAGTCTACAACAGTACTACACACACATGTTGGTATGGTATTTTGCACATTAACATTTACTGATTAGGGCAACTCCTTCATTTCGAAATGAAAAATGACTGGCACCACAACCCACTGCACCACCAATCACCCACCATTACTATGCCTTTGCGGTAAGGCACATTACCACAATGCTTATTTGTAAAGCTGGCTTAAGGCTGGGTTCACACCGCTGCACACTCCGGCTCACAGCAGGAGTCCGGTGCATCTCGTCCCATTGTTTTAGGTTCGATTTCAGTCCAAATTTTGGGCTGAATTCAGACCTGAAATAGACCAAAAAACGCACAGGACGACCTGCGGGTGACCGCGGGTGGTGATGTAATTTCCGGCTGGTGAGACGCAAGTCGTTGTGGACTTCTGGTTCCAATTTTATGCATATTTTTTCCTATACCATGTGAGTGGATATGTTTTAAACTATTTTATTTTATAATAAAACAGAATGATGCTATGTGGATCTTTTCTCTGCCATTTATTTACACTATGTAGGAGCATCCTATTGCCCAAAAATGAAAGAAAGGACTACAAAGCTCAGTAGACCCAGGATATTTGCACAAGCGCATACGACGCCTGTCATTAGGAGTACACAAGAACTGGTGAGTGGGCACATATAAAGAAACACGATTTGCACCGCATTTGAGTTTACAGCACTTGGCACTTTAGCATGATGGAATTTTATTTCACAATTAAGAAGATTTGAGATTATGGACTTTATGTGAATTTATGATGCATTGGATTTTGATTTATTTGTACTAATTATCCATGGTTGATTGTTATTTCTTTTGTTTATATTTTAACACAAGGTAACAGAAAGGTAATAAGTAATAGAAAGAACCCATATAGGGTAGCGCTCTTTATATATAGTTTACACAGCACCTTCTAGAGCAGCAATCCACATTAGTAAATTTATTTATTTATTAATTTTCGCTTACACCATAAGTGTGGGAATATATATGAAAGTGTTTTTTTTTTTAATACTGAACACAGTATCACCCTAATTATTCCCAAAAGTCAGTGACAAAAACAAGTCAGTGAGAAAATGACATATTTCATAAAACCTCACTAGAACACAGCTTAGTGTAAGACACAAAGCAAAGAAAGTTAGATGAAATGCGGAGGTGTCATAAAATCTCCGCTAGCAGGTCTTCAAAAGACCTCTAAAGCTGCATACACGCGATCGGACTTTCTGAACGGAAATGTTCGATGACAGGCTGTTGGCAGTAAATCCGTCTGTGTGTATGCTCCATCGGACAATTGTTGTCGGATTTTCCACGAACAAATGTTGTCTGGCAGGTTTTAAAATTTTCCGTGGACAAATGTGTGTTGTCGGATTTTCCGATCGTGTGTACACAAGTCCGTCGGACAAAAGTCCAAAGTACAAACACGCATGCTCAGAAGCAAGGACGAGCCAGAAGCGGTAGGTCTTGTAAACTAGCGTTCATAATGGAGAATTAACATTCGTGACGTGGCAAATTATGAAATCTCGAAATGCAGCGCACAATTCTCTTATTCTTTAATGGGATAATAATGAAGCTGCTTTGCTGGTGATACTGATGGAGTTATTGCAAACAAATTTTCAAAGGCTTTTTTTTTCTAGTGATATCAAGAATAATATTGTTATGCTTTTTTGTTTTTTAATTTTGGCAAGTTACCACAACACCATTATCCCTTAGTTTTTAAGATCAAAGATACAACTATGTTGGTGTCCCTTGTCAATTTTACATTGTATTTTTTTAAATGTAACTGCCTATTCCCAAACTGTCATTTGAAGTAAAACACATAGCCAAGTATTATTCTCCACAATTTTTTTATTGTGCATGAAAAAAAAGAAAACAAATAAAATTAGACATGCTATCTGCCAATAGAACTTAACCAAAACGTGCATTCTATGTATCCAAAAATATAGAAAATATACCAAATCAAATCATTATTCAACCAAAAAATTATTGTCAAAGCAATAACTCCAAGGCCAACAATAAATAACACATTATCTCCTCCGATTCCACAACATGGCTGGTTGACAAACGGCCGTTCAGGAACAAAATGAAAAGCGCAAAATGAAAAGTGCGAAATGAAAAGCGTGAATCAACACTCACCAAACTTCTACTAACGCGAAATTAGCAGAAGGAGCCCAAAGGGTGGTGCTAAAGAGCTGAAAAACAACGTAGTACGTCACTACGTTCGTGATTGTGTTGGCCAACAATTGTGTTGCCGTGTGTATGCAAGACAAGTTTGGGCCAACGCCCTTCGGACAAAATGCCACGCTTTTGTTGGCGAACAATCCGATCGTGTGTACGAGGCTTAATTCTGCCCAATTCTGTTGTAAACTTTTTGCAGAACAACTCAGGAATAAAAATTGGGAGTCTGTTTTATTTTAACGCAAAATTGAACTACCAGAGCCAAAATTCTATGCATAAGCCATGATTCCTTTTGTAATGGAGATACCTTCATAAAAAGTGGTTACGTTATGTATTGTTATCATTATTAGTATACAATTTAATAAAATAGGATTGTGAGAGCTTGCAGTCTAGATGGAGAGGCAACTGATACAATATCTAGATAATACAATAGCCAGATAATAGTTGTGTCTGGAGGAGTTGATGGAGAAAGTAAAATGCCAGTTGTTAGGTAGAGATGGAATAGGATTCCCTAAAGATATGAGTTTTCAAGAATTATCTAATGCAGTGGTCATCAACCCTGTCCCCAGGGCCCACTAACAGGCCAGGTTTTATATACTTCAGTAAATAAAGCGCTGCGCAATTCATAAGAGTCCATAAATTGATAAAAACACAAGTGGTGTTGGTGTAGACAGAGTATATTATAATCAGGTGGATTGAGGTAGGGAGTGGCTCCTCCTGGTGATGAGCATGGGAGGAGGTGATGAGGGGGCTAGAAAGCAGAAAGTCTTGGGGGGAATGAATAGGACCATCTGGGTGATATTTTAAGACAAGGCTAATGAGGTAATTTGGGCCAGTGTTGTGGATGGCTTTGTGTATATTTCAATCATACATTAAACATGCCTATGTCCAGAAAGCTAATAAAACACATTAGCTATCCTGAGACATAGATAATATTCATATCAGTGGTTGACAACCAGTGGCATGTATGGCAGAGATGGCACATGTATCACTGTCAGATGATACGTGGAAACCATTGGGATCCTACAGTTTTATCTTCCCAGCAGCAGGTTCCTTCTGGATATTGCAATTTTAACTTGCTAGCAGCAGGACCTGGGGCATAGATATAGAGGAGCAAATTGAAGTGCAAGTGACACGCAGGAAACAAATCTCAAAGACGGGTGTCAGTGATCCCTCCACTGCACACAGATGGCCTCTCACCTCCCAAATTTGACCTGAAACAGGTCACACAGCGAGAGTCAGTGTAGCTGACACAGCAATCCAGGCAAACACTCCGGACATAGCCGCTCCAGGATGCGTCTCAGTCAACATAATATGGCATGTGGAAAGAGATAACAAAGCGATCTAATGCTCTCTGTATGTTCAATCTTTTATTAAGGTAAAAAAGATAAGTTGCACTTACATATAACGGCACTCAGGTCCGAGTGCCGGCGGACAAACGAAACTGATAGTGAACGAGATGGCCGCGGGTGACGTCATGCGAACACCTGACCCCCGTACGCGTTACACGTCCGTGTTTGTCTTTTTTGTGTTAGGTTTTATATACTACCTTGGGGAGATGCAGACTAGAATACTGCAATCACTGAGCAGCAAATTATATCACCTGTGATGTATTTCAGTTATCTTGCAAACCTGGCCTGTTTTGCCTCGTTTCCACTGAGTGGATCGGTTCGGGTCGGTACAGTTTGGAAGGCCTAGAATGGTCCGGCGTATTCGGTTGAGCGTTTCCACTGCAAGTGGGACCGCCAGGGGCCATACGTGGGTTTAGAAAAAATGCCTAGCATGGCGTCACACGTCCGCCATCAGCAGAATGTATCGTAGCTCCGCCCTAACCGAACCGTGCCATTTTCTATGGCCCCACATCTGAACCAGGACCCAGAGTGGTGCGGTTCGGTTCGGTTGTATGGGTCACTTTCATAATGGAAACACTCAAAATAGCATACCGTACCGAACCGAACCGATCCGCTCAGTGGAAACGAGACATTAGTGGGCCCTGAGGACAGGGTTGATGACCACTTATCTAATGGACAGAGTATAATATAATCAGGTGGATTGAGGTAGGGAGTGGCTCTTGAAAAGTCCTGGTGATGAGCATGGGAGGAGGTGATGAAGGGGCTAGAAAGCAGAAAGTCTTGGGGGGAATGAATAGGACCATTTGGGTGATATTTTAAGACAAGACTAATGAGGTAATTTGGGCCAGTGTTGTGGATGGCTTTGTGTATATTTCAATCATACATTAAACATGCCTATGTCCAGAAAGCTAATAAAACACATTAGCTATCCTGAGACATAGATAATATTCATATCAAGGGTTGACAACCAGTGGCATGTATGGCAGAGATGGCACATGTATCACTGTCAGATGATACGCGGAAACCATTGGGATCCTACAGTTTTATCTTCCCAGCAGCAGGTTCCTTCTGGATATTGCAATTTTAACTTGCTAGCAGCAGGACCTGGGGCATAGATATAGAGGAGGAATAAGGGGTCCAAACCATCCCCCAAAACATCGGCAGAAAAGTGCCTCTCTGCCTAAATGCTTTGCTGTGATCAACGCTGTCCATGAAGTCACAGCTACAGTATTAGGTGATCCTGGACTAAGGACAGGTGGTGCTGCCCTTTGAGTAGGTTTTCAAAATGTCTGCACTGATAGCACCAGTCAGTAATGTTAAAAAATGTATCCTCTTTTTAGAATATAGAACATGAAAGACTACCTACCCCTCTGTTTTACCATGCTGTTTTTCAAATTCAAATGATGCTTGCTGGGAGCTGTTGACCCAGCTATACCAAAATGATCATGCACAGTAGTTGACTACACATCCCCTAATCCCTTGGCCCTAACAGCATGGCTGCACAAGAGGGGCAGTAGAAGAACATGAAAACACTTGTCTCTCCACACTTCTGTGTAGGCATAGGAACACAGTAAGAACAGAGTGTACAGAGTATGCATGCTGGGACTTTAGTATGAAGACATGTGACATGGTAATGTAATCTCTTACAAATACACAACAATCCATCTATCATGTTTTATATACAGGATGCTGGCAATCCAGCTTTCTATAAGTTTTCTGCCCTTGCCACATCACATTCGGCTACTCATCACATTTTGCTACCCGCTGGAGTGCGCTTGCGCGACGCCGCCATATGCGTTCCAACACTGTTGTAAGACCACTTTGCCACAGGGCCCCTCGGCATAAATATAATCTAACTCTATGTCCACTTGGATGGTGGGGCTTGAATCTGGACTCAGGGGTGTGGCCACAAAATTCTATGCAAGCGCAGATCGGCACAATGTTGGAACGCATATGGTGGCATCGCGCATGCGCAGTCCAGAAGGTAGCCAAATGTGATGGGTCGCCATATGTGACGCTACACCCTCAGTTTGCAAGAGCCATGGGTGGCCTAGAGGTTAAATATTAAATAACAAACATGTTTTACTTACCTGCTCGGTGCAATGCTTTTGCACAAAGCACCCCCGATCCTCTTCTTCTGGGGTCCCCTGTCGGTGCTCCAGGCCCCTCCTCTTCATCGGGTGCCCCCACAGAAATCCGCTTTCTATGGAGACACCTATGCGTGCTTGCTCCCGAGCCCTGCTACTGCGTCCATTGACACAGACAGCAGGACTTGGCCCCACGTCTTGTTCCTGTGTCAGGATTTGATTGACAGCAGTGGGAGCCAATGGCAAAAGAACAATCCTGTTTGTTGTTATTGTTGCTGCACTGTTTTTTTTCGTGTTGAGTTAATAGCAATCCTGTTTTTTATAGTTTGAAGCATTTGTCACGGAGCACATACTGCCCTAAACGTACATAACACTAGGTACACTGCTGAGCCCCATCCAGCCACACAAGCTGTCAGACTTTCATAGAGTTTGGCAGGCTACTAGCAGAGGGGCTGGATGGTGTCACTGTGCCCTTCAGCTGCAGCTAAACGCTGGAGCAGAGGCGGATCCAGAGTCTAGTCTCGGGAGGGGCACTGCCAGAAAATAAGGTGTTGCTTACAGAACTCTATTTACCATATCATACAGTCCTAACCTTATTTAAAACAGCGACACTGTTTTAAAGTGTTGCATACATCCCAATGCCGGCATCCCATTTATTTCTACTGAGACACACAGCCGCTAAATCCCAATATGACATGCTGGTGCGGGTCCCTGAACGCACCCTGCATGCATTCTGGGATCCGCATGCATGGCATATTGGGATATAGTGGCTGTGTGTATGCATGTAACACTTTATGCATCCCCAAGCCAGTAAAAGACAGCATGTTAGACGCATGTCTGCAGCACGCCTTGTGTGAATGAAGCCTAAAGCCATCCACAACTCTGCCCCCAGCTACATCACTAACCTAGTCTCAAAATACCAACCTAATTGCCATCTCCGTTCCTCCCAAGACCTCCTGCTCTCTAGCTCCCTCATCACCTCCTCCTATATCCGCCTCCAGGACTTCTCCCGAGCCTCCCCCATCCTCTGGAATTCCCTACCCCAATCTGTTAGACTGTCTCCAACTTTATCCACTTTTAGGTGATCCCTGAAAACTTTCCTCTTCAGAGAAGCCTATCCTGCCTCCATCTAACAACTGCACTATTTTCTCCATTAGCTCATCCCCCACAGCTATTACCCTTTGTATAACTTGATCCTCCCTCCTAGATTGTAAGCTCTAACGAGCAGGGCCCTCTGATTCCTCCTGTATTGAATTGTATTGTACTTGTACTGTCTGCCCTAATGTTGTAAAGCGCTGCGTAAACTGTCGGCGCTATATAAATCCTGTATAATAATAATAATAATAATAAAGATGAATTTTTCTGTCATTCTAGATCATCATTATTATCATGATAATCACACAATACAGGTGCTGTGGCTCAACGCACCTGTACTGTGTGATTATCATAATGATGATGATTGGTAATTGTAATATGGCACATGGAGGGGGTTAATGTACTCGCTGATGTATTACTGACCAGTGACAATTAATTAACGCCTTTGTGCTGCATTAGTGGCACCAGTGGCAGTGTTTATAAACCCCTTCATGCTGTAGCATAAAAGGGGTTAATTAACACTGATAGTGCCACTGTCATTAATGCAGCACAAAGGGGTTAATTGCCACTGGTCACTAATACATGAGTGAGTACATTAACCCCCTCCATGTGCCATATTACAATTACCATTGTAAATTTAACCCCCCCCCAAAGCGCTAACCACTTCACACATCTAAGACAAGGTCTTAACTCATTTACACAACAATGCCTTAGCTAAGTGATCACTCACTTGCAGTGCACTGAACTCTGGCTACAGGTCCTATCGCAGAATCTTGTCTTCAATCCCAGCCTCTAAATCGTGACGTCGCACCAGCCGGGACTAGGAAGCTCCTGTCGGGTGAAGATCACTCCATCTGACAGAGAAGTGAAGTGACACCTCTCTGCTGCAACTCTGCCAGTGTGTAGCAGCGGCCCCAGTGTCACAGCGATCCAGACCCCCCCATAGTGACACCACTGGGCCTCTCTAAATGAACTGATGGGGCCCAGGGAGTATATTTTAGGCCACCTGGGAGCCAGGGGAAGCAGAAATAAAGGGTATGCATTGATACACATTGTGAGAATGAGGCTTATTAGTACAGCCAGTCACAGTGTCCCCGATCACCACCACACCAATCTTAGTGTCACCATAAGGTCTCATTCACATATGGCATACCCTGTGCGAGGCAGTCACATTGGTTTCTATTAGGAAGCAGCAGCTGCATAAACACAGCCTCTGCTCCCAATCTGACATCCATGAGCATGCAGGTGCAAGACCTCGAATGCAGATAGTGTGAGCTGCCAGTCACAGTATCCCCAATCACACTAGTGATCGCTGTCACTCCAGTGCCAATGTCACCATAGCCACTGCAGCCATTAACGGTATCCATGATCCCGGCCACATTACTACAGTATCACCAGAGCCAAAGCTACAGCCATCGACAGCATTCCTAATCACTACCCAGTGGTGTATTTAGGTTTTGTGCTGCCCTAGGCCTGACTAAACTCATGCACCCCCCTAATTTAAATATGACCCACCCCTTGCTGCCGAGGCCACACCCCTTCCTGTTTAAGACCCACCCTATCATCTGTAAACCACACCCCTTCCTCTTTTTAGGCTCATTTGGCACCTTTCAGGGGGGAGGGGGGAACAGGTACCTGTTTTTGACAGGTACCCTTCCCCACTCCCTGGAGACTGCAACTAAATGTGGACTGTTTAAAGGGTTTGCATTGATTTTAGCATGCATGGAGCACTTTGCACATGCCAGTGGCGGCTGGTGCTCAAAATTTTTGGGGGGGTGCAAACAAACTAAGAAATTCAAAAAAAAAGACATCAATTGCAGCCTCACTGTGCCCCATCAAATGCAGCCACTGTTCCATCAAACGCAGCCACTATTCCCACCAAACGCAACCACTGTGCCCATCAATTGCAGCCACTGTGCCCCATCAAACGCAGACACTGTGCCCACCAAACGCAGACACTGTGCCCACCAAACGCAGACACTGTGCCCACCAAACGCAGACACTGTGCCCATCAATTGCAGCCACTGTGCCATCAAACGCAGCTACTGTGCCCACCAAACGCAGCCACTGTGCCCCATTAAATGCAGCCACTTTGCCCACCAAACGCAGCCACTGTGCCCATCAATTGCAGCCACTGTGCCATCAAATGCAGCTACTGTGCCCACCAAACGCAGCCACTGTGCCCCATCAAATGCAGCCACTGTGCCCACTAAACGCAGCCACTGTGCCCACCAAATGCAGCCACTGTGCCCATCATTTGCAGCCACTGTGCCATCAAACGCAGCCACTGTGCCCACCAAATGCAGCCACTGTGCCCACCAAATGCAGCCACTGTGCCCACCAAATGCAACCACTGTGCCCATCATTTGCAGCCACTGTGCCATCAAATGCAGCTACTGTGCCCACCAAACGCAGCCACTGTGCCCCATCAAATGCAGCCACTGTGTCCACTAAACGCAGCCACTGTGCCCATCATTTGCAGCCACTGTGCCCATCATTTGCAGCCACTGTGCCATCAAACACAGCCACTGTGCCCACCAAATGCAGCCACTGTGCCCACCAAATGCAGCCACTGTGCCCACCAAATGCAACCACTGTGCCCATCATTTGCAGCCACTGTGCCATCAAATGCAGCCATTGTGCCCCACCAAACGCTGTCACTGTGCCCATCAATTGCAGTCACTGTGCCCATCAATTGCAGTCACTGTGCCCATCAATTGCAGCCACTGTGCCTTTAAAACGCAGCCATTGTGCCCCATCAAACGCTGTCACTGTGCCCATCAATTGATTTATTCAATAACTTTACCTGCTGTTCTTTGGGGTTCCCTTGTGCCTCTCTCTCTCTTCCTGACGTCACTGCCAGACCCTGCCCCAGTGCCGAGGAGAAGGGTCAAGCAGTGTGGAGGAGGGTAGGCGGAGCATAAGGCTCCACCTCCGCCAGTCATCGGCCGCTTATGGGGGCATGAGTCACATGCCGCCCCCCCGCATGAGAGGAAGTCCCCCCACCCGTCTTTCTGATTCCCGGCTCCCGCGGCCACCCCCCGCACACATGCAGCCCACGGCGGCCGCCTTGCTGTAGCGAGCGGCGCTGCTGTGTATGGGCGTGCTTGTCAGAGGGTGGAGGGGAGTGAGCTCTGCTAAGCACGCCCATACACACGCCCCTCCACCCTCTGCCAAGCACGCCCATACACAGCAGCGCCGTTTGCTACAGCAAGGCGGCCGCCGTGGGCTGCATGTGTGCGGGGGGGAGGCCGCGGGAGCCGGGAATCGGGTGGGGGGGACTTTCTCTCATACGGGGGCGGCTTTTTTTGCCGCCCCCCGCAAAGTGCCGCCCTAGGCCCTGTCACTACCACACCAGTGCAGTGTTGCCTCTGCCTGCCGCCTGTACTGACCACATTTCTCCCTACTGTCTGGCCAATCATTTGCCTGTTTATGGACCTAGTCTCTGCCTACCATCTAAACTGATCAATCTGCACATCCTGCTGATTTAATTCCTGAGAAACACCAGTCCTGGCCATCCCCTGTAGACCACTGCACTCCTGGAACCACAGGATCCCTTTTGTTCTTCCTTTCTTTAGCCTCCTGTACTTCATGGTGAGCGAACAAGGCATTCCTGGGAACAAGGCATTCCAATAGGTTAAGCTTGCTTGGAACTGCTATAGGTGAAGCTAGACTAAGCTATATTCCCTGGCCACTCGTACACAGGCGACCTTTACAGTACATTCGTTTTGATACAATTGGTTGATTTGTGTGATACAGGAAATACAATGTCTGGTACATAATCAGTACAAACACTGGAAAAGTCTCACACATGTGGTATCGCCATACTCAGAATTACAACCCAAAACACATTTTGTTACTCCTAAGTATGCTCATGCTGTATGTGAGAAATATCTTATTAAATTGACAACTTTGTGTAAAAAAATGCTCCAGGGACTCCGGAAATGTGATAGGTAGTCAGGAAATGAGATGCGTAATGTATGGCATAGAAAACTTGAAGGTGCTATTTGGATTTTTGGCACCACTATGTGGTTAGGTTGTGAAAAAATCTCACACATGTGGTATCCCCATACTCAGGAGAACTAGTAGAATGTGTGGGTGAATTTCTATGTATGCCCATGCTGTGTGTTAAAAATATCTTATTAATTAACAAATTTGTGTAAAAAAAATACATTTCCATTTTCTTTCTGCATTTTCTAAAATCGTGGCAAAAAATTGACATTTGCAAGACTCAATAAGCCTTCAAAATGAACTTTCCAAAATGGGATAATTTTGTCGGTGTTTCCACTGTCCTGGTGCTTAAGGGGCCTCTAAAACTGTGACAAGTAGTGAGGAAATTAACCACATAATTTATGCTCCTCGAAAGCCTGAAGGTGTTCTTTGGATTTTGAGTCCCTCTATGCGGTTAAGCTGTGAAAAAGTCTCACACATGTGGCATGTTCATACTCGGGAGGAGTAGCAGAATGTTTTTTGGGGTGTAAATGTAAGTAGGCCTATGCTGTGTGTGAGAAATAACTTGTTAAAAAAACAACTTTATGACAAAAAAATTAATTGAAAAAAATTACAACTTCAAGGTATTTAGTAAAAGGCATGGTGAGATTTTTGGTCTGTTTACTTTACGAAAAGGGGTCATTTTGAGGTATTTGTACTGGTATTTTAGGGCCCCAAGAAATGAAAAGGCGGTCAGTATATCACTCTATATATTCACAATGATATAAATGCACCAAGCAATAATGCACTAAGAAAATAAGATAAAGTTTTGGGCAATATTATCTCCTCATATTCAGCAAAATGCTTCAGAACTCATTGGACCGCGCTTCACAGTGCAGATGGACAATGACCCGAAGCATACTGCGAAAGCAACCAAAGAGTTTTTTAAGGGAAAGAAGTGCAATGTTATGCAATGGCCAAGTCGATTTCCTGACCTGAATCCGACTGAGCATGCATTTCACTTGCTAAAGACAAAACTGAAGGGAAAATGTCCCAAGAACAAGCAGGAACTGAAGACAGTTGCAGTAGAGGCCTGGCAGAGCATCACCAGGGATGAAACCTAGCGTCTGGTGATGTCTATGCGTTCCAGACTTCAGGCTGTAATTGACTGCAAAGGATTTGCAACCAAGTATTAAAAAGTGAAAGTTTCATGGATGATTGTTAATCTGTCCCATTACTTTTGGTCCCTTAAAAAGTGGCAGGCACATATACAAACTGTTGTAATTCCTACACTGTTCCCCTGATTTGGATGTAAATACTCTAAAATTAAAGCTGAAAGTCTGCAGTTAAAGCACATCTTGTTTGATTCATTTCAAATCCATTGTGGTGGTGTATAGAGCCAAAAAGATTAGAAATGTGTTGATGTCCCAATATTTATGGACCTGACTGTAGATAAATATAAAGCGCTTCCACTGTTCAGGCTTTGCTCCCTAGTGCACAGGTTCTTACCAGGCAAGATCTCAACACAAGAAGATCGATTTGTTAAAACACTGCTGAGCAGTGGCCTCTCCAGCTTTCATATTTAGGGGGGGGCACATGGGGGGACAGGGACAAAAGTAGGGGGGCAACTATAAAATGCAATTATATATATAATTTTATATATATATATATATATATATATATATATATATATATATATATATATCCTGGGGCCCTTTACTACGATCCCACAATGGCCCTTTCACATGTTCTGCAGTGAGCTCCCTTCCTACTGTATTGCCCCCCCCCCCAGGGTGGCAGGAAATAAGAGATATATGTCACCAACATACAAAGAAAATATAAGGGTCCAAAGCAGTGGGAGAACTATCAGGGTTGCAAAGTTTGTCTTGCCACGGGCCCTGGTGTTCTGCCACTGTGGGGTTCCCCAGCCTCCTCTTGCTGTCCTGCCCTGCTATTGACATCACTTGGAATTTACAGGCTGGTTCTCCTGTCCTAAGGACGGGAGAAATCAGACTGTTTTTTCAGTAACTGAGAGTCCTGGTGGAGTCCTTCTCCATTATGCTCGCATTATGCAGTGTCAGCGAGCAGAGGGAGAGGGGAAGAATCACCCGCAGGAGCTGACTGGGAACACTCTCCCTCTTAGACATTGCCTTTTTGTAAAAAAAAAAAATAAATACATTTTTAAATGGGGGAGGGGGGGCACATGGTGGGGTACAGCATAATGTTGGGGGGGGTCAGGGCCCCCTCTGACCCCCCCCGGGATGCCATTGCTGCTGAGGGTCTAAACGGCCGGCTCCAGTTCAGTATCACCGAGGGATGTCGCTCAGGAGCAACTAGTCTCACTTCTCAAACACTGCAGCACGCCACAAACAGTGTACAAATGAAACAACTGATGATCAGTGCCCTGATTACATTCCTAGATGTACCCTGCGTGGAGATGCCGCTGATCAGCTTTACTCGCCACACACTCTGTCAGTGTGAGGCGAGGAGAGCTGATTACCGGCATCTCCGTGCTTACATTTGACCAGCTGTGATTGGACACAGCCGATCACATGGTTAAAAAGCCGCGGACGCTGCACTTTACAGAGATCGGGGTTGCGCTGTGTCCTAGCAACATGGTGTGGCTGTGATCGCCGTGCTGCACGCCCCTGCGTGAGAGCGGACGTTCTGAGACCCCGTCATATGACGGCGTCCCAGAATGAGAGCCGCACCGTCCCGCCGTCATTTGACGGTAGGCGGGCGGCAAGCAGTTAATGTCCGGTATTCAGACATTTTTAGGTGCTGCATTCGCGTGAATATTGTTTGTACCACAAGTTTATATCTCTATTTTTAGTCAGTACATCAGGACTGATCAGTTTTTACATATACATTATATACCATCATTTGTAGACTATAACTTTCACACAGACTAAATAATATACACAAATTTTGTTATTTTTACCAAAGAAATGTAGCAGAATACATTTTGGCCTAACTTTGCGAAAAAAGCTTAGTTTTTTATATAACTTTTTTTTTTTCAAAATTTTCAGTCTGTTTTCTTTTATGTAGCAAAAAAATAAAAACTTAGTGGTGATGAAAGAAAGAAAGGTGATAAGAAGGCTCTGTCTGGGTACAGTGTTGAATGATTTGGAGCACTGAAATCTGAAAAATGGCCTGGGCAGGAGAAAGGTCTTTGAATTTAGGTTTGCCAATTTCTCTTGACCTATTGATCTCTGTAAGCACTAAGCAACATGCTTTTTTAAGCAAAATAAGTAAGGCAGGCTGAAAAAGAAATTCCTTTGATTCTCCCATCAACACAGATCGTGTTGATGTGGGAATCCCTCCCTCCTGTCGAGCCATTGTCTTCTTCTGGTGGGGGAGCGGTGGAAGCTTTCCCCTCTGGGAGAAGGCAGTGATTATTGCTAGCAGCAATAAGAGCTGCTTACAATAGTCACATGTAAAATTTGGCAGGCTGGTTGTACCACTTGGGTACATTCAGCCTGCCCATACATGGTTCGAATCTCAGCCAGTTCCTACTGAACCGGCTGAGATTCGAATCGTCTATGACCGGTTTATAGATAAACTTTAAAATTTGAAACTGAACGTAACCACTTTCCGAACGCCGCACGCCGATGTACATTGGCAGAATAGCATATGGGCGTACCCCTATGTCCCTCCGTCATCGCAGGCTAGCGGGCGTGCACTGGGGGAGCATGCCCTCGGGTCCTGCAGACTCCATGTCTGCCGGTGGCCCGCGATCGTGGCAAGGAGAGGCAGAACAGGGAGTTGCCTATGTAAACAAGGCATTTCCCTGTTCTGCCTAGTGACATAACAGAGATCTACTGCTCACTGTCATCGGAAGAAGTGATCTCTGTCATGCCCTAGTGAGCCCATCCCCCCTACAGTTAGAAGATGCTGAGGGAACACACTTAACCCCTTGATCGCCCCCTAGTATTTAACCCCTTCCCTGCCAGTGACATTTATACAATAATCAGTGGCTATTTTTAGCTCTGATAGCTGTATAAATGTCAATGGTCCCAAAATAGTGTCAAAAGTGTCCAATCTGTCCTCCGCAATGTCGCAGTCCCGATAAAAATCACTGATCGCCGCCATTACTAAAAAAAAAAAAAAAAAAAAAAAATCCCATAAATCTATGCCCTATTTTGTAGACGCTATAACGTTTGCGCAAACCAATCAATATAGGCTTATTGTGATTTTTTTTTACCAAAAATATGTAGAAGAATATTCATATTGGCCTAAACCGAGGAAGAAATTTGTTTTTTATATATTTTTGGGGGATATTTATTATAGCAAAAAGTAAAAAATTTACCTTTTTTTTCAAAACTGTCGCTCTTTTTTTGTTTATAGCGCAAAAATAAAAACCGCAGAGGTGATCAAATACCACCAAAATAAAGCTCTATTTCTGGGGAAAAAAGGTGAATTTTGTTTGGGTGCAACGTCGCACGATTGCGCAATTGTCAGTTAAAGCGACGCAGTGCCGTATCGCATAAAATGCTCTGGTCATTAAGGGGGTAAATTCTTCTGGAGCTGAAGTGGTTAAAGCTCCACATGCTGTCCAAAAATGAAATACACTAATAAATATTTAACCAATTAAAAACAAAAAACTTTTTTAAAATGTACTTTTGTGGTCTTGACCATACTAAAGAATTTACAAAACTGCTATATATTCTATGTAAACTAATTTTATTACATTTCATTTAAACAATAGCGGAGAATAGCAACAAGTGATAATTGGTTTTAGCTGTCAGCATTGTGTAATAGTGCGGAATAGCAACAAGTGACAGTATATCTTAGCTGACAGATTTGTGTACAAAATACAAACGAATCATCCTGATAATTCCTGTTCTCCCTCTTCACTACTCACCTTGCTCAATCCGACTGTTGTGTCTCCTTTTCCAGCTGTTGCTCAGAGATTTCTAACTACAGGTGTATGGCCTGCACTCACCAGCTTAAAACATTGTTTGAAATAAAAACTTAGATACTATGATTACTAATATAGGCAGTAATAGAACAGTGAAACATTCAGCATTTTCTAATACATATTTCTGAGAAGACCATTTATGCATTGACCTGAATGTTTTCACGAAGCAGTAAAGATTGATCGAGCTCCCTTAGTGGAGGGCTTACCTACCACTGCTCAAAAATTCAAAACAGCTGCCAGTTTAACAATGCGAGCCAAATGCACAACAGGCTTATAGACATCTAGACTTCATCACATGAGTTGCTCCAAACCATTCTTTAGAGCAAATCACCTTTAGGTCATATTAGCACAGTAAGGGATTCAGGTTGAAAATAATAATGCATTATTTAACTATTTGAGAATCATATTGCAGCTACTACAATTGTATTCTAATGCACAATTGGCATTTTCTTTTGAGAAAATATGTTGCTGTTTTAGTCATAGGAGGTAATTCTAGTTTTTTGGTTAATGTACTAAAAACTGGGAAAAAAAGTACCCTTTTGCAAAAATTACTCACTTATTTGGTTAAAAGAATTAATTAACTTTGCAAATTTGGAAATATTATGGCCTTTATAGGCTAAAGTACCCTATTCATATAATACACTGTTTATCTAGTTCTCTGGTTGGACATTGCAGTGCTGTTTAGAAATTAGGCTTAGGTTTGCCAAGGATTAATCCTCTTCAGATTATTGCTAATCACTATGCCAGAATGTGCATGTCGAATGCCAAGGCAGCAGGGGTGATGTCAGTGCACCATTTGTTCAAAATCAAAATTTTGCATACTGACATCTGTAGCACACAGCAGCTTTTTTTTTTTTCAAAATATTTCAAGAAGCTCATTAACCACAAGAGTCAACTCAGATTATTGTGAGCAAAATTTAGGGGAGAATTTTCTGCAAACACCTGACCCTGATACTTGGATGTGATTCTTGGCAGGGCTCAGTCTTGCTCCTCAGGCCATACAGCCACACATTGAAAATCTAGTACAGTATACTTTGCCTATCTTCGTTTGTGGTGAACGATCTTAGTTCCCCTGTGGCAAAAAGTCAGACCCTGAATCACACTTCAGCTAGGGGTTGTAAACCCTCTTGTTTTTACACCTTAATGCATCCTATGCATTAAGGTGAAAAAACTTCTGACACTGACCAGCCCCCCAGCCCCCCCGTCTTACTCACCATAGCCTGTTCGTTCCCTCGGCGGAGACGCGCTCTACCTCTCTGCCAGTTGTCTCGGCTCTTGATTGGATAGATTGATAGCAGCGCTACCATTGGATCCAATGACGTGGGCACCTGGGGGCTTGGCAGAGTCCTGCATTCTGTGTGAATGTACACAGAAGCAGGACTCAGGAGCTCGCCCGCATGGGTGTCCACCTTAGGAGAGCCTTCTCCAACATGGGCACTCGATGTGGGGAGGAGCTACCAGCGCCGCCGGGGGACCCCAGAATTCGAGGATCGGGCCACTCTGTGCAAAACAAACTGCACAGTGAAGGTAAGTATGACATGTTTGTTATTTTAAAAAAAATGAAGGTTTACAACTTAAACTGGAGACCCTTCATTCCTCAAGATGCTGGCCATGTTGTCAGCAATTGTTGTGGGAACCATACAAATAACTGTATTAGAAGAATGGTGTGTAAGCTGACTGCATTCTAAACAAGTTTTTGAGTCACTCACAGCTACTACTGCTTCTCTCCTCTACAATTTTCCCATCCAAAAATAAATAAATAAAATAAAACACTTGCCATTCTCACGGCTTTAGGGTACTCCTTCAAGACAATTTTTAGTTGCACCAAAACAGCATTGGCTGTACATAAAAACAGAAGAACTACTCTAACAGAAAAAAAGCTAAAACTATTGCCAAGCTAAGGACATTTAAGCTTTTACATCAACTTAAAAAACAATAAATTAAAATAAGAATTTAAAAGAAGCCCTCACTGATGTGTGGAGCTGTACTGTGTAGCAATTTATCCTCAAATTTCACAACAGAAGCTCTAAAATAATTCAAGTTATTATAGCTCAAAAGCTCAGTATTATAATCTCCTGCTCTGTGTTTACTTTAGAGATTAGAATGCTGGATGACTGCTAAATCACTGCTGGGTGCTGAGGAGGGGGGCAATTAGAGCTGAGCTAGGTTAGAGAAAAACTGTGAATTTGAGGATGAATTGTGTCACAGTGCGTGCAACTACAGAAGTCAGTGAGGGCTTGTTTTAAACCTTAATTACTTCTTAAGAATGTAAATACTTTGCTGTCCATAGGCTGGTCACATGTTCCCTTTACATGCCTAAAACAATGATCTAACAGATTTTTTGTTTGCCAGAGTGAACCTAGGGTGCAGAACTCCCATTTTTTTCATTATTTGCTCACCACCTTAATAAATATAAAACTCATTTGACATGCAGAGAACATTTCTCTCTCTGAGTGAAGGAAAACACATACACTGCAAGGAAAGTTTAGAAGCTGTATATTTTTGTAAATGAAGAACTTCAGATACTGACACCCCAAAACGATATCACCCCTTTCACTCATACCATTACAGATTATATATGGCAAGACAGGAGAAGCTCCCATTTCATTTTGGGAATGGAAGTCATTTTTTAGTATATAAAGTTTTCAATCTATTGCATGCTGAGGAGAGGTAGTGCCCACACTGTAGTCCATTTTTTAAAAATTATATTAACTTCACTTCTTTTATACAATGGGTTTACATATCAATACCACCCAGTGGTGTTCTTTTGCAGGTTTTCCCCTCTATTTTATTGAGTAACTTAAAGCAGGTACTCATATAGCTTGCATTTAAAAAATACTGTACATACTGTACAATGATATTTAAATGAATACAGAGCTGTTTTAATATGGACTTTTTATATCTACCTATAGTTCAAATTTAAAAGCAAAAAATTTGTAAAATGGATGCTGCCAAAGCTGACCTCACCTTCTGAGAATGATAGTTTCTAAATGCTAACACTTTTGATTTATACATTGAATCACTGACCTGTAACAGTTATACAGGTAACAACTTGTCATATCAGCATACTTCATATTCTGGATGAGTGGCTCAGTAGTGAAACCAGAAGGTCAACTAGAATAACAACCAGTCAACTAGAATCTTCAGAAGGTGGTCAACAATGACATCCATCTTATTTCTCTCATAACAGATGTACTTTTACAGATGAAGGGGAATCAACTACATACAACTACATGGCAGTTATCAATAAGATAACGTAAGTGACTGATGAAAGTTCATATAGTTTCCATTCTATCCACTTCATTCCTTGTTTCTCAACACCCACTGCTAAAAATTGGTAGTTTTCAGCAACTTTATACACCTTCGCTATAGTTGGACCACACTATAAACCAAGAATACATTTACCTTTAACCTGAATTGTTGTTTTTGGCAATTACAGGTTTACTCAAGTTTAAAAAAACTGTTCCCATCTACAATATCTCATTCTCTTAACATTTACATTGTGAATTAGAACTTATCTGCAAACAATCATGGTTGACTCAGTATTTTTATTTTATAAAAATCTTCTAGCTCAGCTATTTACCTGCTTGCAGGAGGGGGAGGATGATTACCACAATATCGTTCTAAAATTAAGCTTTGTTGGCACTAGGGATGAAATTCTGGTTCAGGTCAGACCTGTGAGTTCAACTTGAACTTGAGATGTTTGTAGGTTGCCCACCTAATTCAACTTCCAGCTGCTGCATGCAGAAGTCATGCATTTAGTGACAGCATTACTACCACCACTAAGTGACAGCTCCTGTCTGCTTGCCCGCTGGATTGTCCAAATTGTAATCAAATTGTGTCTCAAATTGTAATCATCCTAGGTGATGTTATAGAACAAATATGGTCACTGATGTTAGCCAGCATCACTAGATAGTTGTCTGGCATTCAGCAGCTGGCTGAGGAGCTGTCATTTAGAAATGTGAGTACGGTGGGAGAGGATTTTTGTGTTATCAAGATGTCAGAGCTTTGTTCACTGAGATTGATGCTGGATCCATGTCACTGGATGACTTGATTGATGGTAGATTTACATTCGTCATTTTTGGGAAGGAACAACAATGGGTACTATATAACCCTTACTCATTGACAGAGTTGGAGCAGAGAGCTCCATTATTCTGAAGGGGCTTCCAAATTCTGATATGTCCTCCCTGTAGATCCCGACATACACAAGGCCAAGCATGTGGGGATGAGGTTCTTGTCCCCATCAACATAGACCCTCCCAACATTGAGGGGATATGGCCTAGTATGGCATAGGGAAGGGGGCGCATGCTCACTACACCTTAGTTTTCCTTGCATGCCTGGGTAAGGGTCTTCTCTGGATTTTGGAGTGACCCCACACATATTTTTTCTTTGCATAGGATCCTTTTTAGAATTACTTCCTACCTAGTACAAGGTTCTGGAATGGACTCTCTTTTTTGTTTTTTCATGCAGCTTGATATGTTTTTTTTTTTGGGGGGGGGATGGGGCACAGGCTTGATGCCCCCTCCTTTCCTTGCCACCGAGGCTGCATGCCTGAATAAGGGTCTAGTGTGAATTTAAAAGGGGTTCTCCCAAATCCATACCAGAAAATTATCTGAGTATGCGGCCTGGCTAGTTGGAAAGGGTAGGGGGAAAGAAAACCCCTTCATCCTCCTAAGGCCACAGGCCCTCAATAATGGGAGGGTACCTTGCCATGTTGCTGGGGAAAAAGACCTCATGCCCACATCCCTGGCCCTGGAAATGTGGGTGACTGTGGTGGGGAACTAATCCAAATCTGGAAGCCCCTTTAAGTAAGGAGGTCGGCAGATATGTTGCCCTACCTGCTACATGAATAACTAAGGGGTAATTAGTACCTCTTGTTTATCATTCACAAAAAAATGAAATAGCAAATAAACACACACACTCTGTGACAAAGTATTTCATTAAAAAATATAAATAAACATTTCCCCCAATGTAAATCCAACATCAATCACATTGTCCAGTGATGTAGCTCCAACGTTAGTTATGATGAGAGGCGCCACAATGACCTACAGATAAGATCCATTCTTTCCACTATAAATGACAGTTCTCTATCAGGCTGAATGTTAATAATGTTAATAACAAAAAAAAAAAGTTTTTGCATTGGTACATGTCTCTCATGGCATTGCCTAGCTATCCATGTAATTTGAGTACCAAAAGCGTGCAAAACAGCCTTGAAAAAGGCAAGAAAAAAATGTCAAGGTTTGGCTCCTATAGAATTCAATTGGGTTTGGGTACTATGCTCCTAATGACATCAATAACATTTGTGTTTATAGTTGACTTTAAATGGAATCAGTGCAGTACAAATGTGAAAAACAATATTAAACAGCAATTGAAGAGTGACGGTATACATACTATGGCACCTTTAAGTCAATGTATTGGAAATTTTTGGTAATTCGTTTTAAATGGAAATCAGATTGTGAACATTCAGTGGGTGATCACTGCATCATCACACTGTAAATATTAATAGGAAACAATCTGATAAAATCAGACATGTAACTTGTGTAATGTGACTGGATGAAAGGTATGAAATTGTAGGCATGCAAATATGAATTGTTTTTGGCTGGCTTTAATTGAAAGGTGTTTAAAATTTCTGTCTCCAGAGTTAATTTATTTGTTTTCAGATAACTGAAAAGTGACCTAATATAACACAGGATGAAAAAAACAAAAAACAGAAATATAACCTTTTCAAAATGGTTCACTTAATTGTTTTCTTGTTACTTTAATGGCCAATGTTTTCTGTCGTATAACATGTGTGTTGAATGGGTATCTGGGAAAGGATAATAAAAAATGGATTACAACACAAATAGTCTGCACCTTTGGCACATAGCCAGGTAGCATTTCTGCCATTACTCTTGTCTAGATGTCAAAGGATAGCTTGATTCAGCATTCATTATTTCAGGACTACAGCCAGCTTGAAACACAATCTTAGAACATGTGTACCAGAAAACATTTAAGGAACCCGAACCATAGATGAACATTAAGCAGTCAGAGAAGATAATGACAGTGATTACATATTGTGACAGTGGAACAAAGCAAGAAACATTGTGGTACAAGGTAAACCTTCATTACTGATCTCCCTAGAGTCTACTTATAGTGACTGGATTGGAAGATGTAGATTATATGTGAAACAAAGTTTGATGTGGGTTGTCAGCAGCGTATATTCCAGTTTTGCAAGTTCAGTTCCCTAGGCCGTTCCTCATTCTGCATTAACAGAACTTTCCCTGCAGGGAAACTTTAGAAGTTGGCAGGCTTCTATGTGCAAGCTATGATATATATTATTGGAAGCACATGGCATGTTGTAATTAACCTTCAACTTATGTCTTGAATGAAACTGCACAGAAAAGAAATTGCTATTTTTATTTCAATGAAAAATGCAGAATAGGAGTCTTGCCAACTCACGTAAAGCTTTGTCTTGTGGCATAAAGATGGCAGATTTTAATAGTTCTAATCCAGACTTGGGATGACAAACTGGGCAAAGTTTGGTTTGTAGGAGGTTCAGCAAGCCCAGGAAAAAAATTACTAAACCCGAACATAGTCCAAGCTCCATTGAAGACTACTAGAGCTGAAACTTTTTTTTTTATTACCTTAAGGCCAATTTGAAAGTTTTGCTAACAAGGCACTGGTAGTTATGTACTGCCAAGGGGTACATATACCAAGGCAAAAAATAAACAAATAATTAATACTGTTTAGAGGAGAGAAGGTCCTTTCAATGCAGCTTAAAGTGGTTCTAAAGGCAGAGAACATTGGCTCCTGCTGTTGTCAATCACAGCCATTTAGGAGGGAGTAGGAGGCGGGGACACGCTCTGTGTGTCTTATGGACAAACAGAGCCTGCTCAGGAGCGAGCGTGCACAAGTGACCCCATAGCAAGTTCCCAAGTTCACTTGCTATGGGGTCACTAGGCAGGTGAGAGGAGCCAGGAGCACCGGTGGGGAACCCGAGAAGTGGCGGATTGGGGCTGCAAACCATTATCACTATTGCCAAATATAAAGGTTATTATTTTTTTTAAATAAAAAGTTTACTTTTACAATGACTTTAACCACTTCAGCCCCGGAAGGATTTACCCCCTTCCTGACTAGAGCACTTTTTGCGATACGGCACTGCGCCGCTTTAACTGATAATTGCACGATCATGCAACGTTGCACCCAAACAAAATTGATGTCCTTTTTTTCCCACAAATAGAGCTTTCTTTTGGTGGTAATTGATCACCTCTGTGGTTTTTATTTTTTGCACTATAAAAATAGCAACAATTTTGAAAAAAAAGCAATATTTTTTACTTTTTGCTATAATAAATATCCCCAAAAAATATATAAAAAAAACATTTTTTTTCTCAGTTTAGGCCGATATGTATTCTTTTACATATTTTTGGTAAAAAAAAAATTGCAATAAGCGTATATTGATTGGTTTGCGCAAAAGTTATAGCATCTACAAAATAGGGGATAGATTTATAGCATTTTTATTATTAATTTTTTTTTATTAGGAATGGCGGTGACCTGCAATTTTTATCATGACTGCCACATTATGGCAGACACATCAGACACTATTTTGGGACCATTGTCATTTATATAGCGATCAGTGCTATAAAAATGCACTGATTACTGACACTGTGTAAATGACAATGGCAGGGAAGGGGTTAAACACTAGGGGGCAATCAAGGGATTAAGTGTGTCCTAGGGAGGTGTTCTAACTGTGGGGGGATGGACTTCCACTGACATGACAGAGATCACTGCTTCTGATGACAGGGAGCAGTAGATTCCTGTTATGTCTCTAGGCAGAACAGGGAAATGCCTTGTTTACATAGGCATCTCCCCGTTCTTCTGCTCTGTGACACAATTGCAGGCCCCTGGCGGACAGCGAGTCCGTGGTAACCGCGGGCATGGTCACGGAGCATGTGGCGATGTGCGCGTGCACACAATGCTGCGATTTAATGGGGACGTACAGGTACGCCCATTTGCCCAGCCATGCCATTGTGCCAAATTACATCGTTGTGCATTGGTCGGCTATTGTTTAAAAGGCAGCCTATAAAGTATACAAATCCTTTATCAAGCATTGGGGATGCTGTAAACCTGCACAGTATGATATATTGATGTCACTAAAAACTTTTATTGGTTTTAACATGTTAATCTAATTTAAAAAGTAATTTTCAATATATTTAACCACTTCAATACAGGGCACTTATAAACCTTCCTGCTCAGACCAATTTTCAGCTTTCAGTGCTGTCGCAGTTTGAATGACAATTGCGCGGTCATACAACACTGTACCCAAACTAAATTTTTATCATTTTATTCCCACAAATAGAGCTTTCTTTTGGTGGTATTTGATCACCTCTGCGGTTTTTATTTTTTGCTAAACAAATAAAAAAAGACCGAAAATTTTGAAAAAAATAAAAGTTTTGCTTTTGTTTCTGTTAAAAAACTTTGTAAATAAGTAAGTTTTCTCTTTCACTGATAGGCACTGATAAGGCAGCACTGGCAGGCACTAATGAGGCGGCACCGATGAGGTGGCACCAATGAGCGGGCACTGACGGGCCTCTTATATGCGGCACTGATGGACACTGGTAGGTGGCACTGATGGGTGGCACTGATAGGCGGCACTGATGGGCATTGATAGGCAGCACTGATGGGCACTCATGGGTGGCACTGGTGGGCACTGATTGGCGACACTGATGGGCACTGAAAGGCTGCAAAGATGGGTTCTTATGGGTGGTACTGATCGGCGGCACTGATGGGCACTGATAGGCGGCACTGCTGGGCACAATGGGCACTGATAGGCGGCACTGCTGGGCACTGATACGTGGCACTGATAGGCATCCCTGGTGGCACTGGCAGTGGTAGGCATTGTTAGTGGGCACTGATTGGCAGCTGCCTGGGCATTAATTGGCAGCTGCCTGGGCACAAATTAGTATTTCCCTGGGGGTCTAGGGGGCATACCAGATGATCCAGTGTGGATGGCTTCCCTGGTGGTCCTGGGCGGCTTCCCTGGTGGTCCTGGGCGGCTTCTTGGTGGTCCTGGGTGGGATCCGTGGGGGGGCTGTGCTGATAAACAACCAGCACAGACCCCCCCTGTCAGGAGAGCAGACAGATCGGCTCTCCTCTACTCCTCCTCTACTGTCAGACGCGAGTGAGGAAAATCCGTTCACCGGCTCTTCCTATTTACATCGTGATCAGCCGTGATTGGACACGGCTGATCACGTGGTAAAGAGTCTCCGTCAGAGACTCTTTACCTAGATCGGTATTGCGGGGTGTCAGACTGACACCCCGCAACAACGTTCACAGCGACGCGCGCCCCCAGGGGCGCACAGCGGTTCAATATCCTGAGGACGTCATATGAGACCCAGTCAGGATATTGAAACCACTTTCCCACCGTCATTCTGCTATATGGCGAACGGCAAGTGGTTAAATATCTAGCCTTTATTAAAATAAAACCTGATGGTGCTATAATGAAGGCACTTGCTGTTATAGAATAACAACACTCTGCCCTGTCTCCTAAATGCTCTTCTGTGATTTCACCCTGTCATTTGCAATTCCATTGCAATAACACTACAAGGGGTCATTTCAACACACGTTATGCAGACATGTACTGTATCACTGTTTTCACCATTAGGAAACTTGACCAGAGAAGTGTCTTGCAACCATTGCTGAAGTACATACACTATATTGTCAAAAGTATTCAGACGCCTGCCTTTACACACACATGAACTTTAATGGAAACCCAGTCTTAGTCCGAGGGGTTCAATATTGAGTTGGCCCACCCTTTTGCAGCTATAACAGCTTTAGCTCTTCTGGGAAGGCTGTCCACAGGGTTTAGGAGTGTGTCTATGGGAATGTTTGACCATTCTTCCAGAAGCGCATTTGTCTGTTCAAGAACTGTTGTTGCATGGGAAGGCCTGGCTCGCAGTCTCCACTCTAATTCATCCCAAAGGTGTTCTTTTAGGTTGAGGACAGGACTCTGTGCAGGCCAGTCAAGTTTCTCCACCCCAAACTCACTCATCCATTTCTTTATGGACCTTGCTTTGTGCAGTGGTGTGCAGTCATGTTGGAACAGGAAGGGGCCATCTCCAAACTGTTCCCACAAAGTTGGGAGTGTAAAATTGTCCAAAATTTCTTGGTATGCTGACGCCTTAGGAGTTCCCTTCACTAGAATGAAGAGGCCAAGCCCAACCTCTGAAAAACAACCCCACACCATAATCCCCCCTCCACCGAATGATTTAAACCAGTGCACAAAGGTCCATAAAGACATGGATGAGTGAGTTGGTGGGGAGGAGCTTGACTGCCCTGACCTAAACCCAATAGAACACCTTTGGGATGAATTAGAGCGGCGACTGCAAGCCAGGCCTTCTCATCCACATCAGTGTTTGACCTCACAAATGGGCTTCTGGAAGAATGGTCAAACATTCCCATAGACACACTCCTAAACCTTGTGGACAGCCTTCCCTGAAAAGTTGAAGCTGTTATAGCTGCAAAGGGTGGGCCAACTCAATATTGAACCCTACAGACTGAGATTAGGATGCCATTAAAGTTCACGTGCATGTTTTGACAATATAGTGTATGTGTGTGTGTGTGTGTGTGTAGATAGGAGGTTGCTGCAAAGAGACTGCAGGGAACCAGCAGCATTGCAATGCAAAAAAGGATGGAAAAAAAGATTAAAATCAGTATTTTGTTTAAAAAGTGCACATGTTTAATACAGAGAGCTTTAAATGTTGTTTAGTTAGTGTTTACAACAATTTTAAATATAACAACATAGAGACTTAGGAGTATATTTATTATAAATTCTCAGAGCTATTCATCCTGTGAAGTTGCATGTACATTTGTTTTGTGTGAATGGAAATGAATAAGCATTAATTTCCTATGATTATCAGCTCTGTCTAGTGGCTGTAATGTGGTATCTTCCTGATTCACTCTATTCTGCATGAATGAAAAACCTTTATTCTGGAGAGAAAATAACCTAATAAAAACTTTTTTGGACCCTAATCACTCAGTGTACATACCGTTTCACAGGAAGAAAAGCTCTGCCATTTTTTTTTTTGTAAATACACTCCTTTTTTTTTAGTATTGCTGTCTTACAGCACTACAACCCGTTTTAATTTCCGGCAGCAAACTATCTGCTGGGAGATGGAAGGTAGTGTACATTTCATTTTTTTTTTCTATAAAACAGAAAACTCATATGTCAGAGCTAAACAGTATAAAGAAAAACAGTAAATTAAATGCATTTGTGCATAATCTCATAATCAAAAATCTATACAAGTAGGTTCATTTGTTTTGCATGGAGTTTCTGGGCATCAGCATGACTGATATGAATAGGTGCCAACCTATTCAATATTCTAGTGCACTCTAGTAAACATTATTATAAGTATTGTAAGATTTAAAAAGTATATATATATATACAGTATATGTATATTTTGCAAAAATATATCAAATATAATATAATATAATACAATATATTACGATAAATATACCGTAATTTAAACATTTTCCATAGGGTGAATTTTATAGTTGAGTGTTTCCAGTAATTATGACTCAGCCCGAAAACTATCAGTGAAAACGTTAAAAACCAGGCTGATTTGTCTTTGTGGCCAGAAAGCAGCATGGGAAGAACAAATGTTCGATGTCTGCCATCAGTCACTCTCGCTTTAGGCAGTCGCACTGTGAAGGTTATCAGTGCTGACATAGAGCGGGCCCTCACTGGGAAGAAGAGACAGGCAATCTGTGTGTGTTTGCTCATGCTAAGCCTGTTGTATGAAGCCTTTTCACAACAACACTTTGGGTTTACATACTTCACAGGCCAAAAGTGTTTACTGCAAAAGGATGACATTAAATCCAGTGTGTCATCGTCACTCTGTTCAAACAAACATCAGTGCTTTGCACTTAAGGTACTCTTGTGGGAAAAGGCTTTTACTTTTCTATAAAACAAATTCCACTTTCGACAGAAAGAAAAAAAAACACCCGCTAGTGCCTTTAACCCTGTTGATGCTAGAGATAGGGCTCTTGTGTGCGCACTTCTTGTACATACTTGGTGCACATCTGGCAGAATTGTGATTATTACTCATTGTGGTTAGTCAGGCTAGAAATGTTTTCGTGCTTAATCCAGAATTCCTAAATGTCAAACAAATCTCGGAGTTGTCTAGAACTCTTTCTACATCACTGAAATCACTGCAGTGGTTTCCATAAATGTGTAATTACAATTTATATATGATGTACGTTGGGATAAGCAATGTTTGTGCTTACTGAAACATAAACCAAGTTGCTACGATGGTACATATTTAGAAACAAAATCCAAGTTCATTGGCTGAAGCCTTTTAATTAATTTAGCTTCCAAAGCAGCAACTTAAGTCATTTTCTCATCATCTCCCTCCCCCGGATGGACCACCTAACACCCTTGTGCACAGAACATCTTATCTGTAGCTATCCCCAATGTAACACTCAATCACTCATTCTACGCACACCGCAAGGTGACATAGCTAAGTTCTGCTGCCACTCTCACGTTACCATCCTCAAATCATTACTTCCCATTACTGGCCTTCTAATCCTTAGACTAAACAAGCACAGGATGATTGTATGCTCACAGACCTCAGGATGCCCCTAAGAGATGGGAAGAGGCTTGGTTGGCATTGACTAATTTGCTGTTAGAAACAATCATTTCACTTTTGGGATAAGCTAACCAGACACTGCCAATACTTTCCAAACAGGCAGCATAGCATAGCAGTATATATATATATATATATATATATATATATATATATATATATACTGTATATACACACACACAGGCTTATTCGTGTAAGGAATGCTTTTAATATGTAAAGTCATGTAGCAGACGTTATGCTAGGGTTTCCATTACTAAATTTCATATTAGCATTCCATATTGAATATTTGAAATCCATGCAGATTCTCTGCATTCTGCAGTATAAATTCATATCCCGATGTATATTTTTGATTAACCCCATCATTTTTGCAATCTAAGATTCCAACACTTCCCCATTAGAGCTGTCAAAGTCTATAGGATGTGGAGGGTTGGGTGATGTGCACATGTGAAGAGATGATCAACATTGACATTTCTGTTTAACCTATTAAATGTAATAATGTTTCGGTTTATAGCAAGGGGGGATATTGGTGGTTGTGTGCATAGTTCCTAAATTGTATATAGGTTAAAATAATCATACTTTGGGCGATGGACAGGAGGATCATATGGAAGCTTTGAGATTGAAGGGTGATGCATTGCCCAACAATGTAAGGGGGGAAGGGGGGGGTCAGTAACTTTCTTCCCATATGTGCTGCTTAACTGCACTGCCACTGAGGACCAATGCCAAGAGGAAGGGGTAAGTTTACAATGCCATTGACCTCCAATGTGTGTGTATGAGGGGGGGGGTGTTGACTGCATTGTCACTGACCACTAATGCAGCGGGCTAAAGTTAATTAACTCTACCACCGAACACCAATGTATATGGGTTTGGGGGTTAACTGCACTGCCACTCAGTGCCGGGACAAGGTCATTCAGCGCCCAGGGCAAGAATGTCAAACTGCCCTCCTCCCCTTCGGGTTAGGGATAGGGCCAGGGCACCCCCCCATCCTAGCAATAAACCATTGCGGCCAGGGCAGCTGCTACTCCTGCCCACTCTTTGTCCCGTCCCTGTGCCACTGACCACCAGTGATGGGGGGAAAGAGGTAAGTTTGCACTGACAGCGGTCACCAATGCGTGTGCATTGGGTACAAATGCACTGTCACTGACCATCAACACAAGGTGACAAGGGGAAAGTATTAATTAACACTTCCAATGGCCACCAATGTGTGTATGGGGGTAGTCAAGTGCACTGCCAATGATCCTCAGTGCAGTGTGTAAGTGTTTGTGTGTGTGGAGGTGGGGGGGATTAACAGTACCAGGGCTGCTGTTAGAAATATCAAACAATATTTTCACAAAAAATACACTAAAATCAGTATTAGCAGACACAAACCTAACATAATAAAAATACAATTCTTGCTAAACCTAAAAGATAAAACTGTATTGAGCTAATAAACAAAATGTTGTGTGTAAATGAGGTGTTCATTCGCATGGGTGCTGTGGCCTGTACAGTGTGAATCAGTGTTTGTTTGTTTTTAGTTTTTTAATGTGGCTATTGCTGTATGCAGGCAGACTATAGGGTTGATTTACTAAACGTTGAGAGTGCAAAATCTGGTACAGCTGTGCATGGTGGCCAATCAGCTTCTAATTTCAGCTGGTTCAATTAAGCTTTGACAAAAAACCTGGAACCTGATTGGTTTCTATGCAGAGCTGCACCAGATTTTGCACTCTCAACTTCTAGTAAATCAACCACTATGTTACGCACAAACACAGGCCCTTTCTTCCATTCTCCATCCTGACATATCCCCCTGTACCGGCAGTCGGCGGGAGAGGGAACAGGGCCAGATCTGGTCTGGGGTGCAGTAAAAAAAAAGTCAGGGGCCATAATGTCAACACTGTGCGAGTCATTAACTGTCACAGATGCAGTAATCCCTGTTCATTCAGCGAGTTTCTGTACTATGAATCATGACCTGGAAATAACATCTGACCAGCAGTGCAGAGGTGGTGCAGGAGTGAACAGGGAATGCTTGCATTAGGCTGTCATTAGATTGGGATGAATAAACAGAACCTTTGCCCCCTTATATCAGGTGTCCCTATCACAGTCCCTCTTACATCAACTGTCCCCATCAGAGTGCCACCTTATTTCACCTGTCCCTGTAAGACTGCCTCAAGGATCGATTAATGCACTCCAGGGATGCCAACTCCCAATTACTTTTTTCACAAACAAAACAGACAATTTACTGACCGTCCACATTTTTACTGAGAACCTGAAATATGACAGAAACTCCTATTAGAAACAAAAAGATTTGACGTTTAAATCATATAAACAACAATGTAAATATTAACAATGCTTGTAACAAGTAATCTACTCAGCTTTACAATGAAAAATCAAAACAGTGAGACAAAACATGAGCATGACTAGGATTATGAAGAACCTGGGGAACTCTGGGATGGAGCCGAAGATCAAGTCCTTTGGCACCAAACCAAGAAAATAAAAACGGACTTTACTGGTACCAGGGAAACTACGATTTTTTTTAAATCACAAAAAACGTTTTGTGATTTTAAAAAAATCTAAGTTTCCCTGGTACCAATAAAGTCTGTTTTTTTGTTTCTTGGTTTGGTGCAAATATTTTAGAATGTGGTACACCGCTGGCAGTGTAACAGTGGGAGGGGCTTAAAGTGGAATGATTAAACAAAATCTGGATCCTGCTAGATATAGGTTTTCAGAGCAAAGAACGAAACGTATTCTCTCTGTTCTTTAGTGAAAGTAAGAAATAGATCCTATTCCCAGGCTGTTAAAGAAGGAAGTACAAAATCATCCACAGGATGGGTGAGAAGACCATACACAATTGACAAGGTATGATGCAAAGGTTCCAAATCTAAGCAGAGTTTTTCAAAGATTGTTGGAGGAATACTGATTTGTATGTGAGACTTGAAATTAGACAAAAAGGGGTTGATTTACTAATACTGGAAAGCGCAAAATCTGGTGCATCTCTACATAGAAACCAATCAGCTTTCTGTTTTATTTATCAAGGCCTAATTGAACAAGCTAAAGTTAGAAGCCGATTGGCTACCATGCACAGCTGCACCACATTTTGCACTCCCTAGTTTTAGTAAATCAACCCACAGTGTCTGAGTTGCATAGCCTGCCAGATTTTGGTTAGATAGATTGGTTGGAGAGTAAAAAAATTAAGCTCATGTAGGCCCAGTTAGAAAACAATGTTGAACTAAAAGCAAAGGAGAATCTACTTAAATCTGTGCAAATTCCTTTGCTATTGATTTGATGTTGCATGTATACTATTTATGAGGTAGCTGCAGAATTATCTTTAATTATTAGTTTGTTAATTGTTATGCTTATTATTCGGGCACAGCTCAATCATTTTGTATCCAGTATGTATGTTTGTATTTTATCCAGTTGGAAAGCAGGTGAGCCTGGGCTATTATGGAGGGTCATTTGTGAGAACCTGACAAGCACCATTTTTTTGAGATAGTAGACAAATATTAGAAAAAGTAGATCCCGCTAGAGAGCAGCTCTAATATTAGATTGGATATTTGTTGCTGTGGAAAGGAGTATAGAAGTAGGTCCACCTTGTCTTGTTCAAGGTCTGAATGTCGGGTGTTTACAACCATCTAGCACTCTTGACAAATGAATGATGATAACCTGATGATGGTATCTTACCGAGACTGGAAAACGTATGCCTTCTCTGTGTTTCGAAGCTTGTATGACACTCGTTTTTTAATTTATTTGCCCATAGAAAGTTGATACATTTGGTCCTCCCGGCTCGTAGGAAAGGTACAAGAATTCATGTCTGAAGGGCCTGTAGCAGATATAAAAATCAACAAAGGACCTACAGTTTTAAAATGCTATTCCTCCAAAACCATGTGTAAATGACTTTAATCCAAGATGTGAATTTGCATTGAATGAACAAAAGTAGATGGAGAAAGTTTACGCTAAAGACTTCAAATGATGAAGGGGTGATGAATACTTCTAAATATTTAATATAATTAGTCACCCATTTGAAAGGAAACTTTGAATGGCAGCCATTCTATGATCATCAATGGTAATGTTTAGGGTCACTAACTTATATATATTGATTTTATAGTTGAAGAGATACACACATAGGGGTTAATTTACTAAAACTGGAGAGTGCAAAATCTGGTAAAGCTGTGCAAGTTAGCCAACCAGCTTCTAACTTCAGCTTGTTCAATTAAGCTTTGACAAAAAAACCTGGAAACTGATGGGTTTCTATGCAGAAACCTGAAGGCTAGTAATAGTAATCTCAGGTTGAGCGATGAAAAATAAGCAACTGTCAGAATAAGCTGCCACCTTGTGATGTTGCCTAGGGGACTATAGACTTGTAAGGCCAGACTTTGCCCTAATGTGGCTTAAGAGCGGCTTGAGTGTCAATACAAAAATTAGGAGGGACATGGGTCGACCCTGTGAAGTCAATTTGTATGGGAAATTGTTTTGTTATACTCATATCGTGTGGCAGTGGTGAGATCTATCACCTGAAACCAATATGTCTATCTGTGCGTTTGAAAAATTCATATTTGTCCTGATTGAAGGTCTTCTCTGCATCTACAGAAATAGGCAGAGTAGATGAGGCCCCAGATTGGAACAAATGTATAAGATTAGGTACTCAACAATTATTTTTCATACAAGGAGTGCATGAACCACTAAAGCCTCGTACACACGATCGGATTTTCCATGGGGTAATGTGTGATGACAGGCTGTTGGCAGAGAATCCGACCGTTTGTATGCTCCATCGGACAATTGTTGGTCAACTTTCCGTGGACAAATGTTGGATGGCAGGTTTATAAATTTACCGGACAAATGTCTGTTGTCGGATTTTCCGATCGTGTGTACACAAGTCCGTCGGATAAAAGTCCAAAGTACAAACACGCATGCTCGGAAGCAAGGATGAGACAGAAGTGGTCGGTCTTGTAAACTAGCGTTCATAATGGAGAATTAACATTTGTGACGGGGCAAATTATGAAATCTCGAAATGCAGCGCACATTCTCTTCTTCTTTATTTAATGGGATAAAAATGAAGCTGCTTTGCTGTTGATACGGATGGAGTTATGGCAAACAAATTTTCAAAGGCTTTTTTTTTCTAGTAATATCAAGAATAATATTATTATGCTTTTTTTTTGGTCAAGTTACCACAACACCATTATCCCGTAGTTTTTAAGATCAAAGATACAACTATGATGGTGTCCCTTGTCAATTTTACATTGTATTTTTTTTAAATGTAACTGCCTACACCCAAACTGTCATTTGAAGTAAAACACATAGCCAAGTATTATTCTCCACAATTTTTTTATTGTGCATTATAAAAAGAAAACAAATACAATTAGAAATGCTATCTGCCAATAGAACTTAACCAAAAAGTGCATTCTATGCATCCAAAAATATAGAAAATATAACAAATCAAATCATTATTATTCAACTAAAAAAATAAAATAAAAGCCTCATGCATGTGTCCTGCTTCTTAATATAGGGGGTCAACAATGCCAAGAGTTGGTGAAAGCAGGGGTCCGTTATCCGGAGATAATTCCAAAAAACATCTGGATTGTTCTCCTGGAGCTCCTGCAGCAAAGGCATATGACATAATTGGTCATAATTAATAAAGCAACCAATTTTTGGTCCAAGAAATCCTCCTCCTCCTGTTCCTGGACTGGACTTGGGTCAAAGCAATAACTCCAAGGCCAATAATAAATAACACATTATCTCCTCCGATTCCGCAACATGTCTGGTTGACGAGCGGCTGTTCAGAAACAAACTGAAAAGCATGAAATGAAAAGCGCAAACTGAAAAGCGCAAAATGAAAAGTGCGAATCAACACTCATCAAACTTCTACTAACACGAAATTAGCAGAAGGAGCCCAAAGGGTGGCGCTAAAGAGCTGAAAAACCACATAGTATGTCACTACATACATGTTTGTTGGCCGACAATTCCTTACCATTTGTATGCAAGACAAGTTTGGGCCACCGCCCTTTGGACAAAAGTCCACGGTTTTGTTGGTGGGAAATCCGATCGTGTGTATGAGGCTTAAAGCGCACCATGATCTCCTGTTTACGGAAATTTTACCTGGACATTATAGGCCTACAAGAAACCCATCTCACTAGAGAGACAGTGAATTGTCTACAATATCCCTGGGTTGACAAAGCATATCACTCCAATCACTCTGCCTATTCCCGTGGGGTGATTGTATTGATACACAAGTCCCTGGTGTTTTAGGAGCTGGATGCCTTGGTAGACCCCCTGGGGCAGTTTGTATTTTTACACTGTAAACTGTTTACTTTGACCCTTATTATTGCATTTGTCTTCATCCCTCCCCCATTCTCAAGAGAGATTTTGCAACCTCTTCTCTTGTACCTGGTCAAAAAGCCTGAAGATCCCACCTTGATTTTGGGGGACTTCAATGGCTACCTGGATTCCCACTTGGATAGACACCCTCCATTCTGTTCCCCTTCTGGCGGCAGGGGCACTATTCTTAGCTGTCTTCTGGCCGAGATAGGATGGACGAATGTATGGCGCTTGAGGACCCTGAGGCTAAACAATTCTCCTGTTTCTCGAAAACCCACAGCTCTCTATCCCGCATAGACCTCTGTGTGGGCTCCACACAACTGCTTAAATATATCTCTAAAGTAGAATACTTTCCAAGAGGGGTATCCGACCATTCTCCCTTAGCATTACAACAAATTACCCGTCCCCCTACATCCCTGCCAAGGGCCCCTGGAAGCTCAATGCCTTTTGGTTAAAGCTGTGTTCCTCTCCGAAGCGTGTGGCCCATCAAATCGAAAGCTTCTTCTGTACCAATCACCGTTATGTAAACACGCAAGTGAAATGGGATGCCTTTAGAGCATTTGCCAGACCAGGTAGGCTTCATGCCATGTAAAGCCACTGCTACTAACCTTAGGAGGCTTTTTTTTAAATATGCAGACTCTAGCAGATAACATTGGACACAGGGCCATTAAGGCATTTGATAGTGTCAGTTGGCAGTATCTCTGGGCGGTTCTATATAAATTTGGATTTGGTACTCGATTTGTTGCCTGAATGCGCTTATTATACAGTTCCCCACAGGCAGCTATATGGGTTTCTGATAGGATGTCTTCTGCTTTTGCATTGGTGAGGGGGACTAGGCAGGGCTGCCCTCTGTCCCCCCTGCTCTTTGCTATTGCCATTGAACCCCTTGCTGCACAGGTGCATGACTGCCCACACATCACTGGATTTAGATATCGCAAGATGCATGAGAAAATCATGCACTACACCAACAAAATGCTACTTTTCTTGGAGGACACAACTCCTTCCTTACATAGGGTCCATTATTTCAGATTTTGGTTGTTTTTCAGGCCTTACCATTAATTGGTCCAAGTCCGCTCTAATGCTGTTGGACAGCACACCCGGAAAGTCCGCCTCGTTCCCTTGCCCTATTCCAATAGTCCCCTCTTATAGATACTTGGGCATCCAAATATCCTCTATGCTTATGGATTATTGTAGCTTAAATGTCTACCTGTTGCTCACCAGATTCAGGGATTAGATCAATGTCTGGAATAAACTCAAAATGTGCCTAGCAGGAAAAAACAACCTCATTAAGATGATTCTCATGCCTCAATTTCTATACGTGCTTCATAACACACCAGTGGTTATTCCATTGAAGATATTTAGAGTAGTAAACTCCCTGTTCAGATTGCTGCTATGGAATACTAAACCCCCTAGGGTTAAACTCGAACAGCTGCAGTATCCTAAGGATGGAGGCGGTCTCACGCTTCCCAACCCCTGGCCATATTATTTAGCCGTGCAACTGCAACATCTGAATGGTGCCATGTCCTCCAATCCTGAAGGACCCTGCTAATAGGCACCAAGGTGGAAGTTAGGCTGGAGGGTCTGGAGGCTCAGCTGTTCCAGAAACCTAATAAACAAATGCCTACATATGTGCTACTTTACAAGGTGTGGAACATGTCTAAACAATTACAGTGTGTGAGAGGGTTCACAGCGTTTAGCCCAATCTGGGGCAATAAAACATACGAGGAGCTTGCTAAACTCCAACAGGGGCCTAGATGGCGATCTTTAGGGATAACCCATCTCTCGCAAACCTTTCACAATGGCAAACTACTATCCTTCCTAGAATTACAAAGCAGATTCGCAGTGCCCTCTAATATGAAATTCTATTTTTTGCAACTACAACATGCTGTTTGAGCCCAGGGGAGGGTAGTAGAATGGGCTCAAGCACCAACTCCGATTTTCCATCTGCTTCAAACGGCCACGGATTTCACAAGGCTACCATATGCTTTATGCTTTAATGGAATTCCTGGGTGGCTATCCCATAAAAGCAAATTCACAGTGGTAGGAAGACCTAGGTCCTGTGTCGGCCGACCAGTGGGAGGCTGCTCTCCAGTCTGTTACTTTATGCTGACTAAATGTATCGCAAAAAGTTTTCCAATTGTATATTGTGCTTAGGGCACATTATATAGATGTAAAAGTGCAAAAAATGGGTATACTTGACTCACTTTGTGTTAAATGTAAACTAGTACCTGGTGGACCTCATTCATCTCTTCTGGTGCAGCCCCATGCTCCGTAGATATTGGGGTGGGGTTCTCGCCACACTCAATCGTATTTTTCAGACATCTGTCCCCCTAGACCCGACATGTTGTATACTTGGTGCTCTTGAGGGGATGATCCCGGAGGAGTTGACGAGGTTTGCTTTCTCTCTGGCCTTTTTTCAAGATAGGAAAATTATCCTTATGGGTTGGAAATCAGTCGTCCTACCAATAATCAAATCCTGGATATAACACTTGGGGAATACCCTCCTCCTTGAAAGATATATATATCAGCATAGGGGGAGGCTTGGCAAATTTGGGACTGAGTGCAAATGAGCTTGTAAAGATAAGATTTTTGCAATGTCTGTGAGGCCAAAGGTTCATAGGAACATTGACTGTAGGGAGGGTATCAGCACATCTCAAAATTATGCGGTGTGATGTAGCATCTGTACACTTGCTTTAATTGCAGCATCTCATGACTGAAGGTGTAATATTGAAGGCTAAGCACCTTGGTGACTTTTTTCCGCTTTCTTTTCTCTTTTGATAAGAAATGCATGACAATGTAATGGGTCTGATTATAACAAGTTTAACTGGTTTGTATTGTAATGTTTCTTTTATCTTCTTGTTGGTTGTTGTCTGTTTGGCAATAAAAACCTTTTTGATTAAAAAAACAATTATTATCTCTTGCCTCCTGTATGGGCATAAAGTCCACCTGGTCATGGTGTAAAATAGCAGTGATTTGGGGCAGGAGACAATTAGCCATAATTTTTGTGAACAACTCCCCAAGTAGAGTAATCACCTGAGAGGTGTCGTTTAGGTAGGCTGGAACACCAACAACCAGAGGTTGAAGAAACTCATCAATATATTTGCCAATTCTGACTATCACTGACTCCCGCTAACGATGGGACGTCCAGGAGGTTTGGTGGCATTTTTGTGAACCTTCGGCAGATAATAAATAACAGGCACCCTGGAGACTATAGAAACTATATATACCTTCTCCTTAGTTAAAGTGTTATTAACCTCCCTGGCGGTATTCCCGAGTCTGGCTCGGGGTGGATTTTTCATACCAAAAGCGGTATCCCCGAGCCAGACTCGGGCTTGCATCGCAGGATCCAGGAAGAGTTTACTTACCTTGTCCCCTGGATCCTGCGATGTCTCCCCGCTGTGATCGGCGAGCCGCTGTGTCTCGCTCGATTCACAGTGCCGAGCTCCGTTCCCTGCGAGCGCTGCGACGCATGGGGACGGAGTTCGGCGGTAAATTCAAAAGTGAAACACACAGTACAGATACAGTATACTGTAATCTTACAGATTACAGTACTATATCAAATAATGACACATCCCCTTTGTCCCTAGTGGTCTGCCCAGTGTCCTGCATGCAGTTTTATATATATAAAACTGTTCTTTCTGCCAGGAAACTGGAGATTGTCCATAGCAACCAAAACTGTCTCTTTACATCAAAAGTGGTTTTAGACCAGCTAGAAAAAAGTGATAATAAATTATAATCACTTGCAGAATTGAGCGATAGTGATTTGTGAGGAGATCCGTCATCAAACACTAAAAGTAACAAAAGCTACAATTCTGCAACTGAGCAAATTTCAGTGTTTTTGATTTGATTACATTATTATATATTTTTTATTATTATTATTATATTATTATTTGTTATAATTATTTATAGTTATTTATTATATTATAATTTTTTATTTCGTTTTTCAAACTTTATCATACCCGGGATGTCTACTAGACTCTTGTTTGGACAGATTTAAGTGAACTATTCCTAAGAATTACAGGCCTACAATATAAAACGCCAAATTTCTGTGCAAAATAATGGTACCGCTTTCAGCACCTAAAATCTGAAATAATCATACCGCCAGGGAGGTTAAAGCCTTGTTTTTTTAAATAACAGACATGTCATACTTACCTGCTCTGTGTAATGGATTTGCACAGCCCAGATCCTCCTCTTCTCGAGACCCACGCCAGCACTCGTGGCTCCTCCCTCCTACCAGGTGCCCCCACAGCAAGCAGATTGCTGTGGGGGCACCCAAGCAGGCGCACTCCCGAGCTGCGGCTCTGTGTGTCCATTCACACATGGAGCCGTGGCTCAGCCACCCTCTGTCTCCTGATTGGCTCACTGGCTGTGGCCAAAAGCCAATCAGGAGTGTGAGTCCCTGGAGAGGCAAGGCTCTCATGGACATTGCTGGATTGAAAGGGGGCTCAGGTAAGTATTAGGGGAGGCTGCTGCACATAGGTAAAAAACCTTGTGCCTTTACAACCACTTTAAGATATTCTGCTTATAACCCTCATCGATAATTTTCTGTAAAGATTTTTTTACATACATTAGTGGGATTGCTCCCTAATGGTGTATAGGTAGTCCTGTCAGAAGCAACCTGTTCATTTCATCAGGATATTCCTTTTCATCTAGGACTACTATCCCCTCCCCCTTTACCGACCCCAGCCTGGACAACTGATCATGCTTCTACCTAGTGAATCTGTACTGCCTGATTGCTGTTGACGTCTTCCTGCCCCTAACTGCTTACATCCTGATGTCCTTCCATCCGGCTGCCACTTTACCAGGTATAGGACCTGACTCCAGTTATAAACAAGGCCAAGGATAAATCCAAGGAAAAAAACAAGCTTAACTTACCAACCAGCCTGCAGACAACCAAGTAAACCTGTCTAACAGTATGCATTACAAGCAAGGGTTGCTTTTAACGCATACTATTAGACAGGTTTATGTCTCTCAATATCCAGGGGTGCTGGGACGATAACCGTGCAAGTGTCCACCCTTTTCATCTAAATCTCTGCATACAGGTACATTACAGTCCCTATAACAATTTTAATAAAGAAAACAACACAAACTATTAAAGGGTTTTTTTTATTACTTGTCAAATATTATTTTAAAATGTACTCTTTTTGAAAATATAACATATGGAATAACTCTTTACACCGGTTTTTCATACAATATTTTCAACTTCAAACCCACAATTTATTATGAAAATATTTTTACCAACTGTTACAAAGACGTACTGAAATTTCAAAAAACATATTAAAATGTGAATACTTTTCATAAAACCTATTTTTTAACATCTCAAAATATCAGTTATTGTCAAATGTGGATACATTTTTACTCCTAAAAATGAAACGTAAAATGCCACAAAACCTGGAATCTAAGAAGGTAATTCTAAAGAAATTCTTATTTTTTAGGTCTTGGAAATTTTCAAAATTTCTTTTCTTCATTGTCAATTGTTATATCACTGGCTTTCATTAGCTTACTGAATGTGTTAAACATTCACTTTGCAAACAATACCCAATCACATGCAAAGAAAATAAAACAGTATTTTAGCTTGCACATGGTTTGATGATGGAACTCAGCACAGCTTCACCTCATTCACTATGCTAAGGAAAACATTTTCTTGCAAAGTTAACAGCCTTTATGCCTTGGTAAATCAACGCTATAGTATCTCCTTCATAAATGCTTGTGACTTTTTCAGAAATTCTTGAAACTACTTATTTCTTTCTGGATTTAATGAAAGAATCATTGAACCACTCTCATTATTACTTGAAGGTGTTAATTATTTGTATTGGACAACAGCATTAAGCCAGTTGTGATTTTGCTACCATACCATCAATAAAATAATGATATGTTTTCAACACTATATTTGAAGGACATGCTACTGAAAACCTAAAGTGCTCTGTGTAATAAAAAAATGACATAAATGTTCAAGGTCATGAAGCAAGCTGGAGGCAAAATAACCTTTTAACCACTTCAACCCAGAAGGATTTACCCCCTTAATGACCAGGCCATTTTTTGCGATATGGCGCCGTGACGCTTTAACTGACAATTGCATGGTCGTGCGACGTTGTAACCAAACAAAATTTATTACCTCTTTACGCAATAAGTATATATTGATTGGTTTGTGCAAAAGTTGTAGCATCTACAAAATAGGGGATAGATTTATGGCATTTTTATTATTATCATTTTTTTACTAGTAATGGTGGTGATCAGCAATTTTTAGCCGGACTGCGACATTGCGGCGGACAGATTGCACACTTTTGGGACCAGTGACATTTATACAGTGATCAGTGCTATAAAAATGCACTGATTACTGTATAAATGACACTGTCAGGGAAGAGGTTAACACTAGTGGTTATCAAGGGGTTAAATGTGTTCCCTGGGAGGTGTTTCTAACTGTGGGGGGAGTGTACTGACTGGTAGACATGTGCACTGCCGAAAAATTTGTTTTAGTTCTCATTTCATTCATTTTTTTGTTTTTTCGTAAATTCAAAAATTCGTAAATTCGAAAATTCGGAATTCATAAATTTGAAGATTCGAAAATTCGTAAATTAGAAATTCGTAAATTAGAAAATTCAAAAATCAAAATTTTCGAATTTCTGAAAATTAGAAAATTAGAAACTTCGGTAAATTCGAAACTTTGGAATTAGAAAATTTGAAAATATGAAAATTCAATTTTTTTAAGTTTCGAATTTCCAAATTTTCGCATTTCCGAATTTTGGAATTTCAAATTTTAGAATTTTCAGATTTTCGAATTCTGAATATTTTAATTTCCCAATTTCCGAATTTTCGGAAATTCAGAATTAGAAAGTTCAGAAATTCGAAAATCTGAAAATTTGAAATCCCAAAAATAAGAAAGAAAATCCATAAAATACAAAAGAATGAAAATTTGAAAATTCTAAATACTAACTAAATAACTAATAATAACTAGCTATTAAATTATAGGTATTGGAATTTCCTTTAAAATTTGGCTGTTAGTGAATCTAACAGATATGAATTTATTTGAAGTTACAAATTATCCAAAATAACGAATGGCGCATCTAAACAAATGGAATGGAACAAATTAATAATAAATAATAATAAAAAGGTTTTATTATTATTACTGTTATTTGTTATTATTAGATTGTTACGTTCCATGTGTTTAGATACGGCATTTGTTATTTTGGATAATTCGTAACTTCAGATAAATTCGTATTCGTTACATTCACTAACAGCCAAATTTTAAAGGAAATTCCAATACCTATAATTTATTGGGTTAGTAAAAGTTAAGTTATTACCAATTAGTTATCATTTCAGATTCTCGGTTTTTAGAACTCAGATTTTCATTCTTATTTTCGAATTTCCAAATTTCCGAAATTTTGAATTTCCGAAATTTTGAATTTTCACTACCCCTGTGACTAAATTACAGCTTGATAAAGCATGTTTAAACCTTGACCCTTTTTTATCAGAATCTGTAGATAAAATGTTATGTAAATCTAAAGACAAAACCGTGGAATTTTGTCTGAAGGGCGTAGGAACAAACTTGTCTTGCATACACATGGCCACACAATTGTTGGCCAACAATTACGAACGTAGTGAGGTACTATGTTGTCTTTCAGCTCTCTAGCGCCACCCTTTAGGCTCCTTCTGCTAATTTCGTGTTAGTAGAAGTTTGGTGAGTGTTGATTCACGCTTTTCATTTCGCACTTTTCATTTTGCACTTTTCATTTCGCGCTTTTCAGTTTATTTCTGGACGGCCGTTCGTCAATCAGCCATGTTGGGGAATCAGAGGAGATAACGTGTTATTTGTTATTGGCCTTGGAGTTATTGCTTTGACATTATTTTTTTGGTTGAATAATGATTTGATTTGGTATACTTTCTATATTTTTGGATGCATAGAATGCACTTTTTGCATGTCTAATTTTATTTGTTTTCTTTTTTTAATGCACAATTAAAAAAATTGTGGAGAATAATACTTGGCTATGTTACATAGTTACATAGTTACATAGTAGGTGAGGTTGAAAAAAGACACAAGTCCATCAAGTCCAACCTATGTGTGTGATTATGTGTCAGTATTACATTGTATATCCCTGTATGTTGCGGTCATTCAGGTGATTATCTAATAGTTTCTTGAAGCTATCAATGCTCCCCACTGAGACCACCGCCTGTGGAAGGGAATTCCACATCCTTGCCGCTCTTACAGTAAAGAACCCTCTACATAGTTTAAGGTTAAACCTCTTTTCTTCTAATTGTAATGAGTGGCCACGAGTCTTATTAAACTCTCTTCTGCGAAAAAGTTTTCTCCCTATTGTGGGGTCACCAGTACAGTATTTGTAAATTGAAATCATATCCCCTCTCAAGCGTCTCTTCTCCAGAGAGAATAAGTTCAGTGCTCGCAACCTTTCTTCATAACTAATATCCTCCAGACCCTTTATTAGCTTTGTTGCCCTTCTTTGTACTCGCTGCATTTCCAGTACATCCTTCCTGAGGACTGGTGCCCAGAACTGGACAGCATACTCCAGGTGCGGCCGGACCAGAGCCTTGTAGAGTGGGAGAATTATCGTTTTATCTCTGGCATTGATCCCCTTTTAATGCATGCCAATATTCTGTTTGCTTTGTTAGCAGCAGCTTGGCATTGCATGCCATTGCTGAGCCTATCATCTACTAGGACCCCCAGGTCCTTTTCCATCCTAGATTCCCCCAGAGGTTCTCCCCCCAGTGTATAGATTGCATTCATATTTTTGCCACCCTAATGCATTATTTTACATTTTTCTACATTGAACCTCATTTGCCATGTAGTTGCCCACCCCATTAATTTGTTCAGGTCTTTTTGCAAGGTTTCCACATCCTGCAGAGAAGTTATTGCCCTGCTTAGCTTAGTATCGTCTGCAAATACAGAGATTGAACTGTTTATCCCATCCTCCAGGTCGTTTATGAACAAATTAAATAGGATTGGTCCCAGCACAGAACCCCGGGGAACCCAACTACCTACCCCTGACCACTCTGAGTACTCCCCATTTATCACCACCCTCTGAACTCGCCCTTGTAGCCAGTTTTCAATCCATGTACTCACAGTATGGTCCATGCCAACGGACCTTATTTTGTACAGTAAACATTTATGGGGAACTGTGTCAAATGCTTTTGCAAAATCCAGATACACCACGTCTACGGGCCTTCCTTTATCTAGATGGCAACTCACCTCCTCATAGGTTAATAGATTGGTTTGGCAAGAACGATTCTTCATGAATCCATGCTGATTACTGCTAATGATACTGTTCTGATTTCTAAAATCTTGTATATAGTCCCTTATCATCCCCTCCAAGAGTTTACATACTATTGATGTTAGGCTAACTGGTCTGTAATTCCCAGGGATGTATTTTGGGCCCTTTTTAAATATTGGTGCTACATTGGCTTTTCTCCAATCAGCTGGTACCATTCCAGTCAGTAGACTATCTGTAAAAATTAGGAACAACGATCTGGCAATCACTTGACTGAGTTCCCTAAGTACCCTCGGGTGCAAGCCATCTGGTCCCGGTGATTTATTAATATTAAGTTTCTCAAGTCTAATTTTAATTCTGTCCTCTGTTAACCATGGAGGTGCTTCCTGTGTTGTGTCATGAGGGTAAACACTGCAGTTTTGGTTACTGAAGCCCCCCGATTCACTCGTGAAGACTGAGGAGAAGAATAAATTCAATACCTTCGCCATCTCCCCATCCTTTGTAACCAGATGTCCTTCCTCATTCTTTATGGGGCAATATGGTCTGTCCTCACTTTTTTACTGTTTACATACTTAAAGAATTTCTTGGGGTTTTTTTTGCTCTCCTCCGCTATGTGTCTTTCATGTTCTATCTTAGCCGTCCTAATTGCACCCTTACATTTCTTGTAGCATTCTTTACAAAGTCTGAATGCTGAGGATGATCCCTCAACCTTGTATTTTTTGAAGGCCTTCTCCTTTGCTTTTATATGCATTTTTACATTGGAGTTAAGCCATCCAGGATTTTTCAGTGTTTTACTTCAAATGACAGTTTGGGAGTAGGCAGTTACATTTAAAAAATACAATGTAAAATTGACAAGGGACACCAACATACTTGTATCTTTGATCTTAAAAATTATGGGATAATGGTGTTGTGTTAACTTGCCCAAATAAAAAAAAAAGCATAATAATATTATTCTTGAGATCACTAGAAAAAAAAGCCTTTGAACAAAGCCTTTGTTTGCAATAACTCCATCAGTATCACCAGCAAAGCAGCTTCATTATTATCCCATTAAAGAAGAGAATTGTGTGCTGCATTTGGAGATTTCATAATTTGCCACGTCACGAATGTTAATTCTCCATTATGAACGCTAGTTTACAAGACCGACCGCTTCTGGCTCGTCTTTGCTTCAGAGCATGCGTGTTTGTACTTTGGACTTTTGTCCGATGGACTTGTATACACACACTCGGAAAATCCGACAACACACATTTGTCCACGGAAAATTTTAAAACCTGCTATCCAACATTTGTCCGCGGAAAATCCGACAACAATTGTCCGATGGAGCATACACATGGTCGGATTTTCCGCCAAAAGCCTGTCTTCACACATTTCCCATCGGAAAATCCGATCATGTGTACGAGGCTTAAACATAAATTTTATCTTAAAGTGAATAAACTAGACACTCTTTTAGCCCGAGCACTTAAAAAACGAAATCGCCCCTTTAAACCGATTCGACTGAAATTATCTCATGATACATTTACTAGTAATCCAGTAAAGATCCTCCACACCTTTCAAAAACATCTTACCTCCTTTATAAAAAGGAAGGATCTTTTTGATCAAACTTTAGCATAATCATTTTTTTCACAAATCAAATTTCCTACTATTCCTTTAGCCCAACGCGATTGTCTTGAAAGCCCCATTATAGCTATCGAAGTTAAATTAGCAATTAACTCTCTTAAACCAAATAATCGTCCAGGCCCAGATGGCTTCTCTGCCCTATACTATAAGAAATTCTCTTATATCCTTGTTCCAATGATAACAGATGCATTTAATTCTCTCCTTAACGATCAATCCTTTTGCCCTGAAACATTAACGGCTATAATTTCAATGATCCCCAAGCCTCAGTCAGACGATACATCTTGTTCTAACTATAGACCCATATCATTACTCAACCTTGACATTAAGTTAGTAGCGAAAGTCTTAGGGACCTGCCTAAATAGTGTAATAGGTTCTTTAATAAAGACCAGGTCAGTTTTATCCCACAGGGCCAAGGGGCAGATAATGTACGCAGGACTACTTTATTAATTCAAGCAACTAAATCATGACAAATACCCATCTGTCTCTTATCTTTAGATATCAAAAAAGCATTTGATACAGTTTTGTGGCATTACCTACATTTTGTCCTGCAGCGTTTGGATTTGGTCCCCATTTTCTTAGCTGGGTCTCCTCATTATACAAAAATCCCAAAGCTTATGTTAAATATGCTGTAGGGATGTCCACTTTCCTCACTCTTATTTGCCCTACTTATTGAACCCCTTGCTCAATCAATCCATACTGACCCCTCTATTAACCACTTCATCCCCGGAAGGATTTACCCCCTTCCTGACCAGAGCACTTTTTACAAATTGGCACTGCGTCGCTTTAACTGCTAATTGCACGGTCATGCAATGCTGTACCCAAACAAAATTTGCGTCCTTTTCTTCCCACAAATAGAGCTTTCTTTTGATGTTATTTGATCACCTTTGCGGTTTTTATTTTTTGCGCTATAAACAGAAAAAGACCGAACATTTTGAAAAAAAAATGACATTTTCTACTTTTTGTTATAAAAAAAATCCAATAAACTCAATTTTAGTCATACATTTAGGCCAAAATGTATTCAGCCACATGCCTTTGGTAAAAAAAATGTAAATAAGCGTGTATTTATTGGTTTGCGCAAAAGTTATAGCGTGTACAAACTAGGGTACATTTTCTGTAATTTACACAGCTTTTAGTTTATGACTGCCTATGTCATTTCTTGAGGTGCTAAAATGGCAGGGCAGTACAAACCTCCCCCCCCCAATGACCCCATTTTGGAAAGTAGACACCCCAAGGAAATTTCTAAGAGGCATGTTGAGCCCATTGAATATTAATTATTTTTGTCCCAAGTGATTGAATAATGACAAAAAAAAAATTACAAAAAGTTGTCACTAAATGATATATTGCTCACACAGGCCATGGGCATATGTGGAATTGCACTCCAAAATACATTCAGCTGCTTCTCCTGAGTACGGGGATACCACATGTGTGGGACTTTTTGGGAGCCTAGCCGCGTACGGGGCCCCGAAAACCAATCACCGCCTTCAGGATTTCTAAGGGCGTAAATTTTTGATTTTACTCCTCACTACCTATCACAGTTTTGAAGGCCATAAAATGCCCAGATGGCACAAAAACCCCCCAAATGACCCCATTTTGGAAAGTAGACACATGCATGGTGCAATTGCTGTTTACATTTGACGCCAGACCGACTCTTGCGTTCGCCTTAGCGCGAGAGCAGGGGGGACAGGGGTGCTTTTTTTTTTTTTTCCTTTATTATTTTTTTGCTTTTTTATCTTATTTTTAAACTGTTCCTTTCATTTTTTTTAAATCATTTTTATTGTTATCTCAGGGAATGTAAATATCCCCTATGATAGCAATAGGTAGTGACAGGTACTCTTTTTTGAAAAACTTGGGGTCTATTAGACCCTAGATCTCTCCTCTGCCCTCAAAGCATCTGACCACACCAAGATCGGTGTGATAAAATGCTTTCCCAATTTCCCAATGGCGCTGTTTACATCCGGCTAAATCTAAGTCATGAAATGCTCGTAGCTTCCGGTTTCTTAGGCCATAGAGATGTTTGGAGCCACTCTGGTCTCTGATCAGCTCTATGGTCAGCTGGCTGAATCACCGGCTGCATTCTCAGGTTCCCTGTTGAGACAAGAGAGCCAGAGAAAAACACAGAAGACGGTGGGGGGGGGGGGCATTCCCTCCCACTGCTTGTAAAAGCAGTCTAGAGGCTAATTAGCTGCTAGGATTGCTTTTACATGAAAGCCGACCGCTGGCTGAAAAGAATGATACCAAGATGATACCTAAACCTGCAGGCATCATTCTGGTATAACCACTCAAAGTCGTGAATTGCGTACCTGAAGATAAAAAAATGGTTAACAATAAAACACAGTAAACGGTAAAGTATAAAAAATTGCATACCTGAAAAGCAAACATGATAAAACATAATAACAATAAAACATTGCAGAATAGAATACAGTAAAAAAGAGCAGAACAATAGAGAGAGAATAGAGAGAGAGAGAACAATGAAACGACAATTTTTTTTTTATTTAATATATTTTTTTGTGTTTTTTTTTTTTTTTTACACTTTTTTAAGTAACTGTAACTTTTATAACTGTAACCGGTTCCAGGTTAGGGTCTCTCGAAATGCGATGACATCTTGGGAGACACTGTGAAAGTGTGCCTAGTCTGTGCAGTGCTGTACCCTACGCTAATACTCAACTAGTGGATGGTAGCGTTAAAAACATTCACCAATGCAAAGACCAGGATTATCAGGACAGGAGGGACAATAATAGCGGGTGTCACGCCTATATCCGCGCTTGCTGCAGACACAACATCTTTTTTGGGGGGGGTTCGTTGGGTAGGGGTACTTGGGAGGACATAAAGAAAATGCCTCTCATGCAGCCGACTGCATTTGGTTGGGGATGTGAATGGGGGAAGTACGGGTGCTGCAGAAGTGGTGGGTTCCCAATTAGGATTGGCGAATGCAGCAGGAAGGGCACTATGGGCACGACGGGCCTGTGTTTGTCTTCTTCTTGGTTGCAGCGGGACACTACTTGTGCTTGCCACCTCACCAGCTTGAACTGCACTTTTTGGGACTCGCCACGTCACCAAGTGTTACTGCAGTGCTGGTTTGACTACGACCAGGGTGTACTAGGCCGCTGGTGCTTTCCACTTCACCAAAATGCTACCAAAAAAAAACTGTTAGCAATCGCAAGGATCAGGCCTAACTCTGCGAACGCTGCAGTTATGCGTTTAGTGTTTTGTAAGTGACAGTGATCGATCGATACTGCACTTGGGTGGGCTGGGCTGGGCTGGGCCGAGCGGAGGGGCAAAACGCAGGTGCTAGCAGGTATCTGGGCTGATCCCTCTAACACTGCGTTTTTGGGAACCCTAAACTGCTGGGGATGCTAGTATAGATCTGATCGGATCAGATATTGATCCGTTCAGATACTATACCACTAAGGGAGGTGTACGGTGCGTGCGTGGGTGTTAGCGGTACTGGCGCTAACCTGACGCTGCTTGGGCTGGTGCTTGCCAGTTCACCAAAGCGCTACCAAAAAAACTGTTAGCGATCGCAGGGATCAGGCCTGACTCTGCAAACGCTGCAGTTATGCTTTTAGTGTTTTGTAAGTGACAGTGATCGATCGATACTGCACTTGGGTGGGGTGGACTGGGCTGGGTTGGGCGGAGGGGCAAAACGCAGGTGCTAGCAGGTATCTGGGCTGATCCCGCTAACACTGCGTTTTTGGGAACCCCAAACTGCTGGGGACGCTAGTATAGATCTGATCGGATCAGATATTGATCTGTACAGATACTATACCACTTAGGGAGGCGTATGCTGCGTGCGTGGGTGTTAGCGGTACTGGCGCTAATCTGACGCTTCCGGGGGCGACGCATATCACCGCCGGACGATCAGGGGGCTAAACCTTTATTCGGTAGTAAACGGCGAGTGCCCTGACACTATAAAAATAAACGAACTAACCAGCGTCACCCGTAACAGTTATACAGTGATCACTGGTGAAAGGGTTAACTAGGGGGCAATCAAGGGGTTAAAACATTTATTATATAGTATATGGGGGTCCCTGCCGCTATAAAACGCTGACGGCGAACCTAAATATTTACCTCCCTAACTAGCGTCACCAGTGACACTAATACAGCGATCAGAAAAATGATCGCTTACTGACACTACCTACCACACTAACTGTCACAAACTGACACCAATGCAGTAATCAGAAAAAAAAAACTGCTTGGTGTCAGTGTGACGGGGGGGGTGATTGGGGGGGATCAGGGGGGGGATCGGGGGTGTATTGTGTGCCTGGCATGTTCTACTGAGTGTGTGTTGTGCACTCACATTGAAGTCTTCTCTCCTCGGCGTCGGAACGGAAGATACCGAGCCGAGGAGAGATGACATCATTTCCTCTGCTGCTGTATAGCATACAGCAGCAGAGGAAGAATCTGACTGGCTGGGAGCGATCGCGAGGGGGGGATATGAATGGATGGTCTCCCCCTCACCTCTCATCACTCCCAGACACAAGCCAACCGCCTCGGGCACCGGGGGGGGGGGTCCGATCGGACCCCCCCGCCCGCGGGAGGCAGATCACGTACAGGTACATGATTCTGCCTGCCCGTGCCATTCTGCCGCAGTATATCTGCGTGAGGCGGTCGGCAAGTGGCTAAAGGTCTAGATTTAGCTGGTCACCAACATAAACTTTGCCTATTTGCAGATGATATCTTAATCTTTATGTCATCCCCTAATATTTCTGCTCTTAATCTTATGAGTAAACTTGATCACTTTGCCCACATATCTGGTCTAATTATTAACTCTCAAAAATCTATAGCCTTAAATATATTTTTACCTCCTCATATTTTACAACAAACGTAAACATCCCTCCCTTTATCATGGTCCACCTTACGCCTTCTTTACCTAGGGATAACTCTCACACCCAATCTTTCTGACATTTTCACTGCCAATTATCCTACAATTTTGCGTCAAATATCTAATCTTCTGACACAATGGTCCTCTCTACCATTATCTTGGATAGGTAAAATTAAAGTAATAAAGATGGCTATACTGCCCAAAATTCTTTATCTTTTTCGAGTTTTACCTATCCCAGTTCCAGTATACTTTCTCAGAATGCTACAAAGTAAGGCATTAACTTTTGTTTGGGGCTCCTTGAAACCACGTCTGCCCAAACACACTCTTTACCTTCTAAAGCCCAAAGGGGACTAGGGTTTCCTATTTTTACCACCTATTACCATGCAGCTCAATTAGCCCATATCCCTAAATATCACGCAAAATGTGAAATTCCGCTTTGTGTTGCGCTGGAATCAATAGACTGCGACCCACTTTCAATAACCAACCTCGTATGGTTTAATTCCTCCGACCGTAAAAAAACTCAATAATCCTATACCTAAACATACACTAGCCATTTGGGATAAATTTAAATTAGTAAATGGACTACAATCTCCCCATATAGCTCTTTTATCATTTCTTAAAAATCCACTTTTCTATCCCGCTTGGCAGTGCTGGGACAAGGCCATTTGGTGCCCAAACAATACAAATTCAATTAAGTTTAATGCAACAGAAACAGAGTTCACTCACACATTTTAATTATATGTATTTTTATTGGAGGCACTTTGAAATAATAATGCAAAAAATGCGCTTGTAGAAAGGCCTGTTAACTATTTTTTCTGTCAAAGCCCATGTGAACATACTAAAGTTTTCAGTTTTGCATTATTTTGTGTGAGGTAGTGCCCCAATACCAAAAATGCAAAATCAAAAAATATCACAAACTTCTCAACCAACATACATGGCCTTCAGCAAAAAAGAACCCTCAATACAAAATATTAACATATAAAAGTGCAAAATCAAGGGATTACACTATTTCTCACTGAAACATATAACATTCAACTGTAATCTTTCCTAACGGTACTGGCTGGGAAGGGGTTAACATCTAGGGGGAATCAAGGAGTTAATTGTATCTAACAATGTGTAATGTGAGCTGATTTTTACTACTGACTGATTTTTTTATTTTCCCTGCTTTGCACAGAATAGAAAAAAAAAATGATTGTTCCCTCTGTACAGAGCGCTGTGTTGATTGTTAACACAGAGCTCTGGGCTGTGATTAGACACAGCCGATCAGCAGCTCCCAGCCACAAATACCAGACTCTCGCTGTGTACAATCACAGGGGAGTAAGTGGGAGAAGCATGCACCCGAAACAGGCAGCGACATGTGGGTACGTCCTGGAGCCTGGAGCTGCCACCTGCGGTGGGTTAGCAAGTGGTTAATTAGCAATGGTAGTGGTAATATGCAGCAGGAAGGGGGTTAATGCACTGCCACGGATGTATTAGTGGCCAGTGGCAGTTAATTAACCCCCTTATGCTGCATTAGTGGTACCAGTGTCCATGTTAATTAACCCACTGGTACCACTAATGCAGCACAAAGGGGTTAATTAACTGCCACTGGCCACTAATACATCAGTGGCAGTGCATTAACTCCCTTCCTGCTGCATATTACCAATACCTTTGCTAATAAAGCAAACCCCCCCCCCCATTTAGAGTTAATTGTGACAATCTGCTTACTTGAGTGATGATGCCCTGCTTGGTTCCTCCTTGATTACACTCCCATTTTAATAGCTCCGGCGGGTGGCAGCACTCCATGCTCGTTTTCCATCCTGCCTCCTGGCCGGCCTCTCAGCCTGGACTAGGAATCGCCTGTCGTGCGACTCTAGGAACAATATATAGGGGGGTACATAAGATGCCACAGTCAAAACTTGGGGGACACTAATAATTTTTACCAGTAAATCATACCACCGAAAATAAACTAAACAAGTGTGTGTGTGTGTGTGTGTGTGTGTGTATGTATGTATATATATATATACATACATACATACACACACACAAAAGAGAGTAATGTGGTATTTTTATTGTCTTATTGTGGAACCACACCAGCAATGTTAGAACTCATCAACACGGGGGTGTGGTCAAGATGGCGGCCTGGTAGGACGGATGAGACAGAGCTCCGCATAAAACAGGCCTTCTAATCCGCTGTTTCGTGGACTGACAGCCAACTTCATTGCCCCTTGGAGATGTGGCTGTGACCGGGCACTGAGGGGAGGAAAGCTGGAGCCTGATAATAGTGCCCCGCTGCAGGATAAGTGATCTGAGGGAGCTCCGCCGGCCCCTACTGCATCCACAGGAATCCTGCCTTAATCCTGTGTAATTCCCCTCCAAACTGACCTGGTGTTGCTGCAATCCATTACAGACAGAGGAACGGAGGAGGATTGCAGGCAAAGACCGTCGGATGCAGCTGATGTAGGCCCTCGGCCGGCTCCGTTCCACACTGTCGATCCGCCATCTTGCGGCCTGTGCGGCCTCGCGATCCCCGGCCTCGGGTGCCGTGATCGGCCGTGGAGGGGCTGCAGCGAGCCATCCGCTGTAGCTGTCGCCGCTGGGGGACCCGGAGCGGACGAGAGGAGGTATCCACGCCGCCTCGGAGGCCCCGGATCAGTTTTGCAGTGACGATCCGCCATCTTGCGGCCTGTGCGGCCTCGCGATCCCCGGCCTCGGGTGCCGCGATCGGCCGTGGAGGGGCCGCAACGTGCCATCCGCTATAGCTGTCGCAGCTGGGGGATCCGGAGCGGACGAGAAGAAATACCCACGCCGCCTCAGAGGCCTGCAGCCTGCTCTTTACTCCGGAGGGGATCCGCCATCTTGAGGCCTACGAGGCCTCCGCAATCCCCGGCCTCGGGTGCCGGCAGACGCAGGGCCGCTGCATGCCCCACGGTGGTGCTACCTGAGGGTGAGTGACGGAGGGACCAGAAACAAGACCCGCTGGGAGGTGAGGGAGACAGGAATACACGGCGGGCAGAAGATACATATCATAACCCGGCTGTTGGGGGACCCCTGCCTGTCACATAATAGCTGGCAGGCTGGGAACAAAACTGGGCATGAGAAGAAGAACCTGTGGCGCCCAAAAGCAGCAACACAAGGCCCCTAAAACGCCACCACCAGCCCAGGGCCCACGGGGAGTGGTGTGTTCAAGCATGGCTTCACAGACAGATCACACAGACACTCAGGCTGAATCCTCCCAAATGGGAGAGGATCAATTTCAAGCACTCATGCAGGCTATCACGGGTTGTCAAACTACCCTAACTACCAAAATAGAGCAAATACAATCAGAAATGGGCCTAATAAGACGAGATATGGACAAATACAGAGACAGGCTAACAGAGGCTGAAAGGAGGGTAGGGGAGAATGAAGATGAAATACGAGACCACGGCGCCTCCATTCGTACACTGCAAGTTAAAATGAAAACACTGGAATCACGTGCGGAAGATCAGGAAAACAGAAACCGCAGGAATAATCTGCGCCTGGTGGGACTCCCGGAAGGAGCGGAGGGAAGAGATCCAGAGGCATACACGGAGCAGTTGCTGCGAAACCTTCTCCCACAAGCACAATTCTCTGCACACTTCGCTGTGGAGCGAGCCCACAGAATGCCGTCAACTCGGGGCCCGCCGGGTACTCCTCCACGCACCTTCATATTTCGTTTATTGAACTTTAGAGATAGAGATCTGATCTTAAGGGAGGCACGAAAGGTGGGAGAGCTGCGCACTGAGAACGCGAAGATAATGCTATTCCCTGACTACTCAGTGGAAACACAGAGGCAACGCAGGACATTCGACCAGGTAAAGGCCCAAATGCGAGTTAAGGGACTAAAGTACAGTATGTTATTCCCTGCACGACTTAGGGTAGTGGATGGCGAAACTACTAAATTTTTCACCTCTCCAGAGGAAGCAACCAGATGGCTTGAATCCCTGCCACGCAATCATTGATCCGCTGTATGGAACACACCATGGCTAACCCTCTATCTACCTGATGATGACCGGTGGCAAGATCTACAACTTGTTATCTCTAATAACCCCTACCCCTATTGGTAACTGGCACAGTATCCGGGAACTACGGAATACATGAATCCTGAGAGGCCTGGCTGTCTGATGGGGGTATGGCCGAACCGGCTGCTCCCCCGCCCTTCCCCCCCCCCCCTTTTTTTTTTTTTTTTTTTTTTTTTTTTTTATGCCTGGGACTTTTTCTCCCCACGAAGGGACTGTCCGGATCTAGGCGGTCTTGACCAACAGTGTGGAGTTATGGAACTTTGCTGTATTTACAGGCCCCAGGGATGACGGGGGGGGAGGGGAGAATGCGAGACATGATGCCCTGCTTAACCAATGTTCTTCCTGTTGTTAGAGATGGGTGGTGGAGGGAGGGGTTAATGGTGGAATTCTGTTAACTGGTTTGACTCTTCGGGAGGACTTTCAACGACTGCTTCTATTGTCTAACCAATTTCTTTCACTTTTTACAGGTTTTAAGAGACTACCATTGTTTGTAACTAAGAATGTCCCCTTAGAAATATCTAAGTGCTAATGGCTGCTCTAGCGCAGACAGGTTGCCCGGGTCCACATAGAGGGGAGGGGCCCTGGATAGGGGGGAGGCTTTCCTCCCCCTTAATTACTAAGATTTTCTCTTTTTTCTTTTTTCATAGGGAATAAGTATTTTTTTTCCCTTCCCCTCTCTTGGTTTATTATCAGTAAAGGCCTGCAGATGCAGTGAGTAGTGCGGTCTCTGATCTCACATTAAGATAACTAGGTCCTAGGTGTGCCAATTGTTACACACCGCCCCCTAGGAGGTTCCTCCTGTTTTTTGTTTTTTCTTGTTGTTATGGGTACTCAAACACCTCAAGGTTTATTTAATGGGGTGTGGGGTGGGATGGGAGGGATGTTTTGTTTAGGCTGTTTAATTTTAATTTTTGTTCTTTGTTTTTCGCTTCATTACTCAAGGAAGGACTCATATAGATGGCTTGACAATAGTAAAGGCATAGGCTACATGCTTCAGGCCAACAGAATGGTTACTGCCCATGAGGGGAGGATGGGTCCCTTGACGGGAGGGGGGAGGGACGAGAAGGAGTTATCTATATACTCTAACCATACATGGTTTTCCGGAAGAAATATATACCACATTGAGATATGGCCCAGCTGAAAATATTGTCATGGAATGTAAGGGGTCTTAACCACAAAATTAAACGCACACTAGTTTTTGAATATCTTAAGAAATATACACCCAGTATTTGCATTCTTCAGGAGACACATCTGGTGGGGGGCAGAGTGTTGGGGATAAAGAAACCGTGGGTGGGACACAATTACCATGCCACCTACACTAATTACGCCAGGGGGGTTAGTATACTGATTCACAAATCGCTCAATTTTGAACCCCTGGATATTCTTATAGACCCAGAAGGAAGATATGTAATAATCCATGCTAATATAGAAACACTGGCTATGGTTATAGTGGGGATATATTTGCCCCCGCCGGCTAACCTCTCCCTTCTGCAGAAGATCACTACTATAATTGCGCAATTCCCCACAGACTACGTAATTCTTACGGGAGATTTCAATATCACGCCTAACCCTTCACTAGATAAAATGTCCCCGGACCCAGCTACAGATTCTGCATTAACTAGATGGGCGCAGGTGTTGGGATTGGAGGATGTATGGCGCTGGAAACATCCAACAGAACGAGTGTACACATGCCACTCATCATCTTATAACTCATTGTCACGTATTGATCTTCTATACGCAAGCTCACCCATGCTTCCCAAAGTTATAAACATTGAAACGTTACCGAGGGGTATTTCTGACCACTCCCCGCTATTATGCACACTGCAAACTTCCACTCCACAGGCAGACAGAATTTGGCGACTTTCCAGATTATGGATTGAACATCCTACCTTAGAAATTGAGATAGTAAAAGAGATAAAACAATTTTGGCTGGCTAACGCGGGTTCCTCTACTCCGGGGATGGTATGGGACACGTTTAAAGCCTACATTAGAGGCTGCTATATGTCATCCATAGCTAGAGAGCGTAGGAATAATAAGATGTTGTTGGAAGAGGCAGAGACCAAAGCCCGGGACTTAGAGACCCGATACACCCTCACGGCCAACCCTATTATTGCACAAGACATGAAGGTTGCCTATCGGGAGGTAATGCTATTAAGGGTGGCTAAGGCGAACAAACGCCAGCTGGCCCAAACTCAAAGAATATTTGAGCAAGGGGAAAAAACAGGTAGGCTCCTGGCCTGGTTGTCCAGAGAGCAATCCCCTGTATCCACAATAGCTCGTATCCGAAAGAATGACGGGACCCTAGTATCAGATCCTGCGAAGATTAACGCTTGCTTTGCTGAGTATTACTCGTCCCTATACTCCTCTAGGGCACAATACTCAGCGAAGGAACTCTCGGACTTCCTAGACGAAATAACGCTTCCGACCCTCACGGCTGCAGCACGAGAGAGCCTCGAGGCTCCAATAACCCTGGAAGAGGTCCAACGGGCTCTAAGCTCCCTACAAACGGGGAAGACACCGGGACTAGACGGCCTACCCCCTGAATTTTATAAACTATATATGGGCGAGGTGGCGCCTAGGATGCACACAATGCTTACAGAGACCCTATGTACTGGGGAGATACCGCTTACCATGTCACAAGCCATTATAGTGGTCCTGCCAAAGCCAGGAAAAGACCCCCAACTATGCCCTTCATATCGACCTATATCTTTACTTAATTCGGACGCGAAGATTTTAACCAAAATTTTGGCCCAGCGGTTAAACGGAATAATATTGGACCTAATCCATGAAGATCAATCAGGTTTTATGCCTGGAAAGGGAACGGACATAAACATTCGTAGGTTGTATGCTGTCCTGGCCTCTGGGGAGGAGGATGCCCGAGACGAAATAGTGGCCTCTCTGGACGCAGAGAAGGCCTTCGACTCTGTTGAGTGGGGCTACCTATGGGAGGTCCTACGCAGGTTCGGGTTTGGCCCGGTCTTTATCTCCTGGGTCAGGATGGTATACAAGGCCCCCACAGCCAGAGTTCGCACAGGTACGGTACTCTCCCCTACCTTTTTTTTGGGCAGGGGAACTAGACAAGGGTGCCCGCTCTCGCCGGGTCTTTTTGCTCTGGCAATAGAGCCTATGGCTGTCCTTCTCAGGGCCACACCCGGGGTGAGGGGAATTACGAGAGGTCCTCTACAGGAAAAGGTGTCGTTATATGCTGACGACACCTTACTTTATCTTAAGGATGACGGTACTTCCCTACAAGAGGCTCTCTCGGTAATTAATAGATTTGGGAAATTCTCTGGTATATGTATCAACTGGGGAAAATCGATCCTGTTTCCTCTGCGGGTGGGGTCTAATCCCTTGCAGACGGATGGACAACTTAGTAGGGTTTCCCAATTTAGGTACCTAGGGGTAGAAATACACCAAGACTTAAAAAAATATATCAGCCTAAACTTAAACCCGGTGGTTCACCACCTATCCCAAAGATGTAACACATGGAGATCCCTACCACTAACTCCAGTTGGCCGTGTCAACTTAATCAAAATGTCAATTCTACCCAAATTTATATACCTATTCTGACAAACTCCGATCCCTGTATCAATAACCTTCTTTCGACACTTAGATAGCATTATTACCTCATTTATTTGGAACGGGAAGGCTCCTAGAATAGCCAGGGCAACTTTGCAACTCCCAGGGACCTTGGGAGGTCTGGCCTTACCATGCTTCCTAAAATACTACTGGGCAGCGGTGTTGGTAACAGTAAAATGGTGGCTTTCGGAGGAGCCGGCTAACCCTGCTGCTTCCTTGGAGGCGGCGTTGATCGGCTCTTATGCAGAGTTGAGAAATTTGGTGCATAGAGGCCCTAGATCAAATTCGGATGTGACCTGCCCAATGAAGACAACCCTTAAGGTATGGGACAATGTTAATACGCTATTTCTGGGACCTGGTAACTGGTCCCCAGCAACTCCCCTATGGGGTAACCCCCGCCTGCCTCATTTTCACTCCATCCCTGACCCGGTTGTGTGGGCCAGATATGGAGTCACAACCCTGGGGGATATAGTTGCCCAGGGACAACTAATCACCTTTGATGCTTTAAAAAGTGAAAAGGATCTACCCAATCATATGTTCTTTAGGTTCCTCCAAGTGAGGCATGTGTTCCGGTCCCAGTTCCCCAGCCCGTTGACTCTGGAGGAGACACTGATAGAAAATGTATTAAAAAACCAAGAGGGCGGAAGAACACTATCCGCCGTCTATAACCTCCTTGTGACTCGAGATACATCTAAAGTCTCCCAGTTATGTGAGCGATGGAGGGTGGATGTTCTGGAGTTGACGGATGAGGACTGGGAAGAGGGAATTCAACAATATTTACCCTTGACAATTTCAGCAAGGGACAGATTTATGCAGCTGAAATTCCTACATAGGGCCTATTACTCTCCAATACGCCTGGCAAAAATATACCCTGATAGAATAGCGAGGTGCCCTAGATGTGGGTCAGGGGAAGCCGACTTCTTCCATGTGGTCTGGTCCTGCCCTGGAGTGGTGGAATACTGGAAGAATATACTTGCCGATATCAACTCTATAGGGGGACTGCAAGTCCCATATAGCCCAATACCTCTTCTACTAGGTATCTGTGACTTTCTAGAAGTCACATGGGGGAAGAAACTATTCATCTTCTATACCACACTATATGCTAGGAAAGCAATTCTACTGCAGTGGAATCAGTCCCAACCGCCCACCAAACAACTCTGGCAATCTCTGGTAAATAAGGCGCTACCACTATATAAAATGACATATATGGGGAGAAATTGTCCAAAAAAATTTGAGAAAATTTGGGCAGCATGGGTGAAGGCAAAACACTTAACTATTGAATAAAATGTTGGGCTCGAGCCCGTTGGGAATGGAGTTGACTTACCCCCAGGATTCTCTAAACTATATATGTATAGATTAGAATATTCCAAGTTGGAAGGTGGGACCCCCTGCACTTAAGCCATGTATTGATATTCTTAATATGTGTATTATTATCTTCTTCTGTAATAGATAACTACTGAGATAATTGAATCTTACTCATACCAAATCATGTAACGGTTCTATGCATGTCATCTGTACTTAAATCTAATACGAAGTGAATTGTTTCTGTTGTGAAAATTTAAATAAACTTCTATGTTAAAAAAAAAAAAAAAAAAAAAAGAACTCATTAACACAAGTGGTGAGGGGGGCTGTTAAACCCTGCAGATGAGCCAAGTTTTTACCAAGTTTACCAAGTTTTTACCCTCCCCCCACTGCTACCCCTGTTAGCTGCATAAAGGCAGTGGTTGTGGGTGTCTAATGCTCTCTAAAGAGTGATCTGCATGTGGATTGCTCTTCAGAAAGCAAAATGAGTGTGACTGAGCCCTAAGGCTTTAAGGTGAAGCAAAGAGACAGAACACACAGACCTTGCATTCTTTTCTCCCAGGTAGAGATCTAATGTAAGAAACATGATTTCTGCTGGTTTAAAGGAGTGCAAGTCTGTGTTCTGTCCCTCTGATGAAGATCTTTCACAGCCTGGTGTCAGGATGAACAAACATGAACAGACTGTAAGAGTATGTCTTCCTCGGATCCTGTTCCCCTCTCTCTCTCTCTGCTGCCTGCACTAAACAACCAACCTACCATGCTGCTGCCCCTCTCCCTATCACTATCCATGCTGCTGCTTTCTATTCCTGAAGCAAAGAAAAACAAACTCACTGTGGCTCAGAGGAGCAGAGGGGTTATTTAGGAACTTCCTCCTCCTCTGGAACTGCTGCTTAAAGTTGTCCAAATCTGGCGGCAGGGGAAAGGGGAGGGGCTGGAGTAGCATGATTGGATAAGAATTTGCATGTGATTGCACAGATCATCCTGCATCTCCTTGCTCTGAGTTTTAGCTTTCTGAGCAAAAAAACAGGGGTGGGCTGGGGGTCGGGAGTGCTGCTCACTGGCTTCAGGAGCTGGGTCTGCTGCAGTCATTATGACAAGCAGGAGACCCGGTCTGCGCTTCAATTGGGGGAGCAGATGGGTGGCCTGGCTGTACGAGCGATACTCGCATTAACATTGGAGTCACTGAGGAGAGGGTGGGGGGAGAAATCACTGCAGGAGCTGACAGGCATTCTGCTGCTTGGTCTTCCCCTAAATATTTTAAAGCATGGACCTCCACTAATTTAACTCAACTCTGTGAACTAGCATCCTCTACTTCATTCAAAACTTTTCCTGACTTATGTGAAAGTCACAAACTTCCTAATTCAGAGCTCGTTCGATATCTTCAGATTAAAAAAAAATATATGCCCTATATACAAGGAAGAATTCATTTAGATAAATTAACATGCTTTAAAAATATATGTAAACGTGACCCACACACTAAGGGGCTGATTTCAACGCTTTACACTCATCTTATTACTAAACCCAACTCAGTCCCACCATCATATGTGGCTAAGTGGGAGATGGATCTTGGGTTTTCGTTGGAAGCAGCAGATTGGGATAAGATTTGAATCACAACTAAGTCATCCTCACAAAACATAGCTGCCTTAGAGACAAATTACAAAGTACTCACATGGTGGTATTTGGTCCCTGTCAGAATTGCGAAATATGCTCCAAATTATTCCCCATCTTGTTTTCGTGGCTGTGGTGATCTTGGATCACATCTCCATACTTGGTGGGATTGCCCGATGGCAAAAAATTTCTGGAAAGATATATTTCTTATGATTTCAACACTGTTTGAAATCCCTATTAATCCTATTCCTACAATAGCACTTTTAAACTTAAAATAGGCCACTCTCTCCTACTCCTAAAAATAGATTCAATCAAGCAATGATCCATCCCGAAACAGAGACTGTAACTCAAGATAAAATATCCAACTTTGAGAATATATGGAATCCCTGGGTGACTCACTTTTTGCCTTCCAATTTTGATGCTTCCCTACTAAGACCTTGTAATCTCGATTTATACTCCCATTCTTTGCATTCATGGTATGTGTTTATTACCATGTACTACCCCGGGGACCCCTACTACGTCTCATTTCTTTCTTCCCTATTTATTTTTTCTCCTACCTAAGATTACTTTTTCTTTCATCTTCTTTCTCTTCTACTTTTTCCCCCTATTCTCTCTCTCCTCTTTCAGTTTACTCTTTATATAGTTCTGGTAGCAGAACTTTTATTTCCTTGGTTATCATTATACCAATTGTACATAGTTCCAATATGTAGTATAAGATTTTAGATTCTATAATAATTTTTTTTTTTTATGTATTTATTTCAAAACGATACTCTTGATAATAATTAAGACCTTTTTTTTATCTGAGGTCATCTTATATTAACCTGGTCTAAGTTGGTTTTATCCACTCTTATACAATGTATGACGCAAACTTTTGAGTAGTTAGATCCATGCTAAACTACTTTTAGTTTATGTTGTTGTGGGAAAAGTTTGGGACTTTAATTGAGGCCATAGACATGGTGGAGATAGATTCAATAGAGGTACACATTTATTGTCATAAAATCATGAAACAAATCAATAACAGAAACCACATAGGTAAAACACATTATAATAAATGTCATTTCATGTTTGTTCATACACACTATTGAAAGTATGCATGCAATACAGGCAACTGGGGTACATCCGAGTATAGTAGCCAAGTGCCCCACAGTGGTCTGATTGATCAGTAATACATTCTAATGAGTTCATAATGGTACAGAATTGTGTTAACAATACTTGCAAATGAGACAGTGAAACCAAACATTGCATAATCAGAACAAAACAAGAAATAATGAGGAATTTCATCGGGGTGTGGAGAGACATCCCAAGACCACCCAAAATGCCCAAAAACAGATGGTAAAGGGGGGCTTTGTATCTGCATCCCAAAATAGTAATGCCCGACGCGTTTCGTGTGTTTCACACTCATCAGGGGCGGGTGCTGATAATATATCTACAAGATATAATAAAATATTATTAGTGGAATATAGTGGAACCTATCCAAGGGGGGATAGAGAGGTGTATCCCGAAATACTTACAAGGACTCACTGTAAATGAGGTATAGTACGTATGGCACTGGGGTCAACCATCAGCGCCACGCCTCCTGCTTCCCGTGTGCCGTCTAGTGTTGACGCCCACACGTCAAGCATGTGACGTTGCTATCTTAGCCGGCTTGGCGGGGGAAGTGAGCGTCTGTCAAGGGCGGTCTTTACCGCCGGCGTCGGAGCTCCTCCCCTCTCTAGCCGTGCCTGCGTGACGCTGGTGGCGGGCAGCGTGCACGTGTGTGGAGCGGTATATCTGGCTTCCCCAGGCACAGCTCCCCATTGCCTTCCAAACATCTGACGCTGCAGTTCACCTTACCATTCTCCAGCAGTGGTCTTGGTAAGCTATTTTGGACGATTGTTCACCACCTTACTAATTAGATATCACTTTTCAATATGTATGAACATCATGATATCCTGATACCATGTATCTTTGTAGACTCATGACATCTCAATACTACTTATCCTTTCAGATGCTTTTTGGTGGCCACTTTGGTTCCATTTTTCTGACTTACCACGCACACCCCCTTGCTGTGTCCCGTGTTCTTTTGGGGAAGTTCTGGATGTATGCCCTGCCAGCACGCTGTTTTTGATCACCTCAGCTCCCGGCATAGATTGGTTGACCCCAGTGCCATACGTACTATACCTCATTTACAGTGAGTCCTTGTAAGTATTTCGGGATACACCTCTCTATCCCCCCTTGGATAGGTTCCACTATATTCCACTAATAATATTTTATTATATCTTGTAGATATATTATCAGCACCCGCCCCTGATGAGTGTGAAACACACGAAACGCGTCGGGCATTACTATTTTGGGATGCAGATACAAAGCCCCCCTTTACCATCTGTTTTTGGGCATTGTGGGTGGTCTTGGGATGTCTCTCCACACCCCGATGAAATTCCTCATTATTTCTTGTTTTGTTCTGATTATGCAATGTTTGGTTTCACTGTCTCATTTGCAAGTATTGTTAACACAATTCTGTACCATTATGAACTCATTAGAATGTATTACTGATCAATCAGACCACTGTGGGGCACTTGGCTACTATACTCGGATGTACCCCAGTTGCCTGTATTGCATGCATACTTTCAATAGTGTGTATGAACAAACATGAAATGACATTTATTATAATGTGTTTTACCTATGTGGTTTCTGTTATTGATTTGTTTCATGATTTTATGACAATAAATGTGTACCTCTATTGAATCTATCTCCACCATGTCTATGGCCTCAATTAAAGTCCCAAACTTTTCCCACAACCTCCAAATAGGGATGGAGGCCCATTCTATATGTGCCTCATATAAAGTCCCAAACCTTCCCATTGCTTCCTTACATTAGGGATGGAGGTCCATAGACTGGACTGACAGCCTCTCTCTTTTTCCCTGTCACCCAGGTGTGAGATCATTCAGCCCGGCATATTCAATCATTATGTCTGGACTTATGCTATAGAGACACTGGTCTCCCTTGCATATCAGTGAGAGAATTCAGCACAGTTTTCTGTGCTTTGAATCCCTCTCCATTTGAGGTGTATGTCCTGGGTCTGTTTCTGTCTTTTGCCGGGAGCTGCGATGCGCTCTGCGGGCCTATGTCCCCTCCCTCCCCCTGTGCTTTGCCTTGGGGGGAGGGGGCTCCCCCACAGCGCATCGGCGCCACGCCTCCTGCTTCCCGTGTGCCGTCTAGTGTTGACGCCCACACGTCAAGCATGTGACGTTGCTATCTTAGCCGGCTTGGCGGGGGAAGTGAGCGTCTGTCAAGGGCGGTCTTTACCGCCGGCGTCGGAGCTCCTCCCCTCTCTAGCCGTGCCTGCGTGACGCTGGTGGCGGGCAGCGTGCACGTGTGTGGAGCGGTATATCTGGCTTCCCCAGGCACAGCTCCCTATTGCCTTCCAAACATCTGACGCTGCAGTTCACCTTACCATTCTCCAGCAGTGGTCTTGGTAAGCTATTTTGGACGATTGTTCACCACCTTACTAATTAGATATCACTTTTCAATATGTATGAACATCATGATATCCTGATACCATGTATCTTTGTAGACTCATGACATCTCAATACTACTTATCCTTTCAGATGCTTTTTGGTGGCCACTTTGGTTCCATTTTTCTGACTTACCACGCACACCCCCTTGCTGTGTCCCGTGTTCTTTTGGGGAAGTTCTGGATGTATGCCCTGCCAGCACGCTGTTTTTGATCACCTCAGCTCCCGGCATAGATTGGTTGACCCCAGTGCCATACGTACTATACCTCATTTACAGTGAGTCCTTGTAAGTATTTCGGGATACACCTCTCTATCCCCCCTTGGATAGGTTCCACTATATTCCACTAATAATATTTTATTATATCTTGTAGATATATTATCAGCACCCGCCCCTGATGAGTGTGAAACACACGAAACGCGTCGGGCATTACTATTTTGGGATGCAGATACAAAGCCCCCCTTTACCATCTGTTTTTGGGCATTTTGGGTGGTCTTGGGATGTCTCTCCACACCCCGATGAAATTCCTCATTATTTCTTGTTTTGTTCTGATTATGCAATGTTTGGTTTCACTGTCTCATTTGCAAGTATTGTTAACACAATTCTGTACCATTATGAACTCATTAGAATGTATTACTGATCAATCAGACCACTGTGGGGCACTTGGCTACTATACTCGGATGTACCCCAGTTGCCTGTATTGCATGCATACTTTCAATAGTGTGTATGAACAAACATGAAATGACATTTATTATAATGTGTTTTACCTATGTGGTTTCTGTTATTGATTTGTTTCATGATTTTATGACAATAAATGTGTACCTCTATTGAATCTATCTCCACCATGTCTATGGCCTCAATTAAAGTCCCAAACTTTTCCCACAACCTCCAAATAGGGATGGAGGCCCATTCTATATGTGCCTCATATAAAGTCCCAAACCTTCCCATTGCTTCCTTACATTAGGGATGGAGGTCCATAGACTGGACTGACAGCCTCTCTCTTTTTCCCTGTCACCCAGGTGTGAGATCATTCAGCCCGGCATATTCAATCATTATGTCTGGACTTATGCTATAGAGACACTGGTCTCCCTTGCATATCAGTGAGAGAATTCAGCACAGTTTTCTGTGCTTTGAATCCCTCTCCATTTGAGGTGTAAGTCCTGGGTCTGTTTCTGTCTTTTGCCGGGAGCTGCGATGCGCTCTGCGGGCCTATGTCCCCTCCCTCCCCCTGTGCTTTGCCTTGGGGGGAGGGGGCTCCCCCACAGCGCATCGGCGCCACGCCTCCTGCTTCCCGTGTGCCGTCTAGTGTTGACGCCCACACGTCAAGCATGTGACGTTGCTATCTTAGCCGGCTTGGCGGGGGAAGTGAGCGTCTGTCAAGGGCGGTCTTTACCGCCGGCGTCGGAGCTCCTCCCCTCTCTAGCCGTGCCTGCGTGACGCTGGTGGCGGGCAGCGTGCACGTGTGTGGAGCGGTATATCTGGCTTCCCCAGGCACAGCTCCCCATTGCCTTCCAAACATCTGACGCTGCAGTTCACCTTACCATTCTCCAGCAGTGGTCTTGGTAAGCTATTTTGGACGATTGTTCACCACCTTACTAATTAGATATCACTTTTCAATATGTATGAACATCATGATATCCTGATACCATGTATCTTTGTAGACTCATGACATCTCAATACTACTTATCCTTTCAGATGCTTTTTGGTGGCCACTTTGGTTCCATTTTTCTGACTTACCACGCACACCCCCTTGCTGTGTCCCGTGTTCTTTTGGGGAAGTTCTGGATGTATGCCCTGCCAGCACGCTGTTTTTGATCACCTCAGCTCCCGGCATAGATTGGTTGACCCCAGTGCCATACGTACTATACCTCATTTACAGTGAGTCCTTGTAAGTATTTCGGGATACACCTCTCTATCCCCCCTTGGATAGGTTCCACTATATTCCACTAATAATATTTTATTATATCTTGTAGATATATTATCAGCACCCGCCCCTGATGAGTGTGAAACACACGAAACGCGTCGGGCATTACTATTTTGGGATGCAGATACAAAGCCCCCCTTTACCATCTGTTTTTGGGCATTTTGGGTGGTCTTGGGATGTCTCTCCACACCCCGATGAAATTCCTCATTATTTCTTGTTTTGTTCTGATTATGCAATGTTTGGTTTCACTGTCTCATTTGCAAGTATTGTTAACACAATTCTGTACCATTATGAACTCATTAGAATGTATTACTGATCAATCAGACCACTGTGGGGCACTTGGCTACTATACTCGGATGTACCCCAGTTCCTGTATTGCATGCATACTTTCAATAGTGTGTATGAACAAACATGAAATGACATTTATTATAATGTGTTTTACCTATGTGGTTTCTGTTATTGATTTGTTTCATGATTTTATGACAATAAATGTGTACCTCTATTGAATCTATCTCCACCATGTCTATGGCCTCAATTAAAGTCCCAAACTTTTCCCACAACCTCCAAATAGGGATGGAGGCCCATTCTATATGTGCCTCATATAAAGTCCCAAACCTTCCCATTGCTTCCTTACATTAGGGATGGAGGTCCATAGACTGGACTGACAGCCTCTCTCTTTTTCCCTGTCACCCAGGTGTGAGATCATTCAGCCCGGCATATTCAATCATTATGTCTGGACTTATGCTATAGAGACACTGGTCTCCCTTGCATATCAGTGAGAGAATTCAGCACAGTTTTCTGTGCTTTGAATCCCTCTCCATTTGAGGTGTAAGTCCTGGGTCTGTTTCTGTCTTTTGCCGGGAGCTGCGATGCGCTCTGCGGGCCTATGTCCCCTCCCTCCCCCTGTGCTTTGCCTTGGGGGGAGGGGACTCCCCCACAGCGCATCGGCGCCACGCCTCCTGCTTCCCGTGTGCCGTCTAGTGTTGACGCCCACACGTCAAGCATGTGACGTTGCTATCTTAGCCGGCTTGGCGGGGGAAGTGAGCGTCTGTCAAGGGCGGTCTTTACCGCCGGCGTCGGAGCTCCTCCCCTCTCTAGCCGTGCCTGCGTGACGCTGGTGGCGGGCAGCGTGCACGTGTGTGGAGCGGTATATCGGGCTTCCCCAGGCACAGCTCCCCATTGCCTTCCAAACATCTGACGCTGCAGTTCACCTTACCATTCTCCAGCAGTGGTCTTGGTAAGCTATTTTGGACGATTGTTCACCACCTTACTAATTAGATATCACTTTTCAATATGTATGAACATCATGATATCCTGATACCATGTATCTTTGTAGACTCATGACATCTCAATACTACTTATCCTTTCAGATGCTTTTTGGTGGCCACTTTGGTTCCATTTTTCTGACTTACCACGCACACCCCCTTGCTGTGTCCCGTGTTCTTTTGGGGAAGTTCTGGATGTATGCCCTGCCAGCACGCTGTTTTTGATCACCTCAGCTCCCGGCATAGATTGGTTGACCCCAGTGCCATACGTACTATACCTCATTTACAGTGAGTCCTTGTAAGTATTTCGGGATACACCTCTCTATCCCCCCTTGGATAGGTTCCACTATATTCCACTAATAATATTTTATTATATCTTGTAGATATATTATCAGCACCCGCCCCTGATGAGTGTGAAACACACGAAACGCGTCGGGCATTACTATTTTGGGATGCAGATACAAAGCCCCCCTTTACCATCTGTTTTTGGGCATTTTGGGTGGTCTTGGGATGTCTCTCCACACCCCGATGAAATTCCTCATTATTTCTTGTTTTGTTCTGATTATGCAATGTTTGGTTTCACTGTCTCATTTGCAAGTATTGTTAACACAATTCTGTACCATTATGAACTCATTAGAATGTATTACTGATCAATCAGACCACTGTGGGGCACTTGGCTACTATACTCGGATGTACCCCAGTTGCCTGTATTGCATGCATACTTTCAATAGTGTGTATGAACAAACATGAAATGACATTTATTATAATGTGTTTTACCTATGTGGTTTCTGTTATTGATTTGTTTCATGATTTTATGACAATAAATGTGTACCTCTATTGAATCTATCTCCACCATGTCTATGGCCTCAATTAAAGTCCCAAACTTTTCCCACAACCTCCAAATAGGGATGGAGGCCCATTCTATATGTGCCTCATATAAAGTCCCAAACCTTCCCATTGCTTCCTTACATTAGGGATGGAGGTCCATAGACTGGACTGACAGCCTCTCTCTTTTTCCCTGTCACCCAGGTGTGAGATCATTCAGCCCGGCATATTCAATCATTATGTCTGGACTTATGCTATAGAGACACTGGTCTCCCTTGCATATCAGTGAGAGAATTCAGCACAGTTTTCTGTGCTTTGAATCCCTCTCCATTTGAGGTGTATGTCCTGGGTCTGTTTCTGTCTTTTGCCGGGAGCTGCGATGCGCTCTGCGGGCCTATGTCCCCTCCCTCCCCCTGTGCTTTGCCTTGGGGGGAGGGGGCTCCCCCACAGCGCATCGGCGCCACGCCTCCTGCTTCCCGTGTGCCGTCTAGTGTTGACGCCCACACGTCAAGCATGTGACGTTGCTATCTTAGCCGGCTTGGCGGGGGAAGTGAGCGTCTGTCAAGGGCGGTCTTTACCGCCGGCGTCGGAGCTCCTCCCCTCTCTAGCCGTGCCTGCGTGACGCTGGTGGCGGGCAGCGTGCACGTGTGTGGAGCGGTATATCTGGCTTCTCCAGGCATAGCTCCCCATTGCCTTCCAAACATCTGACGCTGCAGTTCACCTTACCATTCTCCAGCAGTGGTCTTGGTAAGCTATTTTGGACGATTGTTCACCACCTTACTAATTAGATATCACTTTTCAATATGTATGAACATCATGATATCCTGATACCATGTATCTTTGTAGACTCATGACATCTCAATACTACTTATCCTTTCAGATGCTTTTTGGTGGCCACTTTGGTTCCATTTTTCTGACTTACCACGCACACCCCCTTGCTGTGTCCCGTGTTCTTTTGGGGAAGTTCTGGATGTATGCCCTGCCAGCACGCTGTTTTTGATCACCTCAGCTCCCGGCATAGATTGGTTGACCCCAGTGCCATACGTACTATACCTCATTTACAGTGAGTCCTTGTAAGTATTTCGGGATACACCTCTCTATCCCCCCTTGGATAGGTTCCACTATATTCCACTAATAATATTTTATTATATCTTGTAGATATATTATCAGCACCCGCCCCTGATGAGTGTGAAACACACGAAACGCGTCGGGCATTACTATTTTGGGATGCAGATACAAAGCCCCCCTTTACCATCTGTTTTTGGGCATTTTGGGTGGTCTTGGGATGTCTCTCCACACCCCGATGAAATTCCTCATTATTTCTTGTTTTGTTCTGATTATGCAATGTTTGGTTTCACTGTCTCATTTGCAAGTATTGTTAACACAATTCTGTACCATTATGAACTCATTAGAATGTATTACTGATCAATCAGACCACTGTGGGGCACTTGGCTACTATACTCGGATGTACCCCAGTTGCCTGTATTGCATGCATACTTTCAATAGTGTGTATGAACAAACATGAAATGACATTTATTATAATGTGTTTTACCTATGTGGTTTCTGTTATTGATTTGTTTCATGATTTTATGACAATAAATGTGTACCTCTATTGAATCTATCTCCACCATGTCTATGGCCTCAATTAAAGTCCCAAACTTTTCCCACAACCTCCAAATAGGGATGGAGGCCCATTCTATATGTGCCTCATATAAAGTCCCAAACCTTCCCATTGCTTTAGTTTATGTTGGAACTACAACTCAATTTTATTACCATATATGTGATCTTTTCTTTTGCTGCCACTATATGTACTTATGTATACTAATTGTTAATATTCAATAAACAAATCTGACAATAAAATGTATGCAGGATGAATATGAATGGTCTGCAAATTTTCCAAGAACAGCAAGTTCAAGTGGGGTGGAGTATAACAGATTGCCCAGTTACCCACTATGATCATACGAAGGTTCCTTTAACTGCATTTCCTTCAAATACCTGGGTTTGTGGACCCACCAGCTTCCCTCCCCCATGAACTCAGAAAAAGCCATACCTGATAAGGGCAGGGGTAGCTGGGGGTGTTCTTCGCCAGTCTGGACCTGTTTTGCATTATTGCTTCTATCTTCGAAACCTGTTTAGTAAATTGTAAGTTACAGTTACTGAAAAGTTGAAATAAATATTAAAGTGAAGTGCTCTAATAAATAAATTACCCACTTGACTTCCGGAAGATTTACCCCCCTTAATAACCAGGTCATTTTTTGCGATACTGTACTGCGTTACTTTAACTGACAATTGTGCGAGCATGCAATGCTGTACCCAGGGGTCAAGTCCTGGGAAAAAAAGTGTGGGAACTCACCCAAGATTTCCCCCCACCACATTGTGCATCAATCATTCCCAACCAGAAGTGACAATCCATCTCTAATGAGCTGGTTGGAAACAGTGTTTTACTGAAAAGCAATTTTATATTTAACAAAATGTAGGTGTAAAGCAATGTGTGTTTGGATTGTAATAAAGTGTGTTCAAACTTATTTGCAGTATCAGAGTTCTCCTTTTTTTCCCCATATAGGTTCTACCATTTGGGGGTGAATACTTGCTTTGGAGGTTATGAAGATTGCATGGCCAGTGTGCATTTGGATTCAGTTTTTCGACTACAACGGATCATGGTTTGAGAGATTTGAAGCACATGAACGCTCTAATGGACTGAACTGTCTTTCCACTTGTGCACATGTGGTCTTCTAAGTGTTACTGTTACTCACATTTTCTGTCTATATTATGCACTGGATCAGTGGATAGTATTAGAGCATTGTTTGACACCATTAAAAAAACACTTGCACTTTAGCGATGCTATTTACCAATGTTATTACATGATTAGGGTAAATTTATAGAGCAAACACTTACATTATCTTGCAATGTGGAGTGACCCTTCGCTTCTCTGCAGCCTCTCGTTCGTCCCCCTCCTGTGGGCAGACTGGGGAGTGTAGTCTCTGCCGCCAGGGATTGCTATGGGGCCGCTGGCGATTGGGACTATATGTCCCACAAAGCTTTGCAGCTGCTGGAGTCCTGGGAGTTGATGGGCTCCCTCTCCCTGCCAATGAGGAAGCAGGGAAGGGAGCAGATTGGGCAGCTGGGCTCTGCGAGAACACACTGCAGTGTTAGGAGGAGAGGTGCGGGGCCATGGGTGACAGAGCGGCCCCCGCTACATAAGAGAGTGCCACTTGAGCTTCTGTGCCCCACCTCTGCCTCAGCTTGCAGCCCTGTGCAAACTTCAAAGGCCAGTCCTGCAGCACGCGGCTGCTAATGGTAACGGCGTTCCTGCAGGTCTCGAGTCCTGGCTGTGCTCAAATAAAATTTGTAATTTTTTTCTCACAAATAGAGCTTTCTTTTGGTGATATTGCCAGTATATGCACACAGGCTCTAGTACTACGGTTACCTAATGGACAAAAATACAAACCTTTACACTATGCTAACTGCAAGATGGCCAGAGTGGTATATCTACTGTCCCTGCGGTTGCTTCTATATAGGCAAGAAATTTTTGGAATTCCATAAAGGGGCCTATAGGCATATACTTAGCATGGAGACCTGCAACCCGGATCTACCCCTGGGGAAACACGTGCAGGATGTCCACCAGGGTAGATTCCCGGACATCAAATTCCTGATAGTGGACCGGATCCACCCCAGTGCCAGGGGTGGAGACTGGGACAAGATTCTCCTTCAAAGGGAGGCCAGGTGGATAGTGTTTTACGTGCCACTTGTCCACCTGGGTTAAATTACGCAGTCAGCTTTCGCCCATTTTTAGAAGGGTTCACATCGGGATTATGGGAGGGACTTAGCTAATCCCAGTAATCACTGGTGGCAAAGAGTGGTTTCAAATCCCTTTGGAATTGTAATCAACATCAACAGAGTGATACCTATGCTGTTATGCATAGGTGCTCATGTTCAATGTGTCTGTCACTGGGTATAGTGCTCCAATGAGAAGTCAACCTGTAACAGCTGCTTTCTGGTGATAGTTTTGTTCTATCTGTGTATTCTTTCTAATCAATATTGATTAATGTTAATATTAATATTTTATTTGGGCTGAACTTGCACATACCTATCTCCTTGCTGCTGTTGTATATCATTGTTCTGTGTTTTTTTATCCTGTGGGTTGCAGCAATCTCATCAGGACTATCGGGGTGATTTACAAAAGCCGTGCCCCATCAGTAGAGGCGCAACGCATATTTCCATATTTACGAAATAGTGCGCCGGTAACAGAGCTCTAATCCCCCATTTACTATAGCGATCCCGGAAAAATGCCATCTGTTCACCACTATGGACATGGCGCATGGCATGTCCAATTCAATATTTTGAAGAAGATGGAAGTGCTAATATTATGGGGTAATGTGAGGAAGTTTAGTAACAACTGCCCAAGTAACAAATATGCCCAAAATAGAATAAGAAAGTAACTTTTTTCTGAGAAAGCCTGCTGTGCCTGCAAGTACGTTTAGAACTACGTGAGATCAATGTACACAAGCGACTCTTGTGCTTGTTCACATGAGTTTGTTCACTGCATGGCCAAAATCTTAGTAAATGTTAAGCAACGTACATGCAATTGCATGGGTTGAATGGGCACACCTCTAAACTTGACAATCTTTTTTTTTACGCTGGTTCACCTTTATGTATTTTTTTAAGGAGCTTTACACAAAGGTCATGTTAGCATGTTACGTTGCCAACATGTGACCTGCACCTTGTTAAAATTATGTAAAAAGACTCTCGCTCCTTTAGCTCCTTCTAAAAGGACATTTAACCTCCCCCTCTAATGCATATGATTTCCTTGAGCTAGCTTTTGCTTTTAAAAGGGAACTCCACACTCCATTCTCCAATGCTCTTGTCCCCCCCTCCCTAACCTCTTGGATTTCCATGGGCTAACTTTTGCTTTTAAAGGGGAACTCCACACTCCACACCATTCTCAAAAGTCTGTGAGCTGCCTTCACCAATCCAAACTACATCCTTTTTCAGAGCATACAACAGGGCCAACTAGGAAAGGGGCGAGAAGAGCGATCGCCCAACCCCCTCCTGAACCATACAAGGCCACATGCCCTCAACATAGCTGGCTGCCTTTGGGGCATGTTGGGCTCAGTCCAAATACCAACTACAAAGCACTAGTTTAAAGAGGCTTTCCACATTCTGTAAAGCCCCCTGTCTGCAGCCCCCCACAACCCCAGCCTAGGGTTGTGTGGAAGAGGCCCTTGTCCCCCTGAATATAAGAACAAGGTGATTGACTTTTGGGATTCCCAAGCCCCTCCTGCCCCCAAGCATCCACCCCCCTTTCATGGGCTGGCTTGTTGTGTGTTTGGCTAGGGGTTTGTTAGTTTGTGGGAGGGGCACAATATTTTTTTAGCTTGGGTGGTATTTTCACGTGTGGGTTCTAATTTTAAGCCTTAACAGACCCAAATGGCCTTGTATGTATTGGGGGGGCAGGCTATTTTTGTTTTGGATTAAAATCTTGTAGCTGCAATGTAGATTTTGTAAGTTTTCTCTAACGCCGTACATCTTTGAAGCAGCATTTTGGATACATGCTACAGATGCACCACTTTACAGGCAGAGTAAGCCCCCCCCCCCAAGTTACTAATTTTGCATTTTTAAAGGCATTTCTCCTTGTTTCGTTTTTAGGGTTGTCCAAATTGGTGACATTGATATATGTCCCTCAGGGTGGGTCCTGGACCCTCATACCCATTTTAAGGCCAATAATTAAAAGATAAGCAAGATTAAAAAGTCAGTTTTCATAGACTATGCTTTTTATTGTATAACTTTTGCCCATGTTAGGCTCTTTGTTTGCCTCCCTGGACCGGGGGGAGAGGGTGTTTTGTAGCATGCTGGATGATGTGCTTCATTTTGGACAGGGGGTGGCTTATTTTGTGCTAGCTGCCTTTGGGTTGGTCTGGGCATGCTCAGGGACTTTTTTTGTGCTTTTTGTGTGTGAACAGCACTTGGATTTTTCTGGGCATGCTCAGAGAGTGTTTTTTGGATTAGTAATTTAAGGACATCCTTAACAGGTGTACCCACTTTGAAGTAATGTCTCTACTGAACTTGCATTTTGTGTGTTTCATGGACTGTGCATGTGTTTTCAATCGCATCATTAGCACGCAAACCTAAGTTATATAAAGCTTGCAGATAGCATTCTTTACCTTGCCCTGAAAAGAGGCCAGATTGCTTGATGGTGTGTGAGTGTGGCAAGAGAGTACATTTGGGTGTCCTTATAGAGTTTGTAACATATGTATATTCTCTTTGTATTTTGTTTGTTATGTCTTTGCAAAACAGATGTGTTTTAGAACAAGTTTTTTTTTGTTTTTTGTTTTTTTGAGGGGAGGGGTTTTCCCTGAAATATTTTTGATGTTGTCAATGTGTGTGTTGTTTGTAGGTTGTTAGTTTCACTTTGATTTAATTGTCTGTGCTGCATTATTATGCAAAATGTTCCTCAAGATGTTGTGGCTAATAAATGATTAAAACTTTAAGAGACTGTCCTTTTGTGAGTGCAGTCCTTTTAACTCCTGTTAATTTCCTCTGAAAAATGGTCAGACCTCAAAACCATATTCTGTTAGTGTCTCAAATTACCATGCATGTGTTTTTTGCTTTCCTTGCTCTTTTCCAGGTCTTGTTTTGTTGACCAATACAATTTGTAGCAAAGTTTTGTTAATAATTTGTTTTGCAGATGCATGCTCAATCCAAGTAATGCATCTTACACCCCCCCCCCCCCCAGATTTCTCAGCTGCAGCGCTTAACTAGGCTGATTGGCATGGCAAAACAAAAAAAGGTGTGATTTGTCTTAAAGCTACTTTCCTGGTGCCTTTATGGTAGCATATGCATGGATTGTGCATATGCTGCCATGGATAGGCACCAGGAAAGGAAAATTACAGAGAGGTAAGTATTCAATTTTCCATTTTAGAGCAGTGGTTCTCAGCCTCGGTCCTTAAGTACCCACGACAGGACATGTTTCTGGGAATTTATCTTAGCTAAAATAGCTGTCCAAAATACCAAGCCATTGACTCAATTGATTTAAAGCACCTGTGCAAGGTGAAGGAAAACCTGCAAACATGGCCTGTTGGGGGTACTTGAGGACATGGTTGGGAAGCACTGATTTAGCGCACTGAGCTAAAATCTAGCTCAAGACAATCCTATTCTAATTGTGGGCATTTGAGGGAAACCAAGTGAGTGTTAGAACCCCTGCTTGTCTTTTTTAGGTTGGGCTTTGTGTCCCTTTTCTGAAAATTGGCTTCACTTCCTTTTACATAGCCAAACAGGAAGTGAGGGTAAAACCCTACCAATGTCTTTCCTTGGGGACACACAGGTCAATCTATCTAGTGTCCCTATTAGGCAAATTGCACTCTAGCACTTTGATGTGTACACCCCAAATTATTAGGTATTTTGGGGTTTATTAAAGGCAAAATCACTCTGCAATACAAGCGTACTAGCTGTAAAACTGAGGGGAAGCACTGGTGATTTTATCATCCAATCATGTAAAAGCAAAAATGCTGTTTTTGTATTTTCCTTGCATGTCCCCCTCAGATCTCCAGCAAGTGCACTTGTAGTGCAAAGTGGATTTGCCTTTATTAAATAAACCTCAAAGTCTAAGATATCTAATAATTTGGGATGTACACAGCAAAATGCTAGAGTGCAATTTACCTGATGGGGAAACTATTTAGATTGACCTGTGTGTCCCCAAGGAAAGACATTGGTAGGGTTTACCCTACTAAAAAAGATCTTTTTCATAAAATAAACAGGGGCTGCAGTGTTGAAAAAAGTTGCAAACATTTCATGGCCCTGATGCTCACTCTGACCAACCACCCCCTCTCAGAGGAGGATGCCATTTGTAGAGATGAGTAGGCTTTCCAGAGCTTGAGGGAGACCTTTTTAGCTTTTTTTGGGGGGTGTTTCAACACCCCCTTCTGACCTTAGCTCGATGCACAAAGCAGAGCTACTACCAGAAGAAATCGCATCCACTGCTTGAGCAATAGTTCAGCCGCTGCTGCTGCTATTAATGCTCAGCCTGATGCAAATAGTAAATGTGTCAAATAGGAAATGCCTGTGTCACCAAATCCTCTTTCATGCTCCTCTTTGCTCTTATGACTATCCGACAATTTTGCAGCCAGCACAAAAGGAGTTTTTTTTTTTTTTTTTTAAACACACTCCCACGATGGAGGACGCCAATGCCACACTAAGCCCTGCCCCCACCTCGCATCGCGCCCCCCTTCTTTCTCTTTAAAAAAAAAGAGTTTTCCTGTGCAAGCATGGGCTTCCAATCCAACGGGATCGGCTTGTGAGTGAGGGAGGGATGGGGTGGAGGAGACCTGGAAGCCACCGAGTAGGGGAGGTGAAAGAAAACGGCATTGCCGATCATTTTTAGTTCTTCCTTATACTCAGCCTAATGAAGAGGGGAAGAGTTCAGCCCAGGTGGGGGAAGCAAAACCCCCCAAACTTAACGGAGGTCTGCCTGCTAGCCGGAGGAAAAAAGCCTGTTTCTGTGACACAGCGTGATCTCTGAGCAAATCGTGAGAAGGTACATGCTCCATACAGCCCCCAGTGGTGGCACTTAGGCATGACAACATTTACTTTAAGGAGACATTTCATAAGAAAATTTAAAAATTCCTTAGAAAACTCCACTTACCTTTCCCGCCGCAGGGTTTTCTGTGGTAAAACCAACAGACCCAATCTTCACCCTTCACGGTGGGTTCCATTAAGAAAACCTTCAGGAACTGGGGACCCTTGGGGAACCCACAATCCTGGATCTGTAATATCACCCCACCAGTAAAACTTTATGGCCTTAATACCAAAAGTACTGGATCCCAGGGTCCAGCTCTCTAAAAAAGAGAAGCGTTTACAAGCAAAGACCTTGTTTCTTTGGACACGAGGCCCGGGTACCATTCAATTTGGCCTAAAAGACACTTTGAATGGATCCGGCTGCATAGCTAGCCCCAGCAAGGATTGCTCCAGTGGAGCTCAACACAGCACATCTTCACTCATGACCAACACCTTAGACACTGGTGAAAAAACTGAGGTACTCCCAGTAGGAGGAGGGGTTATAAAGGGAGTGAACTTCCTGTATTGGGCATGCCAGTGCACATCACCTGAAGGTGCCTATATACCCACATAGTAATTACTATGGCTCTGTGTCCCGTGATGTACGATTAAAGAAAAGAAAGGATTTCATTTAGTTTAACTTTGCAAAGACACATTCCTAAGTTCAACTGTGATGCATGTCAATGGCCCATTTAGACCTTGTTTAATAGAAAATACCATTTGCCTTTCACTATAAACATTTGTTAGTCCAGTCCTGGAAATCTGCATCTGCTTTACTATTAATTTCCATAAAAATTGGGTTCCTGCAGCTAGATGCGCCAAATGCATCTAGATGCGTGACCGCTGTGTATGTAAGATGTGCAACTGCTGTGTGCACAGAGGTATGTACCCGTGGTGCATATCTGGTTCCTGGAAGCGGTGGCCAGCACACAGGAATGACATCACGCCCCTCCATGATGTTGCTTGTACTGCTGCTAATTTCTTCCCATCACCATGCCCCACTCACTGTTCTCCAAGGAAGAGATGATCCTTATTTGCAAATTAAGATAATTTTTTATTTATTTTTACATGAGGTGGTGTTTGTGTGAGTCATGTGTGTATGTCTAAATGATTTGGCCTCAAAACACACACCTACTTTCTGTGTACAGATTCACTTCCGGGCCAATGTATATTGCTTCCTGCTTCAGTGTGTGTGTATATATAGATATATCTATATATTTACAGTGCCTTGCAAAAGTATTCACCCCCTTTTTCTTGTTTTGCTGCCTCACGACCTGGAATTAACATAGATGGTTTGAGGATTTGCATCATTTAATTTACAGAACATGCCCACAACTTTGAAGATGTTTTTTTTTTTATTGTGAAGCAGACAACAAATAGGACAAAAAACAGAAAAAGTCAATTGCATAACTATTCACCCCCCTAAAGTCAATACATTAGAGAGCCACCTTTTGCGGCTATCACAGCTCCAAGTCGCTTTGGATAAGTCTCTATGAGCTTGCCACATCTTACCACCGGGATTTTTGCCCATTCCTCCTTGCAAAACTGATCCAGCTCCTTCAAGTTGGATGGTTTGCGCTTGTGAACAGCAATCTTTAAGTCTGACCACAGATTTTCTATTGGATTGAGGTCCGGGTTTTGACTAGGCCATTCCAACACATTTACATGTTTCCCCTTAAACCACTCAAGTGTTGCTTTAGCAGTGTGTTTGAGGTCATTGTCCTGCTGGAAGGTGAACCTCCGTCCTAGCCTCAAATCACACACAGAGTGGTACAGGTTTTGCTCAAGAATATCCGCGTATTTAGCACCATCTATCTTTCCCTAAACTCTGACCATGATGCTGCCACCACCATGTTTCACTGTGGGGATGGTGTTCTTTGGGTGATATGATGTTTTGGGTTTGCGCCAGACATAGTGTTTTTTTTGATGGCCAAAAAGTTCAATTTTAGTCTCATCAGACCAGAGCACCTTCCTCCATACATTTTGGGAGTCTCCCACATGCCTTTTCGCAAACTCAAAACGTGCCATTTTGTTTTTTACTAAAAGTAATGGCTTTCTTCTGGCCACTCTGCACTAAATCCCAACTCTTTGGAGCGTAAGGCTTATTGTCGTCCTATGTACAGATACTCCAGTCTCTGCTGTGGAACTCTGCAGCTCCTCCAGGGTTACCTTAGGTCCCTGTGCTGCCTCCTTGCCCGGTCCATGAGTTTTGGTGTGCGACCGTCTCTTGGCATGTTTGCTGTTGTGACATGTTCTTTTCATTTAGTTATGATAGATTTGATGGTGCTCCTAGGGATCATCAAAGATTTGGATATTTTTTTATAACTTAACCCTGACTTGTACTTCTCAACAACATTGTCCCTTACTTGTTTGGAGAGTTCCTTGGTCTTTATGGCAGCGTTTGGTTAGTGGTGCCTCTTGCTTAGGTGTTGCAGCCTCTGGGGCCTTTCAAGAAGGTGTGTATATGCAATGACAGATCATGTGACACTTAGATTGCACACAGGTGGACATCATTTCACTAATTAAGTGACTTCTGAAGGTAATTGGTTGCACCAGAGCTTTTTATCGGCTTCATAACAAAGGGGGTGAATACATACGCACATGCCAATTATCAGTTTTTTTATTTCTGAAAAATAGTTTTGTGTATATATTTTTCTAATTTTACTTCACCAATTTAGGCTATTGTGTTCTGATCCATCACATATAATTCAGATTAAAAAACATTGAACTAAACGCTGTAATGTAACAAAATAGGGAAAAAGCCAAGGGGGGGGTGAATACTTTTGCAAGACACTGTATATCTATAGATGTAGGTTCTTGTGTCCAGCAGTAGAGAGAAGTTGGGTAGATGCCAATTCTGGAGGCATAATAATGGTCTAGCACAGGGGTCTTCAAACTACGGCCCTCCAGTTGTTCAGGAACTACAATTCCCATCGTGTCTAGTCATGCCTGTGAATGTCAGAGTTTTACAATGTCTCATGGGATGTGTAGTTCCGCAACAGCTGGAGAGTCGTAGCTTGAAGATTCCTGATCACTCTAGCATGTCTTGAAAAAAGGTGGTTTTTCATGTGTCTTGTATAATGCCCAAGAAATATTGTTTGGAAAATACAAGTGAGTCATGGCACATCTACATTCCAAATTTGGCACGTAAGATGGTCATGCACTATGCAATCTGATTGTCCAATCTCTGTACAACTCGATATTTAGGCAAAATAGGTAATAGGAAGACGCACTTGAACAATTAATTCAAATTATAGGAAATCAAATCTAATGTATTTAAGATCTAACTGATTGCAGTACATGGCCACCTTTAAAGATCAAGATTTGAAAATATTAATTTATTGGGTTTAGAAACACTTCTCTGTTCTTTGTAATGTATTGAAAGATTTGGGTAAAAAAAGAAAAAAACACATTTCAAAGATATATTAGAAGTGATAGGAATGAGATTAACATCAAAAGGGTTAACTAACTGAGAACACCTACTAATTGCCTAACAAGACACATCCAATGAGATGAAATTAACCAATTGTATTGGGCGTGTGCTATTATCAATGAGAAAACCGCAGTTACCCATAGCGACAGTTGCACTTTACATATGCGGGTATTATCGCTATTTGCGCTTCAAAGTGCGCCGGTTCGCACGTTTGATTAATGACTTTTCTGGCTCATCAATTATTGTATGAACTGGTGCAGTGTCTTCTTCTTAGTAAATCACCCCCTATGTCTTTATACCATGTTGTCCCTGTTTCTTCTCCATGCGGTATTGGTGAATGGTGCAGTACTCTTTTTTTCAACACAAGATGGCGCTAGACCTAAGTTGGTTTATTATGTGGCTTCTCAGTGGCTCTGATTTTTCATTAGGGGTTACTGGGAGGCGTTTGTTCAACCTAGTTATGAGCTGACCCAGTTTGTATTGGCCGGTGTCATTGTCTATCGGTCCTTCCCTTTTTTTTTTCTGGGGTGGGTGTGCTATGCTCTCCACTGTCAGCGAATCAATTATCCAGGTCCCACGCATGCATGATGAGCGCATGATCGCGGTGTGCATGCACGGGCTGTCAGCACCATATATAAGATCCTTCCTTGCTGTACACACACTGCAGACTTTGCCAGATTGGATGGCGTGCCTTAAGGACCCCCTATAGACACGTATTTTCTATTTATGTTCATCCCTGAAGGGTAGTTATCCCTAACAGGGAGTTTCTTTGTAAGCTCCATGTTAAATAAGCAGCATTATAGGTGTTGTCCTGGCATGCTATCAGGATGTTCCATTGTTCTTACAACTTAAGGAACGGCAAACAGTATTTCAATATATTGTCATCACCAACGCAGGACCTTGACCAAAGTCCTATTTGACCCCCCTCTGTGAGATTGCCAGATGAGCTTTAAGGTAAATAGCTTAGGCTGTACCCATGACTGGGATCGCACACAATGTCCCTTAGCCTTGTTGCTTGTGGACCTCTAGGCTATACATCGGTTTTATCTATGCAATGGTATTAGCTTTTTTGGTAGAGTTTGGCAGTTCGGTTTTACCGCCGCCTTTATTTCTGTGTTTGTTTTTTCTCCTTCCTATCCATCGTTCCCAGCTGCACATCCCCTTGTCTGAAGGATCACTAAACCGTTCCTTTCCTATGGGCCGTGATACTTCAAATCTGTAGGTTGAACTAGACCTCCACATAGGCCATCCACTGACATTGCTAACTTTAGGCTTGGTTCACACTGGAACCCACTGCGGATCGCACAGGAGCGCTGTGCGTCCCTGTTCCCCATTTCAGGGACGATTTAGGGCCGATTCTATGCCTGAATTCGGTCCTGAAACAGAGCCAAAGACGCACAGTGTTTCTGTGCAGTGCGCTCCGCAGCCGCAACGGAGATATGTGAACCAGCTCCATAGGGAGCCAGTCACATTCTCCTGCTATGTGAATTGGATGCAGGGAAACCTGCATCTAATTTGTATAGGTGTGAACCCAGCCTTAGTCTTGCCTGAATACTCTGTGCGTTTGATTGCGGTGCCATTCACCATTTCTCGGTAGGTTATTTATCTGAACATGGGGTATACTACGCTCATTATGTCTGTCAAAATAATGTCTTTCACTACAAACTATGTTATGTTTTACTTTATTTTTTTGTTACTCATTAGAATTTAAATTCTCCTATATAAATACCCCTGATGAAAAGACTTTGAACTTAAAACGCGTTGGGTACCAGAAAGCATTTCTTAAAGGTTGGCTACCGGAAAGTGTTTTTGGCTACTAGAGAGAGACTACTCTATATACATACTCTTTGTATTCTATTGGAAGATATTATATTATGTATGTTCGTGTCTGATGTTTATGTTTGTTTTATCAATCATCGTGTGATGATTTTTTAGCTCATATTTGTAATAAAATTACTTTTTATATATTCCATTAGTGTTATTGCCAATTTAAAGTCCCAGTTGGTGGTATCCAATTTTCTCTATATATACACAGGGATGCGGCAAACTCACTATTTTTTCTGATATGGTAAAACATTTATCTTTTGGTGATATTTGATCACCACTGAGTTTTTTAATTTTTGCACTATAAATAAAAAAAGACCAACAATTAAAAAAAAAATATATATATATATATATATATATATATATATATATATATATATATATTACTCTGTGCTCTAAAACATATCCAATAAAAACATTTAAAAAATCAGACACTAACGGAAAATCGGACACTAACTGACACTAATACAGTGATTAGCGCTAAAAATATGCACCGTCACAGTACTAATGACACTGGCTGGGAATGGGTTAAACATCTAGGGTGATCAAAGTGTGTGTCTAACCAGTGTTGTGTACTGTGTTAAGTACTTTTACTAAGGGAAGAGATACATTTTGTTCCCTGCTTTGCAGGAACACAAAATCCATCCCTTCTCCTCTGTCAGGATGGATATCTGCCTTGTTTACAGTGTATCAATATATATCAAATCTGTTAGTGATTCAAAATAAATCAACAGTGAAAGAAATATAACTTGTGATCACAAATCCTCTATAAAAGTTACTACCCGGCCAATAATTTGGCTAATTACTTATTCTGTAAATGTCTGTGAATATGTTTGACCATTTCAAACAATGGTGATGGGAGTGGTGTTACAGCAGTTCCCAATAGTGCTATTCCAGCAGGAAATAGGCAACCTACCATCATATTGACCCTGTTATTAATGACAAGATTCCTGATGTCCTTTGGCATCTTGAACCTGTTCTGAATCATTCTTTCTAATTTTACACTTAAGTAAACTGCGAGTTTCATCACTGGAACAATTATTTACAGTATATTGTTAAAATACAATATTTTTCTTATTTTTGCAATTTTGCCAGGGCATTGTTGCATCTCGAAATCCACAAAAGTGAATTTAAGGAACTTTTAAATACCAAAAACGTTCTTTTCAAAAGCAAAATACATTTTCTTCATTGGAATCTATGGCAGGGAGAAATTATAAATCAGGATTTGAAGGGTCTACAAACATTTCCTGTAGACTCACCTGAAAGTGACATATCTTTCCAGTTATATCCCATCTTAGACATTTGTCATGGGAACAAGTTTAAATCTAAAATTTTAAGTAAATAGTACAAGAATAGCAGAGAAATCATCAGAATTGCTGTCAGTTTTAGTCTCTTAGATATTGGCGATAAGGACAAATAGAGAGAGTGACTAACCCAAATTGTAAAAGAAGACAGCAATAAAAAATATAAAAAATTAAATTCTTATAATCCTTCAGCTTTCTGTACAAACAAAAACATATTTTCATTAAGTTTTACTTTAGAATGGTGATTACTATGATTTGCTCTTCTTTGAGGAGTGGAGAAGAGCTCGTTGACATTACAGCGGCACATTCATAATCCTCTGTACACAACTCTAATAACACTGTATATTTATAATCCTGTATACCAGCGTTCCCCAACCTTTTTGGCACTGGGGACTGGCTGCGTGGAAGAAAATTATGCCAAGGCCCGGGGGGAGGGGGTAATGTGGTTTTTTGCAGGCAATTTGGTGTTGGAGCTTCAATCATCAAGGCACTATGGTTGATATGGTGTCAGGATGATTGAAGCGCATTATTTTTATTATTACGTTGTAATATAAAATGAAATGGTTCAACTCACCATAATGTAGAATCAGTGGGAGCCCTGAGCGTGTCACTTGCCACCGTCGCCTGCCACCAGATGCAGCTTGTCACTTCCCACGTCGCCTGCCACCAGATACACTTGCCACGTCGCCTGCCACCAGATGCAGCTGGTCACTTGCCACCTCACCTGCCACCAGAAGCAGCTTGTCACTTGCCACGTTGCCTGCCACCAGACGCAGCTTGTCACTTGTCACGTCGCCTGCCACCAGATGCAGCTTGTTACCTGCCACATTGCCTGCCATCAGATGCAGCTTATCACTTGCCACGTCGCCTGCCACCAGACGCAGCTTGTCACTTCTCATGTCACGCCACCAGATGCAGCTTGTCACTAGCCACCAGATGCAGATTGTCATTTGCCATGTCGGCTGCTACCAAATGCAGATTGTCACTTGCTACTTTGCCTGCCATCAGATGCGGCTTGTCACTTGCCACGTCACCTGCCACCAGATGCAGCTTGTCATTTGCCACGTTGCCTGCCACCAGATTCAGCTTGTCACTTGGCACGTCGCCTGCCACCAGATGCAGATTGTCACTTGCCCCATCACCTGCTACCAGATGCGGTTTGTCACTTGCCACCAGATGTGGATTGTCACTTGCCATGTCACCTGCCACCAGATGCAGCTTGTCACTTGCCACCAGATTAAGCTTGTCGCTTGCTAAGTTGTCCTGCCACCAGATGCCGTTTTTTACTATCCTGCCACCAGCTGAAGCTTCCCCCTGTTGCCTGCCACCAAAAAATACCAGATGCAGCTTGTCACTTTTTAAATGTAAAGGCAATTTGGTGACAGGCAACAGTGACAGCACAGAAAGAGGTTTCTGCCATGCACAGCTTTTCAGCACATGCACATTTGCTGGGTCCCAGAGTGAGGGCGGGCAGTGAGAGATGATGTAATCTCTCTGCTGCCCGCGGCTGCACAGTGAGGGCGGAACTGCAGTGATGCAGGGTGGGCGGTGAGAGATGATATCTCTGTCTTGCTTGTTCACCCGCCGACTCGCTCGCTGGCCTACCGCACATGTGGCCTGGCAGCAGAGAGGTCACAGCCTGGTGGTTGGGGACCCCGCTGTATCCCTTTTACACTGTTTGTCGCTTCAATAGCCACCACCCTCCTCTGCCTACGGCTTTAAAAAAATTTCACCTCATGTATGACGCACACTCACACTATCATGCAATGCTTAATCAAATTGTCTGCATAAATATACACACACCTAATACAACATATCCCTCACTAACACATATGCAACCTTTGGCAGAAAGCAACTTTCACAATATTGCACACAATGCAACACCAATATTCCACTTGCTCTGTTCATTAAAACTGCACCACATCACAACTTGTTCATAGTCTCCCATTTCTCAAATCTCACCTACCTATCAAGACAACACAGTGGATGCAAAATGTGGGCACAGGAATTCAAGGAGGAGGCAGGAGTGAAGAAAAGCAGCCTTCGACCATAACTTGGAAGGTAAAATCTGTCACTTTGCAATCATTTTTAAATGAGAATGCTTTATAATTTACTGCAATTTTTAGTAATACTTTAAGAGATGATGTATTGTAATGTATTTCTACATTTGGCACTGCCTTCATGTACCTTGGACACTTTAAACAAGGATAATAGATTTTCTTGTCTTACCCCTATTCCATTTTTCTTTACATACATTTGTTCATCATACAGGTATTTATAGAGATAATAGATCCACGTGAATTTGCAGAGACTTAATACATTATTTATTATTCAAGCCTCTCTCTCTTCTGGAATTAAAGGTTATCTAAACCCAAAATCTTTTTTTTTTTTTCTTCTTCATACAGTAGGCAAGGATTATATTCTCTGACATGTTCTTCTGTCTGTCTGTGTCCCTGCTGGGGAGATTCAACCTCTCTTTTGTCTTGGTGACCATTATCACTAGTGATGGGAAAATTCAAACTTTTGAGTTTGCACCAGAACAGGAATAAAAGGCAAATTTTCCAAGGGAATTTTCTGCGTAGATATGGAGTTATGCTTTCACTTCTTGTTTTGGCTACAGGACAGGAAGCAAAAGCAAATCTCCCCGATGTAACATAGATGGCAATAAGAAAAATACATTTTAAAAAAACAGACTAAATTGACTACTCCATGCTGTAGACAAAACGAAAAAAGGTTTTGGCTTTAGATATATTTCAAAGCCCATCTCTGGGCTCCCCTATTCGTCCCACACACCCACATTCCCCTCTCACTGATTGCTGGTATTAAACGAAATGCCCTTTTTACGTATTTGAAGTTGTGGTAACTTAAGGCTTCAATCCTTAGTTTTCTCTCCTCTTCTGTTTACAGGAGGTTGGGTCCTTCTTTTGGTGTCCACATCACTGGCTGCATAATGTAGATACTTTCTATTGGGTTTCCAGTGGTGGGATCCATTTAGGATTATAAAGGGACTGTTGGGGACTGGCTGACATGGGTACATCTGAATTCGTGGTCCTCCGCACCTGGGAACAATGCTGGCAAGAGCCACGGACAGCAGACTTAGGTGAGTATATTTTGCTTCACAAGGTAAGCAAAAATGTGCAGAATGGGTTAGAGGTGGGTGGGAGGGGGGATCAAGTTTTTCCAGAGATGGACAAAGGGACAGTGGTAAGCCTGGACCGACAAATCTATTTGTAGCAGTACTGCTATTGGTAATAATGGATTTTTTTCCCCATCTACAATAAATGATGTTGTATTTAATCTAACCAATAAGCAACATCTCCATTGTACCTGACCTGCTTCTCCCTCTCCATATAACTCAAGCCATGTGCCAGTAGAATTGCGGCTGCACTGACTGGCTGAGTATGAAATTCAGGTCTTCTCCTTCCCCTATTTTGGTGTCCTGTCTGAAAGAGTGTTCAGTGCAGGAAGTGGCATCCTCAGCCCAAGGTCCAACAACATGTCTACCACATATATGGAAGGACCAATCTTTGTCAAAATCATATGCAATGATTTCAAAGTCTATCTAGCCAGGTTTGCTACACAGGGTGTCGAAACCTGACGCTGTGCACAACAGTTATAAAAACTAAGCTGGGTGGTTCATAACTAGATGGGTGGCAACCCATTACTGCAGCATAGCCTCTTTAGGACACCACAGATCAATAGCATGCAGTCAGCTGATTTACAGCCCACTATACATGGATTCTTTGGGTCCCAAACTTGAGCCCTGCTGATCAGCTGTGTTAACATTTTGTGGCTTACACTGCACAGAATATGCACTTTTTCTCTCCTGGGCATCTACCATATTAGGCAAAAGCCCTCCACACCATGTCTCATGACACCCAATCCAAAGACAGTCTAACCTCACTGCCTGTTTGCTTGTTGAGGGTCATTATATCAGCTGTAAATGATAGAAAGCCATCAACTGACATTTGATGCCTCCCTTTTCATGACATTTAAAATTAGGGGAACATGCTTATAGTGGTCTTTATCTGTACCAAGCGGTGTCCATTACCTTCATTACACCTGCTCTAATGAATGCACCAGCAGCACATTGCAGGTATAGCCCTTTTTTTTTTTTTTTTTTTTTGGGGGGGGGGGGAGAAATAGCCCTCCCAAACAGTATTTTGTGCTAATCCTGTAGGTAAATAAGAGAACCAGAACCTTCACTAAGTGAAAGAGTCAGTTTGATAATGCCTCCATCCAAGACAGGGCCTCTGAAAAGAGGAGATTCCCTTCCTGGGAAATTATTCAGCAATGTAAACAAAATAATTGGGAGCAGAGGAACTACTGCAACCAGCATATAACATTGACCATAAGTGTATAGATGCATACCTATATAGAAATAATACCAGCTTTATATATAAGAAAATAGACATGTGTAATTTGTTTCGTAACGAATCGAAATTCGGCCGAATTTTGCATCTTTCGGACATTCGTATGCATAAAAACAAATAACGAATTTCAACTAATATGAAAGAAATTATAGCGAATATAACAAATGAATTCGACATGATTCGGCAATTCGTTAAAGATCTAATGAAACAAAAGGTCAACTCAAAGTAAATTTTACAGTCCAATCAGCTGATTAATTTTGTGCTGGAGGTTGGATTACTGGCAAAGTGCATTCCTGAGAACTGATGAGAAGAGTGTTGTATTGTATTTGAGCAGAGGAGAAGAGATATTGTCATTGTGTGTGTTAATATATTCAATAAACAAACGACTTTCTAAACAACGAATCATTATCTAGAATCAATATACATACATAAGTATTGAATTTCAACTAATATGAAAGAAATTATAGCGGATATAACGAATGAATTTGTCATGATTCAGTAGTTCATTAAAGAGCTAATGAAACAAAAGGTCAACTCAAAGTAAATCTTACAGTCCAATCAGCTGACTAATTTTGTGCTGGAGGTTGAGATACTGGCAAAGTGCATTCCTGAGAAATGAGTGAGAAGGGTGTTGTATTGTATTTGAGCAGAGGAGAAGAGTTATTGTCATTGTGTGTGTTAAAAGATTCAATAAACGGGAATCCTCTGTTGCATCAGAGGGGACGGGGTCACCCGTACACGTCACTGGGAAACCCCGGCATTTCCCCTTGTCAGAGGGGACAGAGTCTGTGATGGGTGGCCCCGCCCTGAGCTACATAAGAGCTGTCAAACTAGTGCCGCGTCATTGGCTGGGTGCCTCCGGTGGAGGCAGGATCCTGTGCGTGTTCCTTGCTGAAGTCGCTGGAGATCATCCATCGCTGGAGATCGAGAATTGGATTACATCACTGGAGTAGGAGCATGGATTTATTGGATTACATCGCTGGAATCTTTTTATTTTTAATTTCTTTATTTTTAATAAAGGACTTGTCCCAAGCCATCTCCTGTGGTTTTTTAACATTTTGACATGTTCTTTTTGTGAAATGGTAGGGATACAATGTACCTCTTACCAATTCACATGGGGGAGTCGGGATCTGGGTGTCCCCTTTGTTAAAGGGGGCTTCCAGATTCCGATAAGCCCCCCTGCCCGCAGACCCCCACAACCACCGGGCAAGGGTTGTGGGGATGAGGCCTTGTCCCCATCAACATGGGGACATCCTTCCCATGTTGAGGGCATGTGGCCTGGTATGGTTCGGGAGGGGGGGCGCTCTCTCGTCCCCCCTCTTTTCCTGCAGCCTGCCAGGTTGCGTGCTCAGATAAGGGTCTGGTGTGGATTTTTCCATTTCCATTTCAGGTCTGGTATGGATTTTTGGGGGGAACCCCACACCTTTTTTTTATTTTGGCGCAGAGTTCTCCTTAATATTCATATCAGACCTGAAGGGCCTGGTAATGGAATTTTGGGGGACCCCCACGCATTTTTATGATTTTATTTTTCAATGACTTTCAATTACTTTTATGTGTATTGTCGGGACCGACAATTCATTAATAGCCGGCACTAGCACTAGCACTTTTAACTGACTTTTTTTTTCCTTTAGAAATGTAATTTTGCTCTCGGACAGTTATAAACACGGGAAACATGCGATACTTTACAGGCATACTATAGACACCCCCCAGTTACGAAATTTAAAGGAATATTTCACTTTTATTATTTCACTTTAAGCATTATTAAAATCACTGCTCCCGAAAAAACGGCAGTTTTTAAAACTTTTTTTTGCATTGATACATGTCTCCTTGGGCAGGACCCAGGTCCCCAAACACTTTTTATGACAATAACTTGCATATTAACCTTTAAAATTAGCACTTTTGATTTTTCATGTTCGTGTCCCATAGACTTTAACGGTGTTCGAACTCATTTTTTGCCTGTTCGCATGTTCTGGATGTAAACCGAACCGGGGGGTGTTCAGCCCATCCCTACTAAAGGCAAGTTATGCAGTCATAAGGAGACCCTTCAGTCATTACCCAATCACCAAGTAGAGGGCAGCAGATACAGTACCTACACAGGCATCCTAAATTTTCACATAAGGTAAATCCAGAAAACCTTAAAAACATTAATAGCATTTTAAACTAAACCTACCATGAAATTTGGAGTCTGTTGCTGAACTCATGCTAAATTGTACTTGTCTATCTGGCTTCAGTAGTTTTTCAATCAATGACCTGTAACAAATGTACATACCACTAAAGCTGTAGAAAAGTGAGAAGTCCTTATCTGCATGCTAGTAACTCAGTAAAATACCAAATAGCATTTTTTAAAATGACATTATTCCTATAAAAACATTTTTTGGAAATGCTAAAGTATATTTTTAAAGTGAGAGTTTTGTTTTGGAGGGTTTGTATAATACATTAAACATTATGCATAGCGTCATTTTGTACATAATACTATTTTGTAGTGTACATTATTTTTAAAAAAACTGTGCACTTTTAATAAATCAGATAAAATAGCCATTTCCAGCCTGTGTGAGTTTTACGAAGGAGACCAACAGAGCAAAGCTACAGACAAGTCTTACTAACGTATTTACAATGCAGAATATATGTTAAAAAAAAAGAAATTTGGTGACTTTATTTTCATCTGGAATCCACCTGTGGTATATTAAATCTATGTTCCTGGGATGTACAGTATCTTGCAGTGTCTAGTTCAAAGCCCCCTCTCATCTCTTTGTTCCTGAATAAATTTTACAAGGATTTTATGTGGGGCCACACTAATTTAACTGCAACATCTTGGCAGCATATTCATACCAAAGGGCCTGATGTGTTAGCAGTTCACCATAAAGCATTGTATGCATCCAGCTTTTAAACATGAGGTTAATGGCCCATCCTAATGATATTGTGCTACTTCTTCAAGAATCTGCATATATAGACAGAAAAAAAGTTAGCGATTGTTGTGGTTGTTGGTCTATTGTATTGCAGTGCTGGAAACCCAACACAATTCTTACCAAGACTCATTTTAACCTCCCTGGCGGTATGATTATTTCAGATTTTAGGTGCTGAAAGCGGTACATTTATTTTGTATGGAAATTTGGCATTTTATATTGTAGGCCTGTAATTCTTAGGAACTTAAATCTGTCCAAACAAGAGTCTAGTAGACATCCCGGATATTATAAAGTTTGAAAAAGGAAATCATAAATTATAATATAATAAATAACTATAAATAATTATACCAAATAATAATATAATAATAATAAAAATTATTCAATAATGTAATCAAATCAAAAACACTGAAATTTGCTCAGTTGCAGAATTGTCACTGTCATTACTTTTCAGTGTTTGATGACGGATTTCCCCACAAATCACTATCACTCAATTCTGCGAGTGATTCTAATTTATTATCGCTGTTTTCTAGCTGGTCTAAAACCACTTTTGATGTAAAGGGACGGTTTTGGTTGCTATGGACAATCTCCAATTTCCAGGAACAAAGAACAGCTTTTATAATATAAAACTGCAAGCAGGACACTGGGCAGACCACTAGGGACAAAGGGGATGTGTAATTTTTTGATACAGTACTGTAATCTTACAGATTACAGTATACTGTATCAATAAACTGTGTGTTTTACTTTTTGAATTTGGCGCCGGACTCCGTCTCCGTGCGTCGCAATGCTACAGGGAGCAGAACTCGGCACTGTGAATCGAGCAAGACACAGAGGCTCGCAGATCAGTGGGGAGACATCGCAGGATCCAGGGGACAAGGTAAGTAACCTCTACATGGATCCTGCGATGCGATCCTGAGTCTGGCTCGGGGTTACCACTTTTGGTATTGAAAATCCACCCCGAGCCAGACTCGGGAATACCGCCAGGGGGGTTAAATTTGTTATGCCCTGGTTTCCATTCACAATTTCGAAATATGCTTGCAGACATGTGTGCTTGCATTTTTGCTGTAGGAGAAGTAGATTGTATGCTCCCCTGCAGCAGGGTCCTAATTTATCATAGGAATGGCATAAAATGCCCTGTTTGCAAAGAAAAAATAGCTGGCGCTGCAAGAATCCGCAAGTACACACAACTGTTAGTGACGAGGCACAAGCTAATTGTAAATATGGAAGCCTATGTATTTTTGCTTGTGCAGTGATAGTACATACCAAACGTTTGTATATGTGTCACTACTAGACATGTGCACTGCCAAAAAATTTGTTTGTTTTTGTTTTCGTTTCATTCGTTTATTTTTTATTTTTTTCGTTTTTCAGGTCATTCATTATGATCTCAATTCATAAATTCATACATTCGTACATTCGTAAATTCATACATTCGCACATTCCTAAATTCGTAAATTCATAAATTAGAAAATGCGTATATTCATAAATTCGTACATTTGTAAATTAGAAAATTTGGAAATTTGTAAATAAGAAATTTGAAAATCCAAAAACCTGAAAATTCAAAAATCTGAAATAGTAACTAACTATAAAATTATAAGTATTGTAAATTCCTTTCAAATTTGGCTGTTAGTGAATGTAATGCCACGTACACACGACCAGTTTAGCTGTCGGAATAAACTCCGAAGGTTTCTCAGATGGAACTCCGATGGAATTCCATTCAAGCGGTCTTGCCTACACACGGTCAACCCAAAGTCCAACCAAAGTCCGACCGTCCAGAACGCGGTGACGTTATACTTACGACGGGACTAGAAAAAGGAAGTTCAATAGCCAGTAGCCAATAGCTTCTGTCTCGTACTTGCTTCACAGCATGCGTCGTTTTTGGTCTGTCGGAAAAACATACTGACGAGCGGTTTTTCCGATAGGAATTGGTTGCATCGGAAATATTTAGAACATGTTCCATTTCTAGGTCCGTCAGAATTTTAGAAAAAAGAAGTCCGATGAGGCATACACACGATCGGAATAGACGATAAAAAACTTCAGTCTGACTTTTTCTGTCGGACATTCCGCTCGTGTGTACAGGGCATAACAAATACGAATTTATCCGAAGTTCCTAATTATCTGAAATAACGAATGCTGCATCTAAACAAATGGAACGGAACAAATTAATAATAAATAATAATAATAAAAAGTTTTTACTATTATTATTGTTATTTATTATTATTAATTAATTACATTCTATTCGCTTGGATACAGCATTCATTATTTCGGAGAATTTACAAATGTACGAATGTACGAATTTACGAATTTACGAATGTACAAAGTTATGAATGTACGAAGTTACGAATGTACGAATTTACAAATTTTCGAATATTCGAATTTACGAACATTCGGAAAAATTCGTTAAACGGGTTTTCGTTAATTCGGATATTTCCGAAATAACGAATTTGTCAAAATTCATTAAAAAACGAATTCGGAACTAAACGAATTGCACATGTCTAGTCACTACAATAAATGGTGTGTGCAGAATATCTCCAGTTGCTCCAAACTGTTTGTAATTGCTTTGCCTACATCAGAAGTAGAAGTGTTTCTCATGTTTGTCTTTTAACCCCCCCCCCCCACCCAAAAGGACTGCTTTTGACATATGCATGTTCCACAGCTTCTCTCCTATTGGAAGAATATGCCACACCGATTGATGGTCTGTTTGTTAAAATAATAGGTCATTTGACTTGGCTTTCCTTAAGTGATATTAAATGCTTTTTTTTTTTTTTTTTTTTAATAACATACATGTTCTACTTACCTGCCCTGATCTTCCTCTTTTCAGGTCCCCCGCTGGTTTTTTTGGCCCCTCACCCTTGCCAAGTGCCATATAACAAGCCGCTTGCTCTGAGGGCACTTGTGCATGCTCGCTCCCGAGCCGCCTCTGTGTATCCATACACAGAGCGTGGCTGGGCCTCACGCCCACACCCTCCTCACTGGCTGTCATTGAAAGACCCTGTTCCCTTGTAATTACAATGTAAATATCCTTACATCTTTAATACTTTTATACTTTTAGTATGAAGAAGAACAAATGCCCTATAAGTCAAGACATGAGCCTAGGTGACCTGCATGCACACTCATAATTCTCTGATGTCAGACCAGTTGGGCATTAAGGAAGTAGTACTGCTTGTGATTTTTGAAGTAGACTTCTTTCTCACTGGGTGCCCACAAATCCAAAAACTTGCAGTTGATGGTATCCAAAACAATTAGGAAGCCAGACTGACATCCCTCCATTCACAATTTGTGAAAAGCAGATGTATTAGGGAACAAGGTCAACAACGACATTAATGATGTCCATGGACATTGTTGGTTGGCTTAATCCACATATTATTCCTGAGTAGTTCATGACCCAAAACCTCACAATCCCAGGAACTGTACAGGTGCACAAAAAAAGTTCATAGGATTCATGACCAAAAACTTAACAATCCCAGGAACTGTACAGGTGCACAAAAAAAGTTCATAGGATTCATGACCCAAAACCTCACAATCCCAGGAACTGTACAGGTGCATATTAACCTCCCTGGCGGTTTTCCAGAGTGTGGCTCAGGGTTAAATTTAAGTACCAATTTCAGTACCATTAGTGGTAACCCCCGAGCCACACTAGGGATTACATCTCAGGATCCTGGTGCAGTGTACTTACCTTGTCCCCAGGATCCTGCGATGTCCCCCCGCGGTGTCTGCGGGCTCTGTCCCCCCACTGTGTCTGCGGGCTCTGTCCTCCGCCCTGTGTACCGGGCTTCATTCCCTGCAATTTATAACACATACAGTACACTGTAATCTTACAGATTACATTACTGTATGAAATTATTTCACATCCCTTTTGTCCATAGTGCTTTGTCCAATGCCCTGCATGCAGTTTTATATTATATATACTGTTCTTTCTGCCTGGAAACGTGAGATTGTCCATAGCAACCAAAAAGTGTCCCTTTACGTCAAAAGTGGTTTTAGACCAGCTAGAAAACAGTGATAGTAAATTAGAACACTGGCAGAATTGAGCGATAGTGAATCGTGGGGAAATTCATTTTATTATTATTATATTATTTTTTATAATTATTTATAGTTATTTATTATATTATAATTTATGATTTTGTGTTTCAAACGTTATCATACCCGAGATATCTACTAGACTCTTGCTTGGACAGATTTAAGTGTGCTATTGCTAAAAATTACAGGCCTACAATATAAAACACCAAACTTCTATGCAAAACAATTGTTGCACTTTCAGACGCAAAAATCTGACATAATCATACCGCCAGGGAGGCTACCTCCTCTGCTCAGCATGTATTTGGATACCATGTAAGATATCAATACAGTATACGGCACAAACATGTTCGCAGGGCAAAAACACAATCAATTAGCAGGAAACTGGAAATGGTATCCTCCATAGCAATAGCCATAGCAGCTGATGCCAAGTCTACTATGATATTTAAAAAAAAAGCTTGAGTGAAAACACAAGCATATGCAGACGCAGTGCACAGAAGCGTGCATGCACAGTTTCCAACTCCAAAATAAAATTTACCTTGCATTCCTCTGTAACAAAAAATAATTTATGACAACTAGGTATACCTCATTTCTTGAAACACTGCTTTAACCCTTTTACTTGGATGACCCTCTTTTAGTGGGTTATGAGAAATGGCCCTCCCCAAACAGATAAATAGGTAAATAAGAGAGCCAGAATCTTCATTAACCACTTGACCACTGGGCACTTAAACCCCCTTAATAACCAGACCAATTTTCAGCTTTTGGTGCTCTCACATTTTGAATGACAATTACTCAGTCATGCAAAACTGTATCTATATGAATTTTTTGTCCTTTTTTTCACACAAATAGAGCTTTCTTTTGGTGGTATTTAATCACCGCTGGGTTCTTTATTTTTTGCGCTATAAAAGAAAAAAGACCGAAAAATCTGTAAAAAAATTTATTTTTCTTCGTTTCTGTTATAAAATTTAGAAAATTAGTAATTTTTCTTCATATATTTTGGCCAAAATTTATACCGCTACATATCTTTGGTAAAAATAACCCAAATTAGTGTATATTATTTGGTCTTTGTGAAAGTTATAGCGTCCACAAGCTATGGTGCCAATATCTGAAAATTGATCACACCTGAAGTACTGACGGCCTATCTCATTTCTTGAGACCCTAACATGCCAGAAAAGTACAAATACCCCCCAAATGACCCCTTTTTGGAAAGAAGACATTCCAATGTATTTAGAAAGATGCATGGTGAGTTTTTTGAAGTTGTAATTTTTTCCCACAATTCTTTGCAAAATCAAGTTTTTTTTTTCTTTTTTTTTTTTTTCACAAAATTGTCATATTAGCAGGTTATTTCTCACACACAGCATTTGCATTCCACAAATTACACCCCAAAACACATTCTGCTATTACTCCTGAGTATGGCGATACCACATGTGTGAGACTTTTACACAGCGTGGCCACATACAGAGGCCCAACATGCAGGGGAGCACCTTCAGGCATTCTGGAGCACCCATGCCAATTCTGACATTTCTCTCCTACATGTAAAAATCATCATTTATTTGCTAGAAAATTACATAGAACCCCAAAACATTATATATGTTTTTTTAGCAAAGACCCTAGAGAATACAATAGCGGTCATTGCAACTTTTTATCTCGCACGATATTTGCGCAGCAATTTTTCGAACGCGTTTTTTTTGGAAAAAAAAATGTTTTTTGCTTTAAAAAAAAACAAGACAGTAAGGTTAGCCCAATTTTTTTGCATAATATGAAAAATGAAGTTACGCCGAGTAAATAGATACCTAACATGTCACCTTTCAAAATTGCACACGCTTGCTTGTGGAATGGCGCCAAACTTCGCCACTTAAAAATCCCCATAAGCGACGCTTTAAAATTTTTTACTGGTTACAAATTTTGAGTTACAGAGGAGGTCTAGGGCCAAAATTATTGCTCTCGCTCTACCGATCGCAGCGATACCTCACATGTGTGGTTTGAACACCGTTTTCATATGTGGGTGGGACTTACGTATGCGTTCGCTTCTGCATGCGAGCACACGGACAGGGGTGCTTTAAAAAAAATTTTATTTTTTTTTATTGTTCATTTTACTTTATTTATTTTAGTTTGACACTTTTTTTCCCCCAAAAAATTTTTTTGATCACTTTTATTCCTATCCTATTCCTATCCTATGTAAACATCCCTTGTAATAGGAATATGGCATGACAGGTCCTCTTTACAGTTAGATATGGGGTCAATAAGACCCCAAATCTCACCTCTGGGCTGTGCCTGAAATTAAAAAAAAAAAAAAAAAAAAAGATCCTGGCTTCGATCGTAGCGGTGAGTCGGTAGAAGCACCGGAGGGCGGCGGGAGGGGGGGACGTCCCCTCTCGCCTCCCGTAAGAACGATCAAGCAGTGTAACAGCCGCTATGATCATTCTTATGGTGTAGGGAATCGCCGGCTGAAAAAGATGATATCTGAATGATGCCTGTAGCTGCACCCATCATTCAGATATCCCCGCACAATGTCAAGGACGTCGTATGACGGAAGGCCGTAAGTGGTTAAAACGTTTTTTTTTTTTTAACACAAAGTTGTCCATTTATACAATATTTCTAACACATAGCATGTACATATCAAAAATGACACCCCAAAATAGATTCTCCTACTCCTCCTGAGTACGGCGATACTACATGTGTGAGACTTCCACAGCCTGGCCACATACAGAGGCCGGGTATGGCTGAGCATGGCCGAGTATGGCTGAGCATGGCGAGGTATTGCAGAGTATCGCCGAGTATGACTGGGTATCGCCGAGTATGACTGGGTATGGCAGAGTATGACTGGGTATCACCGAGTATTGCAGAGTATGGCTGGGTATTGCAGAGTATTGTGGGTTATGGCAGAGTATTGCAGATTTTTGCGGGGTATTGCAGAGCATGGCTGGGTATGGCAGAGTATGGCAGAGTATGGCTGGGTATCACTGAGTAATGCAGAGTATGGCTGGGTATCACTGAGTATTGCAGAGTATGGCTGGGTATCACTGAGTATTGCAGAGTATGGCTGGGTATCACTGAGTATTGCAGAGTATGGCTGGGTATCACTGAGTATGGCTGGGTATTGCGGGGTATGGCAGAGTATTGCGGGATATTGCGGGGTATTGCAGGGTATGGCAGTGTATTGCGGGGTATTTCAGGGTATTGCAGGGTATGGCAGAGTATTGCGGGGTATTGCAGGGTATGGCAGAGTATTGCGGGGTATTCCAGGGTATGGCAGAGTATTGCGGGGTATTCCAGGGTATGGCAGAGTATTGCGGGGTATTCCAGGGTATGGCAGAGTATTGCGGGGTATTCCAGGGTATGGCAGAGTATTGCGGGGTATTCCAGAATACTGCGGGGTATTCCAGGGTATGGCAGAGTATTGCGGGGTATTCCAGGGTATGGCAGAGTATTGCAGGGTATTCCAGGGTATGGCAGAGTATTGCGGAGTATGGTGGGGTATTGCAGGGTATGGCAGAGTATTGCGGAGTATGGCGGGGTATTGCGGAGTATGGCGGGGTATTGCGGAGTATGGTGGGGTATTGCAGGGTATGGCAGAGTATTGCGGGGTATTGCAGGGTATGGCAGAGTATTGCAGGGGTATTGCAGGGTATGGCAGAGTATTGCAGGGGTATTGCAGGGTATGGCAGAGTATTGCAGGGGTATTGTGGGGCATACCAGAGTACTGTGGGGCATTGCAGAGCATTGCAGGGCATGCAGAGTAGTGGGGATGGCTGAGCATGGATGGATGGATGGCTGGATGTCTCTGTGCAGCGCTGTGGGCACTACGCATGCAGCCCACAATGCTGCAGCCATCCATCCATCCCCCTCTCCCCCTCTCCGCTCACAGATGACGCCGGTTTGTTTACATGTGATCGCTCCGTCATTTGACGGAGCGATCACATGGTAAACGGCCGCGATCAGCGGCCATTTACCGGGATCCGTGATGCACCGGGTCCTCTGGACCCGGCGGTCACGGATGCTCTCGAGTGCGCGCCCTAGGGGAGAGCAGAATTCTGGGAGGACGTCCCTGGACGTCCTCCCAGAGTTAAACAACCGCCCTGTAGCCGTCATTTGGCTATGGGCCGGTTGTTAAGTGGTTAAAGTAGATGTAAACCCTCACATATACCCATTGAAATTAAGAGCCTCAGATGATACACAGGGATGAAACAAATCTCTCCACATATGTTTTACATGTATATCTGCTGTTTTCAGCTTTATATACTGTTTAGAAAGTGCACGTCCTGTTAGAATTTTCTCTTCCTCATTCTGCACTGTGAGAGAAGTCTTGGATTACACTGATTTGAGGCAAGCTGATTTGAGGAAAGGCACACACCCTCTCCAGATAGTCAGAGACTTTCAGAGCTGTCCTGTGAGTAAAGCAGCTTTCTGCCAATCTATTTATAGCACCCTCACTGACACAATATTCAGCCTGGTTTTATCACATGTGTCAGAAAACTTATCAGAAGTTATCATGCTGATAACAGAAGAACGGAGCATGAAAAAGCCATGGGACTTAGTGCTTTGAAGAGAGATAAGAAATCACTGCAGATATATGTGCTCTTATTTCATGAATCAAGTTTACATCCTCTTTAAGTGGAAGAGTGGGTTTAATAATAAAATTGGCAGTGGCAGTGCCTCCTTCCAAGACAGGGTCTCTGAATAGAGGGCATATCCTTCCTGGGAAATTAACCCATAATCTAAACAAAGTAATTGGGAGCAGAGGAACTACTGCAAATAGAAGATATATATATATATATATATATATAGAGAGAGAGAGAGAGAGAGAGAGAGAGAGAGAGAGAGAGAGATCTATATATAGACACAGTTGTGCTCATAAGTTTACATACCCTGGCAGACTTTATGATTTCTAAGCCATTTTTCAGAGAATATGAATGATAACACGAAAACTTTTCTTTCACTCATTGTTATTGTTTGAAGCCATTTATTATCAATCAACTGTGTTTACTCCTTTTAAATCATAATGAAAACAGAAACTACCCAAATGACCTTGATCAAAAGTTTACATACCCTGGTGATTTTGCCCTGATAACATGCACACAAGTTGACACAAAGGGGTTTGGCTATTAAAGGTAACTAACCTCACCTGTGATCTGTTTGCTTGTAATTAGTGTGTGTGTATAAAAGGTCAATGAGTTTCTGGACTCCTGACAGACCTTTGCATCGTTTATCAAGTGCTGCACTGACGTTTCTGGATTCTGAGTCATGGGGAAAGCAAAATAATTGTCAAAGGATCTGCAGGAAAAGGTAGTTGAACTGTATAAAACAGGAAAGGGATATAAAAAGATATCCAAGGAATTGAGAATGTCAATCAGCAGTGTTCAAACTCTAACTAAGAAGTAGAAAATGAGGGGTTCTGTTGAAACAAACCACAGTCAAGTAGACCAACTGAAATTTCAGCCACAACTGCCAGGAAAATAGTTTGGGATGCAAAGAAAAACCCACAAATAACTTCAGGTGAAATACAGGACTCTCTAAAAACGTGGTGTGGCTGTTTCAAGATGCACTATAAGGAGGCACTTGAAGAACGATGGGCTGCATGGTCGAGTCGCCAGAAGAAAGCCATTACTTTCTGGCACAATTTCTTTCTGGCACAATCATTTGGAGTGAAAAAATGTATCTTTTTGGCCAAAATCATAAACGCTTCATTTGGAGAGAGGTCAACAAGGCCTATGATGAAAGGTACACCATTCCTACTGTGAAACACGGAGGTGTTTTGGGGATGTGTGAGCTACAAAGGCATAGAAAATTTGGTCAAAATTGATGGCAAGATGAATGCAGTATGTTATCAAAAAATACTGAAGGAACATTTGCATTCATCAGCCAGGAAGCTGCGCATGGGACATACTTAGACATTCCAACATGACAATGATCCAAAACACAAGGCCAAGTCGACCTGTCATTAGCTACAGCAGAATAAAGTGAAGGTTCTGGAGTGGCCATCTTAGTCTCTTGACCTCAATATTATTGAGCCACTCTGGGGAGATCTCAGTTGTGCAGTTCATGCAAGACAGCCCAAGAATTTACAAGAACTGGAGGCTTTTTGCCAAGAGGAATGGGCAGCTTTACCATCTGAGAAGATAAAGAGCCTTATTCACAAATACCAGTAAATAAAGTGCTGCGCAATTCATAAGAGTCCATAAATTGATACAAACACAAGTGGTGTTGGTGTAGATAAACGAGCAAATTGAAGTGCAAGTGACACGCAGGAAACAAATCTCAAAAACGGGTGTCAGATTCCTCCACCGCACACAGATGGCCTCTCACCTCCCAAATTCGACCTGAAACAGGTCACACAGCGAGAGTCAGTGTAGCTGACACAGCAATCCAGGCAAACACTCCGGACATAGCCGCTCCAGGATGCGTCTCAGTCAACATAATATGGCATGTGGAAAGAGATAACAAAGCGATCTAATGCTCTCTGTATGTTCAATCTTTTATTAAGGTAAAAAAGATAAGTTGCACTTACATATAACGGCACTCAGGTCCGAGTGCCGGCGGACAAACGAAACTGATAGTGAACGAGATGGCCGCGGGTGACGTCATGCGAACACCTGACCCCCGTTTATTCACAAATACCACAAAAGACTTCAAGCTTTCATTGATGTTAAAGGGGGCAATACACGGTATTAAGAACTGGGGTATGTAAACTTTTCATCAGGGTCATTTGGGTAGTTTCTGTTTTTAATATAATTTAAAAAGAGTAAACACAGTTGAATGATAATAAATGGCTTCAGCCAAACACTAACCATGAGCGAAAGAAAAGATTTGTGTTATCATTCACATTCTCTGAAAAATGGCCAAGAAATCATAAATTCTGCGAGGGTATGTAAACTTATGAGCACAACTATATATATATATATATATATATATATATATATATATATATATATATATATATATATAAAGTCTACACGCCCCTGTTAAAATGTCAGGTTTCTTTGACTTAAAAAGATGAGACAAAGATAAATCATTTCAGAACTGTTTCCACCTTTAACGTGACCTATACACTGTACAACTCAGTTGAAAAACTAACTGAAAGCTTTTAGTGGGGGAGTAAAAATAAAAAAATAAAATAATGTGGTTGCATAAGTGTGCACACCTTCCTATAACTGGGGTTGTAGCTATGTTCAGAATTAAGCAATCACATTTAAACTCATGTTAAATAGGAGTCAGTACACATCTGACATTATTTAAAGTGCCTCTGATTAACCCCAAATAAAGTTCAGCGGTTCTAGTAGGTCTTTCCTGACATTTCCTTAGCCGCATCCTACAGCAAAAGCCATGGTCTGCAGAGAGCTTCCAAAGCATCACAGGGATCGCATTGTTAAAAGGTATCAGTCATGAGAAGGGTACAAAATAATTTTCCAAGGTATTAGATATACCATGGAACACAGTGAAGACAGTCATCATCAAGTGAAGAAAATATGGCACAACAGTGATATTACCAAGAACTGGAGTCCTTCCAAAATTGATGAAAAGACAAGAAGAAAACTGGTCAGGGAGGCTGCCAAGAGGCCTACAGCGACATTAAAAGGAGCTGCAGGGATATCTGGCAAGTACTGGCTGTGTGGAACATGTGACAACAATCTCCCGTATTCTTCATATGTCTGGGCTATGGGGTAGAGTGACAAGACGGAAGCCTTTTCTTACCAAGAAGAACATCCAGGCCCGGTTAAATTTTGCAAAAACACATCTAAAGTCTCCCAAAAGCATGTAGGAACTTTGTGGCCATAATTCCAAAAGTTGTTTGGTGCAAAAACAACACTGTACATCACCAAAAATACACCATACCCACCGTGAAGCATGATGGTGGCAGTATCATGCTTTGGGGCTGTTTTTCTTCAGCTGGGAATTATGATCAGTTCCAAATACCAGTCAATAAAAAAAAAATAAAAAAACCTTCAGGCTTCTGTGACTTCATCTTTTAGCATGACAACGACCCAAAGCATACATCCAAATCAACAAAGGAATGGATTCAACAGAAGAATATTAATGTTTTAGAATGGCCCAGCCAGAGCCCAGACCTGAATACCATTGAAAAACTGTGGGATGATCTGAAGAGGTCTGTGCACAGGAGATGCCCTCGCAATCTGACAGATTTGGAGTGTTTTTGCATAGAAGAGTGGGCAAATATTGCCAAATCAAGATGCCATGCTGATAGACTCATACCCAAAAAGACTGAGTGCTGTAATAAAATCAAAAGGTGTTTCAACAAAGTATTATTTTAAGGGTGTGCACACTTATGCAACCATATTATTTTAGTTTTTTTATTTTTACTTCCCTCCAAGGTTATAGGTCACGTTAAAGGTGGAAAAAGTTCTGAAATAATTTATCTGTCTCATTTTTTTACATCACCTGACATTTTAACAGGGGTGTGTAGACTTTTTATATCCACTGCAGGGCCGGTACAAGGGGTGGGCAGAAGGGGCGGATGCCCTGGGCAGGACCATTTACTGGAGGAAGGGGGGCACTTGGGGCCGCTTTGATCTGTGGCTGCAGCACTCCCCTCCCACCTCCTCCTCTTGTTTGTCACACAGTGCTGGGAGCGCTGTGTGTCAGGGAGCTGGGACTGTGTGTGTGTTCGGCGGCGCCGTAACAAGGTCCCGTCCCCCTAGACCGGCTCATGTGGTAGCAGATTGAACCAGTGTTCCGCCTATCACAAGAGGCGGTTTAGGGGGGTGGGACCTTGTTACGGCGCCGCCGAACACACACACACAGACCCAGCTATGTGACACACAGCGCTGTGGGAGATGTCCGCTGTGTGATCCAGGGCAGGCTATGGTGAGTCTGCATTCATATGCACAGACAGGCTGCTATTGGAACAGAGAGGCTGCTATTATGGGCACAGAGTGTCTGTGATTATGGGCACCGAGAGGCTGCGATTATGGACACTGAGAGGCTGCGATAATGGGCAGAGAGGCTGCTATTATGGACATCGAGAGGCTGCAATTATGGGCACAGTGAGGCTGCAATTATGGACACAGTGAGGCGGCATTGATGGGCACAGTGAGGCTGCAATCATGGGCACAGAGAAGCTGCGATTATGGGCACAGTGAGGCAGCATTGATGGGCAAAGAGAGGTTGCGATTATGGGCACAGCAAGGCGGTATTGATGGGCACAGAGAGGTTGCGATTATGGGCACAGTGAGGCGGCATTGATGGGCAAAGCAGTAGACTGCATTTGATGGGCACTGGTGAGACTGCATTGATCACTTTTATCATGTCTGCAGTCTCTGACCATCGCCTGCATCATGTCCTCAATCTCTAACCATCTCTTGTCTTATATCATCTCTGCAGTCTCTGAGGGGAGTTTGCTTATTTAGGAATGGTATTGGTAATATGCAGCAGGAAGGGGGCTAATGCACTGTCACTTATGCATTAGAATAGATCCCATCGTCTGTAGGCACTGTAGCTTTTCACAGGGGGGGGCACAGTTTTTCATCTTCACCCTAGCACCGAATGTCCTTGTTCCGGCACTGATCCACTGTATATATATATATATATATATATATATATATATATATATATATATATATATATATATATACACACACACACACACACACACACAGTATATATATATATACTCTCCACATTGCGGACATTGGCCAAACGAACGAAGATGCACGGCCAGTCCTTCACATCGATGGCAGATCATGCCCAGTCCCTCAATATCTCCTGAGGTATACAGAACAAACCTCCCCTGCAGCTTCAAACGAACTCCAGTATCCGTAAGCAGGGTTCCGGTCAGCACAGTATTCAACATGGTGTTTGCAGGGAACATTCTCGGTCCCATAATTGGCTGCATCGCTGGAAAAGACATAGCCACACTCTGATCTTCTCAGCACGATCACAAGGCTTCTCTTTTCTTCTGGCGCCAAACACATACACGTGTCCCACGCTGTATCAAGTGGGGTAGGCTCCTCCCACTTGTTCCTCTGATCACGTAGCTCCCGGGCTTTCACTGGCACCCGCCTACGCACTCAGAAATAAAGTCCTGCAGTTTTAACCCCTTCTCTTCCTGCAAAATTTTGACAAAGTCCAGCTCTCACCGTAAACTCCCGGTGAAACACTTCTCTGGGTTGCGAGGATTGACGATCAACAAATCCCGGATTACGCCCCCACATGTAGCAATTACTCTCGGTGGAGCTGCTGTATGATTCTTGACAAATGTCCTTTAGAGTTGAATATTACAATAGAATGCACTCCCCTCGTGGGACACACTCTTTGCTCGCCTGGATCGGCCCCTCTCACTTGCCTAGCAGCCAGTACGTAGCATGAACAAAAGTCTCTGCCACAGACTTGCTTGGAATAAACCCGTACGATCCCCTGCCACAGGATGTATTGGTTTTGTGGTGAATGTCAGTCACAGTGGTTGAATCTTTAAGCCAAACCCGGCAACACTATGCTGTAAAGTTACTTTAGGATACGTCCTCCAACCGAGTCACCAGGCCCCTCTCCAGACCAGCACTCTGCATGATCCTTCCATGATGGGTCCCCCCCTGGGATCTCCTTGGTTGTCCAGCTTCTTCACTCTGGATAGACAGCTCAGGACCATTTCTCGGCTGCTGTGGTAGGCCCCAGACAAGCTTCTGGGCCCACCCATGCACCGCAGCGACGCGGGCCCCTGGAACAAAGGATCATGAGGTAGCACTCTAACGCATACTTGTCGGCCAGGAGGGCCAGCAGGTGGCTGTAAAAAACTACCCTAAAACATGGCATATGTCCCATAAATACCCTCTCCCAGAATCCCACTCGGAGGACGACCTCCACCGAGTTGTCTCCGGGACAGAAGAGCATCCATACACTTTGACACGTTGCCTTTCCAACAATAGCCGATAGTAACAATGACACCCACCGGCCCAGTATGGAAACACATGCAACGTCAGCCAAGCTGGAACAGAGGCAAATCTAACTTCCCCTAATGAGCAATTTACTATATTTACCTATCAGATGGTAGATCGCAAATCTACTAGCGCTACATATGCACCAATTTTTTATCTATGTATATGAATAAAACTTTATATTTTATTATATTTTTGGATATGTGAGTTGCCCTTAAAGTCCCAACATACATAGGGGGTACCCTCTTTGCTTGGTTCTGAACTTCTGGTATGTTGGCAACAATTTTGGTTCACTTGGGAGGCATCAAGTTTTGTTAAACTCCACAAAGACACTCATTCCAGCTCTACTGCCTGTAGGAACTACCAGCCCGCCCGGCTGCTCTGAGGATCTTCCAGGGCAAGGGAAAGGAAAGATTAAGCACAACGCTGTCTTCCAGAAAGGCTTGCTATGTGTGGCAGTCTCTCCCCTTGTGAATCTCTGAGTGTGTTGATGTACTCACACTGTCTCACAGTGACACCATGATCATTAAACCAGGTATTGGTACTTTGTCCTGCTGGAAAATGAAATCAGCATCTCCAAGTTGCATGAGGTCCAGTGTGAAGTTTCCACAGTCAGTGATGATTTGGGGATCCATGTTATATGCTGGTGTTGGTCCACTGTGTTTTATCAAGTCCAAAGTCAGTGCAGCCTGACCTAAACCCCATAGATAATCTTGTCAAAAGGAAGATGAGAGACACCAGACCAAACAATGCAGCTGAATTGAAGGCTGCCATTAACCTCCCTGGCGGTATTCCCAAATGTGGCTCTGGGTGGATTTTCAGCACCAAAAGCGGTAACCCCGAGCCACACTCTGAATTGCATCGCAGGATCCAAGTAAAGCTTACTTACCTTGTCCCCAGGATCCTGCGATGTCTCCCCGCTCTGTGTGCGAGCCGTCCTCCGCTTGATCTATCACGGAGCCGAGATCCGTTCCCTGTGAGCATTGCGATGCCCGGGGACAGAGAACGGCACCAAATTCAAAAAGTAAAACACACATTACACATACAGTACACTTTAATCTTACAGATTACATTACTGTATCAATTTATTTCACATCCCTTTTATCCATAGCGGTTTGTCCAATGCCCTGCATGCAGTTTTATATTATAAATACTGTTTTTTCTGCCTGGAAATTGGAGATCGTCCATAGCAACCAAAACCATCCCTTTACATCAAAAGTGGTTTTAGACCAGCTAGAAAACAGCGATAATAAATTAGAATCACTTGCAGAATTGAGCTATAGTGATTTGTGGGGAAATCCGTCATCAAACACTGAAAGTAAAGACAGGGACAATTCTGCAAATTGGGCAAATTTTAGTGTTTTTGATTTGATTACACTATTGAATAATTTTTATTATTATTATATTATTATTTGTTATAATTATTTATAGTTATTTATTATATTATAATTTATGATTTCGTTTTTCAAACTTTATCATACCCGGGATGTCTACTAGACTCTTGTTTGGACAGATTTAGGTGAGTTATTCCTAAGAATTACAGGCCTACAATATAAAACGCCAAATTTCCATGCAAAATAATTGTACCGCTTTCAGCATCAAAAATCTGAAATAATCATACCGCCAGGGAGGTTAAAGCAACCTGGGCTTCCATAACACCTCAGCAGTGCCACAGCCTGATCGCCTCCATGTCACGCCGCATTGATGCAGTAATTCATGCAAAAGGAGCTCCGACCAAGTATTGAGTGCATACTATACTGTACATGGACATACTTTTCAGTAAGCCAACGTTTCTCTATTAAAAAATCAATTTTTTTTATTGGTCTTATGCAATATTCTAATTTTCTGAGATACTGAATTTTAGGTTTTCACTAACTGTAAGCCATAATCATCAAATTTAAAAGAAAGAAATGTCTGAACTATATCACTCTGTGTGTAACGCATCCATATAAAATATGAGTTTCACTTTTTTAATTGATGGTCTTATGTAATATTCCAATTTTCTGGCATACAGAGTATTCGGTTTTCACTAGCTGTAAGCCATAATCATCAAAATTAAAAGAAAGAGTTGCTTGAAAATGTATCACTCTGTGTAACGCATCTATAAAATATGAGTTTCGCTTTTTGAATTGAATTACTGAAAAAAAAAAAACTTTTTGATGATATTCAAATTTTTTGAGATGCACCTGTATCTACTGTATATGCTACAGATGTGATGAGAATAGTGAGGGAGGCGAGCATAAAACATGTTTTCTGAAGATATAAGCATTCTACTTATGAGTTACATTTCCTAATAGTTACTGATAATAACACAGGCACTCATTCTGGGCTGTGATTGAAAGAGTAAAAAGATGATCATTCAGTCTACACTGACCTCTTGTGGAAATAAAGGAAATGAACATAAGACGGACCAAAACTGTGCTTTTAAGAATGATAAAAATTAAAATATTTTGTAGATCAAAAAACCTTTTTCTGCAGAGGATTAAATACAGTATCTCACAAAAGTGAGTACACCCCTAAGTTAAAATGTCCAAATTGGGCCCAAAGTGTCAATATTCTGTGTTGCCACCATTTTTTTCCAGCTGCCCTAACCCCCTGGGGCATGGAGTTCACCAGAGCTTTACAGGTTGCCACTGGAGTCCTCTTCCACTCCTCCATGACAACATCACAGAGCTGGTGGATGTTAGAGACCTTGCGCTCCTCAACCTTCCGTTTGAGGATGCCCCACAGATGCTCAATAGGGTTTAGGTCTGGAGACATCTTGAACTATCAGTTTAGCTGGAAGTGCTCTGGGGTCTCAGCTCACAGTATACAATGATCATAGTACAGGCAACCACACTAAGGCTCTGTTTCCACTAGTGCGACTTGTTAGGCGACTTTGTACACCTAAAGTCGCATGACAAGTCACAGCCCATTGATTTCAATGGCACCGATCCCATCTATGCAACTTTGAAAATCAGTGACTTTGAAAAGGTACCTGCAATGCTTTTATGCGACTTCTGATGTGACTTTGACTCAGAGAGTGTAAAGTTGGAGCAAAGCTGCACACAAATTTGCATCAAAGTCACACTCCAAAGCTGTGCGATTTAGAGTGCGACTTTGAGTGCAGCTTTGATCCAACTTTACAGTCTGGATCGAAGTCGCATCAAAAGTTGCACCAAAGTAGTGCAGGCACCTTTTCAAAGTCACATAGATGGGAACATTTGCAATTGAAATCAATGGGCTGTGACTTGTCATGCGACTTTATGTGTCCAAAGTTGCATGACAAGTCGCACTAGTGGAAACAGAACCTTAAACTCATTACTTACATGTAGCTTCCTCAGCTGGGCGTGTGCCACACCATACACACAGTGCCCATCACAGTGCCACACCATGCACACAGTGCCCATCACAGTTTTTTCAAAGTTTTTTCAAAGTTTTCACACCATACACACAGTGCCACACCATGTACACAGTGCCCATCATAGTGCCACACCATGTACACAGTGCCCATCACAGTGCCACGCAGAAACAACCACGTGGTTGCACACTGTAGAAAATCTGCAGCATGTTGCATTGTAATCTAACAAACAGAACATACTTCCATACTTCCTGCCCACCCCCTCCCCCCTCTCTCTCTCTCAGTAGAAACTGCTATCCAAAATGGGGCTATGAAGACTGGAGGAGATCTGAGAAGGAAGGATGGGGGTGGAGCTGGGCAGGTCTAGGCATGTCTGTCTAAAAAGGAGAGGAGGGATGGGGGCGTGTAGAAAAGAAGGACAACGTTTTCAGGAAGTGAGAGGCCCTCATACAGAATTCAGAAATAAGGAAGTAAGGTTGTCTCTGAAGAACAGGAAGAAGCTGACTGTCTGGCTTTGATTAGACTTTCTACGCTTGGCAATCAGCTATACAGAAAATGAATAATGTCAAAGATAAAGATATTTTACATATAATTAATAGAAACATTTTCATTTTTGACTGGACTTCCACTTTAAGTACAAACCCCCCTCCCGCAGTATAGATCCACCTTCCTCAGTACAGACCCCCTCACCAAGTACAGACCCCCTCAATCAGTATAGACCCCCCCATCAGTGCTGAACCCCCTCAGTGCAGGCCCCCCTCAGTGCAGCCCCCCTCCCTCCATCACTGCTGACCCCCCTCTATAAGTGCTGACTCCCCTCATTGCAGACCCCCCCTCCATCAGTGCAGACTCCCCCATCTGTGCAGACCACCCCATCAGTACTGACCCCCCCTCCATCAGTGCTGACCCTCCCTCCATCAGTGCTGACCCCCCTCAGTGCAGAACCCCCTAGTGCAGACCCCCCTCCATCAGTGCAGACCCCTCCTCCATCAGTGCAGACCCCCCTCCATCAGTGCAGACCCCCCTCAACCAGTGCAGATCCCCTCAGTGCAGACCCCCCCTCCATCGGTGCTGACCCCCCTCCATCAGTGAAGACCCCCCTCAGTGCAGACCCCCCTCCATCAGTACAGACCCTCCTCAGTGCAGACCCCCCTCCATCAGTGCAGACCCCCCTCCATTAGGAATGTGCCGAACACCCCCCCGGTTCGGTTCACACCAGAACTTGCGAAAGGACCGATAGTTCGCATGAACTTTCGAACCCTGTTAAAGTCTATGGGACTCGAACGTGAGAAATAAAAAATTTGAATTTTAAAGGCTAATATGCAAGTTATTGTCCTAAAAAGGGTTTGGGGACCCGGGTCCTTCCCCAGGGGACATGTATTAATGCAAAAAAAAAAGTTTTAAAAACGGTAATTTTTTCGGGAGCAGTGATTTTAATGATGCTTAAAGTGAAAAAATAAAAGTGAAATATTCCTTGAAATATTGTGCCTGGGGGGTGTCTATAGTATGCCTGTAAAGTGGCGCGTGTTTCCCGTGTTTAGAACTGTCCCTGCACAAAATGACATTTGTAAAGAAATAAAAGTCATTTAAAACTGCTTGCGGCTTTTATCTAATGTCTGGCCCCGGCAATATGGATGAAAATCATTGAGAAAAAAGGCATGGGTACCCCCCTCCACCCCAGCCCATTACCAGCCCCTTTGGGTCTTGTATGGATATTAAGGGGAACCCCGCACCCAAATTAAAAAAAGGAAAGGCGTGGGGCCCCCGGGCCCTATATACTAAGATAGGGACTTTAGGTTTGTTTTTAAGTAGAATCTGTTTGTAATTTTGAACTGGTACATTTTTAAAGTGTAGCTCCAGCCAAAAAATCTATTTTTAAGCTTTTTGGAAAACATAGGGAAGGGTTATCACCCTTGTAACCTTTGTTTTGCTGTCTGTGCACCTGTTCAGAAGATTTCACCTCACTTTCTGTCCAAATGACACTTGGATTTTGAAAATTTGGGGTTTTTAAGGGAAACAAAGATTGGTGATAAATTAGTGGAGGGCACACCTTTTTCCCATATTAACTCTTACAGGAGAGAATTTCCCTTCCTAGGGGTAGATTTCCTCTCCCTTTCTGTTGTCTCCTTCTGTTTGAAAGTAGGAGTCCTTTGTAAGTTGGATGTTTGAAAGTAGGGGCCTGCCCTATATACTCTGCAGAAATTTGGGCCTTAGGTGTTGGTGTTGCCACAACACTGAAAGCCCTCACAGTTACTCTTGGTGGGTGCAGGAACGGGCCCTGCTGTGAAATATTAGATCAAGAATTGTAATTACATGCCCCTGTTGAACAGGGGCAGAAAAATTGGGCCTTAGGCACAGGTGCTGGTGCCACAACACTGCAACCCCTCACAGAAACTCTAGTTGGAGTGCATGAATGAGCCCTGCTGCAAATTATTGCAGCAAAAATTGTAATTACACGCCCCTGTTAAACAGGGGCAGAAAAATTGGGCCTTAGCCACTGATGCCACAACACTGCAACCCCTCACAGATACTATAGCTGGAGCGCAGGAATGAGCCCTGCTGCAAAGTATTGCATCAAAAATTGTAATTACACGCCCCTGTTAAACAGGGGCAGAAAAATTGGGCCTTAGCCACTGCTGCCACAACACTGCAACCCCTCACAGATACTCTAGTTGGAGCGCAGGAATGAGCCCTGTTGCAAAGTATTGCATCAAAAATTGTAATTACACGCCCCTGTTAAACAGGGGCAGAAAAATTAGGCCTTAGCCACTGGTGGCGGTGCCCAGAACCAAAAATGTTCTTACAAGCTATCAGCATGAAAATTGAGGAGGAAGAGGATAGTCACTCAGCATAACAGGATAGTCACTCAGTGTCAGCATAGGCAGTCTTGAAGGGATCTCACATTAAAAAAAATTATTCGGTTACATCAGCAGAAGGTGCTTGGTAGCTGGTGTTCCAAGACTGATTCATTTTTATGAAGGTCAGCTAATCGACCGATTCGGTGGACAGGAGCACCCTGTGATCGGTTACAAAGCCTTCAGCAGCACTGAATGTGCGTTCCGAAAGAACGCTGGATGCAGGACAGGCCACTAGCTCAATTGCATGCTGTGCAAGCTCTGGCCAGTGATCCATCCTCAAGACCCAGTAACCCAGAGGATTTTCAGTGGGAAAGGTGTTCAAGTCTGATCTTGCCCCTAGGTATTCATGCACCATGAAAATCAGATGCTGGAGATGGTTGCTGGAACCGATCATACCTTGGGGCTGCTGACTAAAAAATTGTCTGAACGCATCGGTCAGACAACCACCTTCTCCACCGCTCCCTTTGTGACTGACCGAAGCCTCAGCAATACGTTGTCCAGGACCAGGAATTTGTAACCTCCCAGGCTCTGGAAACGCGTTGCACAAACCTTTCTGCAAGGCCTCCCGAAGATGTTTCATCCTCTGCTCCCTCTGCGACGGCAAGATAAGGTCCGCAACCTTACCCTTGTAACGTGGATCAAGGAGGGTTGCCAGCCAGGAATGATCCCTCTCCTTGATACCACGAATACGAGGATCCTTCCGCAAGCTTTGCAGGAACAGGGAGGCCATGCAGCGTAGGTTTGCTGAGGCATTTGGTCCGAAGTCCTCTGGGTCACTAAGGATGACATGATCTGCAGCCACCTCTTCCCAGCCACGTACAAGTCCATGGGTTTCTTCGGACTGTAAATGATCCCTTGAAGACTGCTGCTGATGCTGAGTGCCAGGCTCCACTTCCATGCTGACACAATCCTCCTTCTCCTCCTCCTCGTCCTCTTCCTGTGTGATCGGTGGTCACACAGGAACACTGGATAAAGGGGGCCTTGACAGGTAAGGGAGTCCTCCTCTTCCTCCCTCTGTTCTGCCTCAAGTGCCCTGTCCATTATTCCACGCAGCGTGTGCTCCAACAGGTGGACAAGAGGGACAATGTCACTGATGCATGCACTGTCACTGCTCACCATCCTCGTGGCCTCCTCAAATGGTGACAGGACAGGGCATGCATCCCTGATCATAGCCCACTGGCATGGGGAAAAAAAACAAGCTCCCCTGACCCTGTCCTGGTGCCAAAGTCGCACAGGTACTGATTGATGGCCCTCTGCTGCGTGTGCAGCCGCTGCAGCATTGCCAACGTTGAGTTCCACCTGGCAGGCATGTCACAGATTAGGTGGTTCTTGGGCAGGTTAAATTCCTTTTGGAAGTCAGCCAGCCGAGCACTGGCATTATATGACCAGCAGAAATGGACACAGACTTTCCTGGCCTGCCTTAGGACATCCTGTAAGCCCGGGTACCTGCCCAAGAACCACTGCCCCACCAAGTTAAGGACGTGAGCCAAACAGGGCACATGGGTCAGTTGTCCCTGTTGGAGGGCAGAGAGGAGGTTGGTGCCATTGTCGCAAACCACCATTCCTGCCTTAAGCTGGCGTGGCGTCAACCACCTCTGAGCCTGCCCCTGCAGAGCTGACAGAATCTCTGCCCCAGTGTGGCTCCTGTCCCCCAAGCACACCAGCTCAAGCACCGCATGGCATCTTTTTGCCTGCGTACTTGCGTAGCCCCTTGAACTCCTACTGAGCACTGCTGGTTCCAAAGGACAAATCAGCACAGGAAGAGGCCATGGAGGAAGAAGAAGAGGAGGGGGTGGAGGAGAGAGGTGTGTCAGAATCACCACTAGTAGCATTTTGGAGGCGTGGTGGCAGAACAACCTCCAACACTACTGCACCCTGTCCTGTATCCTTCCCAGCCTCCAGCAGAGTCACCCAGTGGGCCATGAAAGATAGGTAATGTCCCTGTCCATGCCTGCTGGACCATGAGTCAGCAGTAATATATGCACCTTACTGCTGACCGCCCTGTCCAGCAAAGCTAAGACATTGCCTTCCACATGCCGGTAGAGAGCCGGAATCGCCTTCCCTGAGAAAAAGTGGTGTTTGGGGACCTGCCACTGAGGAACCGCACATTTCACAAACTCACAGAAGGGGGCAGAGTCTACCAACTGAAAAGGCAGCAGTTGAAGTGCTAGCAATTTAGCCAAGCTAGCATTTAACCGCTGGGCATGTGGATGGCTGGGAGCGAACTTCTTTCGGTGGTGCAGCAGCTGGGGCAGTGCATTCCTCGCAGTGCAGATTTCTGAGAGGACTGAAGGTATAGTGGGGTTGGAGATCCCAGCTGATGAGGAGCAAAGAGAGGTCAACTTTGTTCTTTGGTGTGGGTCTTTTATGTATGCTTGCCAACGGACTGCATGGCAGGTCGACATATGTCTGGTCAAGCATGTGGTGCCCAAGTGGCTGCTGTTTTTGCCACATGTGATACGCTTCAGACATATGCGATCTGCTGCACATGTCTCAAAAAAGGCCCACACCAATGAACTTTTGGAATAACATGCAAAGACAGCAGCGCCCTGCACATGCGGAGCTCTGCGGTGTGATGCAGTCGGTTGGCTGCCCTTAAGCTGGCCCCTGGAGGGCATCCTGCCTCCTTGGAGATGTGCCTCCTCCTCCTCTCTCCTATCAGGCACCCATGTAGAGTCAGTGACCCCATCATCTCCTCCCTCCTCGTCACTGGAGCAAACCTGGCCGTATGCTGCAGCTGGGGGAACATGACTGCCAGTTTGCTGTCCTTCTTGGGCACCCCCTCTCTCTGGGCTCACTTAACTGCCTTCCTCAAGCTGTGTACCATCTTTGGAGCCCTCAAAACGCTGCGCATCCTCCTGCAGCATGTAACTAACACTGTGGTCAAACAGTTCGGGGGACTCCTCAGGACATGGTGGGGCTAGGGAAGGAGTGACTGATGACATTGAGCCGAGAGAAGAGTCCGCTTTGTCAGCTGCTTTGGCAGACAAAGTACCCTGAGCCTGGGTGAGAGAGGATGAGGAGGATGAGGACGGCTTGGTCATCCACTCTACCAACTCTTCTGCATGTTGTGGCTCAACACGACCAGCTCCCGAAAAAAAGGACAAACGTGCCCCACGGCCATGTGCTGAAGATGCACCGTGTCCACGACCAGAACTGTTTGCTGTAGATACAGAGCCTGCTTGCCCTCTTTTAGTGGCCTGTGAGTGTCTGCCCCTCCTTGGTGGCCTTCCAGACATACTGTACAATTAGATTAGCAAAACAACGCCTGAAATTTACTAAAAACAGTACACCAGGAATGGCCTACAGTAAGGTATAGGCTTGGCTAGACTATATATATATACAAGCCTGTAAATATATTTATTAAATGCACTGAGCTCAGTGAGTCACCTGCCTGGCTGAAGTATATTAGACACAATATACCAGGAACGGTCTGCAGTGAAATGAAGCTAAACTGTATACAGTGTATATATATATATATATATATATATATATATATATATATATATATATATATATATATATATATATACACACACACACACATACAAAGACGGGATGTATATATATATATATATATATATATATATATATATATATATAATAAACTTCAGGTGGGTTATCCTCTTTTCTTAGATCCGTCCGATCAAGGCACCTTCCACCATAAATGGATAGAAAAAAGACGTGGATCGATGCTTGATGCAAAAAGTGTCTTTACTGAAAATATTTCAATTAGTACAAGCAAGCCACTGTACAGTTCCGAGCGCACATCGCTCTTCGTCAGGCTATTTTGGCTGTGTGTGAAAAGCCAAAACACAGATTTCCTCTTATTCACACCCAGTCCGCCTCACACATGTGTATCAATTTAATTACTAAAAAACAGACAAACACCACCTAATAAGGTAATTAACCACTATTATTTCAGCCAAACAAAATGAAGATATTTCCTATCCTTCAATATACATTCTACTATATACATTAGTCATCCTAATATGCGCATTTCTCTCTCATCTTCCATCAATACGATATTATGTAGCAAGTGAACTCTTTTGAATATACATCACATTCAATATATTATCATATTAGTAATGACATTCTTGGTCGTTTCTCAGATCTCATCAAAGATTCCAGTTAGTATTCTTTTGTTTCACATTCCCAACAGGAATTCCTTCCAAACGATCTACGGGAGTATAATACATATAAAACATGACTACGATCCCCATGTGTCAATTGTCATATCCTATACAAATAAATATAAATCATAGTCCTTGTTCATACCATCGGGATGCAAGGACTGTAATTTATTAATCCACCAGACCTCACGTCTCTTCAATTTTAAAATCCTGTCCCCCCCTCTTTTATCACGGGGAATTTCTTCCAATATCATAAATCTTAAGTCAGTGTCCCTGTGTCCCATCTCGGCAAAATGACGCGACACAGGGAGACCCGACTGAGGATGTCGAATTGTACTACGATGCTGTGCAATGCGGTCTTTTATCCTCTGGGTTGTCTCGCCTACGTAAATCAAATTACAGGGGCACATAAGAATGTAAATCACATAAGAGGACTGGCATGTGTAGAAACCATTTATTGTTATCCTAGTCTTCGTTACAGGATGAGAAAAAATGATCGCCTTTGAGCATCAGATTGCATTGGACGCAACCAAGACAAGGATAACAACCCTTCTTTTTCCTACCGAGAAAGGTAACCCTTCTCTCCTCCTGATTTTCAGGTTTGAATTCAGATCGTACCAGAAAGTCACGCAGGGTTTTATTGCGCCGATAAGCCTTCATGGGGATCTGTTGGAATTCTTCTATCTGTGGGTATGATCGTCTTAGGATCGCCCAATGCTTTCTTAATACATTAAATATTTTATCACTATAGCTATTAAATTGGAAGACAAATGGGATCCTGGGTCTGTCAGGATGATATTTTTTGTTATATTGACAATTGTCAGATGGTTTCAAGATTCTATTTAGTTCCCGTCTGATCAGGCCCTCCGGATAACCCCGCTCTTTAAACTTACAGCACATCTCATCCAGTCTCTGATCTCTTATTGTAATATCACTCACAATACGTGTAACTCTAAGCAATTGGCTTCTGACAATAGACCCAAACACATGAGGGGGATGGTAACTGTCATGCCTAAGTAACTGATTCCTATCCGTAGGCTTAGTGTATATATCCGTTTCAATCAATCCCTGCTTGACATATACCCGTGTATCTAGAAAGGGGACCGAGTCCCCGCCGATATGTATTTGAAACTGGATATTTGATGAAAAACTATTAATGGTTTCATTAAAGGCTTCAAGAGATTCAATGTTGCCCCGCCATATAGCAAAAACGTCATCTATATATCGCCACCAGGTGGCGCAATGTTCCCAAAAACTTTCATTAGAAAAAATGTTTCTCTGTTCAAAATCATGCATGAAAGAACATGCATATGGCGGGGCAACATTGGAGCCCATAGCAACCCCCGTGAGTTGTACATAGAACTGGTCCCTAAAAAGAAAATAATTGTTATGCAAAATCAGATTGAACAATTTTTCAAAAAAGAGAATCTGTGCATCCGAGTATTCCCGACATTCCCTAATCAGGTTGATCGCTGCTTTAATACCAGCTTTGTGTGGAATTGACGTGTACAAGCTAGTTACATCCCAAGTGACAAGAATAAAATCCTCATTGATAGTGGTAAGTCCCTAATTTTGGAGAGAAAGTCACCAGAGTCCTTGATAAAGGATGGAGTATTTTTCACCAACGGCGATAACACTCTGTCCAATAGCTTGGCTGTGGGTACAAAAATCGAATCATTCCCTGATACAATCGGGCGTCCTGGTGGGGACTGTTTATCCTTATGGATCTTGGGAAGTGTGTATAAAACTGGGACACGGGTGTGTGATGGTAACAAGAAATCTTGAAGGTCATGCGAAATGAGCCCTTCCTTAAATGCTGGCTTGACGATACTTTCTAAAGTCTTTTTAATACTCCATGTGGGATCAGAATGTAAGGATTTATATACTGTGTCATCATCCAATTGGCGCTTGATCTCATTTTCATATGCCTGAGGATCCATAATAACCACCGAACCCCCTTTATCCGCGGGCTTACAAATGATATCTCTCCGCTTAGTTAACTCTCGCAAGGCTGATTTTTCATGAGGAGACAAATTATTAGGTACATGATCTTTAAAGTCTACTTGTTGAATCAGACGTTTAATGTCTCGGGTAACTTCTTGTACAAACATTTCAACCGGTACATAAGTAGTGGGGGGAACAGATTTAGATTTCGTTATCAGTCCCAAGGATTTATTATCCAACCTCCCTTCAGTTGTTTCATTCTGAATAAATGGTTTATGAAGAAAATGAACTTTCCATCTAATATTACGAAAAAGGCGATACAGATCTTGGTCTAACTGGAAAGGATCTAAATGACTTTTAGGACAATATGATAAGCCACGGTTAAAAAGTCCTACCTCTTCTGATGACAAGACCCGCCTGGAGATATTGTGTACTAAGTCTCCCTTGATCTGCCACGGTTGCCTCGTGTGTAGCGATATCCGTCTTGACTCCCTTCTATGTTGTAACGGGATCTGGTTTGCATCCGGATAGTGGACAACTCTCTCCGATCTCCTGGCAAAAAAATTGGATGAGGAATCGGTGTCTGTATTAGCTGAAGAGTTATCGGACATGTCTCTCCTGTGGTTACCATATTCATTACGACCTCGTCGATTGTAAGGACGGGGCCATCGGTATACCTGATTTCTTTCATAATCCTCAATGTCCCGATCAAATTTGTTACGTTTCCTAGTTTCCAATTCAAACCGATATTTATTAATATTCTCATCAGCCAACTCTTTACATCTGTTGAATTCCTCCAAACTCATTGCTGAGCGTAATTCTGAGGCGAGACGACCCAGAGGATAAAAGACCGCATTGCACAGCATCGTAGTACAATTCGACATCCTCAGTCGGGTCTCCCTGTGTCGTGTCATTTTGCCGAGATGGGACACAGGGACACTGACTTAAGATTTATGATATTGGAAGAAATTCCCCGTGATAAAAGAGGGGGGGACAGGATTTTAAAATTGAAGAGACGTGAGGTCTGGTGGATTAATAAATTACAGTCCTTGCATCCCGATGGTATGAACAAGGACTATGATTTATATTTATTTGTATAGGATATGACAATTGACACATGGGGATCGTAGTCATGTTTTATATGTATTATACTCCCGTAGATCGTTTGGAAGGAATTCCTGTTGGGAATGTGAAACAAAAGAATACTAGCTGGAATCTTTGATGAGATCTGAGAAACGACCAAGAATGTCATTACTAATATGATAACATATTGAATGTGATGTATATTCAAAAGAGTTCACTTGCTACATAATATCGTATTGATGGAAGATGAGAGAGAAATGCGCATATTAGGATGACTAATGTATATAGTAGAATGTATATTGAAGGATAGGAAATATCTTCATTTTGTTTGGCTGAAATAATAGTGGTTAATTACCTTATTAGGTGGTGTTTGTCTGTTTTTTAGTAATTAAGTTGATACACATGTGTGAGGCGGACTGGGTGTGAATAAGAGGAAATCTGTGTTTTGGCTTTTCACACACAGCCAAAATTAGCCTGACGAAGAGCGATGTGCGCTCGGAACTGTACAGTGGCTTGCTTGTACTAATTGAAATATTTTCAGTAAAGACACTTTTTGCATCAAGCATCGATCCACGTCTTTTTTCTATATATATATATATATATATATATACTAAATACACTGCAGCTGTCTTGCCCGCCTGCCCGAAGTATATTAGCGACAGTACACCAGGAACAGTGTGCAGTGAGATCTAGCTAAACTATATACGGTATATATATGGCCTAGTCAGGTATAGGCTTGGCTAGACTATATATATATATATATATATATATATATATATATATATATACAAGCCTGTATATACATCTATGAAATGCACTGAGCTCATTGAGTCACCTGCCTGGCTGAAAGTGTCTTTGAACATGCACTCAGGCAATGGCCTAGTCAGGTATAGGCTTGGCTAGATTATATATATACAAGCTTGTATATATATATCTATTAAATGCACTGAGCTCAGTGAGTCACCTGCCTGGCTGAAAGTGTCTTTGAACACTCACTCAGGCAATGGCCTAGTCATGTATAGGCTTGGCTAGACTATATATATATATACAAGCCTGTATATATATCCATTAAATGCACTGGGCTCAGTGAGTCACCTGCCTGGCTGAAAATGTCTTTGAACACGCACTCAGGCAATGGCCTTGTCAGGTATAGGCTTGGCTAGACTATATATATATATACAAGCCTGTATATATATCTATTAAATGCACTGAGTCACCTGCCTGGCTGAAGTATATTAGACACAATATACCAGGAACGGTCTGCAGTGAAATGAAGCTAAACTGTATATATATATATATATATATATATATATATATATATATATATATATATATATATATACTAAATACACTGCAGCTGTCTTGCCTGCCTACCCGAAGTATATTAGCGACAGTACACCAGGAACAGTCTGCAGTGAGATCTAGCTAAACTATATACAGTATATATATATATATATATATATATATATATATATATATATATATATATATATAAATATACAAAACCGGGATGCATGTATATACACAATACACTGCAGCTATCTAACTGTCTCGCCTGCCTGCCTGAAGTATATTAGCAACAGAACACCAGGCAGGAATTACCTGCCTGCTGAAAGTAAATGAAAGGACAGTGTCTGTCTCTCTCTTTAACAAACGCCACCAACACACTACACACGGTCGACGCGCAGGCAGCCTTATATAGTGTGGGGTGTGTATTTAACCCCCTGAGCCATAATTGGCCACAGGCACCCTGCCTGTGGCCAATTATGGCTCTCTTCGCTGACGGCGCTGTGATTGGCCAAAGCATGTGGGTCATAGTGCATGCTTGGCCAATCATCAGCCAGCAATGGCGCAGTGAATTATGGGCCGTGACTTGCCACTCGAATTTGGCGCGAATGGCCCATAATGTTCGCAATTCGACGAACGGTTGAACGGCCAATGTTCAAGTCGAACTTACGTTCCACTCGAACTTGAAGCTCATCCCTACCCTCTATCAGTGCAGACCCCCCCTCCATCAGTGCAGACCCCCCTGTCCCCTCCCATAGCGCCCCCCTGTAATGCAAATAAGCACATGTTTATTTGCATTACATTAAACTTTACAGACCTCAGAACAGCAGGGGATACAGCGATGTGTCCCTTGGACTTCCTCTCACACAGTGGAGCGGACCAAAGCCTTATCCCCCTCCTGTAGATGTAAACAGAGAGGAGGTGGAGGCAGCTTCGGTCCGCTCCGCTGTGTGAGACAAAAAGATATTTTACATATAATTAATAGAAACATTTTCATTTTTGACTGGACTTCCACTTTAAGTACAGACCCCCCCTCTCAGTATAGACCCCCCCACTAAGTACAGACCCCTCCCGCAGTATAGATCCCCCCTCAGTACAGACCCCCTCACCAAGTACAGACCCCCTCAATCAGTAAAGACCCCCCTCAGTGCAGACCCCCCCATCAGTGCTGACCCCCCTCAGTGCAGACCCCCCCTCCATCAGTGCAGACCCCCCTCCCTCCATCAGTGCTGACTCCCCTCGGTGCAGACCCCCCTCCATCAGTGCTGACTCCCCTCAGTGCAGACCCCCACTCCATCAGTGCAGACCCCACACACTGCAGACCCCCCTCAGTGCAGACCCCCCACAGTGCAGACCCCCCTCCATCAGTGCAGACCCCCTCCCTCCATCAGTGCTGACCCCCCTCAGTGTAGACCCCCTCCATCAGTGCGGACCCCCTCAGTGCAAACCCCCTCCATCAGTGCAGACCCCTCCTCCATCAGTGCAGACCCCCTTCAGTGCAGACCCCCCTCCATCAGTGCAAACCCCCTTCAGTGCAGAACCCCCCCTCCATCAATGCAGACCCCACCTCCGTCAGTGCAGACCCCCCCTTCATCAGTGCAGACCCCCCTCCAACAGTGCAGACCCCCCTCAGTGCAGACCCCCCTCCATCAGTGCAGGCCCCCCTCCCCTCCCATAGCGCCCCAGCACATGTTTATTTGCATTAAATTAAACTTTACAGACCTCAGAAGAGCACGGGATACAGCGATGTGTTCCTTGGACTCCCTCCTCCCTCTCACACAGTGGAGCGGACCGAAGCCACCTCCCCCTGCTGTAGATGTAAACAGAGAGGAGGTGGAGGCAAAAGACAAAAACAGAACATTCCATAGCTCAACTCACCAACCAGTCTGCCAACTGACCAAATTAACCTAACAGTCTGCGTTAAAAACAGGGGTTTAGTTAGCACACATTTGCAAACGCATGGATAAGCTGCAAGGCCTCTTCACGGCACCCTGTGTATGCTTGCAGCCCTAAAGCTACTAAATTTATAAGTGTCTCCACAATGGAAGCACGTGCATTAAATGGACAGATGAGGGGCAGGTGGGCCTGGAGGCAGCCCAATCCCCCTTAAAGGAACAGGAGCACACTGGACACCCAGCAAGAGCACAATGGCAGCAAAGGTGTACAATGTGTCCCCGGACCATATTTTACACCAGTAACAAACAAATGGCCCCTGCCCCCACCTATAACTGGCCTTCACAGTAAGGAGCACATGCGTTTGCAAATGCGTGCTAACTAAACCCCTGTTTTTAATGCAGACTGTTGGACAGGTTAATTTGGTCAGTTGGCAGACTGGTTGGTGAGTTGAGCTATGGAATGTTCTGTTTTTGTCTTTCATGTGATAGCCCTTCCATGTGCTCCTTGCTGTGAAGGCCAGCACAGCAAGGTGGGGGCAGGGGCCATTTGTTTGTTGTAGGAGGTGGAGGCGCCTTCAGTCCGCTCCGCTGAGTGAGACAGCCGGCGAGACACGAGAGATCAGTGTATGAGTGAGGACCATGAGGCGTTAGCGGTGCCGCTGCCCTCAGGTGTCACCCCTCTGGCGGGTGTCACCCGGTGCAGCCCACACCCCCTGCCCCCCCTAGCGATGCCACTGGGCAAGACACACTTGTCTTTGTACTCCTCCTCACCTGGTTGCCACCACACACGCTTGACACCATCTGAACCAAATAAGTTTGTCTTGGTCTCATCAGACCACAGGACATGGTTCCAATAATCCATGTCCTTAATCTGTTTGTCTTTAGCAAACTGTTTGCGGGCTTTCTTGTGCATCATCTTTAGAAGAGGCATCCTTCTGGGATGACAGCCATGCAGACCAATTTGATGCAGCATGCAGCGTATGGTCTGAGCACTGACAGGCCGACCCCCCACCCCTTCAACCTCTGTAGCAACACTGGCAGCACTCATATGTCTATTTCCCAAAGACAACCTCTGGATATGACACTGAGCATGTGCACTCAACTTCTTTGGTCAACCATGGCGAGGCCTGTTCTGAGTGTAACCTGTCCTGTTAAACTGTTGTATGGTCTTGGCCACCATGCTGCAGTTCAGTTTCAGGGTCTTGGCAATCTTTTTATAGCCTAGGCCATCTTAATGTAGAGCAACAATTTTTTTTCCAGATCCTCAGAGAGTTCTTTGCCATGAGGTACCATGTTGAACTTCCAGTGACAAGTATGACAGAGTGAGAGCGATAACACCAAATTTAACATACCTGCTCCCCATTCACACCTGAGGCCTTGTAACACTAACGAGTCACATGACACCAGGGAGGGAAAATGGCTAATTGGGCCCAATTTGGACATTTTCACTTGGGGTATACTCATTTTTGTTGCCAGCGGTTTAGACATTAATGGCTTTGTGTTGAGTTATTTTGAGGGGACAGCAAATGTACACTGTTATACAAGCTGTGCACTCACTACTTTACATTGTAGAAAAGTGTAATTTCTTCAGTGTTGTCACATGAAAAGATATAATAAAATATTTACAAAAATGTGAGGGGTGTACTGACTTTTGTGAGATACTGTAGATATTTGCTTAGATGTGATGCTATAACATTAGATGGGTAGATATACTATGTGATGCCCTTACTTTTAATAACTAAACCCAAGAACAAAAATATACAGTAATATATTGCAGCTTACAGTCCTTAAATGTGGTGGCTGCATTTGTTTTCTTTTTTTTTAAGCTAAGAACATTTTCAGCAAATACAGAAAATACCTGTTGTCTTGCAGGACATTCAGTGTCCTTGTCAGTTCCTGTGACCTGCACAGAAGATTATGTTCCTTCCTATCTATCTTCTGTAAACTATCAATTGTCCTATTCTCTATGTAATAGGGATGAAAAAATCCAGACATACACTATATTGTCAAAAGTATTGGGACACCTGCCTTACATTCACATGAACTTTATTGGAAAATTTATTGGTATTCCAGTCTTAGTCCGTAGGGTTCAATATTGATGTGGCCCACCCTTTGCAGCTATACCAGCTTCAACTTTTCTGGGAAGGCTGTCCACAAGGTTTAGGAGTGTGTCTATGGGAATGTTTGACCATTCTTCCAGAATCGCATTTGTGTCAGTCAAGTTCCTCCACCCCAAACTCACTCATCCATGTCTTTATGGACCTTGCTTTGTGCACTGGTCCAAATCATTTGGTGGAGGGGGGATTATGGCGTGGGGTTGTTTTTCAGGGGTTGGGCTGAAGTTTAAGCTGTTATAGCTGCAAAAGGGTGGGCCAATTCTATATTGTACCCTACGGAATAAGACTGGGATGCCATTAAAGTTCATGTGCGTGTAAAGGCAGGCGTCACAATACTTTTGAGTCATGTTCATACTGCTTTGACAGCATCTGGTTTTTCTAATGAAAAAGTCATATCTAGCCAATCTTGTAAGGGCCACCTTACCCAAATGGGTGACTCTATACACTGGACACCTTCCTCCCTAAAAGGGCATAATTTTTGACATCCTGCTGTAAAATATTTTTTGGCTCCATGCTTGAACAAACTTTTAATTTAGTTGGAATAGGGAAACTGCACAGCCATCTTTTGGAGAAGCTTGAACTATCTCCTCTGCTTTGCAGGGAACTCAGGATCTTCCATTTTAAGGCATCACATCAGCCTTGTAAAGGGAGGGATCAAAACCTACACATAGGCCATCCTCATCTTCTTTAGAAGCTTCTGAGGAGGGTTAATTGGACTGAGAAGGCTTTGAGACAATTTGACTGGTTCTGAAAGGAAAACTGGATGTTGTCAGAGTAGACGACCCTTACAAAACTCAGTGGAAACAACTCCTTTAACCCCTTCCCGACCAGCCGCTGCAGTTATACTACATAGCTGCACGTTGGCTCTTTAAGACACTGTAGCAGGTGCACACGTGTCCCTGGAGCCTGACACATGTGCCTGGCGGGCGCGATGACTGCCGGGCACCCGCGATCACTTGTGACAGAGCGAAAACCATGATCTGTGTGTGTAAACACACAAATCCCGGTTCTGCCAGGGGAGAGGAGACAGATCGTGTGTTCCTACTAAGTAGGAACAACGATCTCTCTCCTCCTCTAGTCAGCCACATTCCCCCCACAATTAGAACACATCTAGGGAACACATTTAACCCCTTGATCGCCCCTAGTGTTAACTCCTTCCCTGCCAGTGACATTTATGCAATAATCAGTGGCTATTTTTAGCTCTGATCGCTGTATAAATGTCACTGGTCCCAAAAAAATGTCAAAAGTGTCCATCACAATGTTGCAGTCCCCTCATTACTAGTAAAATAAAATAATAATAATAAAAAAGCACATAAATCAATCCCCTATTTTGTAGATGCTATAACTTTTGCGCAAACCAATCAATATACGCTTATTGCGATTTTTTTAGCAAAAATATGTAGAAGACTACATATCGATGAATATATGATGAAGAAATTAGTTTTTTTTTCTTTTTTTGGGGGGAATATTTAATATAGCAAAAAGTACAAAATATTGTATTTTTTTCAAACTTGACGCTCTTTCTTTGTTTATAGCGCAAAAAATAAAAAACACAGAGGTGATCAAATACTACCAAAAGAAAGCTCTATTTGTGGGGAAAAGTGGACACAAAGTTTGTTTGGGTACAACGTCGCACGACCGTACAATTGTCAGTTAAAGCGACGCAGTGCCGTATCGCAAAAAATGGCCTGGTCAGCAAGGGGGTAAATTCTTCCGGGGCTTAAGTGGTTAAAGTGCCTTGATGAATGTGGAGACCTTAGTTCTCCTCATCTGAATCAGTGGCTACTTGAACAAAACAGGATTCATTCAGTCATACTCATCCAGATCTTCTTCTGCAGAATATTATAAGGAGGGAATATTGGCTTCAGAAGACTGGTTTTGGAAGGAAAACTGGACATGGCCAGAATAAATGGCCCCTGTACAGGGTAAGTAGAAACAACTCCTTTAGAGTTTTTTGACCACATGCCTAATGAATTTGACAACCTGTTAGACCCCATACACACTAAACAATTTTTGTTGTATGATTTCCTTTAGATTTACCAAAACCATGAACTGCAAGGGCCTGCCTGATTGCATAAAAAAATTGAAACTCTTAAGAACTCGTAGAACAACGAAAAATTGGGCCTTGGGTGGTGGTGCCACAACACTGTAACGTCTCACAGATAGTCGTATTGGGTGCTGGAACGGGTCCTGCTGTGGAATATGATATCAAAAGTTGTAATTACAAGCCCCTGTTACACAGGGCAGAAAAATTGGGCCTTGGGTGGTGGTGGTGCGTCAATACTGTAACCCCTCACAGATACTCTTGTTGGGCACAGGAATGGGCCCTGCTGTGAAACATGACTGCCAGTTTCTTATCCTTCTGTGGCACCCCCTCTCTCACTGTGCATCCTCCAGCAGCATATAACAGACACTGTGGTTAAATAATTCTGGGGACTCCTCTGTGCACGATGGTGGGGCTACGGAAGGAGTGACTGTGAACAAGGAGCCGTTGGAATAGGCTGCTTTGGCAGCTGCGCTGGAAGGCAAACTACTCTGAGCCTGGGTGACAGAGGATGAGGAGGATGAGGACGGCTTCGTTATTTATATATCGTGCCTGGGGGGTGTCCTTAGTATGCCTGTAAAGCAGCACATCTTTTCCATGTTTATAACAGTACCACGGCAAAATTACATTTATAAAGGAAAAATGTCATTTAAAACTGCTTGCTGCTGTAATGTATTGGTGGATCCCGGCAATATAGATAAAAATACCAAAAATAACAAACAAAATGGCGTGGATGTTCCCCACAAAATCCATACCAGGCCCTTCAGGTCTGGTATGGTGAGTAAGGGGAAACCTGCACTAATTTTTTTTTTAAAATGGCATGGAGCTCCCCAGGTACTATATACTCTGAACAGCAATATATATACTATACAGCCTGCCCTATATACTCTGCAGAAAATCTGGGCCTTAGGTGTTGCTGGTACCAGAACACTGTAACCCCTCACAGTTACACTTGTTGGGGGCAGGAACAGGCCCTGCTGTGAAATATTATTTCAAAAATATTAAATTACGTGCTCCTGTTAAACAGGGGCAGAAAAATTGGGCCTTTGGTTTTGGTGGCTCCAGAACACTGTAAGCCCTCACAGTTACTCTTGTTGGGCGCAGGAACGGGCCCTGCATTGAAATATTCTATCAAAAATTGTAATTACATGCCCCTGTTAAACAGGGGCAGAAAAATTGGGCCTTGGGTGATGGTGGTGGTGCCACAACACTATAACCCCTCACAGATACGCTTGTTGTGCGCAGGAACGGACCCTGCTGTGAAATATTAGATCAAAAATTGTAATTACATGCCCCTGTTAAACAGGGTCAGAAAAATTGGGCCTTGGGTGGTGGTGCCCTAAACCAAAAATATTGTTGGAAGCTAGCATCATCAAGATATTCCCTCACCATATATATATATATATATATATATATATATATATATATATATATATATATATATATTATATATAATGCAGATGCTGGCGATGGTTCCTGGAACCATCAGACCTTGGTGCTGAGGACCGCAAAATTGTTTAAAGGCATCGGTCAGCCGGCCACCTTCTCCACCGCTCTTCCTCTGACTGAACAAAGCCTCAGCAACACGTTGTTTAGCACCAGGAAATGGTAATTCCCCAGGGTCTAGAAATGCGTTACACAAACCTTTCTTCAAGGCCTCCTGAAGATGTTTCATCATCTGCTCCCTCTGCGAAGGCAGGATGAGTTCTCCAACTTTACTCTTGTAACATGGATCATAAAGGGTTGCCAGCCAGTAATGATCCCTCTCCTTGATACCACGAATCCTAGAGTCCTTTCGCAGGCTTTGCAGAATCAGGGAGGCCATGCAGCATAAGTATGCAGAGGCATTCAATTCTGAATCCTCTGGGTCACTAAGGATCACATTATCCGTAATCACCTCCTCCCAGTCACGTACAACTCCTTGCATTTCTGGGAACTGAAAACCATCCCTTGAAGACTGCTGCTGAGTGCTATCCTATACATCCATGCTGACACAATCCCCCTCTTCCTCTTCTTCCTGTGTGTTTGGGGGGCCCGCAGGAAAGCTATCTGTATAAAAGGGGCCTTGAGAGGAAAGGAAGTCCTCCTCTTCCTCCCGCTGTTCTGCCTCAAGTGCCCTGTCCATGATTTCACGAAGCGTGTGCTCCAGCAGGAAGACTAGAAGGACAGTTTTACTGATGCATGCATTGTCGCTGCTCACCATCCTTGTGGCCTCCTCAAATGGTGACAGGACAGTGCATGCATCCCTGATCAGTAGCCACTGGCGTAGCGAAAACAAGCCAAGCTCCCCTGACCCTGTCCTGGTGCCATACTCGCACAGGTACTCATTGATGGCCCTCTGCTGTGTGTGCAGCTGCTGCAGCATTGCCAACATTGAGTTCCACCTGGTGGGTATGTCACAAATGAGGCGGTTGGTGGGCAGATTGCATTCCCTTCCAATGTCAGGCATCTGAGCACTGGCATTGTATGACCCGGCGGAAATGACCACAGACTTTTCTGGCCTGCCTCAGGAGATCTTGTAAGCCTGGGTACCTGCTCAGAAACTGCTGCACCACCAAATTCAGGATGTGTGCCAAACTTGAAACATGGGTCAAGTGTCCCGGTTGGAGGGTGGAGAGAAGGTTGGTGCCATGCAACCATTCCTAGCTGAAGCTGGCGTGGTGTCAACCACCTCTGAGCCTGCCCCTGAAGAGCTGACAAAATCTCTGCCCCAGTGTGGCTGGCAGACCAACTCAAGCAACTCAAGCACCGCATGGCATCTTTTAGCCTGACTGCTTGCGTAGCCCCTTGAACGCTTATGGAGCACGGCTGGTTCAGAGGACAAATCTGCAGAAGAGGCCATAGAGGAAGAAGAAGAGGAGGGGGTGGAGAAGAGAGCTGTGGCAGAATCACCACTAGCATTTTGGAGGCATGGTGGTGGAACAAGCTCCAACACTGAATCCTGTCTTGCATCCTTCCCAGCTGCCAGCAGAGTTACCCAGTGTGCTGTGAAGGAAAGGTAACGTCCCTGCCCATGCCTGCTGGACCATGAGTCTGTGGAAATATGAACCTTACTGCTGACCGCCCTGTCCAACGAGGCCAAAACATTGCCTTCCACATGCCGTTAGAGAGGCGGAATGGCCTTCCGTAAAAAGAAATGACGTTTTGGAACCTGCCACTGAGGTACAGCACATTCCACAAATTCACGAAAGGGGGCAGAGTATACCAGCTGAAAAGGCAGCAGTTGCAGTGCTAGAAATCTGGCCAAGCTAGCATTTAGAAGCTAAGCATGTGAATGGCTGGAACCAAATGTCTTTTTACAGTTCAGCAACTGGGGTAGGGAAATTTGCCAGCTAAAATCAATTGGTGGTGTACTGCTAGCAAATTGGCTGCAAGTATTTGGGACACCTATTGCTATACCTTCATTCCTCTCAGTGCAGGTGTTTGAGAGGACTGTAGGTATAGTAGGGTTGGAGATCCCAGATTAGGAGCAAGGAGAAGTCTGCCTTTTTCTTTGATGTGGGTCATTCAAGTGCTGCTGCCAGCGGACTGCATGGCAGGTCGCAATATGTCTGGTCAAGCATGTGGTATCCAAGTGGCTGCTGTTCTGGCCACACTTGATCCGCTTCAGACATAGTTTGCAAACAGCAACGGTGCGATCTACTGCACACGTGTCGAAAAAGGCCCACACCAAGGAACTTTTAAAAGTCAGCAGGGGGGTCAGCAGCGCCCTGCACCTGCAAACCTCTGCGGTGTGATGCATTAGGGTGGCTGCCCTTAAGCTGCCCCCTAGAGGACATCCTGCCTCATTAGATTTGTGCCTCTTCCTCCTCCTCAGTTTCCTCCTCTCTTCTCTCAGGCACCCAAGTACAGTTCCTCCTCATCACTGGAGCAAACTTGGCAGTATGCTGCAGCTGGTGGAACATGACTGCCAGTTTCTTGTCCTTCTGTGGCACCCCCTCTCTCTAGGCTCCCGTTACTCCCTTCCTCAACCTGGGAACCAACATCGGAGCCTTCAAATAGCTGCGCCTCCTCCAGCAGCATGAATAATTCTGGGGACTCCTCCATGCATGATGGTGGGGCTATGGAAGGAGTGACTGTGGACAAGGTGGAATAGGCCACTTTGGCAGCTGCGTTGGAAGACAAACTACTCTGAGCCTAGGTGACAGAGGATGAGGAGGATGAGGGCGGCTTCATTATCCACTCCAAGTCTTGTGCATGTTGTGGCTCAATAACACGGCCAGCAGCAGAAAAAAAGGACAAGCGTTCCCCGCGGCCACCTGCAGAGGATGCACCATGTCCACGACCACCGCTGTTGACTGTAGACACAGAGGCTGCTCTCCCTCTTTTAGTGGCCTGTGAGCATCTGCCACTCCTTGGAGGCCTTCTGAAGATTATGTATTTTTAGTTTTGCAACACCACACTACACTGTATTAGATACTGTGTACACCACCAGAAAAGTAGTAGAAACTGTACACACTGTATTAGATACCGTGTACACCACCTGAAGTGTATTAGAAACTGTACACACTGTATTAGATACTGTGTACAGCGCCTGAAGTGTATTAGAAACTGTACACACTGTATAAGAATCTGTGTACACCACCAGAAATGTAAAAGAAACTGTACACACTGTATTAGATACTGTGTACACCGCCTGAAGTGTATTAGAAACTATACACACTGTATTAGATACTGTGTACACCACCAGAAAAGGAGTAGAAACTGTACACACTGTATTAGATATTGTGTACACCGCCTGCACTTTATTAGAAACGATACACCTAGAGCAAGATCAATCCCCTGTCCCCATAAAGAGCATACTTTGGTGCTGGGACTCCATACCACCTAACTTAAAAACGCACCCTCTGATAGGGAATACCTTGAAACAATGTTCACAGGCCACAGTACAAATACGGCAAATGACCAAGGCGTCACTCTTGACCCAGATCCTAGGAAACCCCAAATTTCCTCCAGGCATATCATCCACACAATTTCAGATTTTACGTGAATCCGGTCATGTCAGTGCATCCCAGTTTGTGACAGGAGATAGCTGGCCCACCATTGAGGAATTAATGATTTCCACAGGCCCATACCGACTTACATTCTGGAATGCGGTACAAGTGCACCACTTAATACAGACTCTGAAAGACCCCCAGGCGTACACGAGACAGATAACTACATTCGAGGAATACTGCTCAGGACTAGAACCACTTTCCGAAGTCCTTTCCAAAACATACACTTTGCTTAACACCCCCCCGCCTCCCCCCGAGCAACCAGAGCTATCTAGCATCCTAAAATGAGGATCAGACCTAAACCAAACTTTCTCTATACCGCAAATACAAAACATGACAAACCTATCCCTCAAATCCTCACTGTGCACCAAAGTACAGGAGACCAACTATAAAGGTACTAACGAGGTGGTACATGACACCCAGCCGACTTCACACCATTTTTTTTAACACATCAGAGCATTGCTGGTGATGTGGTGTGGACAGGGGAACGATTCTACATATATTTTGGATGTGTCCCAAACTGACAGCCTATTGGATGGTAGTCCACACCATATCTTAAAAATTCACTGATTTTATGATCCCAGATGATCCAGCTGCTATACGTTTCAACCATATCGATTAAAACTTACAAAAAGTCCATACTACGACATCTAGTGAATGTAGCAAGGTCTTGCATTCCCTTACTCTGGAAACAGCAGAACCCGCCAACCATAGCGCTATGGTTGAAGAAGGTGGAAGATATAAACAAGATGGAGGACTTGATAATGACTGCGACAGACAGACATGAGACGTACAAGAAAACCTGGACCCATTGTGAATTTATTCGAATACTCAGAAGAAGGTAAATCTCTCTTTAATACATAAACACTGGAATGTACTTAAAATAATGCATCTTTACAAACATAACATGGGACACAGACGCATCCCAACCCAGTTGCCACCCCCAGAACCCCCCCTTTTTTCTTCCTTCCTACCCCCCCTCCCTTCCAACCCCCTCCTCCTGCTTCACTTTCTCTGCTAACTTTACCAGGTCTGTCTACACTTTCTCTTCTCTTTCTTTGGGTATTTTTAATGTATTCAATAATTGTTACTGGAAATGGAGAACGATCTTCCAGCTATATAGTTGAAGAGGATATGCTATCCCTATACCACAACTAATTACTACATTAAGACAGCAGGAAACGTCATCAATGGAAACTCCAGACTATAGAAATTACGATGTACTGTATATACCGATTTACTATTTCACATATTTGGAAGGCTGCGTCCTCCTTATACGCAGGCATGAACTGGCCATCGGGACTACCGGGAGTTTCCCGGTGGGCCGATGGCTCAGTGGGCCAGTCAGGTGCGGTCCTGGAGCCGCTTCTCTCTGAGAGTGAGTGATCACGATTTCACTGCTGTCAGGAGGAGCTGCTTCTGTCACTAGCTGGAGAGAGCATTAGGTGTTATGCTACCTCCAGCCTGCAGGGGGAGATAGACAGCCGGCAGACTTTCCTTCCTCTCTCCCCTTAGCACTTGTTATCACATGACTGGAGAGAGGAACGAGAAGCTGCCTTCAAAATGGTGAGTACATGGGGGAGGGGGAGGATAGGGAGGACTCTCTGATGTGAAGGGGACTTCTGATGGGGACTCTGATGTGAAGGGGACTTCTGATGGGGACTCTCTGATGTGAAGGGGACTTCTGATGGGGACTCTGATGTGAAGGGGACTGCTGGTGGGGAATCTGATGTGAAGGGGACTGTTGGTGGGGACTCTCTGATGTGAAGGGGCTTCTGATGGGGACTCTGATGTAAAGGGGACTTCTGATGGGGACTCTCTGATGTGAAGGGGCTTCTGATGGGGACTCTGATGTGAAGGGGACTTCTGATGGGGACACTCTGATGTGAAGGGGACTGCTGGTGGGGACTCTGATGTAAAGGGGACTTCTGGTGGGGACTCTCTGATGTGAAGGGACTTCTTATGGGGACTCTGATGTGAAGGGGACTGCTGGTGGGGACTCTGATGTGAAGAGGACTTCTGATGGGGACTCTGATGTGAAGGGAACTGCTGGTGGGGACTCTGATGTGAAGGGGACTGCTGGTGGGGACTCTGATGTGAAGGGGACTGCTGGTGGGGACTCTCTGATGTGAAGGGGCTTCTGATGGGGACTCTGATGTGAAAGGGACTTCTGATAGGGACTCTGATGTGAAGGGGACTGCTGGTGGGGACTCTGATGTGAAGGGGACTGCTGGTGGGCACTCTGATGCGAAGGGGACTTCTGATGTGAAGGGGTTTCTGATGGGGACTCTGATGTGAAGGGGACTTCTGATGGGGACTCTGATGTGAAGGGGACTGCTGATGGGGACTCTGATGTAAAGAGGACTTCTGATGGGGACTCTCTGATGTGAAGGGACTTCTTATGGGGACTCTCTGATGTGAAGGGACATCTTATGGGGACTCTGATGTGAAGGGGACTTCTGATGGGGACACTCTGATGTGAAGGGGACTTCTGATGGGGACTCTCTGATGTGAAGGGGACTGCTGGTGGGTACTCTCTGATGTGAAGGGGACTGCTGGTGGGGACTCTGATGTGAAGGGGACTGCTGGTGGGGACTCTGATGTGAAGGGGACTGCTGGTGGGGACTCTCTGATGTGAAGGGGCTTCTGATGGGGACTCTGATGTGAAAGGGACTTCTGATAGGGACTCTGATGTGAAGGGGACTGCTGGTGGGGACTCTGGTGTGAAGGGGACTGCTGGTGGGCACTCTGATGCGAAGGGGACTTCTGATGTGAAGGGGTTTCTGATGGGGACTCTGATGTGAAGGGGACTTCTGATGGGGACTCTCTGATGTGAAGGGGACTGCTGGTGGGGACTCTGATGTAAAGAGGACTTCTGATGGGGACTCTCTGATGTGAAGGGACTTCTTATGGGGACTCTCTGATGTGAAGGGACATCTTATGGGGACTCTGATGTGAAGGGGACTTCTGATGGGGACACTCTGATGTGAAGGGGACTTCTGATGGGGACTCTCTGATGTGAAGGGGACTGCTGGTGGGGACTCTCTGATGTGAAGGGGACTGCTGGTGGGGACTCGCTGATGTGAAGGGGACTGCTGGTGGGGACTCTGATGCAAAGGGGACTTCTGATGGGAACTCTCTTATGTGAAGGGACTTCTTATGGGGACTTTGATGTGAAGGGGACTGCTGGTGGGGACTCTGATGTGAAGGGGACTTCTGATGGGGACTCTGATGAGAAGGGGACTGCTGGTGGGGACTCTGATGTGAAGGGGACTGCTGGTGGGGACTCTCTGATGTGAAGGGACTTCTTATGGGGACTCTCTGATGTAAGGGGACTGCTGGTGGGGACTCTGATGTGAAGGGGACTGCTGGTGGGGACTCGGATGTGAAGGGGACTGCTGGTGGGGACTCTGATGTGAAGGGGACTTCTGATGGGGACTCTCTGATGTGAAGGGGACTTCTGATGGGGACTCTGATGTGAAGGGGACTGCTGGTGGGGAATCTGATGTGAAGGGGACTTCTGATGTGAAGGGGTTTCTGATGGGGACTCTGATGTGAAGGAGACTTCTGATGGGGACTCTCTGATGTGAAGGGGACTGCTGGTGGGGACTCTGATGTGAAGGGGACTTCTGATGGGGACTCTCTGCTGTGAAGGGGACTGCTGGTGGGGACTCTGATGTGAAGGGGACTTCTGATGGGGACTCTCTGATGTGAAGGGACTTCTTATGGGGACTCTCTGATGTGAAGGGACGTCTTATGGGAACTCTGATGTGAAGGGGACTTCTGATGGGGACTCTTTGATGTAAGGGGACTGCTGGTGGGGACTCTCTGATGTGAAGGGGGCTGCTGGTGGGGACTCGCTGATGTGAAGGGGACTGCTGGTGGGGACTCTGATGTGAAGGGGACTTCTGATGGGGACTCTCTGATGTGAAGGGACTTCTTATGGGGACTCTCTGATGTGAAGGGACGTCTTATGGGGACTCTGATGTGAAGGGGACTTCTGATGGGGACTCTTTGATGTAAGGGGACTGCTGGTGGGGACTCTCTGATGTGAAGGGGGCTGCTGGTGGGGACTCGCTGATGTGAAGGGGACTGCTGGTGGGGACTCTCTAATGTGAAGGGGACTGCTGGTGGGGACACTGATGTGAAGGGGACTGCTGGTGGGGACTCTGATGTGAAGGGGGCTTCTGATGGGGACTCTGATGTGAAGGGGGCTTCTGATGGGGACTCTGATGTGAAGGGGACTTCTGATGGGGACTCTCTGATGTAAGGGGGGCGCTGTTGGGGACATTCAAAATTAAAGTGGGCCGGTCATGATGTAGTCCAGGGCCAAATTTTTGTCCCAGTCCAGTCCTGCTTATACGCGTAAGATAATCACGCTTAACACGCGTAAGGATGATATTGGAGTTTTCGGGACTTTGAGTGAGGCACATGGGGAACGTGCCTCCATCCCTATTTCAAAGAAAGGAAAGGGAAATTGGGACTTTAAAATGAGGCCCACGGACAGCAGGAAGTAAATAAATAATGACGTTTATTAATCATAATTCCTGTACCGAACCATATCACAGACATAGACCACATGTAAAAGAAGAACATTGTAATAAATGTCATTCAATACACCTACGCACATATGTATGAGCGCATGCACTAAGGCATCAAGAATACATCAATATGTTAACTAGAGGCCACATGATGGTCACAAGCGATCAATGGGTACATACAATGATGATTACATATATATACACTTAAAAGCAGCATTGAGCAATGAAAATAAGAGTGTATAAAACCATAATTGATTGAAGGAGATTGTTCTAAATAGATGGTAAGATGTGAGCATAAATCTGTGTGACAAAATGCCCAATGCGTTTCGTGTGAACCACTCATCAGGGGCACAGTGCTCAAACATATCTATAAAATATAATAGAATAAATAATTAATCCATATGCAACCGATTGTAGCCAGGGGAAGTGATTATACAACCCCTGAGTACTTACATAAAATTCATTGCGGAGGAAGTGTGGTGATGATAGAGCCAAGGCCATATTGGCAGTCCTTGCCGGGAGCTGAGGTGGCAGAAAAACACGCAGTGGTGGGGCGTGTGCATAAAGCCCCCCCACACACGCACAGAACTCGGGACGCTGAATCTAGAGATGAAACAGTGACCAGTGATTGCTACCAGACGGGGTCTAAGAAAAAAGGGGGGGGATAAATGTTCAGTATCTCATATTGTACTGATAGGGTGAATAAAAAATATAACACATAATTTTGATGCATCAAATGAGGAGAAACTAAAATATAAAAATCAAAAACAGAACAAGTCCAGCTGAAGATGAAAAAAAGGAGAAAAATAAAATAATGAATGAATAAGAAATAAATGAAACACATACAGTGTCCATAGAATATGGTGTAAATAATAAGGGTAGCAACAGCAGACCTGATTGGTCAATGATAACGAAAAACCAAGGGGGAAAGAAGGAAAGGAAAAAGAGAGATAGTGACTGGTTGGAGAAGAAAAGAGAATGTGGTGATAGGTTAAAATAATAAAGGAGGGAGGTAGCCTGGTAGGAACTTACAAGTTTCCCAAGAAGAAAAAGTATACGAGTGCTACGGTGAAATCTGCCATCATCTAATATGCAGCACCCAGACTGTGTCGGGAGCGGCCATAAATATACATCCGCCCCAACCACGTGCACGCCGACTGACACCAGCGTCACGCAGCACGGCATATGCAGGGAAGGGCTCCGACGTGGGCGCAAAGCACCGCCCACAAAAGATACCCATGTGACCCCGCTAAACCGGCCTAGATGGAAAACACTAGTGCCTGCACGCCGCGACGTCAGAATTGGCGTCACCCGTGCGGCAAGATGCGTGGCGCCGCCCGCCCCCCACACACACCCACTCCCCCCAATCCTGATAGGGCATGAGGGAGTGAGAGGGGGAGGAGGGGGGACACGCAGAGCGCATCGCAGCTCCCGGACATAGGACGACAAAAGCGGCCCCGGCAATTCACAAACCACATAATTCCCAAGGATGTGTATCACAGCTATGCTGCACAATCTCATGGACACACATATATAGTTGTGTCCATTGAGAGTGTATGAACCCGGACAAGTTGAACAACCTTCCAGGGCTAAAAAACTAACCTGTGGGTAGCAGGGGAACACTGCTGTCCCTGTCCGTGGACCTCCATCCCTAAGTACGAAGGATATTGGAGTTTTCGGGACTCCTACACGCGTAAGGATGATCAGAAGAAATGGACAGCACCTGAGTTAAATATATGAGTGTCACAGCAAAGGGTCTGAATACTTAGGACCATGTGATATTTCAGTTTTTCTTTTTAATAAATCTGCAAAAATGTCAACAATTCTGTGTTTTTCTGTCAATATGGGGTGCTGTGTGTACATTAATGAGGAAAAAAATGAACTTAAATGATTTTAGCAAATGGATGCAATATAACAAAGTGAAAAATTGAAGGGGGTCTTAATACTTTCTGTCCCCACTGTATATTAGAAACTGTACACACTGTATTAGATACTGTGTACACCGCCTGAAGTGTATTAGAAACTGTATAACGGCTGTGGTGTATTAGATACTGTGTACACCACCAGAAGTGTAGTAGAAACTGTACACACTGTATTAGATACTGTGTGCACCGCCTGAAGTGTATTAGAAACTGTACACACTGTATTAGGCACTGTGTACACCGCCTGAAGTGTACTAGAAAATGTACACACTGTATTAAATACTGTGTACACCACCAGAAAAGTAGTAGAAACTGTACACACTGTATTAGATACTGTGTACACCGCCTGAAGTGTATTAGAAACTATACACACTGTATTAGATACTGTGGAGAGATAGGAGTAGTCTTTCTAACAGTAATGGTGATAAAGAGTATGTAGAAAATTGTACCATCATCCAGAAACTTGGATAAAGAGGTCGGGAGCTTGGTCGCCAACCAAGCCTCCTTAAAGAACAGGGGCAATTGGACTATCTCGGTATGATATAAACTTGAGTAAATTTAAGTATGTAGGCAGGTAAGTAAAAAATGTATATGAAGGTTTATTAATACAAAATTAATAACACATAATAAATAGTAAGTCGAAAGTAAGTTACGAATATAAAGTCTTTTGTGGTATTTGTGGATGAGGCTCTTTATCTTCTCAAATGGTAAAGCTGCCCATTCCTCTTGGCAAAAAGCCTACAGTTCCTGTAAATTCTTGGGCTGTCTTGTATGAACTACATGTTTGAGATCTCCCCAAAGTGGATCAATGATATTGAGGTCAGGAGACTGAGATGGCCACTCCAGAACCTTCACTTTATTCTGCTGTAGCCAATGACAGGTCGACTTTGCCTTGTGTTTTGGATTATTGTCATGTTGGAATGTCCAAGTACGTCCCATGCACAGCTTCCTGGCTGATGAATGCAAATGTTCCTTCAGTATTTTTTGATAACATACTGCATTCATCTTGCCATCAATTTTGACCAAATTTTCTGTTCCTTTGTAGCTCACACGCTGTGCCAGAAGGTTTTAGGCTTGTCTCTGAGCTGTTTGGTGTATTGTAAGGATACTTTGTGGCATTTGCGTAGTAATGGCTTTCTTCTGGTGACCCGATCATGCAGCCTATCTTTCTTAAAGTGATTCCTTATTGTGCATCTTGAAACAGCCACACCATATGTTTTCAGAGATTCCTGTATTTCCCCTGAAGTTATTTGTGGGCTTTTCTTTGCATTTCTTTGCATCCCAAACAATTTTCCTGGCAGTTGTGGCTGAAATTTTAGTTGGTCTCACTGACCATGGTTTGGTTTCAACAGAACTCCTCATTTTCCACTTCCTAATTAGAACTTCTTGGTATGAACACTGCTGATTGGCATTCTTAATTCCTTGGATATCTTTTTATATCTCTTTCCTGTTTTATACAGTTCAACTACCTTTTCCTGCAGATCCTTTAACAATTCTTTTGCTTTCCCCATGATTCAGAATCCAGAAATGTCAGTGCAGCACTGGATGAAAGATGCAAGCATCTGTCAGGAGTCCATAAACTCATTGACCTTTTATACGCACACACTAATTACAAGCAAACAGATCACAGGTGAGGGTGGTTACCTTTAATAGCCAAACTCCTTTGTGTCAACTTGTGTGCATGTTATCAGGCCAAAACCACCAGGGTATGTAAACTTTTAAACGGGGTCATTTGGGTAGTTTCTGTTGTGATTATGATTTAAAAAGAGTAAACACAGTTGATTGATAATAAATGGCTTCAGCCAAACACTAACCATGAGTGAAAGAAATGATTTTGTGTTATCATTCATATTCTCTGAAAAATGGCCAAGAAATCATAAATTATGCCAGGGTAGCACAACTGTATATACAGTATCTCACAAAAGTGAGCACACCCCTCACATTTTTGTAAATATTTTATTATATCTTTTCATGTGACAACACTGAAGAAATTACACTTTGCTACAATGCAAAGTAGTGAGTGTATAGCTTGTATAACAGTGTAAATCTGCTGTCCCCTCAAAATAACTCAACACACAGCCATTAATGTCTAAACTGCCGGCAACAAATGTGAGTACACCCCTAAGTGAAAATGTACAAATTGGGCCCAATTGGCCATTTTCCCTCACCAGTGTCATGTGACTCCTTAGTGTTACAAGGTCTCAGGTGTGAATGGGGAGCAGGTGTGTTAAATTTGGTGTTATTGCTCTCACTCTCTCATACTGGTCACTTGAAGTTCAATATGGCACCTCATGGCAAAGAACTCTCTGAGGATCTTGAAAAAAGTATTGTTGCTCTACATAAAGATGTCCTAGGCTATAAGAAGATTACCAAGACCTTGAAACGGAGCTGCAGCACGGTGGCCAAGACCATACAGCGGTTTAACAGGACAGGTTACACTCAGAACAGGCCTTGCCATGGTTGACCAAAATAGTTAAGTGCACGTGCTCAGCGTCATATGCAGAGGTTGTCTTTATGAAATAGATGTATGAGTGCTGCCAGCATTGCTGCAGAGGTTGAAGGGGTGGAGGGTCAGCCTGTCAGTGCTCAGACCATATGCCGCACACTGTATCAAACTGGTCTGCATGGCTGTCATCCCAGAAGGAACTCTCTTCTAAAGATGATGAACAAGAAAGCCCCCAAACAGTTTGCAGAAGACGAGCAGACTAAGGACATGGATTATTGGAACCATGTCCTGTGGTCTGATGAGACCAAGATAAACTTATTTGGTTCAGATGGTGTCAAGCGTGTGAAGAGCACAACGACAAGTGTGTCTTGCTTACAGTCAAGCATTGGTGGTGGGAGTGTCATAATCTGGGACTGCATGAGTGCTGACAGCACTGGGGAGCTACAGTTCATTGAGGGAACCATGAATGCCAACGTGTACGGTGACATAATGAAGCAGAGCATGATCCCCTCCCTTCGGAGACTTGGCCGCAGGGCAGTATTCCAACACGACCCCAAACACACTTCCAAGATGACCACTGTCTTGCTAAAGAAGCTGAGGGTAAAGGTGATGGACTGGCCAAGCATGTCTCCAGACCTAAACCCTATTGAGCATCTGTGGGGAATCCTCAAATAGAAGATGGAGGAGCGCAAGGTCTCTAACATCCACCAGCTCCAGGAGGTCATCATGGAGGAGGGAAGGAGGACTCCAGTGGCAACCTGTGAAGCTTTGGTGAACTTCATGCCAAAGAGGGTTAAGGCTGTGCTGGTAAATAATGGTGGCCACACACAAAATGTTGACACTTTGGGCCCAATTTGGACATTTTCACTGTACTCAGGGGTGTACTCACTTTTGTTGCCAGTGGTTTAGACATTAATGGCTGTGTGTTGAGTTATTTTGAGGGGGCAGCAAATTTACATTGTTATACAAGCTGTACACTCACTACTTTACATTGTAGCAAAATGTAATTTCTTCAGTGTTGTCACGTGAAAAGATATAATAAAATATTTACAAAAATGTGAGGGGGTGTACTCACTTTTGTGAGATACTGTATACACGAGACTGTGTATATATATAGATATATATCTATATCTATATAGATATATATATTGTACAGGATGCCGTGGCTGGGTCCTGGAAGGACGCTATGTTTCCCCTCTGTTTGGACTGTGGTCCCTTTAAGGGAACAAAAAGGGTTAACTCACCTGTCAGAGGAAGTGGGTTTAAAACAAGACAGGAAGTTGTAGGTGAGTGTGGAGGAGTGTAGAGGAGAATGTGGATGATTGTGTGCAGCAACAAAAGTGAACAGCAGTGTCCTGCCTGGAAGCCTCCTGGCAGGGGAAGCTACCTGCAACAGAAACCAAGGACTGTTTAACTGCGATAGCAGTTCTGGACTTTTGCAAGTCGGTGAGACTGAAATCCCTTTCTTTTGTTTTTGCTGCTGTAAAGCTATTTAAGTTCAATAGTGTTAGACATTCAGAGCTTTTTATGATACACAGTGCTTTGGCTTAGGGGTTGATTTCCTTAAAGCAAATAGGCTGTTTACTTGGCAAGAGAATTTTTCCTTTGCAAAAGTGAATTTTCACCATATTTACTAAGCTAAGAATAATCAATTGTGTAAGGAAAATTATAAAATATATACAAATAGAAAATATGTTTATTAAAGTTTTCATCCCTTACAAAGTATTCAGTAGAAACAATTTGCCCATGATTGGAAGTCAACAGAGTTTAAATGACTTACAGAGACACCCATTCTAATGCCCCGTACACACGGTCGGACTTTGTTCGGACATTCCGACAACAAAATCCTAGGATTTTTTCCGACGGATGTTGGCTCAAACTTGTTTTGCCTACACATGGTCGCACAAAGTTGTCGGAATTTCCGATCGACAACAACGCGGTGACGTACACCACGTACGACGAGACTAGAAAAGGCCGGTTCAGAACCAAGCGCGGCACCCTTTGGGCTCCTTTTGCTAATCTCGTGTTAGTAAAAGTTTGGTGAGAGACGATTCGCGCTTTTTTAGACTCGTGGCTTTCAGATCGTTTTCTGACGTTCAGTTTGTGCTTGTGGGTTTGTATCTGCTCTTCAGTGCGTGCAGTCAGTTCGTATCAGAGTTTTCTGTGTGATCTTGCCTGCTCGTTGCTGTTTTTCAGCTCGCTCTTCACAGGCCTTGCTGTTCTTCAGTTCGTTCTGTTACTTCGTTCTGAGCAGCCGACCGTTTTCTAGCCATGTTTCGTATGCGTACTCCTCGTAGAGTTCGTGCTGTGCGGGGGCTTGGTGTTGGGGTCCTGACCTTGACACAAGTCCAGTCCATGAACAGGGTGAGGAGGAGTTCATGGACCAAGAATTGGTTGCTTCAGCGTGACCAGTTCTGTCATATGCCTTTGCTCCGTGAGATCCGTGAGAATAATCCTGATGATTTCAGGAACTTTCTCAGGATGACGGACCCCGTGTTTCACCGTTTGTTGGCTTCGCTGACCCCCTATATCAGCAGGCAGGATAGCTGCATGAGGCAAGCCATCACTCCGGAGCAGAGGTTGGTCGCTACCTTGCGGTATTTGGCCACAGGGAGAAGCCTGCAGGACTTGAAGTTCTCGACAGGCATCTCCCCCCAGGCTCTTCTTTGTGGACATTTACTGCTTGTGTTTGTTTGAGCTGACCCTGACAGAAATGTGTGGAGTGCAGAAAATGTCGTGATTGTGTAACCTTATACAAAGCACTGTTGGCTGTTATTTACTAAATGCAAAGTCACTTTTCACTACAAGTGCACTTGCAACTGCACTGAAACTGCACTTGTAGTGCAAAGTGGATTTCCCCTTAGGAAATAACCCCCATTTTCTCATAAAACAACAATTACATCACCCCAAAAGTGTTGTAGCATTGAGACAATAATCCACACATTCTTGATGAACAATCTTTTTAATACCTGCACAATCACATGTGCATTTACCAAAGGTTTTTCTGACAAACCAACATGTTTGTTGTATAACAATTTTTGGGGTGTCATTATCCAAAATCAAAATGTCCATTTTATAGAAAACAGGCATGTGTAAAACCAACAAGAAAGACACAAATCTTGATCTTACAAAGTTCACATTTGGTAGAACTGGAAGGCAATATCAGACATGAGTATTTAGGAACTGTGTTTGATATTGCGTTCAGATGGGGGGAAATCACCCCTGGCAAAGCCAAATTTGGAAGATGCACACAAATTTCACAATGTCAACATGTGCTATCTACCATCACGGGGGATCAAGGGACGTGTTTTGGGGGAGAAAGCCCTTCCTCACCGCTACTTTATTATTGAGGAAGGGGTTGCACCCCCAAAACGCGCCCATTGATCTCCCGTGATGGCAGATAGCACATGTTGACACACTGTGTGCATCCTCCAAATTTGGCTTTGGGAAAAATCACAAAAACATTTCGCACATTGTAGCAGACAAAAGAAGAAAGTGATTTGGAGGGGCTTTAAACTCGCCCCAAAACATCAATGATGTTTTTATATTTTGGAATAACATCATTGATGTTTTGCTTGATGTTTTCCAATTGTAAATTACACCCCATGATCTCCCCGATCACAATCTGGGCACTTTCTGATGTGAAAGGATCTTCATCCACAACCTCACGATCACCTAAAAAGAGAGGAACCCCAAAATAAATTAGGTGTAAAAAATATGCCGCCATCCATCTCTTATCTGAGCCTGTGGTCGCAGACACTCACCTGTTGTGGTGACTACTTCCACCACGTCTTCATCCTCCTGCTCATCTTGTGTTGGGGGGATTTCACCTTCTTCCAGAGGGGGGGGGGGCTCTGGTCTCCTCACATGAGGGGTGTCCTCCGAGTCTTTTCTCCCCTATGTAAAACAAAAATGGTATAATTAGCACACAGATATTTGATGGCAGAACTATATAAAGATGAAACATTGCTTGGAAGTGGGGTACAATGATATATTTTAGCAGAGTTCCAAGATGTAGCTTTTTTAGTGCCCTTTGTCAAGCTGCAATACTTTACCTGTTTAGTACAAGCTTCACAGATGTAGCCCCCCCTATAGTATACACTGGAGCACCTGTGTGGCCCCCCTAATAAAAATGGTGTTCTGGGGTCCCACACTAGTGCTCCAGTGTCCAGATGTGAAAACAGCTGCTGAGTGTCCTCTCCTTACACACAATCTAGTTTGCATTTCATTCTAGTAACAAAGCCATCTACACAACCCAATTCTTTGAAGACAAGTATAGGGCCTCAAAATGGTGGCCAAATGCATATGGCCTAAACAATGGTATTTTCTAGTCCGCAAAAAAAATGTGTGATCCGAACGAATAATGTGCCCATGAACATGAAAGTTGCCATTTTAAACTGTACAACAGTTCCTAAAAGCACATGGAGCAGCACGAACGTAATAAACACAAAAAAAATAGGAACACAGCACAACTACTTACTTTTTTGCAGCACTCTCCGGATCTTTCTGTACTGCTCATGTTCTCGTAATTTCAGGTCCGACCACCGCTTCCTGAGCTGATCTTTCGATCGTCGTACCCCGAATTTCCGGTGCAGACTCCTGACCACTTTCGCCATGATCTTGGCCTTTCGGACATTGGGGTTGGGGTAAGGCCCATACTTTCCATCATAGTCGGCCCTCTTCAGGATGTCCACCATTTCCAACATCTCCCCAAAGGACATATTTGAGTCCTTTAATCTCCTTCTGGATCTGGACGTTTCAGGCTCCGGCCTTTCCTCCTCCTCCTCGTTGCTCCAATTCTCAGGATCCTGCTGTCTCTCCGCCATGTGCTCTTCCTCCACTGCGCCGAACGAAAAGGGGCGGGGAATAGAATAGAAAGAACGTCAGGGGCGGGCGGAGTTATACGCATGCGCAGTGTGTATAAATCGTAACGCGCGCGTCTTACGTACGATCTGTGAGCAGAGGAAGGAGCATCGGAGACGCCGATCGTGCTAACGAAGGTAGGATCTAAACTTGGCCCTATACTGCTTCGAAATTGAAGCCTATATTGTAACAAGATTAGGGGAGTTTGGCCTGACATTAGGCTTTGTCTTGTGTTGTGTCTTGCATAGAAAATGGATGGGTTCAACGACCACAATTTCCTGCCCCTGTTCATAGACAAGTACAGGGAGCTGCCCTGTCTGTGGCAGGTGAGACACCCCCACTATAATCACAAACAGAAGAGGCAGGCAGCGCTGGAGAAACTGCTGGAGTTGGTGAAGCCAGTGGTCCCCACAGCAACCATCCCTTATTTAAAAGCTAAAATTGGTGGCCTGAGGAGCACTTATCTTAGGGAGCGCAAGAAGGTCACAGATTCCCAGAGATCTGGAGCTGCAGCAGATGACGTTTATGTCCCCAGGCTGTGGTACTATGAGAGACTGCGATTTCTGTCAGACCACACTGAAGTCAGGGAATCCCTCTCTACTCTTCCTTCCACGCTTCCTTCCACCCCAGCTGAGGCTTCCGATGTCCAACCTGGGCCTTCCAGCCAGGAAGAAGTGGAGGAGCCCAGCTGGAGTCAGGTATAGCATTCTTCTACAGATTTCTGGTCAATCAATAAATGATGTTTATTAGATGTTATTATTGATCACTAATTGCTGATTGAAAAAAGTGTTTTACATATCAATAGACAGTAGTGGGCACCCAAAATTGGGACAAGAATGAAAACTGCTGGGCTCAGAAGGATAGTCTGTTATATTTGTTAACATTCAATTTGCAGCAGTCAGGAGGTGAAAATTGTGTGTGATTGATGAATAAAAAACTAAAACTATGTCCCTTTTTCATACACAGGAAGACCTCAGCCAGGAGGAGGCTGTGGAACGTGGCAGTCAGGAGGAGGCGGGGATTAGTGGCAGCCAGGAGGAGGCGGGGATTAGTGGCAGCCAGGAGGAGGCGGGGCTAAGTGTCAGCCAAGAGAAGCCTGGGACCAGTCGCAGCCTGACTGAGTCTCAGGTTCCTCCCCTCCGCCTGCCATACAAAAGGGCCAGGAAGGCCACTCCGAGTCCCGTGCAGGATTCAGCATACAGGCTGATCCAGGAGGCTTCGGCGTCCCTCCGAGCCTTCCCCAGTCCTGAAGAGGCCTTTGCCTGCATGGCTGCCACAAAATTGCAGGGCATGCAGGAGGGCCAACGCAAGATTTCTGAGGACCTGATTTATAAAGTCCTACGTAAGGGGGAGAGTGGGGAACTGACACACAAGACAGATGTCATGGAGAGGGACGATCCTCCTCCTCCTCCTGCTGCCACAACTCCACCACCACAGCCAAAGCCTGTAAGGAAGCGTGGAAGGAAGACCAAAGAGTGATTGCCCTGGGTTCAGTCTGGTCTGACAGAAGATGCAGTCTCTCGTATGACCACAGCCTGGGGACACACATGTCATCTGCTGCTTTCCGGATCTCTGGGACTTCTGGACCAGACTACCCTCCCTTAGATAAGGACTCCTCAGGCCACCAATTTTACTTTTAAATAATTGATGTCTGCCCTGGGGGTCCAAGGCTTCACCCACTTCTGCAGTTTCTCCAGCGTTGCCTCCCTCATTGTTTAGTTGTGAGCCCTTAATAAAATATTTTTCGGGAAATTCTACTCTCCTGTGTGTGTTTTCATCCAAAAAGGACAGTTTGTTGGTGACGATTCAGGTACATTTCTAAAGTACAATGTGAAATTAACAAGGGACAACAACACCAAACAATCTCCTACAGATTAAATAGAACATATTAGTGGTGTTGTGGGAACTTGTCACCAAAAACACACAAACATTTTCGGGAATACAAATCCAAATCACCAAAAAAAAAAAAATAAAAAGAGAAACACAAAAAAAGATTCTACATTAAAGTAAAAAAACCTAAAAAAAAAAATATGTTGTCAGATGTGAGAAATCAAAATATATTGAGGGAATCCCGATAAATAGTAACGAAAAAAGTTTGTGAGAAGTGTGTGTGAATATGAGCGTCAAAACGACTTAATTCTTGTCACATTATAAAGAAGAAGAGAGTGCGCTGTATTAAACCATTTTGAACATTGCAGTGTGACGAAAGTGCTTTATCCATTACGAACGCTAAGTTTACCAGAACAAGCTGTCCCGTGTCTGAATTTCTTCTGAGCATGCGTGGCACTTTGTGCGTCGGAACAGGCCACACACGGTCGGAATTGACGCAATCGGATTTTGTTGTCGGACAATTTTATCTCCTGCTGTCCAACTTTGTGTGTCGGAAAATCCGATGGAAAATGTCCGATGGAGCCCACACACGGTCGGAATTTCCGACAACACGCTCCGATCGGACATTGTCCATCGGAAAATCCGACCGTGTGTACGGGGCATAAGGCTTCAAAGAGAACTAAAAAGAATAATAAACTGACGAGCGGGACAACCTTGTGGACCATACCTCTACCTTTCAACCCTTTTTCTTCTTTCTCTTTCCTTTTCTCCACCTTACGATTAAAGCTCATTATCAGAATTTATTTGACCTATATACACTCTACCTGTAAACAATATGTATAGTAGGTATAAATCATTTAAATACCTACAAAAGTAACTAAGGAAATGATATATATCTTTAATTTAGGTTTACGTGAACCCATTGTTTAATATTTGAAATTTCATGATATTTACCTATATAAACCCTACTGTAAAACAATGAGCTTACTTTATAGATCCTTGTAAACTTACTTTATGTATCTTTATAACATTGTATACTCATTAAACTTCTTTTGACAAGGAAGTCAACAGAGTTACACCTCATTAAGCTTAGGGAAAACTCGATTGTCAATTGTAAATTCTCTTGCAAACTGAACAGCCTTTTTGCTAGTAAATCAACCCCTAAATGTCAATCTCATCAGCGCCTCCAGTTCTTACCTTGGACTTAAAAACACATTTCCTCTTTTCCTTTAAGTTGTGAAGATTCAGCCCTTCCAGTTCTTATCCTGGACTAAAAAACACATACCCTCTATTTTTTCAAGATAAGGACAGGAGGAGGGTTTCTTTATTTTGGCACAAGACAAGTAGGCAGGATAGACACCATTCTTTGTGATTTGCAATCAAACAAAAAATAGTATAACTGCAAAAATACAAAAATCAGCACAAGGGAAATAACATAATTAGTATAATGTGTTCCTTGTGCTGCTGCCTTTTCAGTTGGTAAAATTTTCCATTGATGCCCCACCCTGCAATCTTCCAGTGCAGCGGGGGTTAATAGAATTGTGGGGGCAGTCACAGTCTCTCAAATCGCCATACTATGCCTGCCTTTTTACGCCCTGCACCACCATTCATACAGCCAGTAGTACAGCTTTGATGAATAAAGCACAATCTATGAATGTAGGGGAAGGTCTTACCAATTATCTCCTGTATTGAATTGTATTGTAACTGTACTGTGTACCCCATGTTGTAAAGCGCTGCCCAAATTGTTGGCGCTATATAAATCCTGTATAATAATAAAAATAATAATCCCCCCTTCACCAGATCATTTTTTATTAAAATAAACTATAGGTTGGCTTCTATGAATAGAGCAGCTATAAGGAAAAGGTGGGCTTTGTCAGAAACTCTTGATGAGAGCCTGCGACAGTTCCCACAATTTAATTAACCCCCCACCACACCAGAAGATTGCAGGGGTGGGGGTCAATGGAGGAGGATATCACCTAACAGTAAAATCAGCACAAGGCATCCTATTGACTGTAAGGCCTCATGCACACTGGACATTATAAAAATGTCAGTAGCATTAGCCGTAGCTGTAGAATGAGTTTTGCAGCGTTTTTGCAGTAGCATTTTTCAGCAGAACTATACTCCCACAAAATTTAAATGCATCACCACAAGATGGCAATGTCGATACAGATAGGTATAAGTGTGCCAACATCCTAAATGTATTGCAAAATGTATTAAAATGAAGAAAACATGGACTTTAGAGGTACATCTGTAGCGTTGACGTACAAAATTAACTTTTATTTATCTTAAAATTCACATTATTGACATAACATGTTAAAAACAAAACATGGTGTTTGGTCTAAAGGACGCTCACACCGCCTAACACAACCAACTATTACCACAGTGAAACAGATCGATCAATAATGATTCAAATGAGGTGATGTCAAATAGAAGAAGCAGCTGGTTGGTGGTAGAGATGTAGTTAAGAACCCCCCCCCCCTAGAAAACAACATTGGGAAGCATCCAACCCAGAAAGGAAGTGATCATAGGTGGACAGGACCCAATTGCAGGGGCGTATAAAACTGTACAATTGTGATCTCTTAAGGCAGGTAACAGCTAGTATAGAACAGGGAAAAGAAAATTACTTATGGTGCATAATATACCAAACAGTATACGCAGGCGGGATCATCCACCAATCAGCGGTTTCTCATGCCTTAAGCAATATTAAGCTCTAGAAGGAAGTGCACAAATATGTATATGTCTATACATATAGAAGAACAAGGCACAAGAGAAACATCTATAAGAAACAGCCAAAGATGGTATATAGGGTTTAAAAGGTGCTTACCGAAAAATCCTTATAAAATTGTGTGGGGCAGGGGTAATAACCATATCCTCAACAACCAAAATAGGAAACTTTGAACCAGACACTAGTACCATACAAATGGAAAGGAGAAGCCCAATATGGCTGTCCCTATGTAAAGTCCACTTTAAGTATAGGGGGCCAGTAGAGCTCCAACAGTGTTGAGGCTAAAAAGAAACAAATGGAGGAGTTTCATAAGTAACTTAATGAGCACTATCAAGACAGAGTAACAAAACCTTGTCTAGAAAAAGGAACAAGCCTTGTATCCAAGAGCATAGACAGGGCATAAGCAGTGCATAGCTTACCCAGAGCTGGTAAATGTAATGAAGACCCACCATCCGTATCTCTCCAGAGTGAATCTGTCTCTGTCTGAGAGGTGCTGTGGCCATGTGTATATATGCCCTGACCGGAAGTGCGTCATCCCTCGAAACCGGAAGTGACGTCACCCGGAAGTGCGCCATCCCAAAATTGGAAGTGACGTCGCTCGGCCCGCCCGCAAGCTGATGCGCATGTGTCAGACTCCCCACTGATGCAGAGAGGGCGGGACACTGCAATAAAAGCAAAGAAGGACCAATTCAGGCAGAGCAAATCCCTCAGGCGCCGCAGTCAGGTAGCAACATGTGCTACCATACATACGACGCTGGGCGGCCATACAATTGGGAGGTAACATCCATCACACCAACCACAGACAGGCAGGCCACTAAAAAAGGGGGGCTGAACAGATTGATCAACATGCTAAAGATAAAAAATGTAAAAACAAAACGAATATTAATAGTAAATATACATAAATGTTTAATTGAGACAATGAACAATCCATTATTAAAAACGGACAGCCCAAACCATAGTCATTTAGGTCATTATATAGCACATATTTGTGAACTTTACATCTTGATCTTTAAAATGGCCAGGTCAGCAGAAATGGAGATAAGCATTGTATAACATACCAAAGTCAATCTAAAAGTTGTCAGATAATATAACTTAACAGGAACCAGCCAACTAAATCAACCATAGCAACAAGCAGGGGCGTTGCTAGGTCTACAAAAGATCTGGGGCTAGAGTCCATAGCAGCGTAGTAAAGAAAGTCATACGCTTGGGCGAGCATACACATGTATATACAGTAATATACATGTGTGTGTATATATATCCACAGAGAGCCCCCCCACTTACATCAGGGTCCCCAGAGAGCCCCTCATATATCAGGTTCCCCAGAGAGCATCCTCCTTACATCAGAGTCCTCAGAGAGCCTCCCCCTTTCATCAGGGTACCCAGAGGGCCCCCCTTACATTCAGGTCCCCAGAGAGCCTCTCCCTTGCATCAGGGTCCCCAGAGAGCCCCCCACTTACATAAGGGTCCCCAGAGAGCCTCCCCTCCCCTTGAGGACCCCTGCAGAGACTCGGGGCTATTGGCCCCAGATTCGGGGCTATAGCCCCAAAAGCCACCCCCTAGTGACGCCCCTGGCAACAAGTATAGCTTAATAAAGTTGAATTATTTATATTTATTATAGAGTGAAGGAGCATGCAGCAATTAGACTCAGAGATGTCAAGAATTAAAACAGGTTCTAATTACTAGGTATAGGTTGAAATATAACTGTATAACACTCAAACGTCAATTTTTAAAGGAAGGGCTTGTATGGGTTTCATTTATCCCTGGAGCATATGTGGCAGCTAAACGCTCAGTCTACAATTTATATATTATAGAGGACAGAGGCAGTTAACCAATGGCACTGCATCCCATAAACAAATGTAAAAAAAGAAGAGGGATATGGGGCACAATTACCCCAGGGACTTTTAAGGTGCATGAATATCAAGATAATCAAAGTCAAGAAGTATGTATGCAAAATCTATCCATGTAAAAACATTTATTTATTTAGTACATAGTAGAAAAAAGTTCATTCATTAAAAACACGTTTTACAATAACCATAATTGGCTTTACAAAAATGTTGGCAGAAATGACCACTTAGTAAATACCACTCGACATGTTTCGCTCTTTTTTGAGCTTCATCAGGAGTTCTGGTATATATGTGGTATACTGAAAGTGAGAAACAGAATATATGTTATATATTATGCAGTTAGAAATAAAACTTAGAATAACAGTTCCAAGTATAGAATATTTTTTGCATACATCAATGGCAAAAGCATCTATGGATTTACATAAAGATAATGGAGATATAACCAATTAATCAATGGAAAATAAGGAATGAAAATTAGTAATAAGAAATAAAGTGAATAAATTCCACATATACCAATTACATAATTATAATTAAGACTGTCTTACCAAGCCAAATGAGTACATACAGATAAACCAGATGTTGTAGTTTGTGTGAATGTGATGAATAACATTCACATTAAATTGGATGAGACTCCCATGCCCCGGTCTCCCAAATTGTTGGTCATAGAGGAACAAAGTATGAATATATCCTTACAGAAAATTAAAGATAACAAGTATAAAATAGAGTTACAAACAGTAACCTGCCGAACATTCAGGATTTAAAATCCAAGAGTCAGGCAAAAATTAGTAACTTGAGTTGAATCAAATGTACATTGCTGAACGGCTGATAATAGCCTATTTTCATATATTTTTTCATTTATTTCATTTTTTTTTCTCCCATCCCAATTTGATTTTATTAATATGTTTTTTCAAAAATTTCTTTTATTTTTGACATAATTCATTTCCCACATCAGTATAGGATTATTATATTACCTCCCTGTGGACAGGGTGCAGAGATTCAAGTTCATCTCCTCTTTCTCCCCTAACAGGGGATATTAAAAGAGGGGTGAACCTATGGGTTCCTACCGTCCCTACCGTCCCTACTGTCCCTACTGTAAAGATAACAAGTATAAAATAGAGTTACAAACAGTAACCTGCCGAACATTCAGGATTTAAAATCCAAGAGTCAGTGAAAAATTAGTACCTTGAGTTGAATCAAACGTACATTGCTGAACGGCTGATAATAGCCTAAATTGCAAAGTAAACACGAGCACTTCCCATCTCCCAAATGAGAGGTTTGGTAAGGACTGATTGTTTGCCAATTGTATGTAAAACACAAGTATAATGGAGGATATATGTACTCTGTAAAAAAAGAAAAACAAATCTGTTTAAGCAAATGTGCTAACCAACAACAATGAATCGCTCTGTCAGTGAGCAGACACAATGTGTGGAGACACAGTTACCTTTCATTTTATATCACTAATATCTAGCCATATTAACGCTTGGTTTTTACACTAATTTTTAGCACTTTTCATCTCAGAACACACCTACAGCTGCAGATATGGATATTTTTGATTTTGTAGAAAAACGCACAGTAAATTTAGATAATGTTTTTTCAACTGCACCTAGCACAGAAAAAGGAGATTTAGATACGAATTTTAGAAAACTTGGCCACCTGATGGAGAAAAAAGTGAGCCTATGGTGGGATATTGCTACCCATGAACAGTACATTAAAGACAAAATGGTGCCCAGGAGATTGAGATGGGAGGTCCCCATTTGTGATGGTCTAGTGGATCAAGAAGGAGTAAATGAATGGTACAAATTTTTTAACGATAAAGGAATGGATTTAGTTCACTTTGCCCTGAAAAGGAAACAGAGAAAATTACAGATAATTAACCAACAAATTACTGAGTGCAAGAGCACATTGGAACCGTTTAAAGATACAGCTCCATTTACAACTTTAACTAAGCAACTAAACAAAGTTCTAGAACAGAAAGATATAGAACTAAAGCAAAGGAAGAAAAGAAAGTACCTCAGAGATACCAATGATTATCATTTGGAACAGGTACCATATTTAATTGGCAGGTCAACCTGAAACAAGGTAAAACAGAATCTATTGCCTCATCCTCTGAGAGAGAGGTAAGAATAATCACTCCAAGAAGAGAATCTAACCATAGAACACCAGAAAGAAGACCGCGAACACCTGATGGTCTGAAGTATAAGAGACAACCTGAAACAGAACAAAGTAGAATCTATAGGGATGATGATGGCCCTAGAACCCCAAAACCTTGGTGGAAAAACAGAACAAAAAATAAGTCCCCTAGAAGACTTTATTGGAAAAATAATGGTAATAAAAGAAACAACAGACCATATCAGTCACCACACAATTATCCAAAACCATACCAATCACCTAATAATCGCATGAATGCTCCACAATATTATCGGGAAGATAATAGAAGGAATAATGGCTATGTGGACCAGGCATGCTATCGTCAACAACCAAGAGAGTACCAAACCAATAATTATAGGACTGAACCAAGGGAGTATTATCAAAATACATACAGAAACGAATCAAGAGATTATTACCAAAACCCTGAGAGAAATGAACAAAGGGAATACCAACATTATACAAATGGAGAAGAATACCTGGAGTATCAATCTAACCGAAATAGGAATGAAGGAGGAGAAAATGAACAATCTAGGTATGAACCGACAAGAAGCCCCATTCAAACTAACAACAGGTATGAACCATTAAGGGAATATAATAATGAGGAGCAATCAAGGTCTTTTTTAGAATATCGCTGAAACGAAGACCCCTACAAACAAGAACATCACAACAGGGTAAAAAGGCCAAACAGAAAAGGGGATGGAGAGCAGGACAGAAAGTCCAAAAGAAAAAGAGAATATTAGGAGAAGGCATATATAACCTCAGTGGAATAGAGCTAACGAGAGCTGAACTTGGTACATTAGACAAAGGTTTAAAATATGCCCCCACAAGAAATCTTGATAAATTTCAAATTTATATTGATATACAAAAGTATACCAGGAAGCTGAATATCAAGAAATAGATGTTATCTAAACCTCCCAGTACACATAACTTGGAAACAGAAGCATCAAGAGGAATTATTCACAGCAACCTCAGAAACAGATCATTGTTTAATCCACAGGTATTGAACAATGAGCATATTCAAGTTTTTAACAGAATGGTGATACAAGAACTTGAACAATTAAAATACAAGAAAATATCTGAACCCAATAATATACAAATAGGCATCAAACGGCTAGAACAAAATAAGGAAATTGTAGTGAGACCTGTGGACAAAGGGGGAGCAATTGTGGTACTATCCAAAGAATATTACAATAAGGAGCTACTAGGACAACTAAGCGATACAAATACTTATATTAAACTAAATGGCAATCCAACAAGAGAATACAAACGGGAATTATCAGATGTAATCCTGAAAGGAGTAAGTAAGAATATCCTAAACAAAAAAGAGTCCAAATATTTATTGCCTGACACGTGTAGAGTACCCATCATCTACACCGTGCCGAAAATACACAAAAATTCAGAACGACCGCCGGGTAGACCCATTATAAATGGTATTCAATCTTTCAATGCCAGGATAGGTGAATATGTCGATAAATTTTTATAGCCGTTAGTATCTCAAACCAGAGCATTACTGAGAGATACGAAACATTTGATACAAATAATGGATACCCTTGATTTAAAACGAGATCAAAAATATATCATTGCAACTGCGGATGTAGCTTCGCTGTATACAGTTATTGATCACAGTGATGCAATAGAAGCATCCAAATGGGCTATGGACAAATTCAGCCATCTCATATCCAAACAAAAAAGGTTTATTTTGAGAAGCCTGGCGTTTGGAACACAGCACAATTACTTTTGGTATAAGGACAACTATTACAGACAATTAACTGGGATTGGCATAGGAGCTAAGTATGCTCCAAGTGTGGCCAATGTTTTTCCTTGTCAAAAGAAGTTTATTGAGTATACAATATTATAAAGATACATAAAGTAAGTTTACAAGGATCTATAAAGTAAGCTCATTGTTTTACAGTAGGGTTTATATAGGTAAATATCATGAAATTTCAAATATTAAACATTGGGTTCACGTAAACCTAAATTAAAGATATATATCATTTCCTTAGTTACTTTTGTAGGTATTTAAATGATTTATACCTACTATACATATTGTTTACAGGTAGAGTGTATATAGGTCAAATAAATTCTGTTAATGAGCTTTAATCGTAAGGTGGAGAAAAGGAAAGAGAAAGAAGAAAAAGGGTAGAAAGGAAGAGGTATGGTCCACAAGGTTGTCCAGCTCGTCAGTTTATTATTCTTTTTAGTTTTCTTTGAAGCCTTAGAATGGGTGTCTCTGTAAGTCATTTAATCTGTTACCATGGCAACAGGACAGAGTCATTGAAGTTTGACAGGAACTGTTGTTTTATCCAAGGATGCCAAAGTTTTTCAAATTTTGGAATTTGATTTTGATCGATGGCTACCATCTTAGCATGGGACATTGTATTATTCATTCTGTGAATTGTTTCTGCTAATACCAATGTAGGAGATTTCCATGCCTTGGCCACTATTTGTTTTGCAGCCGTTATTAGTTGGATCATAAGTTTGAATTGAGAGAGTGTTAACCATTCCGGTTTTAGATTAAGTAAAGTTATATATGGATCTGGTTGTATTATTTTTTAAAATATTTTAGATGCAATCACGAAGACTTCCTTCCAGAAGGTTTGGTTTACTGGGCACGTCCACCATATGTGTAAATGTGTGCCTATTTCTGGGCATCCTCGAAAACAAAGAGCTGAGGTATTAGGTGAATATTTTGCCACTCTAGCGGGTACAAGGTACCAGCGAGTTAGGACTTTATAATTTGTCTCCAGTGCTAAAATGTTGGGTGAAGATGACTTAGATGTGAGCCATACGTTAGACCAGTCCGTGTCTTCTAAAGTTCGTCCCAGGTCCTCCTCCCACCTCTGAACGTAAGAGGGTCTATTAAGATTTGCTACTCCATATAATTGATTATAAAGTGATGAAATTGTACCTTTAGCAAATGGATCTTTTGTACAGATTGATTCAAAAATGGATAATTGGGATAATGGTGTATCCCCCTTTAGGAATGATGTATAGAAATTTTTGATTTGGAGATATCTAAATATCTCAGAGTTTGGTAGATCATATTTTTCTCTAAGCGATGGGAATGAAAGGAATGATTTAGATGCTATGAAGTCATTTAGTGTCTGAATGCCTGATGCTGTCCAAGCATTAAAAGAATTTGGGTAGATCCATGCCGGATAAAAGGCCGGATTTCTGATAAACGAAAGGAGAGGATTGTGTGGAGAACTGATATTTGATATTTGGTTTTTAGTTTATCCCAGAGAGATAAGAAGTGTTTAGTTATGGGATTATGAATTTTAAAGCGGTCTTTAGGATCAAGCCATAATAAGCTTGATATTAATAGAGGGTCATTTTCTGAAGCCTCTATAAATACCCATAATGGGATTTCCTGTTTTGCATGGTATTTGGACAGACTGGCCAAATGTGCTGCTCTGTAGTAGTTAGTAAAATTAGGGTATCCCAGGCCTCCTTTATTTTTGGGAAGATGTAGTGTGTGTATAGGTATACGTGGTTTAGAAGAGCCCCATATAAACGAAGTTGCTCTTTTTGTACTATTCTCAAAAAATAGGAAGGAATTGGAATAGGGAGGACTCTGAATAGATAAAGCAATTTGGGTAGAATAGTCATTTTGATTGCATTAATCTTCCCTATCCAGGATAAAGGAAGTTGCGACCATTGTTTTATTAGATTTGTGATCTGTCTTAATACAGGAGGATAATTGGTTGAGAATAAGTCAGAATGAGATGCTGTTAAATGAATTCCAAGATATGGGATTGATTTTTCTGCCCATGTGAATGGGAGTGCAGCCCTAGCCGGGATCAATTCCATGTTTGTGAGTGAAATATTAAGCACTAGGCATTTCTTAGGATTAATCATAAGGCCGGATAGGGCTGCAAATCCATCAAGAGCTGGTATTAAGTTAGGACCAGAGACCTGTGGTGATGATAGAAAAAGTAATATATCGTCTGCAAATATACATAATTTGTGTGTAATACCTCCTACTTCAATGCCAGTTATAGTTTGGTTTGTTCTGATGTATTGGGCCATGGGTTCGAGTATAAGGGCAAATAATAAGGGAGATAATGGGCAACCCTGTCGGGTACCTCTTTCAATATTAAAGGCATCAGATTTGTATCCAGCATATTTTATATAGGCTTTGGGTTTATTATATAATGCTTTGATCCATGTTAAAAAGTGGGGTCCAAAACCCCATTTTTGTAATGAATATTGCATATATTGGCAGGATACTGTGTCAAATGCCCTCTTAATATCAAGAGATAGAAAACATAAAGGGATTTTCCGTTTTTTAGCAATATGTGCCAATAACACTGCCCTGCGTATATTATCGCCTGCCTGTCTATTTGGCATGAAGCCTACTTGATCTCTATGTATTAATTTTCCTATAATGCTATTGAGGCGTTTTGCTATTATTTTTGCTAATAATTTAATATCAAGGTTTAACAGAGAGATAGGCCGATAATTCACACAGGAAGTATCATCAGAAAGGGGTTTTAGGATCATACAAACAATTGCCATTAGTGTTTCTTGTCAAAGAATGTCCATCTAGAAGTTTGTTAAAAGTTTCAGTGAGAATGGGAGAGAGTATTTCTGAGAATGTTTTATAGTATAAAGCCGAGTAGCCGTCTGGGCCTGGTCTTTTGTTAAGTTTTAGGTCTTTTATGGCGTTAGCAACTTCATCTATAGTTATAGGCTCATCCAAACTGCTTTTTTGATTCTGAGATAACTCAGGTAAGGTTATTTTTGAGAAGAAGGATTCAGCCTCTGTAGGATTAAATTCATTGTTTGTCTTGTATAAAGTTGTGAGATGTGAGTGAAATTTATGGACTATTTTAACTGGATTACAAGTATAAACATTTTTTGATAATTTCAAACGTATTGGTTTGAAAGATTTGTTAGTTGAATTTAATGCCCGAGCCAAATATGTACCTGGTTTGTTTGTATTCATGTAGAAATTGTGTTTGGAGCGTTTGAGGGATTTATCAATTGACTCAGTGAGAAATAGATCGTATTCCAATCTAGATTTTTCCAGATGAGATTTTGTACTCTGAGATGGATTATCTTGGAATGATATGTAGGCTGCATTAAAATTGAGTTCTAGTTTTTTTGCTAGATTTTTGCGTTCCCGTTTAAATAGTGCCATTTGTCTTTGTATTGTGCCACGCAAGACAGGCTTATGAGCTTCCCACAGTGTTATTGGGGAGATGTCTTTTGTATTATTAATTGATATGTATTCCTTTAAAGCTTGTTCAATGGCCATCTGATGTAGTGGGTGTTTGAGCATTATGTCCGGTAAGTACCACGTTGGATCATGTGCTTTTGGTATGGCTGAGGCTATAGTAGTGTATACTGCATTATGGTCAGACCACGGAATCGGAATTATATCTGATGCAATAATTTCTGGTAGCATTCCTATTGTTAGAAAAATATGATCTATTCTGGTGAAGGTTTGATGAGGGTGCGAGAAATAAGTGAATTTCTTTTTCATTGGGTTACTTTCTCTCCACGAATCTACCAGATTGTATTTGGAAAGAAGTTAAGAAAAAGGTAATCTAGAGGTTATTTTGGATGGTGTAAAAGGTGATTTATCTAGAAATGGTAGGAGGACCTGGTTCGAATCCCCACACATTATCACTGTTCCTATTTTGTGTGTATTAATCACTTGTAATATATGTGAGAGGAATGGTGTAGGTTGTTTGTTAGGAGCGTAGTAGGAAATCACCGTGATTGCTGTATCCATTATATAACCCATGAGTATCAGGTATCTACCTTCTGGGTCTTTAATTTCTGATGATAAGGTGAATGGTGTGGATCGGTGAAATGCAATTAGAGTTCCCCTTTGCTTGGTACAGGCAGAAGCCGTGTAAATTTGTTGATAAAAAGGAGAAATATATTTTGGAGTAGAATCTTTGGTAAAGTGTGTTTCTTGGTGGCATACTATGTGAGCCTTCTTGTTATGGAAAGTACGGAAGGCTTTGGTCCTTTTTTGAGGGACATTTATTCCCTGAACATTCAGGGAAAGTATATTCAGTGGTGCCATGGCAACAGATCAAATAGTTTTGACTTACTTTTTGTTATGCAGAGCTGACTGCGCAGATCAACCTGTGTGGACTGAAGAGATGAAAAGATAGAAAAGAAACCAGTGAATTCTGGAGTAAAGAGTAAACAAAAAACATATGAGATTAGATGATACATTGTATAAATTATTTTTTGCAAGTAATCACAATTTATCCATGAAAGAGAATAAATATCTCTCTCAGGGGAATAAGTGCCTTCGTCACACTCCCACATAATATGGTTGGGAGAATGACGAGGGCTAATGGGGGTACACGGATCTTCCGCTTACAGGAGAGAAGTGCTATGTCAAAAGACATCAAAATGATGTTTCATTAATTGGAGTGCAGAATATAGTTTTTGTTGAAATTATTTATTCCAGGGTGGTTGTATATGGTTAGTCTTGCCCTAGGCTAAATAATTCAGTTAGAAAGGTACTGTTAATAACTTTGGTATTGATGAAGATAGTTTGAATTATTTTGGGATTTTATACCTTTTAGAGTAAACAATTACATATTTTATTCATATGTAACTGTTTAGATATGTTAACTCATAAAATTGAGGTTGTATTGCCTCAGATTAGAATAAACAAAAACATAATTCTAGGAACTAGTTAGGTAATAATATATTTGTTTTAAGAAAAAAAAAGAAAAATCTTCCATTACTTCTAGATTATTGAACATATTTGTCCTAAAAAGTAATAAATCTATTGTTATTACCTGATAATATATAACTGAACAAGAATTTCCTTATTTCACTTATATATTCTAAGGCTATATGAATCAAAGCAATAAGAAATATAACTGGAATGTAACATGATCCCACACAGTGTGTGACTATCAGAATGCAGTTACATTCAGTTATAAATACAGTTTTTTATAGAGAACCATCTCTTAGTATAATAAATGAAGAGATATCAGGAATTAGGATGTCAGTCCATTGAATCTTCTTGGTCCATGGATGATGTGGCATAACGGCCTCTTTTGTGAGAATGATGATTCCCATTTTGTTCTGGAATTTTCTGGGTGCTGCCTGAAGGTGAAGATGATGCCATTCTTCTGCGTGTGTGAGAGTTGCTGCTTGTGGGTTCTGTCAGATTTAATTTTATAAGGGTTTGTTGTAGTTCATCTGCTGATCTGCTTCTGTAAATTGTACCTTGGTGGTTAAATCTGACTGAAAAGGGGAAGCCCCATTGATACATAATGTTGTGGCGTTGCAGTTCCATTAGTTGGGGTTTCATGGATCGTCTTTTAGTAATAGTAAGTTGGGATAGGTCAGCAAAAATTTGATAATTGTGTCCTTGAAAATTAAGTTCCTTTTTTTCTCTTGCAGCAATTAGTATTTGTTCTTTCGTTCTGTAATAATGACATTTTGTGATTATATCACGTGGGGGTCCATCTTTCTTTTTGGCTGTGAGGGCTCTGTGTACTCTGTCCAGTTCTAAAGGTTCAATAGGGATATCTGGCTTTAGTTCTTGTAATAGAGCAGTAATAGTAGATTGCAGGTCTGTCACAGTTTCAGGTATTCCCCTTATGCGCAAGTTTGAACGTCTGGTTCTATTTTTGTAATCTTCGAGCTTAGTTTGAAGTATTAAATTCTCTTCTTTTAATTGTTCCAATTCTGTTATATTTTCTTGGGTTGTAATTTCAATTTCATCCATTTTTATTTCTAAGGCTGCGGTGCGGTTTCCCAGCTCTCTTATTTCTTTGGTTAGGCTTTTTGTTATTTAGTCTGAGGTTTGTTTTAAAGCCTTATGAAGCATCTTTTCAAATTGTAATAATATTACTGGGGATGCTGAGGAGGCTTGTGGAGAAGTTTGTGAGAGGATTTGTTCTGTATCTGACTCAAATGGAGAGTCTTGCTGTGACATTTTCTGTCTGTGAGAGCGCCCTGATGCTGTATATTGTGAGGTGACTGGAGCTGCTTTAGTTGCAGTGAGTGCCTGTGAGCTCTTTCTGAGGTGATTTTTATTTCTGCCACGGTTTCCTCCCAGTACCATATTTCCTGCCCAAACTTTCACAGTTTGTTCCCAGGGGCAAAAAGGTTCAAATGGATACCTTTTGAGCCTGCAGGCTCCGCTTTGTCCTTCTCTTCTCTCCTCAGCGGTGTGGAGCTCTAACAATGCATGTCTGCTCCGCTAGGCTCCGCCCATCTCCCCCATGGCCAATGTTTTTATGGCCAAGTGGAAGGATGAGGCAATCTTCTCAAATACCCCAGACAATATGGTGCTCTACAAAAGGTTCATTGATGACTGTATAGTAATATGGAAAGGTGACGAATCTAGTCTAGTACAGTTTTTTTAACCAATTAAATACCAATCAAAAGAACATTAAGCTTGAATATGAGATAAGTGAAAAAACAGTACATTTTTTAGATTTAGAAATAAAGCTAGAAAATAATTCCATTAGTACCAAAACATATTTTAAAACAGTGGAGAGAAAAAGCTACATACCAGTGAATAGTTGTCATCACGAACCATGGCTTATCAATATCCCAAAGGGACAATTTATACGGCTAAGAAGAAATTGCTCAGACAATAAAGAATATTTAAAACAGGCACAATTGATGGGACAAAAGTTTGAAGATAAAGGATATAGTAAGGAATTTATAGCAGAAAAAATCCAGGAGATTAATCAAACCCCAAGGGAGTTGCTGATTCAAGATAAAATTAAAGATAATAATAATTAAAGATAAAGGTAAAATTAAAATTAAAGATAAAGGTAATAATGATATACCCCTGATAATGAATTATAGCACTCAACATAAGAAAATGGAAAGAATTATCAGAAAATACTGGCCTCTTTTAAAATCAGATATTTTCCATTGATTAATTGGTTATATCTCCATTATCTTTATGTAAATCCATAGATGCTTTTGCCATTGATGTATGCAAAAAATATTCTATCCTTGGAACTGTTGTTCTAAGTTTTATTTCTAACTGCATAATATATGACATATATTCTGTTTCTCACTTTCAGTATACCACATATATACCAGAACTCCTGATGAAGCTCAAAAAAGAGCGAAACATGTCGAGTGGTATTTACTAAGTGGTCATTTCTGCCAACATTTTTGTAAAGCCAATTATGGTTATTGTGAAACGTGTTTTTAATGAATGGACTTTTTTCTACTATGTACTAAATAAATAAATGTTTTTATATGGATAGATTTTGCATACATACTTCTGGACTTTGATTATCTTGATATTCATGCACCTTAAAAGTCCCTGGGGTAATTGTGCCCCATATCCCTCTTCTTTTTTTGCTCAGTCTACAATGTCTCCATTTGAAGGATAAGTTTGTCCCATTCTCCTCCTCTTGGACATTTGAGAACGACGGCCAGAGCAATAAATGAGACACGAGGATGCGTCAAACTTATGGTACAAATCCAGATGTCGACCCACTGGAGTCAGCATTGTTACGATTGTTGAATAATAAACGTGATAGTTTATCCTTTGTCTGAATTGCCTGGCCGTGTTGCCCACACAGAAAGCTCCACATTTGCAGAGCATCAAGTAGACTATGACCTGTAGACTATGCCCTGTGTCACAATTGACATGGAACTTTGGGATAACCATTTCCCCATTGGGAAGCAAGAACCTATTACCTATATTCACCTAGGGGCAGAGTGTGCACCTGCCACATCTATAAATGCCTCTGGGGATCTGTGGGCTTTGCGGTTGGCAGAGTAGTTGTCTCAGGGCACAGCCCAACGTATTTTCTCAAAATTGGGTCCTCATGTAGCAAATGCCAATAATTGGTCATAATATGTGTTAATTCAAGATGTTGAGAAGAGAATCTCGTGACATATTTAACTGTAGACTGACTATTGGAAATCCTAGCTCTATACAACAATTCATTGCGAGACTGACGCATTGCTTTATTGTATGCCCAGAGTAGAGTCTTGCTGTACCCCCTTTCCAGGAGACGTACACGTAAAGACTTAGCTTGTCTTTGAAAGTCTATTAAGTGCATACAATTGCGTCGTAATCGAATATACTGTGCATATAAAATGCTTCGAATTAGGGCCAGTGGGCGAGCACTTGATGTGTGTAAAAGATTGTTTCCTGCTGTTTCCTTTTGGAACAAATCAGTTGCCAAGCAGTTGTCTTTATCTTTAGAAATGGTAAGATCTAGAAAACTGATTTTAGAGGTATTGCAGCTAAACGTAAATTTTAAATTCAATGAGTTGTGATTGAGGGACTCGATGAAAGCCTCCAATGATGCCTAAGTGTTGGTCCAGATAATGAAGATATCATCAATAAAGTGCATCCAGCACAATATATCGTTTGTAAAGGAGGATAATGCATCATTGGAGAACAAATTGCATTCCCACCCCCCAGGTACAGATTGAATGAATGAATGAATGATTTGTAAAGCGCTGCAAATGCGAACTGAATCACCTCAAGGCGCTAAGTGCGTTTTGTGTTGTCAGCTTCTTAGAAGAGGAAGGTCTTGAGTTTTTTCTTGAAGGCCAGATGGTTTTCTTCCATGCGGATGTGAGTCGGAAGAGCGTTCCATAGCCGAGGTCCTTGGACTGCAAATCTTCGTTCTCCCTTTGCTTTGTAGCGGTATTTGAGAATGAGGAGGAGGTTTTGGTTAGATGATCGAAGATTGCGCTCGGGTGTGTAGTGTTTTATTTTCTCTCGAAGGTATTGAGGATCGTTTCCTTGTATGCATTTGTGGGTGAGGCAGAGGGTCTTGAATGTGATCCGATTCTTTATGATTAGCCAATGTAGGCTCCTCAGGGATGGGGAAATGGACTCCCAGAGTTTTTTCCTGTTAGCAGTCTTGCCGCCGCGTTTTGGATGGCCTGTAGGCGCACAAGCTGATATTGGGGTAATCCCTTGTAGAGCGAGTTTGCGTAGTCGAGTCGGGAATTGATGGTTGTTCCAACTACTGCTGCTTTGTCCTCTTCTGGGATGAAGGGGGATGAGTCTATGTAGTAGGCGGAGGAGATGGTGAGATCCGCTAACTACTGATCCTATTTGTGCATCCATTGTCATTTCTGAGTCAAAGATAACTCCGAGGCTCTTGGCTTTGGTACTTGGAGAGATGGTCTGTCCAAAGATGGTGGGAGGTGTCCACAGAGTCTTGATTTTGGGATTTTGGTTAGGAGACGAAGTTCTGTTTTTGAATCATTGAGTTTGAGTGAGCTAATGGTCATCCAGTCATCTATCAGAGTGAGGCATTTCTCTAATTGCTGATGGTGGTCTTTTTGTCCGGTGATGCAAAAGTAGAGTTGGGTGTCATCAGCATATGAGTGGAAGCAGAGGTCAGATTTTTTGATGATTTTGAGGAGTAGGCAGATGTAGATGTTGAATAGCACTGGTGACAAGGGTGAACCCTGAGAGACTCCACAGGAGACTGCATGGGTTTCAGAGGTGAATGCTCCTAGTTTCACTGTCTGAGAGTGATTCTCTAAGAAGGATGCAAACCATTTTAGACTACAAGTGCCCATGGCCACGCCTTGTACCTGGAGGTAGCGGGAATCTTTGAAACTGAACCAGTTATGGGTCAGAATGTATTGAAGGTCTAATACAAACTCAGTATATTTCCACTGGTGGTGGTCTTCCTCCTGGGAAAAGGTGTGGATCGTCTTGATGCCCCGCTCGTGTGGAATGCTGGAGTAAAGTGCTTCAAGATCCAAAGTCACAAGCAGGGAGTCGGGAGGAACGACCAATCCCTCAATATTCTTGAGCAAATTGAGTGTGTCTTTAGTATAGGAGGGTAGTCGAATCATGTGAGGCATTAAGACAGAGTCTACCAATCTGCTCGCATTTTCAGTCAGAGATTAAATACCCGAAATGATCGGTCTCCCAGGGGGCGTCAGGCTGTCCTTATGCACTTTGGGTAGTGCATAAAATGTTTACACCCTGGGAGACCAAACATTCAGGTAATCGTATCTTGATCAATGAGGCCCTTCTGGAAGGCATCATTGATAAGAGCTAGGTAGTCATTTTTGAACCGCGAGGCATATGATGATGGTATACGATGATACCAATCCCGATTGGATAGTACTTTAAGACACATTTTCTCATAGTTAGTTTTTGTCATGATGACAATATTTCCCACCCTTGCCTGCTGGCTTTATTACCAAATCAGGATTATTTTGTAATTTAGATAATGCCTGTCTTTGTATTGGTGTGAGATTGGTTCCTTTAGGAGCGATGACAATATGCTTAATGTCACTAACTACACTATGCAGGAAGGCCCATATTTGCAGCCTAAATTGTAAGATCTGGGAAATTCCTAGATTTAGGTTTAAATTTTCTTACTGGTATTGTATTGGGTGCTTCCGGAGGAGAGCCAGCAAGTGAATCCTCAGTGCCGTCACTCTCATCCAAAAGCAACATTAAATCTCGGAGGGCTCGAAAGTCCCCCCATTTTAAAATGCTTGATCCTGGTCAAAAAGAAATTTACATGTTAAATTTCTCAAAAACATATAAATGTCCTTGATAGCTTCCTACTTACCCAAATCCTGTGAGGCTCAGAAACTAAGTCCATATCTGAGAACCTGTATTTCGTGTTCCAAGAGATGGCAAGAGGTAAGATTTAAGATATCCAATCCTACGTTGGAGGCAGGTAAGCAAAAAAATACCTCAAATATTTGGGATCTTTAAGGCAATGTAAACAGATTTTGTAAAAAAATATATTTATTAATACAAAAATATCTAAAAACAGTGATCATATGGATCCAAACAGATTACTTAAAGCTAAATGCATGAAAATATATAGAATAGCATAGAAAAATATCAGAAAGTAGCAAATACAGCTAAGTTCAACAAAGAGATAAATAACATAGCTCTAGGTGATACATAGTTGCAAAGTCCGGCGTGTTTCGAGAAAGTACATAAAATTCTTCATCAGGGTCATGTAGCAACTTTCTGAAAATACAAACATGGTATAAATACATGTTTTCAAGACATTATTAAACGTGTCCAGGAAGCTTTTCAAGAAACACTTACTTATTGTGGTATTCAGATGTTGAGCCCAGGAATGGGAAGAAAGCAACTCCAAAATAAGCACCTCACCATCAACAGAATGAGCCCTCCATCACATTGAAGCGCCCTAGAGTATAAACACTCAACAGGGATATCCAATATCTAGGCCTCCACCATTATATTGTAAACCCCCGAAAGTTCATGGGGAGAAAAAGGGGGGAACAAGACCTGAAACAAAAAATAAATAATAAATAATAAAAATTTAAAAAAAACAAAAAACAAAAGGAGTTGTGTATCTCCTCCAATGTCAGTATGGGGCTTTTTATGATGGGAAGACCAGGCAAGAACTGGGACAACGTGTGAGTAAACACCTCTTAAGCATGAGGATCTGCAACCTTTATCTCCCACTTGGGAGACATGTTGCAAAAAGACATGGATATAAAATGTCAATGGTCAATTTCTCAGTCCTTAATCGGGTAAATATACCTATGAGAGGTGGTGATTGAAACAAAATACTTTTACAACGCGAAATGCGCTGGATTAGGTATTTAAATGCCACCACCCCTCCTGGTCTTAACGAAATGGAAAGCTTTAGGCCCTTTCTAGGATTCAGTTCCGGAAAAACTGATTAAGTGAGGATTTCTTTGATAATTCATTTCATCTCTGTTTTTTTCTTATTTTCGGGACTTATCTATTCTGTCCGGCTGGTCTTTTTGGGTGAACCATTTACATCGTTTCTCCTCTTAGATTGTTCCTCCCCTCAAGGATTTCACGCACTTTTTTGGCAGTTATTTTGGAGAGTTGGAACCATCATAAACATCTTTTAGGGGTTTATTTTTTTTTTTTTTTTTTGGTTTATCCATTTCATGTGAATGAAGTGTACAATATGCAGGTTGTGATATTACAGGCACCCTACTATATCTTATCATATGATTTGGGTTATTTTGTTTTTTTCTGTATATATGCACAGGTTTATTTGTTGTAATTATGTTCCTCCTAGGTCTGGGTCTGATTTGTTTTTCTCCATTTTGGCACCCACCTCCAGTTGTCACTATCGCATTCCCGGCACATTTAGGCCCCCACTAACAATGGGGGCCGCCCCCATGGCGACCCAGTTGGCGGCATTTTCTGCTGCCTCTCTGGTTTTTGCCTAGGGGGGTTTCTTTAGTGTGTTGGGGGTATTAGTCCTCAAAGGAGTGACATCAGCCTCACAGGATTGGTTCGTTCTGGTATTTTGTGGGGCTTCTGTCCCTCCATGACCCATGTGGTGTTTGGGTCCTCCCTGGTTTTTCTTCGTAGGCTGCCAGACCTTTCCATCCACTGTGATGTCTGCCTTTGCTGGCCTTTATGTGTCCTCTATCTATCTGCTTGGCGGATGGATCTGGGTTACACATGATTGAGCTGTTCCATCTGCAGCAATGAACAGACATTCACTGGGTTTGGATGAGGGACCTGCCTCGTATGTCTCCTGATGACGAGGCAGCTCCTCTCTCGGTAGTGGGGGTCAGGGTTCCATCTCCCTAGTCTGCTGTGGGCACTCCCCGCCTTCGGGGTGAGGGTGGCGCCGCTGCCGTTGCTGTGTCAGATTCTTTCCGGCTTGTTGCCATGGTGGCGGCGTCGCTCCCTCGGGAGGGATGTTAGGTTTCCCCAGCTGTCTGGTCGGAGTATGTTGCCTTGGCAATGTCGGGTGCTTTCCGACATCACTGCCATGGTGATGGCACTGGCTTCCCCTCGGGTATTGTCTCCTGTTTCCTGAGTGATCGAGCAGGCGTACATCCATACGCCGGCCCCTCCCTCTGCTCTGAAGCCGTCCATACCCTCTGAGACGCAGCGGCCAGGTCTGCGGGACGTCAGATCTTGTCGCCTTTTTTGAATCACTGGGGATATAAAAGGAGGACGCCGGGAGCCCAGGGGATGTCAGCTCCACTGTATGCATGAGGTATTTTTGTTTCAGGCATAAGATTTTTCTCTTCTCTGGGGGAGACTGCTCCTTCTTTTTTGCTTTATATTGGTGGATGGCAACGGTCTATCCCTATGGGAGCATATCCACATCTTGGCTCCTTGTATTTTTTTTTTTTTTTGTATTATTTTTTTTTTGTTTCAGGTCTTGTTCCCCCCTTTTTCTCCCCATTAACTTTCGGGGGTTTACAATATAATGGTGGAGGCCTAGATATTGGATATCCCTGTTGAGTGTTTATACTCTAGGGCTCTTCAATGCGATGGATTGATGGTGAGGTGCTTATTTTGGAGTTGCTTTCTTCCCATTCCTGGATCAACATCTGAATACCACAATACGTAAGTGTTTCTTGACAAGCGTCTTGGACACGTTTAATAATGTCTTGAAAACATGTATTTATACCATGTTTGTATTTTCAGAAAGTTGCTACATGTCCCTGATGAAGAATTTTATGTACTTTCTCGAAACACGTCGGACTTTGCAACTATTTATCACCTAGAGCTATGTTATTTATCTCTTTGCTGAACTATATTTGCTACTTTCTGATATTTTTCTATGCTATTCTATATATTTTCATGCATTTAACTTTAAGTAATCTGTTTGGATCCATATGATCACTGTTTTTAGATATTTTTGTATTAATAAATATATTTTTTTACAAAATCTGCTTACATCAGCCCACATGAGTCCAAATTTTTTTATAAACGTTGGAGGCAGGTGTGGTGTGGAGATTTGAAAATTCTGAGTGGGAGTAGGTGGCTGGTTAATATGTACATCAAGTGTACTCTGCTTCATGAACATTTGTAGCTGAGTAGTAGGTGTAAGTGTTGGTGTCTGTGAAATAATCTGGGTATTAGCTTGTGATAGTGTGTTACCATTAGAAATTGGTATACTTGAACCAGAGGGAAGATTAGTGTTAAGTGCATTAGACGTAGTAGGGAATGCATTATGTGTTGAGATTTGAGTGTTTAAGATTTGTAGTGCTTGAATAGCCGTAGGGCCCATGTATTTAGTTTGTGATAAGTTACCCAGACCACTAGTAGAGGGGGCACCTAAATGTTGTGCATAGTCAAAAATAGTATTGTCTATATTGTCCGGTCGTTTCTTAGAATAGGGTGTATAGTGCCCTCCACCATAGTTGCGCTTACGTGATCCCAACTCGTTGTGCATTAAGGTATTTCCCCCTCTCCTGTTTGGTGGCTGTGAAGGAAAATTAGATAAAGAGGAATCAGATTCTGTATTTTCATCTATAATACCAGTTTCATTGCCCCTACGCTGGATTTTACGATTGTTTCTAGGGCCCCTCCCTTGGGAGGGTGTAACGGTATGTCCCACACATACTATATATGACGCTATATATGACGAATGCTTTCGTCATATATAGCTTCCTCCCAGTCTGAATATAGATATCAGTTATTCCAACCACTGACAACCACAACAAGGCAATACTCATTTGGTTGCTCACCATGAACTGTTTTTTAGAACAAGAATACAGTCTTATATACAGTTGAAGAGAAGATTCCCCCCTCCTGCTCATATTACTCTAACAATACACCTGTAACCAGAAACATAAATTAACGTGAGCTAATTAACGAATCCCTTAAAGCAGCCGTGGTGATTTCACCACAGGTCAGACTTGTTGTCACCAAGCTTCACACAGTAGATTATACATTATCATAAGTATAAACACAGGACACCAGTAGGAGTCGGCCTGTCTCCTAAATTGTACAGAGGCCAATGTGATCATCTCTTTCAATTAACATGTTGAGTTCAGAATCAAACAATCCAAGAATAGTCTTTATATATATCCTGGGAGATATTGTGGATAAATATTATTGTCCCATTTTAAGTAATCCAAGCCGTATTTTCTCAGTCACCCTGTGCCTCTAATAGAGACACAGGGTGACTTAGACATAGGAGGTGCATGAGGAGCTAAAACAAGGGTTTCCCAACCTTTCCAAGGGATTCTGGGTTCCACAGGCCCTCCCGTCACATTTCTTCCCCTTTGGCAGAAGACTAACACAGGAGGAGACCCCAGATGGGTTGACTCCGAAGTTAGTCCATAGTTCTAGTCCCATAATGCCTGTACCCACATAGTACCCCAAACAAATTGTTCCAAACTGAGCATTACTCACCCAGCCAACCTCTGCCTCTCATAGAACATACCCGCTGCGGGGGGGGGGGAGTGCGGACTGGTCTTTCCCCTGGAGTCCCTTCAGCTGCAGGAGAGAAAACAGGGTGGCTGGGCCCAGTCCGTCATGCTGTTGGGCATCTGGGCCGACTGCCCAGAATTCCTGGGGTATACAGGTGGAGACTGAAGTCCCATCCACTTTTACAGGAAATCCGTCCTCTGTTAGTTGAGTGTAGAGGCCAACAGCACTCTGCCCTGTTGCCAGCACATCTGCTGGGAACCCCACACCATCTGCTCTGGCAAACTGTTGGGGAGGGAGGCCGACTGCCCCGGCTCCTTGAAACTTTCTAGTTGTTGCCAGTGCTGGGCAGAGGTTGGTAGCACTCTGCCTGGTTGCCAGCACTTCTGCTGGGTTTACGATAGTGGAGACCGCAGGCCCATCTACCGACACCAGATCAAGCTGCAGTTGTGAGGTTCCGATTGCATTCTCTCCTTGGGTCCTGATCTGCTGCTCGGGAGTGACCGCCACCTCCTCACCCTGGGCCACCAGAACTGCCGCAGGTGTGGGGCAGAGGTCCTGGACCCTCTGTCCGGTTGCTAGCACTTCAGCTAGGCTGGCGTTATCATTCTGGGGCGCTGTCTGCTGCTGGAACTCCCTTTCACTGGTATTGTCTCCCAGGTGCATGAATCCTTGTTGGGGAGGGGGAATGGCTACTTCCCCTCCCTGCATCTCTGAAATCCACTGGGGAAGAGAAAACATCACCTTCTCACCTCGGGCCTCAGAAACTGCCACGGGTGTGGAGCAGGGGTCTGCAGTACTCTGTCCTGCTACCAGTATTTCTGCTGGGGGTTCGCTAGGTGGTTCCTCCTCTACAGAAAAGTTGATGAAATCACTAGTCTCTGTAATTGCTGAAAATCCAGGGCATGGCTGGTGACACTTGGGCCCAGTGCCAGCACTTGAGCAGGTGATGCATAATCTATAACAGGGATATGCAATTAGCGGACCTCCAGCTGTTGCAAAACTACAAGTCCCATCATGCCTCTGCCTCTGGGTGTCATGTTTGTGGCTGTCAGAGTCTTGCTATGCCTCATTGGACTTGTAGTTTTGCAACAGCTGGAGGTCCGCTAATTGCATATCCCTGATCTATAACATCCTCTAATAGCATTCTGTAATCTGTGGCTGGAGAGAAGAGCCGATTGCTCCATCTGCCGTATCCTCATCCAGATGCTGAACAGACGCATTCCTCCATCTGAGATCACCCCATGCAGAAATATGATCGTAAAGGTCAGTCAGCACTTGCTGCATCTGTCATAAGACCTCCGAGTCCATAGCTGCGGGTGCAGGTGGGCAAAGCACACTGTTACTCTGCCACATCGCCGACTCTTCAGCCAGGATTTCAGAGCCCTGGCACTGAGCAGAGTCTAGCAGCCATCTGTAGGCGATCTCCATCTCCCATTCCTACATGGCCAGAAACTCCATATCTTCCAGTGCCCAGTGCACTTCCGAGAATTTCAGTATCTCTTCTCTGAAATCCATGATTTCATCCAACCGCCACTCCAAATCACGACCAAAGTTATGATCCCCTGTCAGCTTAATGTACAACAGTCCCAGGACGCCATAGCCAAAGCCTTCCATTGGGCTGTCATCCGCTATCTAGGGACATGCTTGGGATACAAGCCACCGGAGGGCTCTGTAGCTCTCATCCAGCCGAATTTCTGCCCAGACCAGCCTGCTTAACTCAGCTGTCTGCTTCTTGTGCGGTTTTTCTCCCAAAAACAGCACCCACAATCCATACTGTGAGCAGTACCTTTCCTGGATGGAGGGGAGAATTTTTCGCTGGTGTCGCTGTTCACAGGCTAGCATTTCCTTCCAGAGTTCACAGTGGATAGAATCATACCATCCCAGCAGGACCTGCTCTGACACTGGTACTCTGTGCTGTATCTTTCGCAACCTCCTTCCGAATTCCTCTTCCATGGCGGCTGGTATCTGTACCTCTCCTCTCCCCTCCTGCTCTCCGGACCTTGGATCGAGGTGGAGGTTTGGATGTCCCAGACTGCAGGAAGCATCCCACTGCTTGCCACCAATGTAATGGTACATCCCACACCCCGCTTGAGTGCTTTCGTCATATACCCCAGTCTGAATATAGATATCAGATATTCCAACCGCTGACAACCACAAGGCAATACTCGTTTGGTTGCTCACCATGAACTGTTTATTAGAACAAGAATACAGTCTTATATACAGTTGAAGAGGAGGTCCCCCCCCCTGCTCATATTACTTTAACAATACACCTGTAACCAGAAACGTAAATTAACATGAGCTAACAACTAATCCCTTAAAGTAGCCGAGGTGACTCCAGGCAAACCTGGCCATTGTTGTGATTAATCAGTATTTCACTACAGGTCAGACTTGTTGTCACCGAGCTTCACAAAGTAGATTATACATTATAATAAGTATAAACACAGGACACCTTCTCACAAACAGCAGGAGTTCCAGTAGGAGTCGGCCCATCTCCTAGATTGTATAGAGGCCAATGTGATCATCTCTTTCAATTAACATGTAGAGTTCAGAATCAAACAAACCAAGAATAGATTTATTTATATACAGTGGGGAGGGAAAGTATTCAGACCCCCTTAAATTTTTCACTCTTTGTTATATTGCAGTCATTTGCTAAAATCAGTTCATTTTTTTTCCTCATTAATGTACACACAGCACCCCATATTGACAGAAAAACACAGAATTGTTGACATTTTTGTAGATTTATTAAAAAAGTAAAACTGAAATATCACATGGTCCTAAGTATTCAGACCCTTTGCTCAGTATTTAGTAGAAGCACCCTTTTGATCTTATATAGCCATGAATCTTTTTGGGAAAGATGCAACAAGTTTTTCACACCTGGATTTGGGGATCCTCTGCCATTCCTCCTTGCAGATCCTTTCCAGTTCTGTCAGGCTGGATGGTAAACGTTGGTGGACAGCCATTTTTAGGTCTCTCCAGAGATCCTCAATTGGGTTTAAGTCAGGGCTCTGGCGGGGCCATTCAAGAACAGTCACGGAGTTGTTGCGAAGCCACTCCTTCATTTTTTTAGCTGTGTGCTTAGGGTCATTGTCTTGCTGGAAGGTAAACCTTCGGCCCAGTCTGAGGTCCTGAGCACTCTGGAGAAGGTTTTCGTCCAGGATATGCCTGTATTTGGCCGCATCCATCTTTCCCTCGATTGCAACCAGTCATCCTGTCCCTGCAGCTGAAAAACACCCCCACAGCATGATGCTGCCACCACCATGCTTCACTGTTGGGACTGTATTGGACAGGTGATGAGCAGTGCCTGGTTTTCTCCACACATACTGCTTAGAATTAAGGCCAAAAAAGGTCTATCTTGGTCTCATCAGACCAAACAATCTTATTTCTCACCATCTTGGAGTCCTTCAGGTGGTTTTTAGCAAACTCCATGCAGGCTTTCATGTGTCTTGCACTGAGGAGAGGCTTCCGTTGGGCCACTCTGCCATAAAGCCCCGACTGGTGGAGGGCTGCAGTGATGGTTGACTTTCTACAACTTTCTCCCATCTCCCGACTGCATCTCTGGAGCTCAGCCACAGAGATCTTTGGGTTCTTCTTTACCTCTCTCACCAAAGCTCTTCTCCCCCGATAGCTCAGTTTGGCCGGACGGCCAGCTCTAGGAAGGGTTCTGGTCGTCCCAAACATCTTCCATTTAAGGATTATGGAGGCCACTATGCTCTTAGGAACCTTAAGTGCAGCAGAAATTTTTTGCAACCTTGGCCAGATCTGTACCTTGCCACAATTCTGTCTCTGAGCTCTTCAGACAGTTCCTTTGACCTCATGATTCTCATTTGCTCTGACATGCACTGTGAGCTGTAAGGTCTTATATAGACAGGTGTGTGGCTTTCCTAATCAAGTCCAGTCAGTATAATCAAACACAGCTGGACTCAAATGGAGGTGCAGAACCATCTCAAGGATGATCAGAAGAAATGGACAGCACCCGAGTTAAATATATGAGTGTCACGGCAAAGGGTCTGAATACTTAGGACCATGTGATATTTCAGTTTTTCTTTTTTAATACATCTGCAAAAATGTCAACAAGTCTGTGTTTTTCTGTCAATATGGGGTGCTGTGTGTACATTAATGAGGAAAAAAAATGAACTTAAATGATTTTAGCAAATGGCTGCAATATAACAAAGAGTGAAAAATTTAAGGGGGTCTGAATACTTTTCAACCCACTGTATATCATGGGAGATAGTGTGGATAAATATTACTGTCCCATTTTAAGTAATCCAAGCCATATTTTATCAGTTACCCTGTGCCCCTAATAGAGACATAGGATGACTTAGACATAGGAGGTGCATGGGGAGCTGAAACAAGGGTTTCCCAACCTTGGGATTCTGGGTTCCACGGGCCCTCCCGTCACAGAGGGATTTTGCCAATAATAGGCGTATCCCTCAGAGAATGTCATCCTATCCTTGACCAGTTTATTGTGTTTTTTAAAAATAATATCCTTTGTAATTTTAGTAGTATACTCCTTAACTTCTTGCCACCGTATAGTGAACTGAGCATGATCTGTCATGTGTTCATTGGTGGATTGTAATAACAGTATATCCTGGTCAAGGCTATTAAGCTCAATCTGGTATTGGGTAATTAGAAGCTTCATAAGATCTAAACTACATTGTGTTAGTATTTTCTCTCAGATTAGCTTGAATTCCAGAGTCACATTCTGAAAAGATGGATACAATTGTATACGTATGCCCAGGGGACTGATATTTTCCTTTACATACAGCTGTCGCCCCCTGAGAGACCGATAATTTCGGGTATCGGATCTCTGACTGAAAATGCCAACAGATTGGTAGACTCTGACTTCATGCCTCACAAGATTCAGCTTCCCTCCTATACCAAAGACACACTCAATTTGCTCAAGCAGATTAAGGAATTGGTCGTTCCTCCCGATGCCCTGCTCGTGACTTTGGATCTTGAAGCACTTTACTCCAGCATCCCACACGAGCGGAGCATCAAGATGATCCGCACCCTTCTCCATGAGGAAGACAACCACCAGTAAAAATATACTGTGTTTGTATTAGACCTTCTTCAATACATTCTGACCTATAACTGGTTCAGTTTCAAGGATTCCCACTACCTCCAGGTACAAGGCCTGGCCATGGGCACTTGTTGTGCCCCGACCTACGCCAGTCTGTACCTGGGGGGGTGGGAACACAATTTGTTGTCCAATGATGCTTTATCCTCCTTTACAAACGATATATTTTCTGGACCAATACTAAAGGCATTTCATTTCAGAGGCTTTCATCGAGTCCCTCAATCACAACTCATTCAATTTAAAATTTACGTTTAGCTGCGATACCTAGAAATCACATTTCTAGATCTTACCACCTCTAAAGATAAAGACAACTGCTCGGTAACTGATTTGTTCAGAAAGGAAACAGCAGGAAACGATCTTTTACATGCATCAAGTGCTCACCCACCGGCCCTAATTCGAAGCATTCCATATGCACAGTATATTAGATTACGACGTAATTGTATGCACTTAATAGACTTTCAAAGACAAGCTAAGTCTATACATGTACGTCTCCTGAAAAGGGGGTACAGCAAGACTCTACTCCGTTGGGCATACAATAAAGCAATGCGTCAGTCTCGCAATGAATTGTTGTATAGTGCTAGGATTTCCAATAGTCAGTCCACAGTTAAAAATGTCACGAGATTCTCTTCTCAACATCTTGAATTAAGACATATTATGACAAATCATTGGCATTTGCTACATGAGGACCCAATTTTGAGAAAATACGTTGGGCTACGCCCTGAAATAACTTTCAGGAGAGCCATGTCGCTCTGTGACAGACTTGTCTGTAGTCACTACTCTGCCGACCCCAAAGCCTGCAGATCCCCCACAGGCATTTATAGATGTGGCAGGTGCACATTCTGCCCCTGGGTGAATATAGGTAATAGATTCTTGCTTCCCAATGGGGAAATGTTTGTCCCAAAGTCCCATGTAAATTGTGAAACACAGGGCACAGTCTACTTGATGCCCTGCAAATGCGGAGCTTTCTATGTGGGCAACACGGCCAGGCATTTCAGACAAAGAATAAACAATCATGTTTATTATCCAAACATAAAAATGCTGACTGCAGTGAGTTGACATCTGGATTTGTACCATAAGTTTGACGCATCCTTGTGTCTCATTTATTGCTCTGGCCGTCGTTCCCAAATGTCCAAGAAGAGAAAAATGGGACAAACTTATCCTACAAATGGAGACATTGTGGACTGAGCGTTTAGCTGCCACATATGCTCCAGGGATAAATGAAACCCACTCATACAAGCCCTTCCTTTAAAAATTGATGTTTGAGTGTTATACGGTTAGATTTCAACCTATAACTAGTTTTTAGAACCTGCTTTAATTCTTGACACCTTAGAGTCTAATTGCTGCATGCTCCTTCACTCTATAATAAATATAAATAATTAAAATGTATTAAGCTATACTTGTTGCTATGGTTGATTTAGTTGGCTGGTTCCTGTTAAGATATATTATCTGACAACTTTTAGATTGACTCTCGTATAATGTTATACAATGCTTGTTTTCAAATGGTTATCTCCATTGCTGCCCTGTATCAAGATGTAAAGTTCTCAAATTTGTGCTATATAATGACCTAAACAACTATGGTTTGGGCTGTCCATTTTTAATACTGGATTTTTCGTTGTCTCAAATAAACATTTATGTATATTTACTAATAATATTCGTTTTGTTTTTACATTTTTTATTTTTAGCATGTCGATCAGTCTGCTCAGCCCCCCCTTATTTGGTGGCCTGCCTAGCTGTCTGTGGTTGGTGTGATGGGTGTTACCTCCCAATTGTACGGCCACCCAGCGATGTATGTACTGTAGCACATGTTGCTGCCTGACTGCGGCACCTGAGGGACTCGTTCTGCCAGAATTGGTCCCTCTTTGCTTTTGTTGCAGTGTCCCGCCCTCTCTGCATCAGCGGGGAGTCTAGCATATACACACCAGTGTGCAGGGGATGACGCACTTCCAGACGTATATACACACGGCTAAAGCACCTCTCAGACAGACGCAGATTCACTCTGTCAAGAGAGATACAGACGGTGGGTCTTCGTTACATTTACCAGCTCTGGGTAAGCTATGCACTGCTTATGTCCTGTCTACGCTCTTGGATACAAGGCTTGTTCCTTTTTCTAAACAAGGTTTTGTTACTCTGTCTTGATAGTGCTCATTAGTAGGGATGAGCTTCGAGTTCGAGTCGAACTCATGTTCGACTCGAACATTGGCTGTTCGCAAGTTCGCCGAACAGCGAACAATTTGGGGTGTTCGCGGCAAATTCGAATGCCGCGGAACACCCTTTAAAAGTCTATGGGAGAAATCAAAAGTGCTAATTTTAAAGGCTAATATGCAAGTTATTGTCATAAAAAGTGTTTGGGGACCCAGGTCCTGCCCCAGGGGACATGGATCAATGCAAAAAAAAGTTTTAAAAACGGCCGTTTTTTCAGGAGCAGTGATTTTAATAATGCTTAAAGTCAAACAATAAAAGTGTAATATCCCTTTAAATTTCGTACCTGGGGGGGGTGTCTATAGTATGCCTGTAAAGGGGCGCATGTTTCCTGTGTTTAGAACAGTCTGACAGCAAAATGACATTTTGAAGGAAAAAACTCATTTAAAACTACCCGCGGCTATTGCATTGCCGACAATACACATAGAAGTTCATTGACAAAAACGGCATGGGAATTCCCCAAAGGGGAACCCCGAACCAAAATTAAAAAAAAAAAAATGACGTGGGAGTCCCCCTAAATTCCATACCAGGCCCTTCAGGTCTGATATGGATATTAAGGGGAACCCCGGCCAAAATTTAAAAAAAAAAATGACGTGGGGTTCCCCCTAAATTCCATACCAGACCCTTCAGGTCTGGTATGGATTTTAAGGGGAACCCCGCGCCAAAAAAAAAAAAAAATGGCGTGGGGTCCCCCCAAAAATCCATATCAGACCCTTATCCGAGCACGCCCCCCCCTCCTGAACCGTACCAGGCCACATGCCCTCAACATTGGGAGGGTGCTTTGGGGTAGCCCCCCAAAACACCTTGTCCCCATGTTGATGAGGACAAGGGCCTCATCCCCACAACCCTGGCCGGTGGTTGTGGGGGTCTGCGGGCGGGGGGCTTATCGGAATCTGGAAGCCCCCTTTAACAAGGGGACCCCCAGATCCCGCCCCCCCCTGTGTGAAATGGTAAGGGGGTACAAAAGTACCCCTACCATCTCACTAAAAAAACTGTCAAAAATGTTAAAAATGACAAGAGACAGTTTTTGACAATTCCTTTATTTAAATACTTCTTCTTTCTTCTATCTTCCTTCATCTTCTGGTTCTTCTGGTTCTTCTGGTTCTTCCTCCGGCGTTCTCGTCCAGCATCTCCTCCGCGGCGTCTTCTATCTTCTTCTCCTCGGGCCGCTCCGCACCCATGGCATGGGGGGAGGCTCCCGCTTTTCTCTTCTTCTTCATCTTCTTCTCTTCTTCTTTTCTTCTCTTCTTCATTTTCTTCTCCGGGCCGCTCCGCACCCATGCTGGCATGGAGGGAGGCTCCCGCTGTGTGACGGCGCTCCTCGTCTGACAGTTCTTAAATAACAGGGGCGGGGCCACCCGGTGACCCTGCCCCCTCTGACGCACGGTGACTTGACGGGACTTCCCTGTGACGTCACGGAATGCCACAGGGAAGTCCCGTCATGTCCCGTGTGTCAGAGGGGGGCGGGGTCACCAGGTGGCCCCGCCCCCCGTTATTTAAGAACTGTCAGACGAGGAGCGCCGTCACACAGCGGGAGCCTCCCTCCATGCCAGCATGGGTGCGGAGCAGCCCGGAGAAGAAAATGAAGAAGAGAAGAAGAGAAGAAGAGAAGAAGAGAAGAGCGGGAGCCTCCCCCCCATGCAATGGGTGCGGAGCGGCCCGAGGAGAAGATAGAAAACGCCGCGGAGGAGATGCTGGACGAGAACGCCGGAGGAAGAACCAGAAGAGCCAGAAGAACCAGAAGAACCAAAAGATGAAGGAAGATAGAAGAAAGAAGAAGTATTTAAAAAAAGGAATTGTCAAAAACTGTCTCTTGTCATTTTTAACATTTTTGACAGTTTTTTAGTGAAATGGTAGGGGTACTTTTGTACCCCCTTACCATTTCACACAGGGGGGGGCTGGGATCTGGGGGTCCCCTTGTTAAAGGGGGCTTCCAGATTCCGATAAGCCCCCCGCCCGCAGACCCCCACAACCACCGGCCAGGGTTGTGGGGATGAGGCCCTTGTCCTCATCAACATGGGGACAAGGTGTTTTGGGGGGCTACCCCAAAGCACCCTCCCAATGTTGAGGGCATGTGGCCTGGTACGGTTCAGGAGGGGGGGCCGCACTCTCGTCCCCCCCTCTTTTCCTGCGGCTTGCCAGGTTGCGTGCTCGGATAAGGGTCTGGTATGGATTTTTGGGGGGACCCCACGCCGTTTTTTTTTTTTTTTTTTTTTTTGGCGCGGGGTTCCCCTTAAAATCCATACCAGACCTGAAGGGTCTGGTATGGAATTTAGGGGGAACCCCACGTCATTTTTTTAAAAAAATTTTGGCCGGGGTTCCCCTTAATATCCATACCAGACCTGAAGGGCCTGGTATGGAATTTAGGGGGACTCCCACGTCATTTTTTTTTTTTAATTTTGGTTCGGGGTTCCCCTTTGGGGAATTCCCATGCCGTTTTTTATCAATGAACTTCTATGTGTATTGTCGGCAATGCAATAGCCGCGGGTAGTTTTAAATGAGTTTTTTCCTTCAAAATGTCATTTTGCTGTCAGACTGTTCTAAACACAGGAAACATGCGCCCCTTTACAGGCATACTATAGACACCCCCCAGGTACGAAATTTTTAAAGGGATATTACACTTTTATTGTTTGACTTTAAGCATTATTAAAATCACTGCTCCTGAAAAAACGGCCGTTTTTAAAACTTTTTTTGCATTGATCCATGTCCCCTGGGGCAGGACCCAGGTCCCCAAACACTTTTTATGACAATAACTTGCATATTAGCCTTTAAAATTAGCACTTTTGATTATTCATGTTCGTGTCCCATAGACTTTAACGGTGTTCGCGTGTTCGAACAAACTTTTTTCCTGTTCGCATGTTCTGGTGCGAACCGAACAGGGGGGTGTTCGGCTCATCCCTACTCATTAGGTTACTGATGAAACTCCTCTGTTTGCTCTTTTTAGTCTCAACACTGTTGGAGCTCTACTGGCCCCCTATACTTAAAGTGAACTTTACATAGGGACAGCCATATTGGGCTGCTCCTTTTCATGTTTATGGTACTAGTGCCTGATTCAAAGTTGCCTATTTTGGTTGAGGATATAGTTATTACCACCGCCCCACACAATTTATAAGGATCTTTCAGTAAGCACCTTTTGAACCCTATATACCATCTTTGGCGGTTTCTTATAGATAGGCTGTTTCTCTTGTGCCTTGTTCTTCTATACATATAGACATATACATATTTGTGCACTTCCTTCTAGAGCTTTATATTGCTTAAGGCATGAGAAACTGCTGATTGGTGAATGATCGCACCAGGTTTGCCTGTGTATACTGTTTCGAATATTATTATTATTAAGTATTTTTCTTTTTTCTGTTCTATACTAGCTGTTACCTGCCTTAAGAAATCACAATTGTACAGTTTTATACGTCCTTGCAATTGGCTCCTGTCCTCCTATGATCACATACCTTCTGGGTTGGTTGCTTCCCAATGTTTTGGGGGGCAGACTCCTTGACATGTTGGTTATTTTTTACACTATTATTAAATGATTGTTATATTCTTAGTTTTGATACATTTGGCTGTTTTTGTTTGTTTTTTAATTATTTATATTTTCATATATATATTAGACTGCAAACTCCTGAAGAAGCACTAAATGTCCGCGTAACATGTAGAGTTTTCTTCACTACATCTCTACCACCAACCAGCTGCTCCTTCTATTTGACATCACCTCATTTGAATCATTATTGATCGATCTGTTTCACCGTGGTAATAGTTGGTTGTGTTAGGTGGTGTGAGCGTTGTTTAGACCAAACACCATGTTTTGTTTTTTTGTTTTTTACATCAAAAGTTTATTGTGAAAGTGTTTTAAACAGTACAAATCAAAGCAATGTGCACATTACACAACAGTGTACAATTACAATTGTGAGAACTTTCAGGTAAGATACTATCATTACCTCTCTAAGTAACTTTAGGTATAAGTAGTTGCATATTTATTTATCAAATGCATTAATATATAGATCTAAATTATTATTGAGTCAGTTCTTTTGTATCACAAATATTGTTTACTTAGGTAGTTAGCTTTGATTTTTGGATGCATAAATATAGATGTGAAAGAGATAGTAAGACAAAAGGGGAGGTGGGGGTGCATACGCTTAGCTAGAGCAGTTATATTTTATTGTATTTCTCAAATGTCAGATAAATACTGGTGGAGAGTGGTTGTTCCTATTAACAGGGAGTCTCTCACCCATTTCGGGGATTCTTATTGATTCATTATTGTATCATAAGCGCCTGAGGCCTTAAAGGCGAACCACGGGGACCAAGTTCTTTGGTATTTTTCCACTCTATCCCGGGATTGGGTTAGGGTGTCTTCCATGTAACAGGTTTCAGTGACCTTCTTTAGCCATTCTTGAATAGATGGGGGGGGGTGTTTTTCCAATACAGTGGTATTAGTGCCTTAGCTGCGTTAAGTAGATGTTTTGTTAAAGACCGTTTGTAGCGTCTAATGGGGAAATTAGTGATATGAAGCAGACAACAGGCAGTGTTAAGTTTAAGACTGGTCTCCTTGATTTGCCTCACAAGCTCCTTGACCCTATTCCAATAAGTTTTAATCTTTGAACACTCCCACCATACATGTAGGAGGGTGCCTATCTCTTCACCACATCTCCAACAAATATCTGAAGTGTGTGGAAACCACTTCTTCAGTTTGTCAGGTGTAGCGTACCAGTGTGTCCGGAGTTTGTATGACAATTCCTGAGTTTTGGTGCTAATAGAGCAATTATGTGAAAGAACACATGCCGTTTTCCACTGATTGTCAGTGATTTCTATTTGTAAGGCGTTAGACCATGCACTGCGGAATCTGTCGTCTTTCGTCACTTTCATCTTTTGTAACCATGTGTAAGCGACATAAGTCGCTCTGTTGCATTGTGACCCGTTGCAGCAGATTTCCTCTAACTCTGTCAGCTCCCTAGAGAGGAGGGGTTTTCTATGTTTTTCATTTAGAAAGCTACGCATTTGGAAGTATGTCCACAGAGGTAGTCTGGGAAGTCCACTGTCATCCTTTAGTGTGGTAAAATCTTTGATTTGGCCCTTGCGGAAGCAGCTCTTTGCTGTAAGAGGTTGCTTGTGATCCGGTGCCTGTAGGCAGGAGTTCCTGAGGCCCGGTGGAAAATCTGGGTTGTCTGTCAGGGGGGTGAGCGGACTAATACATGACGTCAGGTCTGTGTTTTTAGCTATGTTGTGGAACAGGTTCAGTGTCAAAGGGTGATTTTTAATGAAGGAGTGATGGACCTTCAGCGGAATCCATGGGGAGAATTTCAATGGAATTTGGTGTAGTGAGTTCTCCAGTATAACCCAGTCCTTTGACTCCTCATGACAGTGCCAATCGATCACTCTCGTGAAGTGGGAAGCGAGATAGCAATTGTAAAAATTTGGGAGCCCCATCCCACCTTGATCCTTTGGTCTATTGAGTTATGAAAATCTAATTCTGGGTTTTTTGAGCCTCCAGATAAACTGTATCAGGGTTGATTGCAATGCTTTAAAAAATTTCTGTGGAATCCTAATTGGGAGTGTTCTAAGTACAGCAATCTGGGGAGTATGACCATCTTTAAGGCTGCTGCTCTCCCGAACCAGGACAGATATTTAGAGTGCCATTTTTGCAGGTCTTTCTTTATTTCCTGTAATAGGATGGGGAAGTTGTGCTCATATATGGACGTCAATTTCGGTGTTAACCGAATCCCTAGATATTTAAGAGCGTTGGACTCCCATCTAAAAGGGCAATTGTGTTTGTCTTTGGTCAGGCTTTCTGTTGTGAGGGAGATGTTCATAGTTTCAAATTTAGTGAGGTTTATTTTAAGATTTGATATATGGCCATAGTGTGTGAACTGTTTTATTAAGTTGGGTATTGTGGTGTGGGGATTGGTCAGAAAAAACAAAAGGTCGTCAGCATAGGCTGCAATCTTGTATTCCCTGCTTGCCACTTTAAACCCTGTTACTGAGCTGTCTCGGTTAACCGTCCTTATGAAAGTCTCTAATGAGAGGATAAATAGTAGCGGTGACAAAGGACACCCTTGCCTAGTGCCATTTGTAATCAAGACCCTATCTGATAATGTGCCGTTGATCTTCAACTGGGCCGAGGGTTTGTCATATAAGTTGGAAATCCAGGCCATCATGTGTGTCCCCCGACCAACATACCTACAAGTTTCCAGCATGTAGTCCCATGAGACTCAATCAAAGGCCTTCTCCGCATCCGTGGACAGGAGAAGGCCTTCACAATCCCCTTTGCTGCGTGTGTTAGCAGTAGGGCCTTGATCACGTTATTTCTCGCCTCCCTGCCGGGCATGAAACCCACCTGTTCAGGGCCTATCAGGGAGTGTAGAAGTGGTCTTAATCTGTTTGCGATTACTTTTGCTAGAATTTTTAGGTCTAGATTCAGTAAAGAGATAGGCCTATAACTGGAGCATTCAGCTGGGTCTTTCCCTGGTTTTGGCACAACTGTAATATGGGCAGATAAGAAATCCGATGTGGCATGGTTGGGCAAGGACAGAGTGTTCAAAGCTCTGTTCATTGGGGGCAGTAGTATAGTGCTAAATGTCTTATAGTAAATTGACGTAAAGCCATCTGGGCCCGGGCTTTTCCCTGATTTAAGCTCCTTAATTACTGATTGGATTTCTGCTTCCGTTATTTCTCCTTCCAGGAGGGAGGCTTCAGTTTCCTCTAATTTGGGCAGCCCACTATCGTACAAGTAGTCCTGTATGGCTTTTTTCCTGTCATCCTGAATAAAGTGGGGTTTGTGTTGTTGAGGTAAGTTATATAGGGTTGAGTAGAATTGTTGAAAATGCGAAGCCATAGCTTTGGTGGTAACATCTAGTGATCCACTCAGTGACCTGATCCCTGCTATGTGTTTTTTTATAGTTGTTTCTTTTAGAGCCATAGATAGCATCCTATCCATTTTATCTCCTGATTCATAATAGATTGCTTTCTTGAAAAATAATAATCTTTTGGTTTTATGCTCAATTAATTGTTGCAAAGCCTTTCGCGTTTCAAGCAATTCTTTGGCCGACTGCACGGACAAAGATTGTGGCTATTTTCTAGTGCTCTAATGTTATTTATTAATTTAGTTAATTTCCTGTTCTTGTCTCTTTTCTTTTGAGATGCTAGTTTAATCAGTTCTCCTCTCATATAACATTTGTGTGCCTGCCAAATTATCATAGGATCCATGTCTGGAGTAACGTTGAAACTAAAGTAATCTGATAGGGCTGTTATTTTGGGTATTAATTCAGGGTCAGTCAGCAGTGAGGAATTAAGGCTCCACCCAGTCGATCTATGAGTTGCTGAGTCCAAGTCTATTGTCAGAGATATTGGTGCATGATCGGATAGTGATTGGATGCCTATTTGAGCTTCTTTCACAATTTGTAGGTCTCTTTGTGTAACGAATAAGAAATCTATACGTGAGTATCGATTATGTGGGATCGAGTGGAACGTAAAGTCTCTAGAGTCTGGGTGAAGATATCTATAGGTATCTATTAGTTGTAGGGAGATGGAGTGTTTTGATTCTTTTAAGGGCGCTATATTTGATGCAGGATTTCCCCGAAGAGGAATCAACTGCTGGGTTCAGTGGTATATTGAAGTCCCCTCCTAGTATAAGTATTCCTGCTGCAAACCCCATCAGTTCTCAAACTATTTTTTGGCAGAAGGTCACTTGTGCTGTATTGGGGAAGTAAACGTTTGCAATCGTAATGGGTCTGTCATAATATGTTCCCTTGATGAAGATGTACCTTCCCTCTGGATCTATTAGGCTGTCACTGAGGGTGAAAGGTGCTTCTTTACTCACCAGAGTCGTAACTCCTTTAGTCTTGGCACAGTCATTAGTCGCATGGTACGCCGTTGTAAAGTAGGCGTTAGTAATCTTTGGAATGTGTCCTGTCTTAAAATGGGTCTCTTGAAGGAGGACAAAATGCGGCTTACCCTTCTTCAGTTCCCTAAGGAGCGAGGTCCTTTTTTCTGGGACATTCAATCCTCGGATGTTGTGCGAGATCACCTTGGATTTTCCCAGCAACGAGTAAGCGATCTGTATTATTGAGTTGCTGGTGTCAGTGGACGTAGCTTGTATCAAATTCTGAGGAGATTGTGAACGACCAGTCTCCACTGCAGTTCTTAACAAAGATGTGAGGGATGTGAGGGGGGGTTAGAAGAAAAGTAAAGAAGTAAGAAAGAGAAGAAACGATAATACAACAAGGTATTCAACAATAGGATTAAGTTCTATTGTACGTAGAGTGATTGTATCACACCCTAGTCAGTTCATAAACTGTGCTAAGGTATTTAAATAGTATGTCTGAGTCGAGGGGTCCCGGCTCAGACACACTTTGTGGTGACATGTTAAGGCCCCTTTCACACGGACGGTTAGAATGGTGCTTTTAGCTGCGGATTTTCTAATTTTCTACCGCACCTAAAAGCACAAAATGCTTTCCTATGGCCCCATTCACACACTGCGTTTAGCTGCGAATTAGATACATGCGGTTCTGTGCGGATAGAAAAAATAGAATTGACTGCGTTCAGGAGCGATTTAGCGCAGCTATCTGCACATAACCGCAGGTAATCGCAGTGCACTGTGTCAGCTGCAGATAACAGCGCCGAGCTGCTCATTGGGAAAGGAAAAATGATTTTTCCTTTCCCAATGAGCGACAAGCACGGGGATCCGACTCGGATCCCCGCCAATGCCCGGCACGGTTTGGTATGAATCTTGAGGGGGAACACCACGCCAAATTTCAAATAAAAAAAATGGCGTGGGTTTCCCCCCAGGGGCATACCAGGCCCTTCGGTCTGGAATGGATTTTAAGAGGAACCCCTACGCTGAAAAAACGGCGTGGGGTCCCCCCCAAAATCCATACCAGACCCTTATCCGAGCACACAGCCCCGCCAGTCAGGAAAGGGGGTGGGGACAGGCTAGCGGCCCCCCCTCCTGAGCCGTACCAGGCCGCATACCCTCAACATGGGGGGGTGGGTGCTTTGGGGGAGGGGGCGCCCTGCGGCCCCCCCACCCCAAAGCACCTTGTCCCCATGTTGATGAGGACAAGGGCCTCTTCCCGACAACCCTGGCCGTTGGTTGTCTGGGTCTGCGGGCGGAGGGCTTATCGGAATCCGGGAGCCCCCTTTAATAAGGGGGCCCCCAGATCCCAGCCCCCCCCCTATGTGAATGAGTATGGGGTACATGGTACCCCTACCCATTCACCTAGGGAAAAAGTGTCAAAAAAAAAAACTACACAGATTTTTAAAGTAATTTATTAGACAGCTCCGGGGGTCTTCTTCCGGCTTCGGGGGTCCTCTTCCGACTTCGGAGGTCTTCCTCCGCTCATCTGGTGATGACCACGCCCCCTAAAACATCACAGTCCCAGCATGCCCAGGGACTGTGATGGCATAAGGGGGCGGGGTCACCGCCTATATAAGTCAGAGCGGAGAGCCCAGAGTGCATTCCAGCCGGCGAGAGCATCTTGTCAACATCAGAAGACGAGAAGAGGGAAGAAGGCAGAAGGCAGCAGACCGGGCTCCTCTGCTAGCAAAAGAGCGGCAAAAGAGCAGAAGATAGCGGAGGAGCCTGGCAGAAGACCCGGAGAGCGTGGAGAAGAACCGGAGAGACCCCTGAAGTCGGAAGAAGACCCCCAAAGCCGGAAGACCCCCGAAGCTGGAGGAAGACCCCCAAAGTTGGAAGAGGACCCCCGAAGCCGGAAGAAGACCCCCGGAGCTGTCTAATAAATTACTTTAAAAATCTGTGTAGTGTTTTTTTTATTGACACTTTTTCCCTAGGTGAATGGGTAGGGGTACCATGTACCCCATACTCATTCACATAGGGTGGGGGGCCGGGATCTGGGGGCCCCCTTATTAAAGGGGGCTCCCGGATTCCGATAAGCCCTCCGCCCGCAGACCTCGACAACCAACGGCCAGGGTTGTCGGGAAGAGGCCCTTGTCCTCATCAACATGGGGACAAGGTGCTTTGGGGTGGGGGGGCCGCAGGGCGCCCCCTCCCCCAAAGCACACACCCCTCCATGTTGAGGGCATGCAGCCTGGTATGGCTCAGGAGAGGGGGGCGCTCGCCCGTCCCCACCCCCTTTCCTGACCGACTGGGCTGCGTGCTCGGATAAGGGTCTGGTATGGATTTTGGGGGGACCCCACGCCATTTTTTTGGCGTAGGGGTTTCTCTTAAAATCCATACCAGACCGAAAGGCCTGGGATGCCCCTGGGGGGGAACCCACGCCATTTTTTTATTTAAAATTTGGCGTGGAGTTCCCCCTCAAGATTCATACCAAACAGTGCGAGTCGGCACCCTGTCGGGTTGCCATGGAAATGGCAAACCGCAGCCAAACGTGACCGCAGCTAATCGCACTGTGCAAATGCAGCTGATTGCAGTGCCTGGAGTCTTGAACTCCACAGGAAAAAAAACATGCTTTTAATTGAGGCAGAATAGCCGTCCGTGTGAAAGGCGCCTTAGTCAGCGACCAGAACTAGAAAGAACCTGTAAAAAAGTAGTTATTGGTTATTTCAAATAAAACGGATAACGATAAAGACACAGCCTCTATGAGGCAACATTTAACTTGGCACTCGGGATAGGCCAAACCTGTCTAAGGACCCCCTCCCTTAGTCCCCAGCTGTTGTGAGTTTATCCCCTTGACTATAGGTGATCTATTTAAAATGTTTGTAGTCCCTATAAGAGGATCCATTCCTGAAACTAGCAGATAACAAATGGGTAGATTAGTCCATCTTAACTGCTTTTTGATCTGATTCGTATTCATTGCTCTAGGGTCTGGGAGGTATGTGTTTCCTGTATGGTACATAAGTGCTGGTGCTCTGCTATGTTCTTCTCTTACCATCCTAAACGGTTTTAAAGTAAATCTGTTGAGTAGACAATCAAAGGCACTAATCATAGTGGGCAAAAAAAACAACAAAAAGTATGTGGGCCTAACTCGTCAGAGTGTCCTCGTGCCTTCTGCAAAAATGCAGCATTGAGCTTCCCGTCAGGTATAGAGTCTGGCTAGATCAGAAATTGGTGGTGAAAGTAGTCAACCTGGGCTGTTGGGAGGAGTCTTGACATAGAGTTCACTTAATCAATCAGATACATGGGATCTTGAGGGTGTGGGGGTTCCCTGTGGTGTTCCTCCTCCTCGACCGTGTTTCATTCTCTTTTTCTGTTTATCAGGGGTAGAGAAGGGAGAGCCATGTGGGTTTTTAGTGTGAGGAGGTAAGGTAAACCACTGGTACCATTCAGGCAGTTCTATTGTTTCCATGTCCAATGCTGCACAGAATTCTGGTAAATCATCTGATGTGCGAAGCACAAGTTGTTTCCCTGTGACTGTCACTACTAGGGCGAACAGGAAGCGCCAAGTGTATCTGACATCTTTCTCTCTAAGTTTGTCCAGGAGGGGGCGTAGTGCCCTTCGGTTTTTTAATGTGATCTGTGAGAGGTCCTGGTATAACATAATGTGGGCACCATTGAAAATGATGTGATCGTTCCTCCTTGCTTTCCTCATGATATCTTCCTTGAGTGAGAAACTTTGCAAGCAGCAAATTATATTTCTTGGGGGAGCAGTGTATGGACCTCTGGCTCTAAGCGCTCTGTGCGCCCTGACAAATTCTATTTCAGAGTCTTCCTGTCTAACAGGCTATTAAACACTCTCCTTAGAGCGGGCATTATCTGATCATTGTCCACAGTTTAATTCAATGAATTTTTATTGAGTATTTCAAGAAGTAAATACAGAAAATGAAAAATGAAAGAAAATGGGTACATAACATAAAGTAGGGTGATAAGTGATATACATCTTATTGTGATATATATTCAGAAGTTACAATCCTGAGATAAGTATATAGGTATAGAATTAGACCTACTGGTACTGTTAATACGATAAGGTCATCTCTTGTAACAATTAACTCATAATCTATATGACCATATAGACCAAGATTTGTCGAATGTCGCACATTTAGATGAATTTATTGCTATGAGACGTTCAAAAGTAGAGTTCCTGTTAACAGCTGTAACTATGTCTGTCATATTCAAGGCGGTCGTAGATTTCCAGTTTCGTAGGATCATTGATCTTGTCTCTAGCAGTATGTGAGTCACTACAGGTCTGAAGTCCTTATGAAATTTATCTATGTTTAAGTGTAAGATTGCTAAAGTCGGGTCTGGGGGTGTAAGCATTCCTGTTATCGAGGAGATTAGGCGAAATATTTGATTCCATGTGCTTTTAACTGTGGGGCAGTACCATAGCATGTGTAGTAATGTACCCGTGTGTCCACATGCTCTCCAACAAAGTTGTGATGTTGCAGGGAAATAATTTGCCACTCTATATGGAGTGTAGTGCCATCTATTAGCAAGTTTAATTGCCAGTTCCCAGTGCTTAACACAATGAGAGGCTTTATGTATTTCTTTGAATGACTGTCGCCATTGTTCTGGTGAAAAGACAGTGCCCAATTCATCCTCCCATTTTCTCATTGCTGTGGTTTTGAGGAATGTACTTTTATCCCTTATTTTATGGTAGAAAAAGGATATACCTTTTGTGTTACTATCTGCATTTGAATAAAATTGCCATATTGTGTTTGGGATGGAGCTAGTCGGTCTAGAGCAGGATTTAAGAAAGTGTGTGATCCCCAGGTATAAGAGTTTCCTGTCGTTCGGAAGATTATACTGGGACATGATCTGATCAATCGATTTTAATTGTGTTCCGTTATAGAGTTCTAAGATGTTAGTGATACCTTTGCTTGTCAAGTAATTTACCTTCAGTAAGGGAATCTTTGTCTCTAGTAGCGTCAGGGGTAGGGTATATTGTATTTCTTGAATATCATTGTTTCTGTTTGAGTATGAATCTCCATGCTCTCAGGGAGATCTGCATAGGGGGAGTGAAAGTTGACAAACTCCAAGGTAACCACCCATCGCTTAACAATAGTAAGGTTAAATCTTGTGTTGGGGCTAACGCCTTTTCAATATCTACCCATAGTGGTGTGTCCTCGGTTTTGAACCATAGTTTGGTCTGGTCTAGTCTGACTGCCCAGTAGTAGTCATATAGGTCCGCTAGACCTGCCCCTCCTATTTTTTTATGAAACGTGAGGTTGTTTCGGGAGCATCTAGCTTTTTTACCATTCCATATATATTTCCAACCTAATTTTGTCATGTTGTGGATATAGTGAATAGGTATGTGGATTGGTAAGGAGCGAAACATATACAATATTTGTGGTAGTATCATCATCTTATATGCTGCAGTTCTTCCAAGCCATGATATTTCCTTATTGGACATATTCCTGATTTGGGCTTCCAGTGTGGCTATCAGTGGGGTCATATTAGCTCTGACTAGCGTGGAGGTTTTATTGGTAAGTGTGATACCAAGGTATGTTATGCCTCCTAAGCTCCACGTATAAGGCAATTGTGACTGAAGCATTTTGCGTTTGTGGGGTGGGACTCCTAGATCCAATATTAATGATTTGGTGAAGTTAACTTTATAGTATGAGACTTCCCCAAAGGTGCTAAGGATTGCATGAGCTTGCAGTAATGATGTAGCCGGATTGGTCAGGAGGAGGATTACATCGTCAGCAAAGAGATTTATGGTGTGCGAACTGGAGCCAAACCGGAAACCCGTAATCAGGGGGTGAGACCTTATGGTTTCAGCTAGGGGTTCAATCATTAAGTTGAAAGCTGTTGGGGATAGGGGGCACCCCTGTCGTGTTCCATTGGTAATGCTGAATGGTTTAGATAAGAACCCAGAGGCATAAACCTGTGCCGACGGGCAGGACTAAAGAGCCAGGATAGCTTGCAGTATGGGGCCCTTGAACCCAAACTTGGTAAGAGTCATTTTCATATAAGTCCAATGGACTCTGTCGAACGCCTTCTCTGCGTCAATCGACAATAGCAGAGAAGGCGTTCGAGTTCTTTCAGCAAAATTTATCACATTCACAATTCTTCTGGTTGCATCAGAGGTTTGTCTCCCCCTCACAAAACCCATCTGGTCGCGCTTTATAATGTTTGGGATGTCTGTTAATCTTTTGGCTAATAGTTTGGCATATATTTTTATATCAGAGTTTAGGAGAGAAATAGGTCTGAAGTTAGCTGGTGTGGTGGGATCTTTGCCTGGTTTTGGCAATGTTACTATGTAAGCTTTCAACATATTCTGAGGAAGAGTTGCAGTCTCAGCAGCTTTGTTGTATATAGTTGCCATATGTGGTGATAGAGTATTGGCAAATGTTTTGAAATATTAATTGGAAAATCCATCCGGACCTGGAGACTTTCCATTGGGAAGAGTGTGTATTATTTGTGATATTTCCCGTATTGTGATTGGTGCATTCAGGGTTTCTAACTGGTGTGTGGAGAGAGTTGGGAGATTAATATTCTTTAGAAATGTTTCAATCCATTCCACTGTTGGTTGGTGCTTGTTGGGATCTGTGTGCAGGTTATATAGTGAGCCATAGTAGTCCGCAAATTGGTCAGCTATAGCTTGAGGGTTTATAATTTTGTGTGGTACTGTAGGATGCTGTAGGAAAGCTATTCTCGTTTTAGTGCGAGCCGCCTTTAACCTATTTGCTAGATATTTTCCTGCTCTATTAGCATTTGCATAATAGTTAAGTTGAAGGCGTCGGAGATGTATGTTGTATTGTTGGGAGAGAATATTTCTAAGTTTTTCTCTGAGAGAGTGTAATTTTTCAGTTAATGGTAATATAGGGGATTTTTTGTGTTGAGTGGTAGCATCATGTATTTCTAAAAGGATAGTGTTAAGCTGCTGAGACCGTCTCCTCTTTTCCCTGGCTCCTGTTTGAATTAGAACGCCTCTCATGAAGGCCTTGTGTGAGTTCCACAAGATGTATGGGTCAGTGACTGATCCATCATTGTCTAAGAAAAAATGTTTTAAGTGCTGAGAAAGTAACGTTTGGTATTGTTGGTCTTGTAGAATGCGTGTATTGCAGCAAAAGATGGGGGGTGAGGAGGAGATTCCCCTCTCCGCAATAGATACAGAAATAGCGGAGAGGTCTGACCACGTAATATCATAGATTGTCGTTGTTTCAATATTTTGTAGTAACCATTTATCTGTTAAGAATAAGTCTATGCGGGAGTATGAGCAGTGTCTGCTTGAAAAATAGGTGTAGTCCCTTTCATTGCTGTGTAGACATCTCCAGGTATCGAATATCTCCTCTTTGTGTAGTAATGATTGTAGGGACAAAGTTCCTTTACCTGACGATGTATCTAGAAGTGGGTCTGGTGTCGCGTTAAAGTCTCCGCAAATCAGAAGGTTACCATATTTCAAGGCTTTTGCTTTGTAGAGCACTTTTTTGATTAATCTTATTTGGTGCGAGTTTGGAGCGTATAACGTTACTATGGTGTAGGGGATGGAATTAATTCTCCCTGTGGCGATGATGTATCTACCCTCTTCATCAGCGATGATTTCTTTGGGTCCAAAGGATATGGAGTTTTTGAAGGATAAAAGGACACCCCCTGTTTTTCGATGTGGTGTACAGGCCATGTAGATGTGTGGGTAATCCTTGTGAGTGCAGTGGGGAGCATTGTCCAGTTGAAAGTGCGTTTCTTGGACGCTCAAGATGTCCGCCTTGTGCTTGTGAGCTTCCTTCCATAAGGAAAAGCGTTTGGCCGGGTGATTTAAACCCTTGGCATTGATTGATAGGCAGGTTATTTTCATTTTAATAAATGTGTGTTAGATCGTGAGGCTGAGTGTTGGGGGTACTCACTGCGACCATAGATGACATCCAGTGTTGCAAGGTTGTTGATGGGGGCGACAGACTGTAGCGAGTTCTCTGTTGGTTCGGAGGTGTAATTAATTCTGTGTAGCTGCGTATATAACTTAGAAAAGGAGATAAAAACAAACTGAAAACCAAACGGAAAGTTAGCATAAGAAATATAAGAAATGGATCTTACAATTGATCCTCATGCAGACGTAGCTGCTATTGGTATTATAGGGGTGAGGGAGAGATTCTAAAACAGAAACTCAGCCCTGGAGATAACCAGTGATAACTTGGATTTCAATTATGAGCTTCCACCTGCCTGTTTCTTACTGGATCTCTTGTAAGACACTACCTGCCAATCATTTTGAATGAGTGAGGGCCCTGCCAGGCATGCTTGATACATAGGTTGATCTGCAATGATGTTCCAACTCTTAAGGGCAGTAAGCCCTTCTTCCAGGGTGGATACTAAAATAGTGACCCCATTATGGGTGATAGAGAGCGTAGCAGGGTACTTCCATTTATGGAGGATTTTGTGGTACCTCAAGGTTTTTGTGACTGTTAACAGGTTACGGCGACGTTATAATGTATGCCTGGAAAGATCCAGGCGCAGTCTGATGCTCACATACTGCTGTGGGATATTCTCTTGTTTGCGTGAGGCCTGGAGTACCCGGTCTTTTATGTGGTAAAAGTGCATCCTTAACAGGACATCTCTGGGGATGTCAGCAGGGAGAAAGGACGGTTTAGGGACTCTATGTATTCTGTCCACGAGAAGGTCATGTGCTGAAGCATCTGGCACCAATGTGGAGAATAGGTCTGGGCAATTGTAGGAGCTGGTTAGGAGGAATATAATCTGAGATTCCTCTCAGTTTGAGGTTGTTCCTCCTGGACCTGTCCTCTAAGTCGGCCATTTTATCCTTTAACCATGTAATGTCCTCCCCCTGGGCTGTATGGGCCTCCACCATCACATTATATGCTGAGGTGTATTCCTCCATTTTGTTTTCCACCTGATGTACTCTGTGGCCTATGGCTTGAACCTCCCTTTGGCACTCTGTTATCCCCCTAACCATGTCTGCTTGCAATGAGGAGCGTAATGACAGGAGCATGTCTTTTAATAAGGTATCTGAGACACGTCTGTCTGCGGTAGGGAATTCCCTGATAGGATCTCCTTCAGTACTGCTCTGGTGTGTGGGGTCGCTGTGAGGCCCGCTTACCTCCATACCCGGCGCGCTTCCTTGTCTGATGGGAGAGTCTCTCCGCGGCTTCGATTTGGCCGGACTTCTCGTGGAAGGGCTGGATGGGCTTGAGAAGGTCACGCTGGGCGGATTTGAGGAGCGGATAGAGGCGGATGCTGGTCCGATTCTGGCGCCGTTCATTTCGGGCCTGAGCTCCGGCCTGTTGTCTGCCGCGCCGCCGCCATTTTGTTGAGGACTGCGAGCAGCGTAATAGCTCGTCATTTTTTGCGGCTGTTGTGGATTTTTGCGGTGTCTAGGCATCCCCGACGTGTGCAGCGGGGCTCCACCTGACAGATGGTAGGTTTGTGGGTCGTAAGGTGTGCTGGTGGGCTCTGATGGCTGTGGATTATCTCCCGAGGCGAGCGGAGCTCCTGGATTACGCGTCCATCTTAGAGCTCGTTCGGCCACGCCCCATCATTGTCCACAGTTTCAGGGATCCCCCTCACCCTGATATTATTTCTGCGTCCACGGTTATCAAGGTCCTCAAGGTGGCGATTCATTTCAATAAAATGGTAGACGTGTGTCAGCAATCTTGTCTAGTCTGTGCAGCGCTTTATCTCTGTGTTTCCCCTGAACTTCCACTGCCTCCATTTTTCAGATAACACTAGTAGATTTGATTTTAAGTCTGTGATGGCTGCAGAGAATGTGGCTTTTATATCTGCTGCAAAGCCAGACATATCCGCGTATGTGAGGGGTTTATTGGAGCATGCTCTGCCCCTACCTGAGTCTTCCATAGCAGACTGCGAGTCCTCGCTGAGGTCCTCCTCCTCCAGCAGTGACCGTGCCATCTTGTGTCCCGCCATGTACTTCTGGATGAAGAGGAAGAAGCTGTCGATCGGTGGGTTTTGGAGTGGGGAGTCTGGTGCGTCAGTTTGCCCATCTCCCGGTCCAAGCGGGCTAGGTATTAAGCTGGCGGCTGTGTCTTTATGTGGAGCTCCGCTAGTGTGCAGCCATCCCGGTCACTTGCTAGCCCACGCCCCTTCCATGTTTTGTTTTTAACATGTTATGACAATAATGTGAATTTTAAAAGAAAAATAAATGTTAATTTTGTACTAGCAATGCTACAGATGTGCCTCTAAAGTCCATGTTTTCTTCTATACTCCCACAAAAGCTTATGGCTCCAAAATGCTGATAAAACCTAGAATAGCAGTTTTTTGGCGGTTTTACATTATCAGAGTTAGAGTGTTTTTACAGCTGAAATACATAACAACCTATGTGTGCATGAGGCTTATGTTATAACCCTTGTATTTTTTTTTTTTTTTTTGACTACACTTGGGCTTTAATATGATTATTGAAGTATCAAACAGAGGGACAGGACCTTACAGAGCCTGCTCTTTGGGATAAAAACTCCCCAACCCCACACATGAGAAGCTCTGAAGTTTGCCTGCAATCAGTAAAGAAGAGCTCAGATTTAGGGCTCATTCACACCAACCCACATGATAAAGAGCTATATTTTAGTCACAAAATGACACTTCCTTTAAGTCTGTGCCCCGCAGCGTGTTGCAAAACATTGCAGTGACATGTGGTGCATAGTAATGCAGCATGTCTGTATTTTTATGCAGCACACATTCACAGTGTGCTGTGGTGTGAACAGGGCACATTAAATACAAACCGTTTTCTATGTATTCTAGCACTGAGCCTATGTTAGGCTGCACAGACTGAACAAGGCCATAGGTAGTTTGTCTAGGCTGTTTAGCAGTGTTATAGCTTTTAATGAATTGCATTAGCATTTCACTTATTAGCTGGATTTGCTCTTTAGCAGTTCATTTAAGTGGGTCAGGTGGTACCTGTTGGCACTTGTGTACAGGAGACAAAAACCTTACATGTATGTAAACTATTAAAATGTTATAAAAGTTTTACCATTTTAAAGAGTAAGTGCATTTTCAGACAAAGTGCACTTAAATAATATGCTATCCTGACATTTCACATTCCAGATATGTGTCTGTTGTACCATATATCTGTTTTAAAATGTATCCTGTTTACATTGCTTACTTTGTGTAAAATTCCTGGTATTCCTGCCAGCTCCCCTGCGTTCCTGTCTCAAACTGGCCACGCTATGTATGAGAGCACATCCATCCCAGCGTAGTCAGTTTTCTGCGCATGCTGGGAGAACAGCCTGCCCTCTAATGGGCAGAGTTATGCTGACACCCAGCACAGCCATTCACTTGGAAAAGTATTTTTATATATATACATACACACACACACACACACACACACACACACACGTTTCGCCTTTCATTTCCATTTTAAACTGAATGGGTATTTGTGCACATAAACTTTACTCTTTCTCCCCCCTCCATCCAGCTAAAAGGAGGAGTTACAGAGCCAAATGAAGACTAGCATAGGTGTGGGTGTCCAGGGTAGGACCTCACTGGACAGCTCTTTTATTGGATACAGAATGTCAAAAAACAGGTTAGCATTAAAGTTTGCAAAATAAGGGAAACAAACCCAAAATGGAAGGAAGAGAAAACTTTATTAAGTAAAGTTTGACGTATTGCTAAGAACAATTTCCATCTTTATAAATGTTATATCTACATCTTGGCCATTACAAAAAGGCACTTAACATAATTCATATCAATATAAATGCACAAAAGCCAGCACAACAGAGTCATTTTATGGTTATACGTCCATCTCACAGCATGTAAGCAATTTTCAAGCCATGGAGATAAAACACCACATCACATTTACAGGCCTGTGGGTAGCTTTTTTTTTTTATTATTTTTTAGGGGATTTTAGGTTTGAAGAACTTCTACTAAAAACATTTCTCTGAAAATTACCCTGTATTTTGTCATAGGACATTGTGGGCGACTAGGACTCACAGGTATGTTGTTTCTTAAAAGAAAAATGTAGCAGGAAAGAGTGATGTCGTCCAGAGCAACCACTCAGATTCCACTACCATTATTTTAATGCTGGTTGGAAAGTCAAAGAGGATCTGAATAGACATTATGGGCAATGTATTTCCTCCACTAACTCAGTCCATCTGTAGGAGCGGAATAGACATTATGGGCAATACATTTCCACCTACTCAGCCCATCTGTCTGCTACAGTATTCTACTCAGAGAAATATGGAGGCTGCAATTGATGACCTCCTTGTGAACATACTAGTTGCCTGGTTGTCATGCTTCTGGCTTAATTACTTTCTTAGCCAGTCACTTGTTGTCATTCAGTTACTAAGTATGCAAATCAGATCAACATGTGAACATTTCTCTCATTGTAGGTTGCCTTAAGGTAATCAGTACCCCTACAATTAAAAATTCAGTGGTGAAGCATATGCTGGCATATATATATTGGACTTTAAAGAGACACTGTCACTTTGCCCTGAATGGAGCATGTGGGGACAATGTGGCTTCCTCCCATGTGACATTGCTCAGGTCTGGGGTGCAACCTCTAGGGCCCAAGATCTGTCTTGTAATGCAGGGGGTGATGTCATCACTTTCTAGGCTCTAGGCTCAGCTGGAAATGGGTATTTTTGTGGCACCTTTGATGGAGGAAAGGGGGAGTGCTAAAGAGGTAATCAGTGGGTCAGGGGAGCATCCTTTTATAGACACTATTACTTTGTCCTAAATGGAAAAAGTGAGTGTCTAATCAAAACAAACATACAACTCTGGACCTACTTTGGCCAATATGGAGGAGTCCTGTTTAATCTGTTTTTAATCTGGCTTTTCATTTTCATTTGGGAAGGCTAACCAGCATAAACATCAGTGACACAGTTGGAAATACAAGTGTAAGAATGTTATGGATCACAAAGTATACACACATCAGAAAACAGACCTGCAAATAAATGAGCATGTAGTATGAAAGTGCCATGATAGTTTGACTTTGCCATTGTAAGATTTTGGCATAGTAAAGGTGTTTTAGTTTTCTATATGCTAAAATTGTGCATGACCAAAAGATTCTTTAAATTAATTTTTAGTTACATTTATTTGTATAAAAACATAAATATACAAGAAACACGGTCTGTTATATGTACACAATAGTTTTACCTTTTAAAAGTATTTTGAATGTTAAATGTTCCTGTATTGGTTTTAAGTGTGCAATACTCTCCTTCTGTTGGTCGGTCTTAACTGCAAAAAACAATTCCCAATTTTTTTTTAAAAAGGGACCTCTGCGAAGTTTCATAAACTCCATTAAAGCACAAGCTACAACGGCTAGGGATGCCCTAAATAGGGATAACTGCTGGAAACACGCTTTTCATTATAAAAGTATTCCTGAGCAGATTTCTTGCATGTATTTTACACGTGTACGCAAGTACGAGGGTTCTTCAAAAGGTTTCCGCACTTTTTTTAACGCCAACAAATTCTAATTCTCAGAATGGAATTTTAAGCTCTTCAAATTATTATTTACAAGCAAACGCGTGTATTTGCGTGCACATGTGTAAAATAACATTTCTGTATTTTGTTTACTAGTTTATACGCCGCACATGTTTATGCGCCTGTGTGTACAGGCACAATGAAAACAATGGGCTGCGTTTAGATCAGTAAAAAGAAACCTAAAAACCTAAAGTATACCTAAAAACAGAGTTTTTAGGCAGCAGTGTGTAAGAGGCCTTAATGGAGTAAAACTTATGTAGGATAAAGCTTGATTTTCGAGAAATAGCAAAAAAACAATGATTATATTCAAAGTTTAGTAACCCAGAGCAACCAGATTTCACCTTTCATCAGTTTAGAGCAGCCATCGAAAGGTAACAGTTATTTGATATGGATTACCGTACTTTCGCTCCTTGCATTGTCAAAAATTTTTTGGAGGGTGCTCTAACCCAGTGGTTCTCAACCTCAGTCCTCAAGTAACTGCAACACCATGTTTGCAGGTTTTCCTTTATCTTGCACAGGTGCTTTAAATGAAATTCGATGTCTTGGTATTTTGGACAGTTATTTTATCTAAGAGAAATACCCAAAACACGCCCTGTTGGGGGTACGTGAGGACCAAGGTCAAGAACCACTGTTCTAACCAACATACCTCTACATTTATGATGATCCAGTTTACTGATCAGCACAATACCATCAAATGAAATGGTGTTCTATTTTGATTACATGGCGCAACCATTCATTTTGTCAAGTTGTGCAACTTCATCCAGCCACTTGTAACCAGCTTCAGATCATGAAATTGACCACACAGATTAAGGCAATCCACCACTGTTTTGAAATATAGCTTTTGTTAATTTAATAAATATTACACTTGGTTTCCAAAGCTCTCCTGGCAGTCTTATTAAGAAAATGCGTGCCCTTAATGTTGAAAATCCTAAGTGAACCAAGTGCTTTTTTCCCTCCCTATTCTCAAGGCTTGCAGTACGCATAAAAAATGTAGTAGTAGTAACAATCACTCACCAGACAAGGAGCACTGCACTGTCAGTGCTGACATCAGTAAAGGCTTTTATAATAGAGAGAGAAGAACTTGTGCTTGGAAAAAAGCACATTGAAGTAACAATTGTCCTCACTTAAACATTCTATGTAACTTTTCATCCGGTTTGGGGAAGGAGGAAGGTACCTGCTGTGTGCAGTTATAATTGCCTACACAGATTCCACTGCTTTGAAGTTCCTCCCTATGAATTCTCCCAACTATGCTGGCCAATGCATCAGCAGACCTTCCACTGAAGTTATGAACTTCAGCAGAAAGGTAAAGAGAGAGTAGAGGAAGAATCATGCTGCCAAAATTTTACAGTAAATGTTCACAGACAGGTGTATTTACACATGTAAGGTGCCCAGATCACCACACAGGCAAAAATTAACACTCTGGTGGGGAGTTCTACTTTTTAAAGTTAATTTGGTCACAGATCCATTTCAAGAATGTCAGTGTCAATAAACTTTGGATGCTGCAGCTGTATTGTTTTTATCTTAGTCTAATTATCTAAACAGAAGTATTTCTTATTCATGCTATTATAAATATTGACTGTGGCAAGAGAGATCATCCCCAATTTCATCAACATAACATGGTGTGAGCTGTACAAGCCTCCTTATAAGACACGAAACGATCAATTTCAATGAATACAGAATTTAATATTCAGTGCTGAATACAAAGTCATATCTTGGCATCATGAAATAAAAAAATAAATATTGTTAGTGTCCCTTTAATAATTTTTTAGCCATAGCCATCTTGCATATTACACTGACAACTCCAATGTGTTACAATACAGTTTGTTAATTTTGCTGTATCGACAATAAAAACAAAAATACATCTCATTAAACTACATTAGTATACTCCTACACTATGAATTGAGTGTTTTCTATAGGGGAAATGATCATGTATTTACAGAAATATAACAGTGAAAATGGCATTTACATCCAATATTTCAAAAAATACTTAAACACCCATTACATTTTATATTCTGCAAAATAAGAAATTATGAAGATTCAGTGCATACGCTAACAAATTTACTGTAAAATTATCCTATTTTTATACTTAGAATATTCTAATATATACATACACATTTTTATACAAAATTTGGTTTTGTACTGCAGACAGAAGAGGCCATAGCCTCAATCAATGGCATCGATAAGGAAAACAATAAAATAAACAGTCCCAGTAAATACACTTTACACTGCAAAACGTGTCTGATTGAGCTCAAATAAAAAAAAAAAGACTCATTAAAGGTAATTGATGATGTTGTGCTCCTGTACAACTGCATGTGAATCGGCTTAAGAATGCCAGTTTGAAAATTTTAAAATCTATGAAATTATTATGTAAACTACCACTGGATTACAAAAAGCTGAAAAGTTGCTAATCTTGTTTTACTGCAAAAGCATGCTAACCTTAATAAAACTGAGCATGCAAAACTAGGCTGTTCTTTTTTTTATAAAAGTTCCAAACCTTTTTAAGTTACAATACATCCAGAAAAACTAAATTTTAAACAGGAATATTTACAGAATATTTATATCTTGATCGTCAACTCATACTAAAAAACATAGTTTGATGGCATCAAGTCAAGCAGAGGTTGGCATAGAGTGGTACATGTACAGTGAACATTTCCATCCCTTTTTTTTACATAGAAGTGATTGGGCATGCTTGCATAAAGATGTTCACTAGCAACTAAAAATGATAGCTTTCTTTACACTAGGAATGACACATCAAATTTATGAATTATTAAAGCACCTTTTAATAAGCATCTATGCACGTCAGATAAGAATCTAGAAATAAATAAAAAAAAACAAAAAAAACCCAAGAAACCAGGAGAGCATTAGATGTGCACAGCTACTCCGTTTCTCCTCGAGTACATGTTTCCCCTGTGCCACATATTCCTGCTGGTAAGAACAAGAGGAAGTAATGCTCCTCTCCAGCGTTAAACCCAAGTTTTGCTAACTCCAGCCCTCAAGTACCCTTAAGGTTGTGTCTTTGGTGTTTTTCACTGGTCCAAAAATAGATTAAAAATGCATGCAAAATGGAAGAAGCCCACTAAAAATGGTTTGCTGTGTGATAGCTAAACACAAGATTAAAAGGTGGAATTCCAGTCTAACATGCTTAAAATACCCCCCTTCCAGTCACCTGATTCCCTCAGTGAGCGGCGGCTGCAGGGGAGAGGAAGAAGTGCTTAACAGCTGGGAATTCCAAGATTAGTGATGTCACTCAAAGGCTCCCATGTCTCAGCTGTTGTCAACGCTCCCGCCTATCCCCTGCAACCTTTGCTCACTAGGGGAAATGGAGGGGAGGGATCCTGTGACCAGGCCAGGACGGACAAAACTTTGGTAAGTATACACTTTACTTATTATACACCTTTACGGTTAATTTGCATGTGGAAAAGCGAGTCAGCACTATGTCATATATGCCAGTTGTTTCAGGGCACCTTTATACACATGGTTTGGGAATGTCCAAAAATCAGGCCACTTTGGTCTCAGGTAACGGAGTTTATGGCAGATCACTTTGGATTCCCAAACATCTGTAACCCCCTTCTGTGTCTCTTAGGGGCTATTAATGATGAGAAAAATGTAACAAAACAGTTTATCAGACTCATCCGTTTCTATGTGCGAAAGCCAATTGCTATAAGATGGATTTATACGGAGACTTTTACTCTTGCAATGTGAGAAAAACTAGTGAATGCAGACCCTACCCTTTATAAGATGACGTATGAGCATGGATATGCCCTAAAAAATGTACCAAATCTAGTTCCGGTGGAAGGACTCTCCAGCTTTCTGGGAGGACTTACAGGAAGGTTGAGCATCTGAGGAACTATAGGTTGAGGATGCTTTGTCCTGGTGGATTGTCCAGGTGTCTGTGGGGTGGAAGAAAATGGGGCCCGGGGCTCCCTTGCAGATGGTGTGATGAATACAGGAAAACACTCCAAAAGGTTCTGTATGCAGTACTGTTTTTTTTTGTTTTTTTTTTAGAGAGGTTAGGCAGGATAGGTAGAAGGAGGAGGTGGGAACATTTTTAAGCATAGATCGTGTTAGGCTGGAATTCCACTTTAAGGATCATCTCTACTCTCTTCCCTAGTTCTTGTCAGGCCAGAGGGGGGATCAGCAATCTTGATAAAGTTTTCACTGGTACTTTAGGCAGAACAGGGGTAAGTCACCACTAGCTACGGTCAATGCCGTTATACATGAAATCAAAACATTTTTCGAAGTATGGATAAGCTAGTTTAGTGTATTTGCAAATAAGGCAGCATTCTAAATAAACTATTCTTACATATGGATTTCAAAATCTCATGTCGACTTTACTTCCTCTTAAGAAGTCAAACAGCAAAATCCCAGCAACCAAATTAATCAAAACTAATTGATAAGAAGACATCAGTAAACTGAATTTAGAGCTTGTTAGTATGAAATCCAAATTTGCTTGCTATAGATTTCTGTGCCATTGCTCCTTACATTACCAAAATAAGTCTTAATTTAACCATCGCTAATACAACATTTTACTCAATTCCCTTTTTGGTTTACACTAGCAGTGATTTTGACTCTCTCCAGAATACAGCTATAGAGGGCTCATCGGAATGATAAAGTTGCTGTAAGATATTTCTAAAATACTCAAACTTCAAATACAACTTAAGTTTTAAAGTAATTAAAACAATATTTTGACTAACACTGACACTTTCCAACATTTGAACAGCTCTATATTTTACACCATATTTCCTAACTTTAATTACAGCAGAGATTATGGAATGCAAAAGTTTGCTTTTACCTTTGTTTAAAAGGCTAACATATAACTGTTTGTTTCAGGGAACATTTGTTTTAATATGAACCCCAGGCAAGGCAATAAGCCATTTCCTTAATATAGCCCTGTTTGCTCTATGCATTTTTATAGAAACAAATAAAAAATTATGGAAGAGCATCTTTTGGTAGGACATTGTTGTTTATATCTGAGCCAAACAGGGGACAACTGGTCCTATGATGATTTGCCAGGTCACCAGAGGCATGTCTGTTTGTTTTGGGAGGCTACAGTGCTGCACACCATGCCCCTCTCCTAGGCAGCAGCATACCAATTCCTATCTGTCAAATAATATATGAGAATGGACTGGCAGACAGAAGTTATTTACTGTGCTGCGGCTACTAGCACTATCCTTATGATGCAGGGCACCCATGTTAGCAGCAGGGTTTTTCCTGTGTCAGTGTATAAACATTAAAACATTAAAAAAGGATCATCATTACAGCCACGTGACTGGCATTTCTTTATGTTGGAAGAGTCAAGTGTTGCACAATGTGGCAGCCTAAAATATTTTAAATTACACTACAATGTACACCCTATAAAGTAGAATCAATCAGGGTTTTCACAATGCATCTGACGCTCATCAGTTCAAATAACCAAAGATGTCTTCCATTCAGCAGATTCTTTAAAATGAAGGGGAATGCACTGGAGAACCCTTTAAAACAAATTATGCTGTAATTGGTGCAGTATTAATAACTGCAAAATATGGGAATGGTTAGCCAAGCACTTACGGTTCCTTAACTGTTGAGCTTAAAATACAATTTTAGCCTCCTAATTGGAGAGAGCTTAGTGGGTGTGAAGAATGCCATTTGTGTATGGCCCAATTGTGATAAATATTTTCTTTGTATAGACAAATAATGTTTAATTACATTTAAAACTTAATACAAAAAACAATTATGGGCAATCTTGATAATCAGTGCCACAATATGAATATCTAACACACAATTAATGCCACACAACAAATAATAATAAAACTAATACATATGTAGGGTGGACATTCAGTTATTGTTAAATGCATTGATAGTAGATCTTAAGACCAGAATATCCAAAATCCTTTCTGCACTATTCACTCATAAAATAACATCATCATTTTAAGGCACTTGGAGGTATCAATTAGAACACTGTATAGTTAAATTAGTCATTTTAGCGCCATTCCTTGTAGTGCAACAATAGGGGAACGTCAATTACTGCCGATTTGAGAAATACTACTGCAAATATGCACATTTATTTCCTTGTGAAATACTTTGCAGATCAGCAAATCCAAAAGCTAAAATTGGCTTTAGGTTTGTACATAGAAAGCAGTTTTTAACTTTTTTTTTTTTAAGCCTTATATATCTGTCTGTTGGGCTTAGTGAGTCATTAATATTGTAAGTGCTAGTAAATATGACAATTGGAAAAAAATTCCTGTAAACACATAAAAAGTTTAATTTAAATTTGTCATCGCTGTAGGCAGGTTATTTCACAACTTATTTTAGGAAAAACAATTTAAAAATTACAGTATAGTAGTTAGGCCGGCCATACAAGGTGCAAATTTCTTTCCTGCAGCCATGGGTTGCAGGAAAGAAATTCACACAATTCCCACATCAACACAGACAGTGCTGACAGGGCAATCTCTCCTTCAGGGGAAGGCCGTGATTATTGCTAGCGGCTATAGCAGCCACTAGCAATAATCATAAGTGAATCCGGCAGGCTGGATGTACCCAAATTAATCGATCAACTTGATATATTCAGCCTGCCCATTAATGGTTCGAACCATGCCTGGCTGGCCTTAGTGTAGGTGAAGACACACCGTTATATGTAGCCTACATTGCCTAGTGTTTATCATCTTTTTTAATAAGGAGAACTTATTGTTCTCAACTCCAGCTCAGAAATCATTACAGGTCTTCTCTCCCCACCCCCCCACTCTCTGACAGTAAAAGGAGAAGCAGCAGACTGATGAACTTATCTCTCTGTCACTACTCTGCTCTTGCCTCCTATTGACATGCTCCTTATATTGCAGCACAACTGACTGGCTCCTTGTGTTGCTTCACCTTCCCTTAGTCTAAGCTTAACTGTACAGGGGGCTGCAAGAGGCTAATACCAGGTCAAATTCTGGTAATAACACTGTTTGCATTAAAAAAAATACATTTAGAGAGGTGTTAAATACAGAACTGTATTAATGTGTGTCTTTTATATCAGCACAAAGTTCAGCTTTAAAATCTTGAAACACAAACATTAGAAAGGCTCTGAAAAATTGTTACATGCAGATGGATTCTTTTGTCATGTATTTTGTCATGTATCTGAAAAATTGTTACATGCAGATGGATTCTTTTGTCATGTATTGTATTTATTAATATTGTAATCTTCATTCACTCTTGATTGGAATTTTTAATACTGTAGACCATATTCATTTTCAAATCTAGATCTAAATTGCAAGATGCAATAACGACACCTAGTAAAATTCCTAATGGTTTAGACAGTGTTTTACTTTAAATGAAAAGCAAACTGCAGCTTCAAGCTATTTTGTGAGCAAACACAGACAAGTCCTTGTAAATTTCTCAGTCACACTACAAACAATTGCATGGTGCTTGTTTTGAAAAATTGTGTAAATTATTTTAGTGCTTATCTTACTGGAACAGTAACATATAGCAAAAGATACAGTAGACTACATGTTGGATTACTGAGGAGAAAACGTGATCTAAATTATCTTTAAATAACAGATACTTTGTAATTAAGATTAATAGCCACTTGTCATTATTTAATCTGCCCAGATCTTAAAAAAATACTGTAGCTCTATACAAATGGTATGTATACGTGACATTAATAATTTGATTTTATGAATTGGTATCAAGAAAGAAAGAGTTAGAGGTGCTATTGTGCTTGCTTGGCATTCACTTCCCGTCTCAATTCTAATGTACAGAAAAGTTTGCCATAGTCTGTTTCTCAGTGTGTCAGGTTTCATTAAAGCACATTTTCTGTTACCTTACAGCACGAATGAAAAAAAAAAAAGAAGTGTTTTAAACACAGTGGATAACATAATTCACCCTGTCAAAATGAAAACGTAAAAATGAAAATATTATTTAGTGTTATCCACTCAACATTTTCTAGTCCACTTTGTTTCATCAATTAGTACAGAAGTCTGCAAATCTTGCACACATACCAGATAGTTACAACAACTCTGATGATATCGCATTTCTCCACTTTGCCTTTTTGGACTTGGTTATTAAAATAAGAAAAGGAAATTTAAAATGGTCTTCATTATCCTATAATTAAGCATTAAGACAGTTTTAGATTTTTTTTTCCTCTGACAGTTTAGGAAAGAGGCCGCAAAATGAATTACTTACACAGAATTTAGGAGAAAATATATGCTGCATATAATAACATTTCTTCTGCTACCTAAATAAATAATACATTTGATCAGCTTGACTGTATATACCACTCAAGCATGGAACCGACATGAGTAATTGAAGTTCACAGCATGTTGCAGTATAACTAGCTACCAGAGGGCAACATTACTTCAAATTCTTTCCCATTTGCAATAATTCCATTGTTGGAACAATGGTTACTGGGCACATCCACTGAAGCTGCCAGGGAAGAGGTTTGGTTGGGTACTTTGGTTGGTGGAACAGGAGATGCTGGGGACTGGGCTAGACCTGGTTTTTTTGGAGGAATAGGTGGAGGGTTTCCTCTTTCCACTCTGGAAAAGGTAGGCGACTTTATCCCTGGAGATACTGGACTGAGAGGACCAGACACTTTCAGAGGGTTTGGAGAGTGGCTACCATCATTCTTCTGATTGGAGGCATTGGCAAGGGTTCTGTAATCTGTGCCAAATGGTGAGCTGTTGGGAGGTACAGGTTTGCTGGAGGTCTGCTGGCTGGTGAAACGCGACAACACCTGGGTGACGGTATTGCGGGCAAGTTGCTTGGCAGCAGAATTATCTGCCAATGTTGGGGACAAATCTCTAGAAGGAGGACTCTGCATTCCAGAAACATGCTGCTCTTGCTCAGATTGAGACTGAAACTTGTGGCGGGCAGCATGAAATCGCTGGTTGATTCCTACTTGATATGATGACTGATAGCCTGGACTACTAGAGCCTCCAATGAGACGCCTTGAGAGAACAGGTGAAGAACAAGGGGACGATGTTAAGGAGGAAGCTGCTGTACTGCTAGGGGAAGACGAAGCTCCGCTAGAAGGAGCATGTCCTAACATATGTAAGGGAGACTCTACTCTGACAGGTGAACTTCCATTTTCAGACAAATTATCATGACTTGCCACTTTCTCTTTCAGGCTATCCCCTACATTCAACTTTAAACTATGTTCACTGTTTTGGCCAGTTGTGTTAGAATGTCCATTTAATTTTGAATATGGCTGAGGAATTTTACTAGGTGTTGACAGAGAAACATGGGCTTTTGCTGAACCATCAGTAACACTTTTTTCATGTGCTACACTCCCTGTCTGGCAAGATACTGATGTGAGCTGTAGCTTTTCTGTTGATACACCAATAGACATCGATTCAGTGTCCTGGGAAACAGATTCTTTGACTTCACCATCAGCTTTCAGGTTTTTTAAGGTTTTCTTTAACAACTCAAGCTCTTCTTTCAGGGCTTTGGTCCGATTTTCTTCTCGATTCAGCTTGGCTTTGAGCTGTTCCCTTTCAATGTCAAACTCTGAAAGCTGTTTTTCCACCTGTGCTTCCATCTGTAAGCTACGCTTCTTTTCTTGGGCTAGGTCTTCTTCAAGCTGAGTAACCTTGCACCTCACTTTTTCCAGTTTCAAGTTAACATCTTCAACCCTCTGTCCTTCTTCTACTGCTCTGTTGTTGGCCTTTGTACATTCTTTCATTAAAACCGAAGACAGTTTCTTGTGTCGAGCTTTCTCCTCTTCTAACTGAGCAGAAAGTTTCTTCTGTTCCTTCTCAAGTTTTTTAACTTGTGATTTTTCAAATTCCAGCTGTAAATCATAAGCAAAAGAGCAACAAAAAATGGTTTAGTTTATAGACTCCCTGTTCCTGAAAAAGAACATACACATCATCGCTGGCAAAAAAAAAAAAACACACACACAACTCGTAGCATTAAAATTGAGAAAATAATCAAGACCTCTCAACCAGGGACTGATGGACTTTAAAGTTACTATGATAAGTTGAACTTGGAAGCTATACAATTTTCTTGTTTTATCCCTTTGTTGGGGTTGTTCCTGTTTTGCCATATATAATGTAACCATCTCATTGTTTACCTAATCTGTCTGTTAAAATTATTTTTTAAATAAAACCCTTTGTAAAAGAAACTTGAGAAAAGAAAATTAAAACTAAACCTTTTTTTTTAAATAAAATTAAAGTTTGCATTATTGTACCTATAGCTAACACCCGGGTTCCATAGTTTCCATTCTCTTCGAAAACTGGAGTTGGAGCTGTATATAAATACTTAGACTGCTACTCAGTGTGCCTACGAGATCTAAACATGAAAGACAGACCGAGGTTGATGGTTTGAGGAGAGAGACATTGCTGACAGTATATGCTGATGAGCATGACCAGATTACTAAGTTTTTTCAAATGTACAGAGAAGACAAGTTTAACATTCTCAAAGTTTGCATTGAAAAAGGTGCGTTTATCCCACTGCATAAATGATGAAGGTATGGAGAGTATCTGAGAGGAAACACAGCAATGAGAAGTCTGAGGTCTGCTGCCCATTTGTATCCAGGGATTTAGTGACCCCAATATGAGTGAGGGTTCTGGGAAGACCTCTTTGGCCCATATACAAAATTATGTGACCTCTGCACCTTCCCCTGCAAAACTGACTGGATAGTGAATTGTGCTGGTATGTTAAAAACACTACTGTAATTTAATTTACTGTACATATGATTGTTAAAAAGGATTACATATATTTGGAGAAATTACATATAATTAGATAATTTTTTGATGCAGCAACATACGATTCGAGATGCAGCGCACTTCAATATAAATGCTAACCCAACGCATCTTGCCAGTGCACACTAATGCAAGGTGTTTTAGTAGAATACAAGACACAGATGTGAACCATTTGCGTATAGTAGTATGGTGCGTTAAAAGCCAATGCAACACAAAGCATAGTCTCTCAATGAGCTCTCAACATAAAATCTAAGAAGCAGATGCAACCTGACATAAAGCAACTCGCTAAAATTTTACAAAGGTACTCTTACCTGCTGAGCCAGCCTCTCCCGTTCTTTCTCTAGCATGTACGTGACATCATCCCCATCAGCAGCATCTTGAGCATGTCGTCTCCTTTCTTCTTCCAAGTCCAGGATGACCTATACAACATAATATAGATGGTATAGGAATGTGTGTAGCTCACTAAATTAGATAGGCCAATCAATAATTTATGTAATGTATAGATGAGGTTCCTAATTCTCACACCCACCATGGATACATAAATCTTCATGGCCAGAACTGTTAATGTTTTTCAATTTACTTTGAACACACACACAAAAAAAAAAAAAAAAAACTACATACACAACATTTTAGTTTTTGAACTTTTGTAAATAATTTTGTTGGCGTCCATTGAGGAACACAGGATTGCAGTTGCCATTACATGGGAGTTAAAGCGGTTGTGTACCTTTTTTTTTTTTTTTTTTTTAACTTTTACCTACAGGTAAGCCTATAATAAGGCTTACCTGTAGGTAAAAAAAAATATCTCCTAAACCTGTACAGTTTAGGAGATATTCCCCTCGCAATGAGCCGCTGACTGCAGCGGCGCATGCGCACAGGGGATTCTTGGCTGAAAGCCAGGCAGCCGCCGGACTTTGCCGTAAAAAAAAAGTCTCCTGCGTGCAGGCGCGGGAGTGACAACATCGCGGCTCCGGCCACTCACAGCGCCGGAGCTGCGATACCCGGAAGGCACACCGAGGGAGCTTGGCGTGGACCTGAAATGTCAGCTCCCTCGGCGTGGACCGGGTGAGATGTCAGCGCCTCGTTCTAAGGTAAGTATCTCATAATGAGCTAGTATGCAGTGCATACTAGCTCATTATGCCTTTTCCCTTACAGGTGTAGGGGAAAAAAAAAAAAAAAAAAAAAAAAAGACAGCGGGTTTACTACCGCTTTAAGCTTCAAATTTTTTGACATTGGCAAAACAAATACCTTTAGGACAGCATATATATAACCCCGCCTGCAACCATCATGCCTCAGTTTTGTGAGAGGGCAGTACATAAGCCCAAAATCATAGAGAAGGGAACTTTTAAAACTGTAGCAGCTGCACGCTGCAACCAATCAGCTCCTATTTTTTGTTTTCAAAGCTTAACTGAACAAGCTGAAGATAGAAGCTGATTTGTTGCCATGTACAACTGCTCCAGATTTTTGCTGCTCCAGTGTAGATGAATTACCTCCAAAATGAATAATGAATAGTCTAACTTGGGATATCCAAAAGCAGTACAACTTAAGGGTGGGCAAAGTCACTAGGAAAACAGGTGTGGAAGTTATTAGTATCAATGCACAAATATAGGCTTAAGCCCTGTACACACGATCGGACTTTCTGACAACAAAACCATGGAATTTTGTCCGAAAAGTGTTGGCTCAAACTTGTCTTGCATGCACATGGTCACACAAATGTTGGCCAACAATTACGAACTAAGTGACATATTACGTGGTTTTTCAGCTCTTTAGCGCCACCCTTTGGGCTCCTTCTGCTAATGTCGTGTTAGTAGAAGTTTGGTGAGCGTTGATTCGCACTTTTCTTTTCACGTTTTTCATTTAGTGCTTTTCAGTTTGCGCTTTTCACTTCGTGCTTTTCAGTTTGTTTCTGAGCGGCCGTTCGTCAACCAGACAAGTTGCGGAATTGGAGGAGAGAACGTGTTACTTATTATTGGCCTTGGAGTTATTGCTTTGACATGTTTTTTTTTGGTTGAATAATTATTTGATTTGGTATATTTTTGGATGCACTTTTTGGTTAAGTTCTATTGGCAGATAGCATGTCTAATTTTTTTTTTTTTTAAATGCATAATAAAAAAAAAAATTGTGGAGAATAATACTTGGCTATGTGTTTTACTTTAAATAACAGTTTGGGAGTAGGCAGTTACATTTTAAAAAATACAATGTAAAATTGACAAGGGACTCCAACATAGTTGTATCTTTGATCTTATAAACTACAGGATAATAGTGTTGTGGTAACTTGCACAAATAAAAAAAAAAAAAAAAAACAATAATAATATTCTTGATATCACTAGAAAAAAAAAAGAAAATATGAAAATATGTTTGGAATAACTCCATCAGTTTTAGCAGCAAAGCAACTTCATTATTATCCCATTAAGGAAGAAGATTATTGTGCGCTGCATTTGGAGATTTCATAATTTGCCACGTCACGAATGTTAATTCTCCATTACGAATGCTAGTTTACAAGACCGACTGCCTTTGCTTCCGAGCATGCGTGTTTTTACTTTGGACTTTTGTCCGACAGACTTGTGTACACATGATCGGAAAATCACACAACACACATTTGTTGGCGGAAAATTTGAAGACATGCTAGTCAACATTTGTTGCCGGAAAGGCCGACAACAAATGTCCGATGGAGCATACACACGGTCGTATTTTCCGCCAACAGCCTGACATCCAACATTTCCCGGCGGAAAATCCGATCGTGTGTACGGGGCATGCATTAAAAAGGGGATCAACTCCAGGGATAAAGCAATAATTCTCCCACGCTACAAGACTGATCCGGCCTCATCTGGAGTATGCTGTTCAGTTCTCAGGAAGGATGTACTGGAAATGGAGAAAGTACAAAGGGGGGCAACAAAGCTAATAAAAGGGTCTGGAGGATATTAGTTATAAAAAAAGGTTGCGAGCACTGAACTTGTTCTCTCTGGAGAAGAGATATTTGAGGGGATATGATTTCAATTTACAAATACTGTACTGGTGACCCCACAATAGGGGTAAAACTTTTTCACGGAAGGGAGTTTAACAAGACATGTGGACACTCATTAAAATTAGAAGAAAAGAGGTTTAACCCTAAACTAAGTAGAGGGCTCTTTACTGTAAGAGCAGCCAGGATGTGGAATTCCCTTCCACAGCCGATGGTCTCAGCGGGGGGGCATCGATAGTTTCAAAAAACATTAGCTAAGCATCTAAACGACTAACATACAGGGATATACAATGTAATACAGATTTAGAATCACACACACATAGGTAGGACTTGATGGACTTGTGTCTTTTTTCAACCTCACCTACTGTGTAACTATGTAACGTTGCCAAGGGGAGACATCTAGGTGTTCTGGATCAGGACAGAAACACCAAGAGGAAAATGGTACATGAAAGAGCAATGAGCTTTTACCAACAATGTGGAGGACAATTATTGAAAGATTATTGATAACTGTTGTTAAAGAGGAAGTAAACCCTGATGGGTTTTACTTCTTTGTTTCCCTGCAAAGGTAAAGCATAATGGGCTACTATGCATCGCATAGTAGCCCATTATGTGTCACTTACCTGACACAGAAGCCTGCGATGTTCCCAATGTCCCCGCTGGCTGGCATCATCCATATTCACCCCTCTTCCTTCCGGGGCCGTGAACTCCGGCTCTGTGACTGGCCGGAGTCGCGGGAGCCACCAGTCACGGCATGAGCCCAGCATGCCCTCTCTAAAGTGCGCATGCGCCAAATACATCGGCGCATGCGCAGAACAACTCATTGTACGGGGAATTGTAAATATCTCCTAAACCGTGTAGGTTTAGGAGATATTACAAGCACCTACAGGTAAGCCTTTATCTAGGCTTACCTGTAGGTGAAAGTGGTTGTAAATGGTTTACAACCACTTTAAAGACCATCTGTTTGGTCAAGCCAACTTGATTCAAATTAAGCTGCTCAAAAAAATAAAAAAGAATCACCTCCAAAAAAGGAGGGGGGTCTTAAGACAAATCCAACTACATAGAAAATAGAAGGAGCACTTGACTAAAAGGTCTTTTATTACATTTTATTTTCATTAAATTATCAATAAAATAGAAAGCCAATGGGTTTAAGGGGTTAAGTCACTCCCTCTTCATCACAACACAGGTTGAACTGGATGGACTATTGTCTTTATTCAACCTTACCAACTATGTAACTATGTAAGGATGGCTAGCACATTGTATAATCTGTAAATGTAGCTACATATTACATTTCTGCCACTGTCAACATGTGGAGTCTCTTTTAATAGACCATGTAATAAAACATTCCTTTGGATTCTTTGACATTTGGTGTGGTGCTTCTTCTGTTCCCTGCTTAGTTAGATTGGGCAATGTTAGGCTGCCAGTGTGTCACTGTACCTTTAAAGCCATATTAAACCCAAAAACAAAAATGCTATATATCGCAGCTTACCAATCCTTAGATGTGAGGATGTGTCTTTTTTTCCCCTCACCTTTCCCTTTATTTCACTTGATGATCCATCCAGTAACACACTTCCTGTCTTAGGGTGTTTGCATTCTGGATAAAGTAGTAAAGCAGACACCTTTAGACATCAGCCCTGTCAGTCTGGGGAAGGGTAGCGTTAAAAGAAAAGTATGGGGATATACTGTTTTTTTTTTTTGACTCATACTTACCTAGGTGGATGCAGTATCGGTCCGCCGATGGCTCTAACACTGAGAACCGAGCACTCAAAAACCATCGATCACTCGGTTCTCAGAGCTCTCTGCTCTGACCCCCTGAGAGGCTGAGCCAGGTGCCGGTCCAGGCATATGGGCTGATCCCGACTAGATGGTTGCGATTCTTCCCGAGCCTGGAACGGCTCTGTGACGTCAGCTGACAATGGGCTTCAGAGGGTCTGCTCAAAATGGGTCACAGGAATGCAGAACGAAATGCACTCCAGTGATCCACATGAGACGTGCAGCCACAAGCTTAAAATGAAACTAGCACATTTAGATAAACTTGACTAACAAACTGAAGCTGAACTCCATTTAACACTTTAACCGCTTCAGCCCCGGAAGATTTTACCCCCTTTCTGACCAGAGTACTTTTTGCAATTCGGCACTGCCACAAATTTTCCCACAAATAGAGCTTACTTTTGGTGCTATTTGAACACTTCTGCGGCTTTTATTTTTTGTGCGATAAATAAAATAGCAATATTTTTTTACTTTTTGCTATAATAAATATCCCCCAAAAATATATATAAAAAAAACAAATTTTTTCCTCAGTTTAGGCCGATATGTATTCTTCTACATATTTTTGGTTAAAAAAAAATAAAAATAAAAAAAATCGCAATAAGCCTATATTGGTTGGTTTGCGCAAAAGTTAAAGTGTCTACAAAATAGGGGATAGTTTAATGGCATTTTTATTATTAATTTTTTTTTTCACTAGTAATGACGGCGATCTGTGATTTTTATCGTGACTGCGACATTAAGGCGGACACATCAGACACTATTTTGGGACCATTGTCATTTATACAGCGATCAGTGCTTTAAAAATGCACTAATTACTGTGTAAATGACACTGGCAGGGAAGGGGTTAAACACTAGGGGGCGATCAAGGGGATAAGTGTGTCCTAGGGAGTGATTCTAACTGTGGGGGGGATGGGCTTCAACACACATGACAGCGATCACTGCTCCCGATGTGATCCCTGTCATGTCACAAGGCAGAACGGGGAAATGCCTTGTTTACATTACCCGTTCTGCGACTCTGTGACACGATCGCCGGGAGACTGGTGGAAATCGAGTCCACCAGTCCCGCGCTCATGGTCACTCTGTATGTGGCGGGCACCCACTAGCCCCGCCAATTGAAGGGGATGTACAGGTACGCCCATTTGCCCAACGCTGCCATTATGCTGACGTATATCGGCGTGCAGTGGTCGGCAAATGGTTAAGGCCTCATGTACACTGCTGCTAAACGGATGTTTAGGAGCAGTTGGGCATTTTTTCAGCTGCCCTTGAACTCTTCTATGTTATCTTATCAGTACATGTACACAGGGTCGTTTATAGTAATTTCTAGGCAGTTGAATTTAGAAGCATTTTTTGGAACGCAAAAAAATGGGTTCAGATGGATATTCAGAGGCATTTAGAACGCCAAATGCCTGTAACAGCCTGTAAATGCTGCTAAACGCGAGTTACCATTTCGAGTTTCGTTTAAAGATGTTTTTCATTTTTACAAAAAAAAAAAAAACGTGGCTAAACACGGCATGTAAACGCAGCTAAATGGATGTTTTTAGACACTGGTTTCTAGCTGTCAATTTAAATCGTTCAGGAGAGGTTAAACAATGTCCCGTGTACATGAAGCCTAAAAGTGTAAACAGTGCAAACTGTATTTTTTATTTTGGAATGAAGGTTTTACATAAATAAAATAAAAGCTGACCATTGTACACACCCTTGTCAGTGTTAAATAGTTTTTCTTAATCCTCTAACTGCTACTTTGTTTGGTTGTTTGATTAGCTTGGTTGGTAAAGTAAGTTGAAAAAAAAAAAAAAGATTTTCTGGCTGGATCACTAGGTAAACACAAACGAAAAATGCCTTAAAAAAGAAAACGAATGCAACCATCACATCTAAGAATTGGTGATCTGCAATAAATACATTTTTGTTTTCAGATTTAAAACTGCCTTAAGGAGGAAGAGGCTATCTCCAAGGAATACCTGTTTTCAATGAATTTACTGCTATTTATGTCCCAAGTTGGAAGTTCTGTTAGATTATAATTAAAGAGCACACTATGCAGAGGGGCTTTAGTGTGGCATTAGATATATTTGCAACCATATGCAACAAAAACCTTTGTTTTTTTAAATGCAAATTGTTGGAACAGTAGGGTCTGCAAGGTCACTAATAACGTGAGATCAACTAAACATTGTCAACATACAGTGCAGAGGTATACCATTAACGGTTTCTAGTTATTTTATACATTTTTGTTTAAATACTTGCTTTTTAAATCAAATAAAATGTACACTTTGCCGCATTAAAGCAAATTTGTATCATCGCAAAATTACTATAAACAGTCAAAATAATGGAAAATGTAGACAATTATGTGTACATCTTTTAAATGTGTATTACGTGTGTGCATGCAATAAAATAAGCTTCAAAACACCAGAGGGAGCTCTAGTAGCAAAGACTACAATCTATAACACTACAAAAGAGGGATAGTGTGCTACATCATACGATATACAGCTTTTGTTCCTTGCATCTAACTGTAAGAAGTCAGATGAGGCAACTGCTCTATTTGTTCCAGGGTCCTAGACCATTTAATTTCATAACTGTATTTGATGCTCTAGCACAAAATAAACTTTTAGGATTAACATCTTAAATTATATTTATTGTAGGGTTTAAAAGACCTGGAAAATTTGGCATATTTCAGCACGTTATTTTTACACAGAGAAGAATGAGCAAACTTTTTATTGTTAGAACCACCACAATGCACAAACACACCAAGCATATGGTCTATGACTGTGTTCATCTTTCCAAAACAATAGCGATCACTAGGACACATTCTGTGGGCAGGCTTACCAGGGTTCATATCGTAAAGGGGTTGTAAAGGCAGAAGTGATTTTTATCTTAATACATGAAGATAAAAAGCCTTCTGTGCGCAGCAGCCCCCCTCATACTTACCTAAGCCCCATCTAGATCCAGCGATGTTGTAGGAGGGTCTCGGCTGCCCGAAACCCCCTTCCTCATTGGCTGAGACAGCAGCGCGGGGGCCAATGGCTCCCGCTGCTGTCAAAGTCAGTCAGCCAGCCAATAGGGAGAGAGGGGGGGGGGGGCCCCAACTCCAAGTCTGAATGGACACAGGGAGCTGCAGTTTGGCAGACCCATAGCAAGCTGCTTGCTGCGGGGGCCCTCAACAGGAGGGAGGGGCCATGAGCACCGAAGAGGAAGATCCGGGCTGCTCTGTGCAAATCCATTGCACAGAGCAGGTATGACATTTTTTTTTTTAGTTAAAAATAACAAACGAGACTTTAGTATCACTTTATTATTGTTCTTGAGAAGACTCTCCTTATGCAGGTGTATTCAAGTTGTCTAGCACTATAAATAAAAATCACAAAATATTACCAGATTGGCTTAGAAGTTATTAAGTTAGGTTAAAAAGTGGAGTACTGTTCTTTTTTTTAAACTGCACTAATAGTAACATTTTCAGCTTTTGGGTTATATCCATTTCTTCCAAGATCCAAGCAGTACTGATAAGAAAGATTAGCAAAATGTTAAGGACAATAATCTCTGAAAAAAAAGCCCCACAAACAGTACTCAACTCTTTTGCAAGTGCACTAAAACTAATACAATCACCTTTAGTAAAATGTGGAAAATCCCTTTAAACGAATAGTAGAGATGGGCCCACAGCTCAGATTCTGCTTAAAGTGGAACGTTGCCTAAAAACAATATCTATCTGCTATCTGTGTAGAGGACCAGAGGTGGGGGTGGGGTAGAGAGGAGGGACAATGTTTTTGAGGGTGAAAATCCACTTTAAGTCAGGCATATGAAATACAGTATTGCATATGAAGATCATATCCAATATACACACACACACATACAGTGAATATAGAAAGTCTACACACCCCTGTTAAAATGTCAGGTTTCTGTGATGTAAAAAAAAAAAAAAATGACAAGTCATTTCAGAACTTTTTCCACCTTTATTGTGACCTATAAACTGTACAACTCAGTTGAAAGACAAACAGAAATCTTTTAGGCGGGGTATAAAATAAAAAACTGAAACAGCGTGCTTGCATAAGTGTGCACACCCTCTTATAACTGGGGATGTAGCTGTGTTCAAAATTAAGCAATCACATTCAAAATCATGGTAGCCTCCCTGATGGTTTTCCCGAGTGTGGCTCGGGGTTAAAATTCAGTCCCATTAGCGGTAACCCCGAGCCACACTCGGGATTACATTGCAGGATCCTGGTGCCACGTTACTTACCTTGTCCCCAGGATCCTGCGATGTCCCCCGCAGTGTCCGTGGGTTCTGTCTCCTCCGAAGCCTCTCCGTTCCCTGCGAGCGTCGTGACGCACGGGGGCGGAGCCTGGCGGCAAATTAAAAAAATGTAAAAATCATAACACATACAGTACTGTAATCTTACAGATTACAGTACTGTATGAAATTATTTCACATCCCTTTTGTCCCCAGTGCTTTGGCCCATGCCCTGCATGCAGTTTTATGTTATATATACTGTTCTTTCTGCCTGGAAACTGGAGATTGTCCATAGCAACCAAAAAGTGTCCCTTTACGTCAAAAGTGGCTTTAGACCAGCTAGAAAACAGCGATAGTAAATTAGAACACTTGCAGAATTGAGCGATAGTGATTTATGGAGAAATTAATTTTATTATTATTATATTATTTTTTTTAATTATTTATATTTATTATATTTTATGTTTTTGTGTTTCAAACTTTATCATACTCGGGATATCTACTAGACTCTTGTTTGGACAGATTTAAGTGTGTTATTGTTAAGAATTACAGGCCTACAATATAAAACGCCAAATTTCCATGCAAAATAAATGTACCGCTTTCAGCACCTAAAATTCGAAATAATCATACCACCAGGGAGGTTAAAAAGGGGTCAGTACACACCTGCCATAAATTAAAGTGCCTCTGATTAACCCCAAATAAAGTTCAGCTGGTATAGTAGGTCATTTCCGACATTTTCTTAGTTGCATCCTACAGCAAAAGCCATGGATCCGCAGAGAGCTTCCAAAGCATCAGATGGATTTCATTGTTAAAAAGGTATCAAGTCAGGAGAAGGGTCCAAAAGAATAAGGCAATAGATATACCATGGAACACAGTGAAGACACTCATCATCAAGTGGAGAAAATATGGCACAACAGTGACATTACCTCCAAAACTGATGAAAAGACGAGAAGAAAACTGGTCAGGGAGGCTGCCAAGAGGCCTACAGCAACATTAAAGGAGCTGCAGGAATATCTGGCAAGTACTGCCTGTGTGGTACATGTGACAACAATCTCCCGTATTCTTTATATGTCTGGGCTATGGGGTAGAGGGGCAAGACGGAAGCCTTTTATTACCAAGAAAAACATCCAAGCCAGGCTAAATTTAGCAAAAACACATCTGAAGTCTCCCAAAAGCATGTGGGAAAATGTGTTCTGGTCTGATGAAACCAAGGTTGAACTTTTTGGCCATACAGTGAAGCATGGTGGTGGCAGCATCATGCTTTGGGTCTGTTTTTCTTCAGCTGGAACAGGAGCCTTAGTCAAGGTAGAGGTAACAGTTCCTAATACAAGTTTATATAAGCACAAAACCTTCATGCTTCTGCTAGAAAGCTGAACATGAAGACTAACTTCATCTTTTAGCATGATAACAATCCAAAGCATACATCCAAATCAACAAAGGAATGGATTCACCAGAAGAAGATTAATGTTTTGGAATGGCCCAGCCAAAGCCCAGACCTGAATCTGATTGAAAATCTGTGGGGTGTCCTGAAGGGGGTTGTGCACAGGAGATGACCTCACAATCTGACAGATTTGGAGTGTTTTTGCAAAGAAGAGTGGGCAAATATTGTCAAGTCAAAATGTGCCATTCTGCTAGACTCATACCCAAAAAGACTGAGTGCTGTAATAAAATCAAAAGGTGCTTCAACAAAGTATTTGTTTAAGGGTATGCACACTTATGCAACCATATTTTTTTTTTTACATAATTCATTTACCTAAAAGATTTCAGTTTGTTGTTCAATTGAGTTGTACAGTTTATAAGTCACATTAAAAGGTGAAAAAAGTTCTGAAAATATATATGTTTGTCTCATCTCATCTTTGTTTACATCACAGAAACCTGACATTTTAACAGGGGTGTGTAGACTTTTTATATCCACTGTATATACAGTATCTCACAAAAGTGAGTACACCCCTCACATTTTTGTAAATATTTTATTCTTTTCATGTGACAACACTGAAGAAATGACACTTTGCTACAATGTAAAGTAGTGAGTGTACAGCTTGTATAACAGTGTCAATTTGCTGTCCCCTCAAAATAACTCAACACACAGCCATTAATGTCTAAACCGCTGGCAACAAAAGTGAGTACACCCCTAAGTTGTCACATGAAAAGATATAAAATATTTACAAAAATGTGAGGGGTGTACTCACTTTTGTGAGATACTGTGTGTAATATATATATATAAAAACATTTCTGTTTAGATTACCACGCAGCAAATCTACTAATGCCAGAAGATAGGTGAGATGACAAAATGCCTGAGATTCTTTCTGACTAACAAAGCTGCCAAAAATAGATTGTCAGACTCTGAATCATACTCAGAGGGAAATTTAGGTTTTTGTCATTTAGTCTACCTTAGTTAGGTATGCATAATACTCCTATGTATATATTTACATTTTCTTTTTAATATTGATAAACATGCAGTGGATTCTGGCAGAAACTTGCATACTGTCCCCAGATTCTGAAAGTCTCTAAGCAATGTCAGCACTACCCAAACATAAAGCATCACAAATAAAACACTCACCTTTCTATGCCTGCTCTCAGCAGCAGCCAGCTGGGCCAACATCCTCTCCTGCATGGCCTTGCATTGCTTCATGACTTCCTTTAAAATGAACAGGGGGTTGGAACACACGGAGGGCCTCTGTCCGTGGTTGTCCTCCTTGAGGGTCTCATAATCCCTCTGCAAGGCCAGCAAAGGATCACTGATATTGTATTTGCCATAACGCTCTTCAATGAATCTGTCTTTGTGCTGTGCCTGGAAAAAATAATATATTACGTTACAAAATATATAGTGTTTCTATATGAAATACAGACCACAATATATAGAAAAATTCTATGCATTTAAATCAAATCTTAGAACAGATTTAATAGCAAATGATATTTGATGATTTTAAAAGCAGCTGGTATTATTAAAGTATTGAAGCGCTGCATTTGATTTATACTGGTTTGCCTTGGTACTCAAAAAGAGGAAAGTGTCTCTGATCCATAACAGATGCTTTATTACATACTCCTAACATAAAAATCCATGCCATTCCACTTGTATTCTAATGGTAGCTGTGCATCGAAGCTATTGTAAGCTCTGTTGTCCTGGTCCTTTTCCCATGTCACAGCTCTCTAGAAAAACTGCCAAGAAAGGCAGTCATGAAAAAACAAGTTGTGGGTTTAGTCATTTTTTGTATATGAATTCTTCACGATTTGTGTGGGTGGCAGAGCATGGTGGCATGGCAGAGGTGTGTTATACATCTACTTACTTTATGCTGAAAGCTGTCCCTTTTTCTTATTTTAAACCATTGGAAAGTATGCACTAGCAACCCCTAGTCAGAAGCTGTGAAAATTCAGTGTAAAAAGCTAATTTACCATGTTTACTTCAGCTTCCTTCTTGCCCTGCTTTCCCCATTGGCTAGGATTTTATATTTTATTCCTATTGGTTGAATTTAGGCAGTCATAGGTGTGCGCAGCCTATTGCATTAGAGACAAAGAAAGGGTAGAAAGGCAATCCATGTAGAGGAGGGGGAGTGCCGCATCCGATAATTGTATCAAGAAATGCGAAAGGATTCCCCTTAGTGGACTTTTAAGGCACTCGAGGTAGTAAAGCAAGTTACAAAAATATGTATAAAAAGTTACATAAATTTTATTGAAAACACTTTAAAAACAATTGCAACAAGGCATTAATTGATCCATACAAAACATGTAAAGTGCTATAGCAAACATATAACAAATTCTCCTTACACCCAAACGCGTTTCGATATATGTGTCTAGTCCTTCTTCAGGGGTGTGGAGACTTAGGAGAAATTTATCTAAAATGAAGTTAAATGTACAAAAATCTATTTCAGCAGACCTAAGGCATAGGATTCAGAGACAATTGTTGAATTAAGACATTATATTTATCACTTACATATAGTTGATTGATTGGTTGGACAATGTTCAGTTGATTTCCATAGGAGCTTGCAATTGGAATAGCATCAAATTTTAGACTGGTAATGGAACTGTAGTAGATTTGAGCGGTATATGTACAGGTGATTTGTGCAGAAAAAAGTGGGATACAAAATATCCAAAGGGTTAGTGGGAAAGTCCCTCATGCACTCCAAGTGACACACCGCACCACTGATCGCCACGGTTTGTGCCTCCAGGGACATGCACGAGCAGCATGTTGTGAAGGATGTCATATGATGCCCAGTCACAACAATGAAACCCCCGCCCAGCCTATAGCAAAATGATGGTGTTAAAGGGCAACAACACAGAAGCACAATTGGGAAACAACAGAAGCAACAGCCTGAGCGAGCCTGAACAAGGACCTTCATGTCAGGATTGTTTAAATGATGATGTCAGCATCATTTAAATAAACAACCTGAAAAGAAAGACCAGACTGGATGTGCTTTTAATAACCATTTTTCCACATTCAGATTACAGAGAGAGAGACAGGCAGCTGTTAAAATACTCACAAAACTTGTACTTAAAAAAAGCTGTATGGTAATGTATTCAGCATTTAATATGTGCAGAGTTATTAAGCAAAGCCACAGTTTAAATGTGTGATTGGAAATGTCAAATTGCGTCACACAGATGCACGTATGTAGTATAATGATTTTTCAGAGTAAATGTCTCCAGACCATGGCTTATGACATCATTCACCCAGGTAACAAACATGAGCTTAATTGTCAGGTCTCCTAAAAATTGTATTCAACTCAGGGTAAGGCCCCTTTCACACTTGTGTGACTTGTCTTGCAACTTGGGGACTGCAAAGTAGCATGACAAGTCGTACCCCATGATTACCAATGAGTACCATTCATATCTGTGCGACTTCAAGTCGCACCGACTTCAAAGTAGTCCCTGCACTACTTTGGTCTGACTTTGATGAGAGTTGAGGTCCGTAGACCTCAAGTTTACACAGGTATTCCCTAAAATTGCGTCTAAGTCGCGGGCGCGAAATAGCTGTAATACCACACAACATCACAACATTCAAGTCACAGCAGTGTGAAAGTTGAACCTCCCTGTTAAAGTTGTTGTAAACGCTTACATATACCAAGTGTGGCGACTGGCCTCAAACCTCCTACAAAAGTTGCACCTATTTATCTGCAGCCCTCTCTTCTCTACAGCATTCTAAAACACACAGATCAAGGGCTTTTACTCAGCTACAGCAAGCAGGGGGCAGGGCTCTGATGTCACACACTGTATAGCATGAAGTAATGCAAAGGCAACGTATTGTAATTCAATCAATGACTGCAAATATCCAGGAAATGTTGCCTTTTATGGTGCTAAAATGGGGTACATGTATGTAAGTTTATACATACATTCTCTCGTTGCATTGTAGTTATCTCTGTAGTGATGAAGTGGACGTGCACCTGCATGTGAGTTGAGGGCAAGCATGGACTCACCTGGAACAGTACTAACTCCCTTGTTTTAGACCAGTGGTGTCAACTTTGGTCATGTTAGTTGCTGCACATGAGGCCAACGGGCCACACATAAAATTGTGAAAAGTGAATATTCATTGTCAGACCGTAGACACACAACAAAATATGTTGTACAGACCATGGGCATGATACAAGAAATGGCCATGGACTGTGGACATAATACAGGAGAATGATTGTGCACGATACAAGAGATGTTCAGAGACTGGACATGCTGTAGGAGACTGCCAGAAACTGAATATGCAACAGGAGTTGTTGGAGACCGTGGACATACTTCAGGAGACAGCCATCTTGAGACCTATTACATGAGACTAGTGGCGGCCCGTCCATACAGGGCGCTGGTGCGCCACCCCCCTAATCCATGCGCCCGGCCCCTAATGTATATGCAGGGCGTCGGACGCATGTATTCCAATGGGTTGGGGTTTTTTTCGTTTGTTTCCCCACAAACGTCTGTGTCCCTGTTGAAGATATTTCTGATTACTTACTGTCCCAACAGGGGCACCAATGGCTAGGGATGCACCAATACTAGTTTTTTTGAAGACAGCTTACGAGTACCAATACTTTTTCCAAAGTACTCACCCATACCAATTACTGATATCTATTTTTAGTGTTATGGGACAGGTTTTTTAGGGCTCGTTCACACCATACACTGAAAACTAATGGGAAAACAGATTTCACTTGCAGAGACATCAGTTTCACATCAGTTTTTTTTACTGATAATGTGCATTAATGCAGCCCGTTCACTGCGCGGGCCAACCTCAGTGTAATCTGAAAGAGTAATGTATTATTTCAGGCCGGTTTAGATGTGATTTCTAATCTCATACACTGAAATTCGCACCTCAAACACTAAACGAAATCACTGTACCTGCAAACCAGCCCGCACATATGTAAACTGAGTCTGAAGGTATCAGTTTTAGTATCGGAGCATTGGCATGAGTACAAGCACTCAAGCAAATGCTTAGTACCGGTATCGGTGCAATGCTTCCATTGGCAATAAAACATAACAGCTTCAAATCCTCCCTCCAAAGTAAAATAAGTTTTGGAGCTGGGCTTTAACACAATATATACAGGGGTTGGACAAAAGTATGGAAACTACATGATTTGCAGGTGTGAAGGCGATGACATGTTTCAGGTTGAAAACAGAAGCGATGCAACATTCTTTAGCTTCTGCTGTGTGAAGAGTCACCTAGCTAACAGGTGGGAAGACTCACTTTCATCATTCACTACGTGCGCTGCTAGTAACATGAAGCTTACTGAGCTCCAAATTGTTGGTGCCTACTAAACTGGTGCCTCTGTGACTGAAGTTGCCAATTTGGTGTGTTATGAGGTACAGTATCAAAGGGTATGACAGCATATACAGTTTTCGGGAAAATGTCACATAAGCGCATTCTCAATGGTCAACTGACACAAAGAGACAAAAGGCAGGATTGTGACCTGGAATAAGAAAACAACTGCTGCAAAAGTGACTGCAGAGCTCAGTCTTAGTCTTCCAAAGCCTGTGTCCACAAAAACTCTGCGGAGGGTACTCCATAAGCAAAACATTCACAGGCGACCTGCAATTGCCAAACCACTAGCGACTGATATTAATGTTAAGAGGAGAGAGTGGTGCAACACCCATAAATTACGGACTGTCAATCAATGAAACACTGTAATATGGCCTGATGAATTGAGCTTCACACGGTTCAACAACCACCAGACATGTGGCGAACATCGTCCTAAGCTTGCGACCAGGAATGTCTTGTACTAGTAAAGTGCAATCATGGTTTGGGCAGCCATATTTTGGTTTTCTGCAGGCCCCAATATCACCTTGAAAGGTAGATTCATTTCCCAGCAACTATGTACAAATTTTGGCTGACCATGTGCACTCCATGATGCAGACATAGTTTCCCAAAGACAATGATGCTCAGATTCACACAGCTGGTGTTGTCAAATCGTAGTATGATGAGCATGCAGATGGAGTCTCTCACCTTCCCTGGGCACCACAGTCACTGGACCTTAATATCATAGAGCTACTATGGTCCATTTTGGAGAGAAAGGGTAGGGCTCATATTCCACCTCTGGCATCTCTACGAGCAGTGGTATCAGAGTTCATTATCCACCATCCAAGACTCATTTGTCGATTTCCAGGAGAATTCAGGCCATCTTGAATGCCAAAAGCAGTCTAACACCACATTAGTTAACAATTTCGTTATTTTACCTGATGTTTCCATAGTTTTGTCCAACCCCTGTACATACACTATTCATTCTACTTAATTTGAGGATACAGTAGTATTTATTACTTACATATTACAGAAAATAAATAAAGCGCTGACAATTTACGCAGTACTTTACATGTAGTACATTCACATCAGTCCATGCCCTTGGGGAGCATACACTCTAAGGTCCCTGCCTTTAATTCATTCATACACCTACTAGGGCCAATTTACATAGGAGCCGATTAACCTACTAGCATGTATTTGGAGCGTGTAAGGAAACCAGAGCACTCGGGAAAAAAAACAATGCAAGAAGAGAACATGCAAATTCCATACAGGTAGTGTCCTGGTTGACATTCAAATTGAGGACTCTAGTGCTGGCAGAAGCGTTAACCACTAAGCCACTGTGCTGCTTTCACTGCCCTGGTGAGTCAAATGGCTAGCTATGTTTCAGGGAAACTTTTAGGGTTCCTTTGTTTAAATTACATACTTTTCATTTTAGAGCTTCACTGTAGTTTTACTACTGAAGAAATGGGCTCTGATCCGTGAAACGCACTTGTGTCGAGAAGTTGCAGCAAGCCAACTCATCACCTGGCTGCAGTAGGGTAACAAGTAATAATTAAAAGCATTACAACTTCTATTTTCTCTCCTCCTTTTTGTACATATACTGTGTTTCCCCCGAAAATAAGACCTACTGTTTTTTCCCAGAAGGGCTGAACTAAGCCCTACCCCAAAAATAAGTCTAAAATGCTTGTAAAATCCTATAACCCACTCTATTACAGTAGTATATAATGTACAATGTGTGGGTTTCTGTAATACAAATGTGTCAAATACCTTCGGTACAGTGCCACTCGGCACTCAGCTGACCTCCCGCAGCTCTCCTTCTCTTCTCCCAGCTGTCAGCGAGGGATCTCAGTCCTCCCTTTGCAGTGCTCAGAGCGGTGAAGAGAGTTCTGGCAGGTCACGGAAGCGCCGAGCAGCATGGGACGGGGTCACCATTGCAACCCTTTCCGTTACACTAATGGTTGGGATGGGGGGGTGCTGCTACAAAGGACCCAGGGGAAGTGCACTTGTTGTCACTTCAACTGGGACAGGAGCTGGTGCTAAAAAGAAGGCTGGAAGCACTCTGATGCTCTGGGATGGGCCGTTGATTGCAATTTGGGCTTGCCGACTCCGGTCAATTGCTTTTCTAGTTTGAGGGCCATGTGTCCCAGTGGCCAATGGTTAAGCACCCTCGGCCTAGGCAATCCCACGGGCCACAACCTCCTGGAGCACGTCACAGGTCCCAGGAGGGTGCAGGTTTATCCACAAAGCGCAGTGCATCTCGTGCATGCGCAGTGGGGATGCGGCTGTAAAGCTGCAAGGAATCACCTCCGGCTTCCCACAGTAAACAGGCTGCTTGGGAACTTAAGACCGGCGAAGAACTGGCCTGGGTGAGGATAAACACTGGATCCCTGAACAGATAAGTGTCCTTTTATTCAAAGTCAATAGCTACAGTATTTGTAGCTGCTGACTTTTTTTTGACTTTACAATCTCTTTAAAGCAAAAGTATTGCTTCATCACATGAAGCACATGCAGAATACATATACTGGATGGAGACATCTAAGAAAAAAGAAAAAAAAAAAGTTTGGAGTCTAAAAGATCTATGGACCTGAAGGGAAAGAGAAAAAAATGGCTCAGGCTACGAGAAGGCCTTGCTAAGCAAAGCTAAGACCTATCAGTTTGCAATAATAAGATTAACCAATGTGGACATCTGCCAGTTGGTGGCGTCTCCTGGTGGCAAGGTATTAGTACTAATATTTTTCTCTTTCTTTTGTTCTCTGTGATTTTTAGACCCTGCTGGGACTTTTATTCTTCTTTTTCTTAGCGGACTCTTAAAACAAAGAAGGGAAAGTGACAACAGACTGGAGCATCAGCCTAATTTGTTGCTTTGGTAAGAAAATATATGTAGTTACCGTAGTTTGTCATCTTATATAGAAGACATATGGATCCATTAACGAAATGTTCCATTATACACTATGTGGCTGATTTATAAAGCAATAATATGGCCTTATTGCGGCCACTCTTGTTTTTTAAAGAAATAAAAAATAACAATTCTGGAATCTTTATAAAGCCCAGCTTTGTGCTTTTTTGCATTACTTGCTTCTAAAACAAGTCAATTTAGTGAGTTGGGTTAAATAAAAGTGCAGACAGGAGAGCCCAGTTACAACATAGCGAAGTAAACACTGCATTGCCCTTTCAGTAGCAGTATCTGGGCTTTGCTTAAATAGGCCCCTATGTCCTGTTAAACCCAATTTGTATGGACATGGGTTTCCTACCTTATTATACATGGGTTAAAAAAAAAAGGGGGGGGCTAGGAAGTGCATAATTGAAGTCTGCCCTCAATGCAAATATTTTCTTTGAACACATTTTTAAATAAATCAATCTGTTACAATACATTATTGACTTTTATGTATTAAAGAAATTGAAAGCATATAAAATCCTTGCAAATAAGGCAACAAGAAGAAACATAATTTCCTTCTTGTGGAATGACATTTTAACACACCCTTATCTTCTGCATTATACAAGCAACTATTGAAAAGGTAGACGCCCTGCTCAAATGCTTTACGCAGACCTTTGGATCCTATATTCTGCACTATTAGTGGGTGTGTCACGATAATATTTTACATACTGTTGCCTAATAAATTCGGCTTCACGGCGTAGCTTCAAATCCCAGTCATTTTTGAAACATTAAATAGGTTTGTTTCTCCAAACACTGGTTCTAAAGAGTTATTTTTAAACTACTCTCTTATGCAAACACACTTTAAATATAAAACTATGCATCATACCATTAAAAGAAGAAAAGGAACTTGTATTTTCATCACAGAGAACACCAACTGAAACCTTTTGAACATCAGAGATGCTACCAGTGTTGTGATGCAAGAGCTCTATAAAGTAAGTCCCCTACATACGGACCTTCAAGATGCGTGGGCTGAATGAAAAAAAAAAAAAAAAAAAACCCACGGACAGAACGCTGTACCAAAACAAGCAATGTTGGTGCAGCAATCTCCCCCCAGCTGCGCTACTGTATTCTGACAGGGGGACTCTCCCCGCCAGAACACACTGATCAGTTCTTGGCGCCTTTGTCTGCAAGCACTGATCTTTGTTGAACTTACAAATGAGTTGGACTTACGAACAAGCTCCCGGAATGAAACGGTAGGGGACTTACTGTACAGCTAAGGTGTACATGTCTACATGAAGCACACAGCTGGCCACTCATCTACCTATAGATCAGCCAACCTACCTCCCCAGTATAAATATCAAATCTGCAGATAAACAGATGACTTTACTTGTTGCATACTTGTTCTGGGTCAGTGGCAGACTGCAAGGCAGGCAAATATAAATAATCTACATCGTCCATCATTCTATTTAAATCATAAAATCCAGACTGACTACAGGTTAAAAAAAATGATTACATCCAAAAAGGATGCCAGAATATTTTGTTCCTGGCCCGTAGATGTCAAAATAAAAAGAACGCATATAAAAATAACGTGCAGAAATTTACAGCTTTAAAAGTTGACAGGAATACCTTCAAAAACGTAAAAGGTCAATTGTTTCAGCCTCTCTGTGCCAATTGTTCTACCCACAGAGTACCCACCATATAATTTGCATCAATTCTCATTGTGTATAGCAAATTTAGGAATTTACTATCATAATTAAATGCCATTGTCTGTCTACAAGTCACCGTTCCCCTTCTCTTCTTACTGTGCCTGCATATGAACTTTTTTTTTTTTTTTTAAGATATTTTTACTGAGTTTTTGTTTTTTCAAAAAAATTACACAGCAGCTTCAAAGAGCCGTAACAAAAAGTGAAATCATAACAGCGGATGTCTCTTACACTTAGAAACTAGTACACAAAAGCAATATAGTTAGCATCACATAGGGGGTGCAGCAAGCAGCAAACTTCAATATAGAGTAGGTCACATAGCAGAAAAACACATTCATTTTTCAGCTTCACAACCAGTAATGAATGGACATGGTTCTCTACTTTTTTTTTTCAAATTTGGCGTGGAGTTCCCACTAAAGATTCATACCATACACAAAGTGTCCGCATTGTCGGGGATCAAAGTCGGATCCCTGTTCATTAAAGTCGGACGCATGTTGGACTTCAAGTCAGATACACAGTTGTACGATGTACCAGTGTGAACCCAGCCTTGAGGCCCCTTTCACACAGGCTGTTTGATCAGGTCCGCCTGTCAGTTTTGCAGTCTCTCCTATGGAGCGGCGGATGTCAGTGGACACTTTATCTTGGGGTACAGTAAGAATGATGCAATTTATTTTAGGGCCCTGGTAGTCAGTCAAATTTCTTTGTAAAGCAGTTTTACATTTTTTTTCTTTTAGTGAACCTCTTCACTGTTCCACTTGTGGATGATGGTCTTTTAGAAGACACTTGAGCACAGCAACCTATTGGTAACACATAAAGTACCATTAAACTGGACTGCGATTTCTTTCTCATTCATTGAGGGATACAGGATTCAGAGACTACTCGGTCATACTGCTGATGTCAGTAAGTCCAGAATTTACACAGCTTGTCTGAGCTTCTAGAAGGCAGGGGGTGGGGAGCTGAAGTTACACTGTGCAGAGCTCAGTGAGAGCTGGCTGGGGTGGCTCTATGGAACGTACGGCTTATTGTCGTCCTATGTACAGATACTCCAGTCTCTGCTGTGGAACTCTGCAGCTCCTCCAGGGTTACCTTAGGTCTCTGTGCTGTCTCTCTGATTAATGCCCTCCTTGCCCGGTCCATGAGTTTTGGTGTGCGGCCGTCTCTTGGCAGGTTTTCTGTTGTGCCATGTTCTTTCCATTTGGTTATAATAGATTTGATGGTGCTCCTAGGGATCAGCAAAGATTTGGATATTTTTTTATTAACCCTGTACTTCTCAACAACATTGTCCCTTGTTTGGAGAGTTCCTTGGTCTTCATGGCAGTGTTTGGTTAGTGGTGCCTCTTGCTTGTATATAAGGTGTGTATATGTAATGACAGATCATGTGACACTTAGATTGCACACAGGTGGACATCATTTCACTAATTATGTGACTTCTGAAGATAATTGGTTGCACTAGAGCTTTTTATGGGCTTCATAACAAAGGAGGTGAATACATACGCACATGCCAATTATCAGTTTTTTATTTCTGAAAAATAGATTTATCTATATATTTTTCTAATTTTACTTCACCAACTTAGACTATTGTGTTCAGATCCATCACATATAATTCAGATTAAAACAACTAAAGGCTGTAATGTAACAAAATAAGTAAAAAGCCAAGGGGGGGGTGAATACTTTTGCAAGGCACTGTATACTGCGGCAGGGCGGCTCTATTGTGGGAATCGCCATACCTGTATGGCGCTCCATGTAATTGCTAAAGCAGGTGCACGCATCTCCGGCGCACGTGGCCGGCGCCCACGATGTCCACCGGCCATCTGCGAAAGCTCCACAGAGAGCCAGAACGGGGATCTTCCAGATCCCCATTCTGATAGGGGAGAGAGATAGTCTGTTCCTAGTGATTAGGAATGGCGATTTTGCTCTACTCCCAGTCAGTTCACTCCCCCCACAGTTAGAAACACCTCCCTAGGACACACTTAACTCCTTGATAACTCCCTAGTGTTAACCCCTTCCCTGCCAGTGTCATTTATACAGTATTCAGTGGTTATTTTTAGCTCTGGTACTAATGCCGCTGGTCCCAAAAAAGTGTCCAATTTGTCCGCCGCAATGTTGCAGTCCCACAAAAAATGTTTTTAAAAAGCTGATATTTATTAATAATAATAATGCCATAAATCTATCCTCTATTTTGCAGACGCTATATCTTTTGCGCAAACCAATCAGTATACGCTTATTGCGATTTTTTTTCATCAAAAATATGTAGAGGAATACATCTTGGCCCAAATCGATGAAAAAATGTGTTTAATTTTTTCGGGGATTATAGCAAAAAGTAAAAAAAAATATTTTTTCTTCAAAATTGTTGTTTTTTTTGTTTATAGCTCAAAAAAAAAAAAAAAAAAAAAAAAAACACAAAGGTGATCAAATACCAGCAAAAGAAAGCTCTATTTGTGGTCGAAAAAAAAAAAGGACATCGATTTTATTTGGGTATGTCGCATGACCGCGCAATTGTCAGTTAAAGCGACGCACTGCAGTATCGCAAACAATGGCCTGTCATGAAGGGGGTAAATCCGGGGCTGCAGTGGTTAATCTTGTACATTTTCTTGGTTTAAATATTTGATATGTTTTTCATTTTTTATTGTGAATAAAATATGGGTTTTATAAGATTTGCAAATCATTGCATTCTGTTTTTATGCAAATTTTACACAGCATCCCAATTTTTCTGGAATTGAGGATGTACATTGACTTTGTCATGGCAATTGGGGCAATGCTGCTGGAGAATATTACTGAATTACATTTTGCTTTTGATCGCTGACTTGGGAATGGTTCAAGGAATGGGTTGGTGCTGGAGGACATCACTGGATTGATGCTGTAATACCTAAAGAGAAAAAAATAGTAAAAAAAAAAAAAAAAAAAAACCACACACACACACACACACACACACACACACTACCTACAACATTGACAAAAATAAAATAAATACTTGAATTTTAGAGACCTGAACATACAACTTTGCAAATGTTCGTTTAAATATTTTGCCGCTAGCAGGTGGAGCTCCATGCTCCCTGTGGCTCCTTTGGGTCTGTAGTTGTAAATAACATTCAGCCACTAGGTGGAGCTCACAGTTAATTTTCACATGCATGAGGTGATGGCTGCCCAATTCCCAAATCTCAGCTTTACCAGACAGAAATTTGTGACTGACCACCAGGGCCCTAAAATAAATTACACCATTCTTACTGCACCAAGATAAAAAGTTTTTTACATAGTTATATAGTAGGTGAGGTTGAAAAAAGACACAAGTCCATTAAGTCATTTTTTAGTCAGTCAATTATTGAGATTAGTTTAGTCTTTGCTGTTTCACTTGCAAGATGGCATCCACCCAAAGCCTAGCAAACAACATTTCCAGTCCAGTCCACAAGTCAATAACTGGCTGCACAAAAAATTACACCAATCTTTGTGTGCCACAGAATATATTGTTCATTTCCGAAAAATTATTCAGATTAATTTAGGCTTTTCTGGTTCATTTACAAACAGCAGATCCCCCCAAAAAGTATACCATCAATCTCCACTGTGCCCCAACAGGTTAACAATTGATACATTTTAGTTTGCCAGTTATTCAGCTTAGTTTAGACTTTTCTTTATTCATTAGTGAATGTAGATGACCACTCTCTCTCTAGCGTTTCTTCCTTCCTTGATGCCTGGCCCAGACAACCAGCTAGCTCAGCAAGAAAGTCTTCAGCAGTTCCCAGGGTGCATCTGCAGGGGATGCTCTTTAATAAGGCAGTGGAAGGAGCAGATGGTAGGAGGAGGTCAGGGGATCTGATGTTGGTCCTTTCTTCTGACATCACTGAAGTCACTGGCTAGAAATGAAGGACGCAGGCGTGGAGGAATAGGGAGGGTGAATCGCAGCAAGGCTGCAGCTATAATTCCAGTTACTGACTTTCTGAAGGTGCTGTGCCCTGTGAGAATTAATGGACATGACATGACCCTGGTGGGTGGAACAATTGTCACAGAGACAGGGATGACATTGACAAGAAATGACAGGTAGAGTTTTAGCTAAAATGACATGGTGGCCCATGCAGGAAAGCGCTCTGCGTCACCTCACTCAGCCTGTACATTTTGGCATTCAGAGTCCAGATTGGCACAAGCAGTTTATTATAATAATTTGAGTAAATCTCAGTGTTCTAACAAAGACATAGTAAAGATTTTATGAAATAAAATGGGTGGCTAAGAGGTTAATGAAAACTCAAAACACTCCCGCCCTTCCTTTTGCATTGTTGCATTTTTTTTTTCATTCAGACAATCAACAAGACTGGCTGCTCCACATTCTACAGCAACTCCTTTTGTCACTGCAGGGTTCATTAACAGGATGAAATGAATCTGGTCATTCGATGCTTCCTACCCAGCTTACCTGCAGCCTTCGTCTTCAGACTATTATGACTGCAGGTATACCGGGTAATGGAAAATCCACACAACAGGGAACAAAATCCAGAAAATAAAAGTAACTTATAATTGTGCAGACATAATACCGTACATTATTCTATATTATAACTATTTGTGTTATTTGCATTCTGTCGAGTAATGTTAGCAGCTGTACTGGTAGTACTGCTCTACAGAAAGGAAACAGATTTAATTAACCAAGTCTTTGGATTACTGATTTTAGCATTTATTAGGAACAACTGCAACCCCCGCCCCCTCCCTCATAAAAAAAAAAAAAAGGATATCCACAGCTCACCATACACTATTGGATTCCTACATCCATGATCAACAGCATGGGCTACGCACATTTCCAGCATGCCACAACGTACACTCTAGATTCAAATCACCTTTGCACTGGCCACACCCACTGAGTTGACCCCCATAAACAGCTATACATCCACAGGGCATCTCCTGAAAATGTTAATGCTTGGAATCCAGTCTCTAGGCCTCTACAGTGATCGCCTTTTGTTCAGGTGCTGAAGAACCAACAATGCAGCAGACCACATGTACTTTTGCATTAGGGTGACCGCGCACTGCTTTGTGGTGCAGTTCAATGAGTGCCATGCAGCATGGCAGAACACACGTTTTACTGCGTATTACTGCATGCACACTGTAGGTCTGAAAGCTTAAAGAGGAAGTAAACCCTGATGAGTTTACTTCCTCTTTGTTTCCCTGCAAAGATAAAGCATAATGGGCTACTATGCATCGCATAGTAACCCATTATGTGTCACTTACCTGACAAGGGAGCCTGTGATGTCACCGCTGTCACTTCTCCTACAAAGCGTCCATCTTCTTTCCGGGTATCGCGGCTCCGGCGCTGTGATTGGCCAGAGCTGCAATGACTTCACTCCCGCGCATGCGCGCTGGTGCCACCAAAAACGGCACACTCAATGCACCTGCACGCCGTTGTCTATGATGCATGCGTCGTAGACATCGGTGCCTGTCTTTAGGTTTAGGAGATATTTCTTGCACCTACAGGTAAGCCTTAATCTAGGCTTACCTGTAGGTAAAAGTGGTCTGTAAGGGTTTACAACCACTTTAAATGCTAGCTCATTGAAGAAGGGATGTAGGGCCACTTCAGATCTGCATCTTGCTTTTGATACTCAACAGAAAGATTGAATAATAAAGCCAGTAATGTGAAAAACAAGAACAAAAAAGGAATTTCTTTTCAGTCTGTTATCTTTTTTTCCACAAAGCCTATAATCACTTTGTTGTCATCTGCAACTTCTTAATAATGTAAAGGTCAATTTTATCCGGATTAGTAAATTACTGTTTTTCAGTTTGTGGTTTATTTCTTGGTAGCTGTCTTTGCAAAGACAGAAAGTCCGATCAGATCCACCTATCAATTTTTCAGTAGGATCTGAATAATAGCTAAATGCAAGGCTTCATTCCCACGGGTGCATAGACCTTTATCTGTGTGAAGGGTTGTGTTTATGCGCCCATAGACTGACAGGTGTTTAGTAAGGCCAGCCTGTCAAAATCAATGATACACTGAGATATATATATATATATATATATATATATATATATATATATATATATATAGATATCTATAGATATCTATATATATATATAAAGCTAGAGATCTTCAACGCACAGCATACAGGGATACAGGGGCGGATCCACAGCTCTTCACGCAGCTGCACAGGACAGTTGTCACTTCTCAGATGTTTAAACACAAACCTCTGCATGGAGGTACAGGTCCATATGCCCATGTGAATTTGGCCTTACTCTATGGTGAGAGGGATGTAAGCGGAAACATGTCCATTTACATCTAATTACCTCAGGTCAGAAAAAAAAAAAAAAAAAAAAAAAAAAAAAAAAAAAAAAAAAAGGGTCTATGTTGTTTTCTGTGTTTTTTTGGTCCAAAATGTCCTATTACATCTGTATGCCAACAGAACTAAGGCTTCACGTACACTAGTAGCTCCTAAACTTGAATTTAGACACTTTTGGCACTTTTTTGCCAAAGCGCTTAAACACAACTCCATAAAAGCCTATGTGTCCATGTACATATAGGCTTTTAGCAGAATTTAGGAGCTGCCACATTTAGGTTAGCTTCAGCCTCCCTCTTCTGAGCACGGAAGAATCGCGTTCAGGATAAGAACGTTTTGACTGCCTGCAATTGTGCGTTTTCCCGCGGCCAATGTAGACATGTGTGTACATGAAGCCTATCACAAGTCTTTTAAGCTCCAGGAGGGCAAAACTGAACAGACATGGACATCACAAATGTGTCATTCATACAGTTTGGTTCAGATTCAGTAGGGGATATGCTCATACAGTGGATATAAAAAGTCTACACACCCCTGTTAAAATGTCAGGTTTCTGTGATGTAAAAAAATGAGACAAAGATAAATCATTTCAGAGCTTTTTCCACCTTTAACGTGACCTATAAACTGTATAACTCAGTTGAACAACAAACTGAAATCTTTTAGGTGGTGGGAAGTAAAAATAAAAAAAAATAAAAAATGGTTGCATAAGTGTGCACACCTTTAAACTAATACTTTGTTGAAGCACCTTTTGATTTTATTACAGCACTCAGTCTTTTTGGGTATGAGTCGATCAGCATGGCACATCTTGACTTGGCAATATTTACTTCTTATTTCTTCTTTGCAAAAACACTCCAAATCTGTCAGATTGCGAGGTCATCTCCTGTACACAGCCCTCTTCAGATCACCCCACTGATTTTCAAATCGGATTCAGGTCTGGGCTTTGGCTGGGCCATTCCAAAACATTCTTCTTCTGCTGAAGCCATTCCTTTGTTCATTTGGATGTATACTTTGGGTCGTTGTCATGCTGAAAGATGAAGTTCCTTTTCAGGTTTAGCTTTCTAGCAAAAGTCTGTAGGTTTTTTACCAATATTGACTGGTATTTGGAACTGTTCATAATTCCCTCTACCTTGACTAAGACCCCTGTTCCAGCTGAAGAAAAACAGCCCAAAAGCATGATGCTGTCACCACCATGCTTCACTGTGGGTATGGTGTTCTTTTGGTGATGTGCAGTGTTTTTGCGGCAAACATATCTTTTGGAATTATGGCCAAAAAGTTCAACCTTGGTTTCATCAGACCATAACACATTTTCCCACATGCTTTTGGGAGACTTCAAATGTGTTTTTGCAAAATGTAGCCGGGGTTGGATGTTTTTCATTGTAAGAAAAGGCTTCCGTCTTGCCACTCTACCCCATAGCCCAGACACATGAAGAATATGGGAAATTGCTGTCACATGTGCCACACAGCCAGTACTTGCCAGATATTCTTGCAGCTCCTTTAATGTTGCTGTAGGCCTCTTGGCAACTTCCCTGACCAATTTCCTTCTCATCAATTTTGGAGGGACATCCAGTTCTTGGTAATTTTACTGTTGTGCCATATTTTCTTTTCACTTGACGATAACTGTCTTCACAGTGTTCCATGGTATATTTAATGCTTTGTAAATTCTATTGTACCCTTCTCATGACTGATACCTTTTAACAATGAGATCCCACAGATGCTAGAGATTTAGTAAAAACCACAGTGGAATCTTCGTCCCTGCCAGCACCACTGTCACAAACATCCTCTGTGTGTCTCCCACACAGAATGGAAAGGCAGTGGTGACATTCCAAGTGTGGTATTTGGCAATCCGATCGTGGGGTGGATGGAGTCTGGTTTGAATATACAGCGAATGCCCTTTTTGATCTAAGGACACATCTCCAGCTGATGACCCCTGCAAAGATGATTACATCAAGCCTGTTTGACCTTTCATAATAAAGGGTCCAGGCTCTCTGGTAAGAGTCTATTTTGTCTGTGGTGACGGTGCACGCACGAGGTGTAGGGTTTTTGGATTTACCTGCATTATCACGGCTCCGATTTCTACAGTTGGACTTTTAGATCACATCATAAGCAATTTTGATTAGCGCATCACTTTTTTTGTATAAAAGAGGGTGTGCACACTTATGCAACCACATTATTTTATGTTTTTTATTTTTACCCCCCCCCCCCAAAGATTATCAGTTTGTTTTTCAACCGAGTTGTACAGTTTATAGGTCACATTATAGGTGGAAAATGTTCTGAAATGATTTATCTTGGTCTCATTTTTTTTACATCACTGAAATCTGACATTTAACAGGGGTGTATAGATATTTTATATCCACTGTAGATCCCCTGCTGATCGGAACAGACTCGGTTGGTGTGAAAGGGCCCGTATTCTGCGTACACACGATCGGAAATGCCGTCAGCAAATCTTCGATGAGAGCTTTTTGTTGGAAAATGCAACCGTGTGTATGCTCCATCTGTCTTTTGCTGGCGGAATTCCAGCCAGCAAAAGATTGAGAGCATGTTCTCTATTTTTCGGTCGGGAAAAGTTCCTATCTGAAAATGCATTCGTCTGTATGCAATTCGGACACGCAAAAAAATCACGCATGCTCGGAAACAATTCAATGCAAGCTTGGAAACATTGAACTTCATTTTCTCGGCTCGCCGTAGTGTTGTATGTCACCGCGTTCTTGACGGTCGGAAGTTCAGAGAACTTTTGTGTGACCGTGTGTATGCAAGGCAAGCTTGAGCGGAATTCCATCGGAAAAACCATCCAAGTTTTTTCTGATGGAAATTCCAATCGTGTGTACGGGGCATTAGGCTTACATTTGCACCACTATATGTAAAGCATTAGAAAAAAATCTTTAGATGCTTCGCCCAATCAGTAAAATAATAATAAACCTAGGGATATCCTAAAAAAAAAACATGAACCTCAGCAAGACTGTGTGTGTCCGTGTGTATGTGCTTTTGAATGCTAAACATTAGTATGAAGTACAAAATCTTTTGTATTTGTTAAACATTATGTAGTAATATAAAATTGTGGCTTATCCAATGAAGAAATCATACCACATTGCATATTATTATCTTGTTTGCCTTGTGGGTATAAGTGGAGTTTCCCTGCACTGATACCAATGTTTTTATATCATGGGAACTGGCAAAACTTTTGAGGTCATGGGACTACGGATGAGTTCCAGATGGAGCTTGTTGTTTTAATAAATATCTAATGTCTCTTCCTTCCCACATACAGGCCTGTTTATTAAATGGTTTCAGTAGCTGCAAAGCATTCACTCCTTCCAAAGCTTCTTGCAAGAACTGTTGATGTAGCATCTTGTTAGGAACTAAAGCTGAAAAACATTAAAAAGGGAGCAAAAAAATCCCCCACTAAAATCTACTCAAAGACAGTTGTTTACAGCCCTTTTTCTTTTTTTTAAATAAAATGGTTGCGATACATGTCATCAGTGTGAAACCGTAATCATTTGTAAAGAAGGACCCTATTCATAGCTATTGATTTGTCTGACAAATTTACTAATAAAACTGCTTTTTTAAAAAAAAATGACATATGGGAAGTCGCTTTGCTTCTCTTCGCTCACTGACATCATCAAGTACAATGCAGGAAAGCAGCCAACACCTACTGTATATGTCTTTATTTTATTTACGTTTACCTATAAACCTGCAACATGCCACCTGCAAATAATTGCACACCTCAGACATGAAAAATGAACAAAGCACATCCCTCTAGTGCAGGGATATGCAATTAGCGGACCTCCAGCTGTTGCAGAAATACAAGTCCCATGAGGCATAGCAAGACTCTGACAGCCACAAGCATGACACCCAGAGGCAGATGCATGATGGGACTTGTAGTTTTGCAACAGCTGGAGGTCCGCTAATTGCATATCCCTTCTCTAGTGTATAAGGCTCACACCAAAGCACCTAGTGTGGTTCTCTCTGATCTTTCCTCTCTGCTACCTACATGAGTCACTGATAAAACTCTAAGCCAACAGCTCCGCCTCCCAGAAGGCGACGCATAGCTTTAGCTCTATAGGTTTTTCCATGAGCCTATATACAGTGGGGTGTGTCCGATCCCTCCACTCAGATTACAGGGAGCTCTATGCTCTAGCTCTGCAGGGTGTGATATCAGATCACTGCTCCCTGCTGCTGAGAAAAATACTTTGATCTGTGTGTTTTAGAAGGCTCTACTAGAGAAATATTAAATTAAAAATGTCATATCCATGTGGGTTATGTATACGGCCTGTATGTGAAAGCTGCTGCATACATTTCAGACTGCTCCATAGCACAGGTGTTTTTTTAAATATTATGCTACTGGAGAAATAGCTGCAGATAACAGGTACAACTTATGTAGGAGGATCCGTTTCATCTCTGTGCATCACCTGAGGCTAGTCACTTCTCTGGGTATAAGGGTTTACAACTACTTTAAATCTTCAGGTAAATAAATAGGAAAAAAAATTATAATCTAGGAACGTATTTGATAACAAGAAAATCTAGAACGTGTATTTTCTGTATGGAATGAACATAAATACCATAATTTGTCCACAAAGAAGCTCCCACAACCCTGCACAGCAGAACACAGAGTCGATGTCAGTACTTTATTGGTGCCCATACACTAGACCAGGGATCTCCAAACTACACGGTCCTCCAGCTGTTGCAGGACTACACGTCCCATGAGGCATTGTAAAACTCTGGCATTCACAGACATGTTTAGGCATGATGGAAGTTGTAGTTCCTGAACAACTGGAGGGCCGTAGTTTGGAGACCCCTGCACTAGACAAAAAAATCATTAGAAAATCTGTCATTTGGACAGTTTGTTCCTTTTTCGCCCAGTTAATGGGCACAAATCGAAAATCGGTTGACGTTTGAGCTAAAATATATAGAAGGAAACGTTTGGAAAACTTCTGCCGAACAGACGATAAATTGAAAGGTTAAGGTGTTTCTCGCCCGTTAAAAATTGAACTGTTGGTACTGTGCATATGTGACCCAGTAGTAAAAAACAAAACAAAAAACTGATTAATTTATGTCCAATAAATGATTTATCGTTCTAAATTTAATCACATGATGGCAATATTGTTTGTTTTCACGCAAAAGAAGAAAAACAGGAAAGGCGCCTCTTAGTAAAACTGTATTTTTAATGATAAAATTCCATTAAAACCACTCACATATAAAACTTAGTTGGTCCGGCATGGGAAGCCTCAGTATAGCTATACAAAATTGCGTCCTCCTATGTCACATAGTCACGCTCCTTCTCCTGCTGCCGGCCGGTCTGTGTAGCGCGGACTTCCGGGATTCAGTGAAAATCCAGAATGAGGCTTGGACATCCGCCAAGCAGTCGATAGGAGGGCTGGGACGTTGGAACGCAAATCCAAGTGTATTTGCTGTACTGCCGACATAGGAGGACGCAATTTTGTATAGCTATACTGAGGCTTCCCACGCCGGACCAACTAAGTTTTATATGTGAGTGGTTTTAATGGAATTTTATCATTAAAAATACAGTTTTACTAAGAGGCGCCTTTCCTGTTTTTCTTCTTTTGCATATCTGGAGCTGCTTCACCTCCCCTCAAAAGGCTGCCCTGTACATAGACTGTATATATCTCACTAAGAGTGGTTTGCTCTAAAGGACATTTTTGCTGATAGCATTGATATATTATGAACAATGGGACTTGCGCTGCTTGTTTTTTCTTTCTTGTTTGTTCTCACGACCGCGTGTTCATTTTTGGAAAATGGGCTTGAACGATTTCTTCGACCGCTGTATGGCTAGCATAAGGCACACAAGCCTCCATTGCTTGGCACACCACTGATTGTTTGGCTTGATGCACCTAGGCAGTTTGACTTAAGTTAATTAAAATTCTGTTTTCAGTCACCTGGGAAGCATAGGTGCAGCATCCAGTCGCACTCCCAGCAGCCTGTCAGTCTATAACCAGCTGAAATACACAGTTCCTGGACACTGTACCGAGCAGTACTTGTGTTTAGGGTCATATGCATTCAGGGATGTATGCCCAGAATGCAGGAATTCCCTATTGGTATTTTAAATCAATGGCTTCACTGAGCAACAGAGAGGGCTCAGGGGGTGGGGAGGCTAAGCTTGACTTTTTAGGAAAGTCGAGATTTACATCCAATTTCTGCTGTTTACATCAACATGCATGTCTTATGTATTTTAGCTCTCTTTTTACTTTACAGATATAACAGTATATCTCAGCTTTAGGGGAGGAGGGTGTATCAGGTAACAAACCTAAAGCTCTTGTTAAGGCTAAATTTAAGAGATACTACACTCAAATCCTTTCTACAGCCTCTTTGCAACATTATTTATAACAATTCCAAATTAAACTACTGCTTTCTAGATCGTGAAAAAAAAAAAAAAAAAAAAAAAGTTTAATTTGCCTATATTCTGCCTTCCCTGGAGTTTAGCTTTAAGATGGAATGAGCTAAAAATAGCTGCCCTGGCAGCATAATATATATTCTAAGCGTGGGTCCTCATTTTTTTAAAGCAATATCATCTGCTCATCAAAACTTGCATCTTAGAATTCCTTCACTGGCATTTGCTGTGATGTTGCTTTTGTTCCATAAATATGAACAGGGAAGGAAACCACCAGAGGTCCTGGAAATGGGAGCTGCCCGTGCTTCTGTACTATCTAAGAATGACAGGAAATCACTCCAGAAGTTGGGGAGTACTTTTATAAGCGCTGGGAATTTTTAAGCAAAGCAGTGCCATGTAGTTAGTTTAATGTAGTTTGCAGGAAAGTTTTTTTTCTTATCTTGATATTTAATTGGTAACAACACACTTCTCCATATACCTGTAAATAAAGTGAATGTTAAAGTGATTGTAAAGGTTCGTTTTTTTTTGTTTTTGTTTTTTTTTTTGCTTTTTCATACTCACCTGCTCTATGCAAGGGTTTTTGCACAGAGCGGCCCCGATCCTACTTTTTTGGGGTCCCCCAGTGGCGCTCCTGGCCCCTCCTCTTCATCAAATGCCCCCACGGAGGGATGCTTTCCATGGGGGCACTCGAGTCCTGCTGCTGCATCTATTGACACAGGCAGTAGGACTCTGCCCCGCCGCCGCATCACTGGGATTTGATTGACAGCAGCGGGAGCTGCTATCAATCTATCCAATGAGACCCTGAGACAGCGACTGGAGCTGCTGGGCTCGTCCTCAACTATCAAGTTCAAATAAGAAAAAGGGGGGCTCTGGGCGGCTGCTGCAGCACAGAAGGTTTTTCACCTTAATGCACAGAATGTATTAAGGTGAAAAACCTTGAGGGTTTAAAACTCCTTTAAAAGGTTAGTTCCATCTTTGCAAGAAATAATTGAGAGTGGGAAGAGATGGTGGTTTTTGCTCTGTATAAGACAAGAGTCAATGGCATTTCAGAACAGGTACAGTGTAATTTTGAAGTTAACAGTAGCCAAGAAAGGCTCGGTTGACACTGCTGCTACATGAGATCCGACTTGTGAGACCCCAAGTCGCATGACATGTCGAATTCAAGGTTTCCCTGTGAAAGCAGTCTTAATCAATCCTTTACAAGGTGACTCCAAAGTCACAATTCCGAGTCAGACTTTGGAGACACGCTAATGTTAATGAAGCCTAAGACCCGGTTCACACACGGGCGGCACGACTTGCAGGTCGCCTCAGCGAGGCGACCTGCAAACTCAGCGAGGCGACCTGCAAACGTCGCTCCGATTAGAACGGTTCCATTGTACAGAACGGGAGGCGACTTGTCAGGCGACTAGGTCGCCTGACAAGTCGTCCCTGTGTGAACCGAGTCTAAGAGTTTCATGAGTATAAAACACTACACATCCATTGATAATTCTAGTTAGTATGCAACTCTGCCTCATGGTATCCAGGTGTTGCACATTTCCTGCTGTATACCTATTACTCAGGAGAGGCAGACTATTAAATGGCAGTGTCATCTAAGACAGAAGCGGTCCTTCACATCACAACAATTATCATTTGGAATGGATACTATTTTAAAAAATTACAGGCTGCAGAGAATAAACATATGGCAATTGCCCCAACTTATAACTGGCCTTAACAGCAAGAAGTACATAGAAAGGTGACCCATGTCAAACAACAAGAAAGGAAAGTTCCCAGCTCAACTTACCAGTCAGCCTGCAACAAACCGAATTGTCTAACAGTTGACGTTAAAAACAGGGGTTTGGTTTTGCCAGTTATAGGTTGGGGTAGTTGCCATTTGCTTGTACTGTTGGTTATTTGGTGCAGGGATGCACTGGATACTGTTGCTGCCATTGTGCTATTTGCTGGGTGTCCAGTGCCCCCTGTGCCTTTAAGGAGGAAGAGTGGGTTCCCTCCAGGCAAACCTGCCCTCTATCAGTCCATTACGATATGTGCTCCTACAATGGAAGCTCTCAAAATTTATAGAGATATAGATATATATATATATATATATATATATATATATATATATATATATATATATATATATATATATATATATTTTACACAGACACACACACACTTCTCTTCTCTTTTAAGAAAAAAAGCGCTAAAACGGCAACAAGAAACACAACACACCCACACACTGACAACACAGCATAACAATGGTCTTTAAGTAATTTTGTTAAGGCAAAACAAAATGGGGCATGTATTATCAGGTGGTGTCATACCAGCAAGTGCTTTTACTTGCAAAATTGGGTAGACAAGGTATTCCTTTGCATAAAGAGTCTTTATCTATACTTTATTATACACTGAAAGGTCACATTCTTTAAAATAACAGCCTTTATAAAGATAGTTCAGTGCATGAAGAAGAGCTAGTGTTTGTCAAGTAATATTTATCTAAAACTGTGCTCCACCCACGCATCATCTTCAAAGTCAAAATCACCTATTAAAATCAATCAATGGCCCATGACCGCTACTGTGTAAACAATGTAACCATGTTGAAAATCAGAAAGCCGCGTAATTTGAAGTACACTTGCCATAAAAGAATGGTGGGGCTGCCATTTTTGGCTTCCTTGTGGCTGTTCACATTCACCCGTGACTCCTGCTGCAGAAATCCACTGATTCTTACCACAGGAATCGGATATATGCCCTTAAATCACATGTGTGAATGGTGTCTTAGTTTGCATTTTTGAGATTAACATTTAAGCAAATGCAGAAAACTGTTAGGCCCCTTTCACATTCGTGCAACTTCAAAGTCGCGTGATTTTGTGGGCACGATTTTACCGCAAATTTGCGCGATTTTGCCACGATTTGGGATCAGTACTATTTTGTACGACTTTGCCACAACTTTGGCATTAACAAATGAATACATACACGGTGTGAGGCTTGTGCTTACACAGTCATACTGAAATTGTGTCTATATTATTCAGGTATGATTTGCATGCTACTTAACATTGATTAACATTGAGGTCTATGAAGATCAACTCGCATGGAAGTTGGACCAAAGTAGTGCAGGGACTATTTTGAAGTCGGCACGACTTAAAGTCATGTCAATATGAATGGTAGTCATTGAAAATCATGCAGAATGACTTGTCATACGATTTTGCAGTACAAAATCTTGGGAGAAGTTGTATAAGTGTGAAAGGGGACTTAATCTTACCAGAAAAATATTTTTCTTCTCACTTCCTGTAAGATTAACAAGAAGCAAAAACATTACCATCTTTCTTGTGTAAACTACTAATCCCACCACCCTCAATAATGGAAATGGACAAAGGCAGACATATTTGAATTTCAATCAGGATGGCAATCATGGTTCCACTCTCACACAGCGGTCCCCAAGCTCCCCAGCACCAGGGATCGGCCTTACAGAATAGAATCCAATATTCAGTGGCATGTTGGGGGCCAGGCGAGTGAGGCTTGATTTGTATTTGCACCCAGATGCCTTTCCGCTTGGGCTTCGCCTCCTCGGGTCGGCTGCATGGTTCACCACAACCAGGGTGGATAAAAATCAATGATTTAAAAAAAATTATATATTTTTTTATTTTGATCAAATTTTATTTTAATTAAATGCTTTGGAGTAAAATCTATATAAAGATTGTTTTCTGTTTAAGATACATTAATAATTTAGTTTATTCAACATGAAATGGAGCTTATTTATGTAGCATGAGGCTGTATATTCTGCAATATTTACATTTTTAGTAAACTCATTCAATGAATCCAAGCTCTGCAAGCTGAGATAACATGCACTGCATTAATGCATTCACACAATGTCACCATGTAACCATGAGATAAAACAAAGTTCAGGAATATTTCTTTATCTCATTTGTTTTGCAAATCTACATACAATACAAACTGTATGATTTAATTGGTTCCGATATTGCAGTTTAACTAACCTGACAGCTTATTATTCTAAATAGGAAACCTTCATTTTGTTTGCAAATATTAAAGATTCTACCAGCAAGAATAAGTCCTTACATTTAAAGAGCACCTGTGATTTCAGATCCATCATGGCATCGCTTGTTAGCGGGCATCCACTCACCTCCTGCTGCCATGTCCCTCACCTTGTGTCACTGCCGCATCACCAGCTGTCCCACGTACCCAAGCCGACGTAAAATGAATGTGACTGTTGTTGAGTCAACAGCGGGTCAGAGGAGCAGCCGCTACGGGACAGAGATGACAGTTGCTCTTTAAAAATTATGATTTAAAATCAAGTTGATTTAAATTGACTTGATTTAAATCAAATCCACCCTGACCATAACCCAAATGAAATGCTAATTAGTGTAAACTTGGATGCAAAGATTTGTTCATCCCATGATGCTTTGAATGGTGAAAAGCTTAGTTTTTGTCACTTAAATGAGGATTCTGGTGTTCAGTGAGGTTTGCTGGTACTGTATGGAGTTGGAACTGCAGGATAAGGTGGGTCCTACTTCATTTCAATCTCTGGAGCATTGACTTTAAACACAGTAAGCATGTGGGCATGGACGGATCAGTCTTTATAAACCAAACACATTTACTTGCGAATCTGCGATAATGCAATCTCCCCCTCACAGAGGGAGTCTTTAGAGACTGGGCAAGTGCCATGGAAATGCCATGGCTCTAGACCTGGAAGGGGTGTTGCACGGCTAGCCGTTACCATTACACAATGTCTGGAAAGTGCCACAAAACCGGAACCCAGTGCCCAAAGGTCAAATTCTAGGTCTCAGTACAGCACTCCAAAGTGAGGCTGAGGAAAGGTTGTTACGGATAGCTGCTATATAGAGACCAGCTCAAGCAGCACTGTAGTGCGCAATCTTGACTGAAGTGCATAGAAGAAATCAGATGGAGGCAGAAAGAAAGAAAAAAAAAAATTTTAAAAATTAGGTTAGATTTTTTTGAGCAGAACTGAAGCGAATATGTCCATCCTAGGACACTAGTGAAAAACATAGGCTGGTTTGGTTAGGGAGGGGTTATCCTGGACTGGCCGGCCTACAACTTTTTGGTTTGTCAGCGTCCAATTCTTCTGTATGTGACAATATAACCCAACCATATCTAAAATCCTGTGTCTCTCTATATATGAAAAAGTACAAATGAAAAGTACCACTAATCTGCCCCCCCCCCCACATACACACACATTATATATTAATATATATACACACACACACACACACACACACACACACATACATACATATACACACAGGCGCTGTGTAAGCAGCCTTATATAGTGTGGGGCATGGACTTAGTCCCCCTGAGCCACGATTTACCCTGCTTTTGGCCAATTATGGCTCTTGCTGAGGAGCGTGCTGTGATTGGCCAAAGCATGCAGGTCAGGTGTTTGCTTTGGCCAATCATCATAAAGCAATGCACTGCGATCTTGCAGTGCATTATGGGGTGCTTGAAGTTGCTGCGAACGCCCCATAAAATTTTGTCGAACTCGAAGCCCATCCCTACATCCAAATATTAAATAATTCAAACTTAATTTGCAGTTTTGAGAAGGTTATAGATAAATTACTTATGAATGTGTTCAACCTTTAAGTTTATATTCGAGTAAAATTACAAATGTCATTTATATGCATACAAGATAGGAAATTGGCAAGTTGAACAAGGCTGTGTGATACAGATCCCAACGGGATAGGACTAATAGAGGTTTTGGTAGCTGCTGGGCACAGAGAAAATGAGTCTAATCATACAGTATTTGGAGTGGGCTGCGAGCCATAGCTGTGTGAATGGCTCTCTTTGCCTGCAAATGTCATTGCAGTTCGTATAAGAGAGGTCTTTATGATACTAGGCATAGTAAACAGGAAGAGCACCAGGGAGAAAGGGGCCTGAGAGAGTTCAATCAAAGACCTAAACTGAAGAGGCACATTAATAAATGTAGAGAACTGTGTTGAGCTAGGAAACTCTTATCCAAACACTTTTACTACCAATGGAGTATTTTAATATAGATCTAAAAAGATAACACTTACATAACACAAGAAATGGTATAACTACAGATACCAGCTAGCAAAGTTTTTAAACAACTGTCTGAATGAAAAATGAGAATATGGTTTTGAAATATAACTTTTCTTTTTATACCCAAGTGATAAATGAATGTCTATGTATATTCCACAATGCACTGAACTCCTCCAAAGTTAATATCATGCAATAACGCGGTAGAATTGTTTATAGGTGCCTAGAACAATACAGGGAATCTGAAGCGTCATTCTTGAGAGCTCCTGACACATCTTTTTTCTTTTATCTAGGTTTATAAAGTTTAAATAGCCTACTTCAGATCATGCTGTGTTACTTCAGTGTAGTAGAGGTTAAGGCCGTTTTATGCATTGTAAAATACTGATTTTTTTCTTCTGTTTGATCCAGTTGTTGATTTACATTTGTTTTGATCACTGTAATGCTGTATGACACAACAAGTTTTGCTTTTTAGGTCTGCGCTAAGGGCCGGTCACCTGTCCCTAGCCACCAGTAACTGCTGAATGTGTGGATACATGTGAACAACGGCAGACAGCTATCAAACGGCCACTGCTTTGTATCGGCTGAGTGGTCCCAGCTGTTCAGACACGCCTGCAAAGTCTGCTGACAGCCCTAAGTGCAAATGTGAATGAGGCCACAAAACCATGTAGTGCAAGGGCCTGCCTGATTGCATACAAATTGAAACTACTAAGGTTTGACCTCATATTATATGGTTTTTGTAAATTTGAAGGAAAAAATCAGCAGAAAATCTGATAGTGTGTATGGGGCTTAATACACCACCTAATAGAAGCCTATAGGAAGTCTTACCTGTGGGTACATTGAATATCTCCTAAACGTGCGGTGATTAGGAGATATTCCTACTGAAAACAGCTGGTGACGGTACATCCGCGCTGAAGGTCCGGTATACTGTGCCGGGCCCTTAGAGCTTCGTGTCGCAGACAACGGCTCCCACACGCACGCACGGGAGTGACGTTGTCTGGGCCACTTATACAGCTGGACCCACAAACCCGGAAGAAAGACCCAGGGAAGATGGGAAGCTGCTGGAGGGCTTCATTCTAAAGGTAAGTATTTCACTCTCAGATGTCGGAGAAGTATGGATGACTAACATCATTTACAAAACGTTGAACAAGAAAACTCAACCAAACCAGTTTGGCCTTTATACGAAAGAACAGTCCATATTCCCATCACACACAATCCTGGAATAAGCTCTTAAAAGTACTGGATGCTGCAGGGACCACCAACTGGATACTGGCTCATGCATGACACAGTGTAAATGTTTGCCAGCACACCACAGATCTTCAATTAAGTCCAAACATTTTTTTTTTTTAATTGAAGAAAGATCACATTACAAACAAAAAGTACAACGTTTCGGAGCTGCACAGGGCCCCTTTGTCAGGCAAGTGATGTCATCACATACCTAAAGAGAGGGCCCTGCACAGCTCTGAAGCCTTGCACTTTGTAATGTGATCTTTCTTCACTAAAAATAGTTCTGACTTCGGTCAAGATCCGTGATGTGCTGGAGAATATTTTTTATTGGCTTATATGTAAAAAAGACACACAATATCGTATCTTCAATTTTTTCCCCTCTATTATTGTACTAGATTTTGTAAATAAGCCCCCTAAAAAAATGTATGCTGATAAAAAAAAAAAAAAAAAAAAAAGGGAACATACTTATATATTTCACATTAACCAGATTTATTCATCATAGCATCTTGGATGTATTGGTGTATTTTTTAATATACAAATTATGAAAAGGCAATATAATTTTTAAACATAATTACATTCCTACAAGTCGGCAAACAAGCATACTAAGAATACATACAAAATGATAGCCCCTACTAATTTATTAGGGTGATTTATACCCTTAATCTTAAATCTACATTGAACTTCTTCACAGAAAAGTCTAAACTACTAGCACAGAAAGGCCACATTTGGCAGTTTTGCATGGAAAAGGCAGACAAAGGCATCTCAGTTTTGCTAAACTGGCCTTTGTGGCTTTCCCTGGTGTTTTTTCACTTCTGCTGCCGGCCACAACTCCAGATGCTGATGAAATCACTACCTAGCACACTAAACGCTTCCTATTCTGTGGCTGCTTCAGTCTAATCCACCCTCCTCCTTGGCCTGTGTAGGGGGAGTTAATAAAAAATAAATTTAAAAAATGCAAAAGCAAATTAACTGCTACACCACTGTAAAATTGTGTATATGCATCTGCTTGCTGCTGAAGATAAAGCACCGATTAGCATATATAATCTGCAGGTGTTGTACCCACCACTGTATACACACATAAACACAAACACATTTTATATATACATACAAAGATTATATTTCCATCAGCTCTACTTGAATATCATTCTCACCATAAGGGCAAATGCAGAATGCTTTCAGGTGTATTTGAAATGCTTCTAAATTATTAGAGAACTTTTTACTTGTATGAAGAGAAAAGAAATTAAAATTGAACATCTGACATGTGCAGGCATCCTAAATGTATATAGTGCTATAAGCCTTCGTTCACACCAGTGCGATTTGTCATGTGATTTGACAGTTACAAATCGCATGACAAGTTGCAACGCATTGCTGGCAATGGAACTGTTTGTGTCGTAGAGATTATGAAAAAGGTTCCCGCACTGTTTTCCAAAAGTCCACAAGGCTTCACTGCCAGTTTCCCTCAGCCGAGATGGCGGTGACAGCACCCGAGAGCCAATTGAAAAAACTGTTCGTGTGAAGACACCACTGGATTCGTGGACAGGTAAGTGACCTAATATTTAAAGTCAGCAGGTACAGTATTTGTAACTGCTGACTTTGAATGGTTTCTCAAGGAGCCTGGAGTTCCGCTTTAAAGATAAATTGTGCACAAGTCAGCTCTGAATTTTTTTTAATTAAAGAAGGAGCCAGCACTCCTTAAACACTATGCAATTAAAACAGAGTTATTCATTTCATACATTTGTAATTCTATGTGGAAGCCACATAAGCCCTGTCAAGTCCTTTCTGTAAAGTGTGGTCTATAACTCTGGTCTAATTAGCTGGTCCCTAGCTCTGGATTTCTGACATGATCAACAGGTATTCTTTGCATAAGGTATACCTCTATGACAATTCCCCAGTGGGTGGGGCGAAATGCGTCAGTCACATGGCCAGTGCTCGCTGAAGCCATATACTAACGAGCATTGAGTCGGTCGAGCCGTGTCCTGCCTTCCTTATACTGACACTCCTGGATTAGTGCAATTGGACTGGGTTATCTGCCTGCTAGGCTCAATACACTGTGCCTGTTTTAGTATTTTCGTGATCACATTTTTAATGTACACATTTTGAGTGAGGTTTGTACCTTTTTTTATTAACCCCTTCCCGCCGAGCATACACAGATGTGCGTACTCTGCTTTCGGGTGTTATACCGGGATAATGCCCGCAGCTGCAGGTATTATCCCGGTACTGTTTTTTTAGAGCCGGCGACATCCCCCCTCCCACCGCTCTTACCGGGCCTCCCGTTCCATCTGAAGGCCCTATGACCAATCGGCCTCCTCCGGCGGCTGGGGACGGACTGCAACGAAGCTGTGAGCAGCTTTGTTCCAGCCTCCTAATCGTAAACACGGAAGCAACGTCATGACGTCACTTCCAGTTTACTCGGCTGCAAATGGCGCCGGTTTTAAAAATATACAGTATTCAGAATCGCCATTTTTGGCGATCTGAATACTTTGAAGTGCAAAGGAGAGATCGGGGGGTCTTTTAGACCCCCGATCCCTCTATAAAGAGTACCATGTTTACATCCCTTGTGACAGCAATAAAAGTGATCATTTTTTTTTTTTTTTTAAACACAATTTATAAATATAAAATAAAATAAATAAGAAAAAAAAATTTTTTAAAAAGCACCCCATCCCCGGGAGCTCACGCAGCAAATAAAACGCATACGGAAGTCGCGCCCGCATATGTAAATGGTGTTCAAATCACACGTGAGGTATCGCCGCAATCATCAGAGAGCAAAAATTCTAGCACTAGATCTCCTCTGTAACTCTAACCTGGTAACCATAAAAAAAAAAAAATTTAAAGCGTCGCCTATGAAGATTTTTATGTACCGTAGTTTGTCGCCATTCCACGAGTGCGTGCAATTATAAAGCGTGACGTGTTTGGTATCTATTTACACAGCGTAACATCTTTCACATTATACAAAAAAATTGGGGTAACTCTAGATTCTCTGCTAAAAATTACATATGTATATAATGTTTGGGGGCTCTAAGTAATTTTCTAGCAAAAAATACGGATTTTAACTTGTAAACACCAGGCTTAGTCATGAAAGGGTTAATAAACCCATACGTTATTGATCTACGCCACGTGGAAGCCTTCTTTTCTTTTATGATCAACATCTTTCCTCAGCGGGAGCAGTACTTTAAGTAGTTTATGCAATCTAGGAGTTCGTGGCTGAATCTTTGTGTCACCGATCTGTTGCATCATCGCGGGTGTGTGTCCACATCTTTCCAACCATAGGAGATCGTGACTCGTCACCCTGATTCTGGCTTCTATCCACGCTTATTTGACCCACATCCGCTGGTGTGTGTCCACATCTCATGGTAAGAGTACCTACCCCTCCCCTGGTTGGTGGAAGCACAGTCCTGGGTGTCATGTAAAAACTGGATTATCACTACTGATGTTTTTTAGAGACCTATTAAACATTTGATATCTACACCATCCTGAGTTTTCTCAGAGGAATACATCATGTAATTTATTATTGATGGACTTTCACACTGTCATACTGCGTTAAAGTTTAATTTTTATTGTTATAACATATGCACTTGATATTTTGTTATATGTGTTTTTACTTTTAAGGTGTCCCCTGGTCATATGGTGTTACCTGATTTTTGATATATTGCATGTATTCACTTGCAGTGCACATTACATTGGTGTTTTCATTACATTAGCTGTTTTGCTTACTTTCACCACAAATTCAATTGTGATTTTTTCCCTAGGTTTATACCTGGGATACATTCATGTTTCTAGCGCTACACTTTCCCCATTACATAGTGTAATTGGACGCCTGCTTCCTCATTCTGAGCACCAGCGGGGAAAACATCCATACCCCCAGCTTTGAATGGTGCTACATGTATTTTAAGGTATTCTTTGCACTTACACAGATATAGCAAAACACTTTAAATGGCTTATTTAAAAGGTCAAAAGGGAGCAAAAGTGAAGTTCATTGTTCGGGTTTACATGCTCTTTAGTCTCGGCCATAAACTGGCATATTCAGCAGCACAAACAGCAAAGTTCTGTAAATTGTGGCAACAAAGCAGAGCTCATCACCCATTGGCCTGAATACAGGAAATCTGGTTGTGCATTTCCATTTTTTCACATCAATTTTACTTTACAGCCCAAAAGTAAAAAACACATTGGGGGTTATTTACGAAAGACAAATCCACTTTGCACTACAAGTGCGAACTACAAGTGCAAAGTGCACTTGAAATTGCGCTGAAAGTGCAGGAGCTGTAGATCCGAGGGGGACATGCAAGGAAAATTAAAAGAACATCATTTTAGCTTGTACATGATTGGATAATAAAATCAGCAGAGCTTCCCCTCATTTCAGATCTACCCCTCAGATTTACAGCGACTGCACTTCCAAGTGCCCTTTCAGTGCAATTTCAAGTGCACTTTGCTCTTGTAGTGTAAAGTGGATTTGCCTTTCGTAAATAACCCCCATTGTTTGCATTTTCACAGACTGATTAGGTTATATCTCTGCTCTTTCCACCTGTCAGCACATGAGAATACAGGACTCCTGACTGCTGTACAAAGGATTACAAAATGCTAAAATCAAGTGAAATGTAGGTAATGCTAGTTGCATGACTTTTTTATTATATATCTAAAGTTAAAATTTACTCAGTATCTGAAACGAAAGTAACAAATCAATATAAAAAAAAACAAAAACAGATTAGTAATTTTGTATTGTAACATCATAAGCATATTTGTTTGCAGGCCAAATCATTGTAATAAAATGTAATCAGACAATGGTGAACTTAGATGAACATGAAATTTCCAGAGGTAAAATTTAAAAAAAGGAATTTGAGGAGTGAAGCACAGCATCCAACAAGCCGCAGCTGTAGAAATGGTCTTGGCAAAAATGTTTAAGGCTCCCTGTGACCAATTGCAGCACAGGACCTGTTTCTAACAAGTGGATTTAAATATTTACTGTACTGAGCCCTTATTAAGGCATTTAAATGAGTTCACATGTTGACTCTTGGCACACAAGCCTTTCTGCGTACTGCTAAAGAGCTCAAGTCTTGGCTGCAGTTCTGCAAATCACCCATCTTGGGAAGTCAAATCCTTGAACATCATGCAGAGAATATGTGGACAGGTCATCTTCAATAGGAAGTAAACTAAAGGGAAAATTAGACATACACATTTCATATCGCAAAGCTGCAGATTCAACTAATCCAGATGGAAACCTACAAACTATACTTATTTCAGCAATTTAGCTTCTGCAACAATCATTTAATTTTGATGGAAACGGTTTTGAAGTGTGGAAATAATACAGGATATCTAGTCACTGAAAGAGGAAATGCATATTAAACTGGAAGGATGGTAAGCAATGTGACAGCATTATTCACTGGAAGAGAGGTCACACGAAACAGCACTACAGCTAGTGTGATTGGGTGAGTAAATAGATTTAATAGTAAGAGAAATGACAGATCAGGGCCAGCTCAGTGTCCTGTCACAAATCAGGAAACACAATCATAAAGTAATTCAGCAAGGAATGTACAGATCCACCCAGTTCTATCTGTTAGATGAAAACAGAAAGAGTCATCTTCAATGCAAAGTTCTGTTGTCAAGCCCAGAACAATGAGAAACTAAATAAAATACAAGTGGGTCTTTTCTGGATCTACTGTCAGTAGAGTTGCTGCACCTGTACTGGAACCAAGAAAAAAAAAAAAAGTGGCAATTTTTTAATAATGTACTCTAATGGCACGAGATTTGATCCAGACTCAAACATTACTTTCTCAGATCATTTTAAGATCTCTAGTAAACAATAAAATGACACTCAAAAGAAAAAATCAGAAGTGTTTTATTTACACGCACAGATTTGATCGCGTACCAGAAAACTTCTAAGTTGTGCAAAATTTTTTCTTCTAAAGAAGAAAGGAAAAAGGAAAGCAGAAAGGAAAGGAGAGGGGAAAGGAAAGAGGAAAGGGAAAAGGAAGGGAGTGCATTCATGGGGATAAATGGGGAGTATTCGGAATGGTCAAGGGTGGAAAGGGGTTTTGTCCTGGGACCAATCCTATTTAATTTATTCCTAAATGACCTGGAAGATCAATCTCTGTATTTGCGGATGATACTAAGCTAAGCAGGGCAATAACTTCTCTGCAGGTTGTGGAAACCTTGTAAGAAGATTTGAACAAATTAATGGGGTGGGCAACTACATGCCAAATGAGGTTCAATGTAGAAAAATGGAAAATAATGCATTTGGGTGGCAAAAATATGAATGCAATCTATACACTGGGGGGAGAACCTCTGGGGGAATCTAGGATGAAAAAGGACCTGGGGTTCCTAGTAGATAATAGGCTCAGCAATGGCATGCAATGTCAAGCTTCTGCTAACAAAGCAAACAGAATATTGGCATGCATTAAAAAGGGGATCAACTCCAGAGATAAAGCGATAATTCTCCCACTCTACAAGACTTTGGTCCGGCCGCACCTGGAGTATGCTGTCCAGTTCTGGGCACCAGTCCTCAGGAAGGATGTACTGGAACTAGAGAGAGTACAAAGAAGGGCAACAAAGCTAATAAAGGGTCTGGAGGATGTTAGTTATGAGGAAAGGTTGTGAACATTGAACATTCTCTCTGGAGAAGAGACGCTTGAGAGGGAATATGATTTCAATTTACAAATACCGTACTGGTGACCCCACAATAGGAATAAAACTTTTCTGCAAAAGGGAGTTTAATAAGACTCGTGGCCACTCATTAAAATTAGAAGAAAAGCGGTTTAACCTTAAACTACGTAGAGGGTTCTTTACTGTAAGAGCGGTAAGGATGTTGAATTCCCTTCCACAGGCGGTGGTTTCAGCGGGGAGCATCGATAATTTAAAAAAGCTATTAGATAAGCACCTGATGGACCACAACATACAGGGATATACAATGTAATACTGACATATAATCACACACATAGGTTGGACTTGATGGACTTGTGTCTTTTTTCAACCTCACCTACTATGCAATTATGGCTTACATTATGGTGGATTCCTGGCAGGTATAAGAATGAGAAGATTTCTTATTATCTATTGCTTACACTGAGACGTATGTATGTATGTATGTATGTACATACATACAGTGCCTTGAAAAAGTATTCATACCCCTTGAAATTTTCTACATTTTGTCATGTTACAACTAAAAACGTAAATGTATTTTATTGGGGGGGTTTTTTTGATAGATCAACACAAAAATCACATGAAGTGGAAGAAAAAAGATAAAAAATAGTTTTCAAAATGTTTACAAATAAATATCTGAAAAGTGTGGCATGCATTTTTATTCAGCTCCCTTTACTCGGATACCCCAAACTCAAATCTAGTGGAACCAACTGCCTTCAGAAGTCACCTAATTAGTAAACAGAGTCCACCTGTGTGTAATTTAATCTCAGTATATATACAGCTGTTCTGTGAGGCCTCAGAGGTTTGTTAGAGAACCTTAGTGAACAAACAGCATCACGAAGGCCAAGGAACAAACCAGACAGGTCAGGGATAAAGTTGTGGAAAAATTTAAAAGCAGGGTTAGGTTAAAAAAATATCCAAAATTTTGAACAGCTCATGGAGCACTGTTCCATCATCCGAAAATGGAAAGCGTATGGCACAACTGCAAACCTACCAAGACATGGCCGTCCGCCCAAACTAACAGGCCAGACAAGAAGAGCATTATTCAGAGAAGCAGCCAAGAGGCCCATGGTAACTCTGAGGGAGCTGCAGAGATCCACAGATCAGGTGGGAGAATCTGTCCACGGGACAACTATTAGTCATGTACTCCACAAATCTGACCTTTATGGAAGAGTGGCAAGAATAAAGTCTTTGTTGAAAGAAAGCCATAAGAAGTCCTGTTTGCAGTTTACGAGAAGCCATGTGGGGGACACAGCAAACGTGTGGAAGAAGGTCCTCTGGTCAGATGAGACTAAAATGTAACTATTTAGCCTAAAAGAAAAATGCTATGTGTGGCTGAAAACTAGCACTGCACATCACCCTGAACTCACCATCCCCACCGTGAAACATGGTGGTGGCAGCATCATGTTGTGGGGATGCTTTTCTTCAGCAGGGACAGGGAAGCTGGTCAGAGTTGATGGGAAGATGGATGGAGCCAAATACAGGGCAAGCTTGGAAGAAAACCTATTAGAGTCTGCAAAAGAATTGAGACTGGGCCACAGGTTCACCCTCCAGTAGGACAAGGACCCCAAACATACAGCCAGAGATACAATGGAATGGTTTAGATCAGAGCATATTCATGTGTCAAAGTCCAGACCTAAATCTCCAATTGAGAATCTGTGACAAGACTTGAAAAATGCTGTTCACAGAAGCTCTCCATCAATCTGACAGCTTGAGCGATTTTAGCAGCGAAAGGTGGTTCTATTGACTCAGGGGGGCTGAATATAAATGCACCCCACACTTTTCACATATTTATTTGTAAAAAAAAAATGTAATACCATTTATCATTTTCCTTCCACTTCACAATTATGTGCCACTTTGTGTTGGTCTATATCACATAAAATCCCAATAAAATACAAGGGGTATGAATACTTTTTCAAGGCACTGTATGTATGCACAGTGTATATATATATAAATGCATGTATGTATGTATGTATGTATATATAAATGCATATCTATGTCTACCCTAAAAACAGATGTATTATTTTAATTAGGGTTGTCCCGATACCACTTTACGACAGAGTACAAGTACCAATACTTTTTTTCTTCAAGTACTCTCCGATATTGATTACAATACTTTTTTTTAATGTCATGTGACAGTGGCACTAATATGTAGCACCAATGACGCGTGGACTGTGTCAGTTTTTTTTACAATTTTATTTTCTTAAGGTTTTTTTTTTTCTTTACAATGCTTTCTTTATTTGGGGGGAGTGGATGGTGTCAGTGTTTTTTTTATATTTTATTTTTACAATTTCACCTTTTCAATATTTATTTATTACAATTCTTTTCTTTTTTTTTTTTTTTTATTAGCTCTGTTGGTGGCTTTGGTAAAATAACAGACCCCTGACATCTCCCTTTTGAGACAGGGAAAGGGACCGAGGACAGAGATTCTCCAGTCCCTTTCTCTGCAGCCTCAGCTGCACTGAAGATTAATGGAGAGGAGACAGCGGCTCCTCTCCATTGATAAAATGAAGCATTGTAAACACAGTTTATGATGTTCAGTGACAGTTATGAATGAACAGTGTCAGTGATCACTGACTTTGTCATTTACCGGCTTCTTCCTCCTACCGGAGGGGGGGACCGAGGAGCACGGTGGGGGGGACCGAGGAGACAGTCAGGGGTGATCAATGCGGCGCTGGGGAGGCGTTACAATCACTGATCTGCCTGTATAAATTTCAATAATGCAGCTGAAAGCCGCGGGGGGAGAGGAGGAGAAGCAGCTTTCAGCTGCTTTATTGAAATGTATACAGGAAGATCAGTGATTGAAACTCCTCCCCAGCACGCGCCGATCACCCCTGCCTGTCCAGGTATCGTATTCAGCATCGGAGCATTCACCAGAGTACAAATGCCGGTATCGGCACCGACACAGATTACTAGTATCGGTATTGGCACAACCCTAATTTTATTCGCGTCCCCAGCCCCCAGAAAATGTAGCTCTCCCTGGAATATTTATCTAGTCTCTAAAGCTGGACAATGCAGAACCTCAGCTCGACCACAGGTCCTCTTCTGGGTTTACAGACAGTTAGCACCATTCAGCTTACTTCCTGTGAGCCAAGACTGTCACAGACACAGCCACTGGTGGTGCATCAACATGCCGGATATGCCAGGCTTATAGTACCAAACAGCATATCATCAGTGCTAATAATCTTCGCTGCAGGGAGAAAAGGGGGACCCAAAGACACTAGGTGATCATCCAAAAAAACAAAGTATTTTTTTTTTTTTTTTTTACGTGTTTGAGATATTCTGGAGATTCTCCAGGCCCAGAAATTGATATTCATTTACAAACACTCAGCCAATGATTACAAAACGTATTCCTCAATTGTGTAGGTCTTGGGAATAAAACAAATAATCTGCATCACCTCAACACACTGCACCGCCCCCCTCCAATCATTTACTTTCCACAAAAGGACCCCCTATGAGGACGACAGAAATGTTTCAAACGTTTGGGCCAAACACCCATCCCCTGGCCAGGTAACAAATCAAGGATTGCAAAAAATGCTCTAAAAAACTGCAATGGCTTCAACACTTTACAAACACAATACAAATTTATAAATGTCATGCCTAATGACAGTATGTACAGTAAAAGCTGTGGGGAGGGGTTCAAACATTTAAAGGCTAGAGTTCTGCTTTAGGACTGTAACAGAGAGGCCCACTTGTAATTTCTGATTTTGTTATACCCTGTTGACATGGTACACAACTGCTGACAGCTGTCACTTCTGCATTACGTGTTAAAGATCAAACTTCTGGATGGATGACAAACACTTTGCATTTCCCCTAGTTACAAAGCGAATTCCACTAAAACAATGATAGTTCCTCCTCAAAATGAACCTTGCACTATAATACATAGTCTGCTTTTGTGGCAGCCTCCATCCCATTTACAAAATGCTTCAAAAAATTACAGAAATAAAATAAAAATAAAAAAACCTTTGCTCTACCACTGGGCCTGGTCATCTCACCTAGACAAGAATGGGGACACTGGATCTTCTTGCATGATCCTGGGAAAGCTGTGGATCCAAGTTCTGTTAAATGATGCACTAATACACTGTGCTTGAGCAGCCTCTTGCAAGATTAAAAATCCCAAAAATCCCACTGTGAAGCCCAGTGACTTTAGCGGCAGGAAGAAGGAAGCAGCGAGTGAGTAAAAAGGTGAATATTTTTTCACACTTTTCCCTTTTCCTTCAAGGTCCATGCACGCTGGGCTTAAAAAAAAAAAAAAAAAAAAAAGAAGAAAAAAGAAGCTCAATTCTTTTGGCAGAAAAAAATGCACATATAAAGTACTTTTGTTCACGCGTTTAACTTCATTTTCTGCCAGAAAACTTCTCTCAAAATATGCAAAATACGCAATCCAGAAGTGTTTTTTTTTCTCTGCCTCTAAACGCGGAGCTTAAGGCTCCATTCACACTAGTGCGACTTGTCATGCGACTTTGAACACCAAAGTCATATGACAAGTTGCACCCTATGATTTCAATGACAACCGTTCAAATATGTGCGACTTCCTGTACTACTTCAGTCCAACTTTCATGCATTGTAGACTGCAATGTAAACCCTCAAAAGCCGTATGAAAGTTGCACCTGGATGTTAAACATGCAACAGTGGTCTATTATCACTGGTCAAAGCCAAAGTTGCACCCAAGTCGCACCCATCCAAAGCTGCCTCAAAGTAGCACTCCGAAGTCTCCTGACTTAGGGGTTGTGTGAATGAAGCCCAAAATATGCCTCTAAACATCATGTGCATAGACACATAGGAGAACAATGAGCTGCTTCTATAGGCAAAACGCTAAACTCCAGTAGAAGCAAAGCTTTTTAAGTCCGGTGTGCATGGACCCTTAATGTGAACTTTTTATTTTCTATTATCACTGTAACAGTTTTCTTTAAATGGGTGGGGGGCTGCCACATAAGTGGATAGAATATTTTAATGTACATTTTTAACAGAAAAATGCAAATGGAAACATTTCTCCTTTAAAGGCAAGGTAAATCCATAGACTGAAGGAGGAAAGTGTGGAGTCCTCATTTCTGTACCATTACACTTCAGTATCCAGAAATCTAAGGAAAATGATGCCAGCAAAACCAGTAACAAAAGGTTTACCTTTATTGCATCAATGACAAGGTCTCTTGCTTCTAGTTCCCCTTCTAAGATGCTCAGCAGTGTCAGCAATTCTGGCTTGCTGAGTTTTTCCAGATTCATTGTGTTCCCCTAAACAAAGGAAACAGAGAGGAGTTAGAAACCAAACATTTGGTTAGCCAAACTATTAACAGTGAATATAGGAACTGTAATATAGTGTTATATGCATACAGTATATATGAAAGAGGATCTAATCTTACTATGCCTTCTTTCCCTGCAACAATTTTAAAATGACCAAGGACTGCAAGTATCAAATTCACCCGCACTGCTGATAAAAGCAGGTATTGCACCATTGGCTATAAATTAATAGCAGACCAGAATGTAAGTATCAATGGACATAAAATACACAAAATGCCCAAAAGTGAAGGAGAGTGCAGTTGGATTCCTCTCCTATTCTTCACTTTTCTAGGAAGGCTTTCCATAAGATTTTGTAGTATGTCAATATGAATCAGTGCCCATTCAACCAAAAAAGAGCATTTGCCAGGTACCGATGATGGAACCGAAGACCTGGCCTGTCATCAGTGCTCTAACTCATCCAAAAAGTATTCAACAGGGTGAAGAGAACTCTGTGTAAGCTACATGATCTCCTCCACGCCAAGACTTTATGGAAGAACAGTGATTAGGGTGTACAACAGTTTAACCACGTACGGACCGCCACACGCCGATATACGTCCTAAGTTTGAAGAGGAATATCATTATTATGGCAGCAGCTAGCTGCCATAACCCCGGTATCCTCTTCTTCGGCCGGCGGTCCGCTTTTCGATAAGAGTGGTCTCTGCGGCAGATTCGCCACAAGATCACTTATCGGCGGCGGGAGAGGGCCCCCCCTCCCGTCACGCTCCGATGCCCTCCGACACTTACCGGAGCCATCGGCAGAGGTGAAGGCGATCGGATCTTCACCCTTGCTGGGTATGGAGACGAGTGAGGGGAAGATGGGCCCCCAGCCGTCTCTATAACATTGCAGGGCGAAAGCGACTTCAAAACGTCACTTCCGCCCATAGGGCCATTTTTTTTTTTTTTTTTTTAAATGACAATTGTATTTTTTTTTCTTTATTGCATTTTAGTGTAAATATGAGATCTGAGGTCTTTTTGAGCCCAGATCTCATATTTAAGAGGCCTTTTTATCTAACACAAGGGATGTTTACATTCCTAGTAATAAGAAAAAAAGTGACACAATTTTTATTTTTTTTTAAAAAACGTGTAAAAATAAAAAAAGGTAATATAAATAAGAAAAAAAAAATAAAAAAATTTTAAAAGTGCACCTCGTCCCGCCGAGCTCGCGTGCAGAAGCAAACGCATACATGAGTAGCGCTCGCATCTGAAAACGGTGTTCAAACCACACATGTGAGGTATCGCCGCGATTGGTAGAGCGAGAGCAATAATTCTAGCCCTAGACCTCCTCTAACTCAAAACACGCAACCCGTAGAATTTTTTAAACATCACCTATGGAGATTTTTAAGGGTAAAAGTTTGTCGCCATTCTACGAGCGGGTGCAATTTTGAAGCTTGACATGTTGGCTATCAATTTACTCTGCGTAACATTATCTTTTACAATATAAAAAAAAAAAAAATTTGCTAACTTTACTGTTGTCTTATTTTTTAATACAAAAATATGTTTTTCCAAAAAAAGTGGGCTTGAAAGACCGCTGCGCAAATATGGTGTGACAGAAAGTATTGCAACGACCACCATTTTATTCTCTAGGATGTTAGAAAAACATTTCTAAGACATTTTCTAGCAAAAAAAAAAAAAATGTTTTTATCTTGTAAACACCACATCTCAAAAAGAGGCCTGGTCCTTAAGTGGTTAGGCCAGTGTTAGGGCTGGCTCAGCGCAGCAGCTGGTGTGCAGCGCAATCCGGCTGAGATCAGCGCAGTGAGAATACGCTGAGCCACGAGGATCGCACAGTTTTGTCTTTTTTTAAACAAACTTTATTGAGATTTCACACAGACATCTCAAAGTTCAATTGCCGGCCACAATGCTGGCCTTGCACAGTGCTGCACTGAAAAAAAAAAAAAAAAAGTACTGCATGTACTTGGGGGGTTGAGGGCAATACTTACACCTAAAAATTTACCTTAAAGCAAGGAATGCATTAAGGAACTCTCACACTGAGGCGCTGGGACTTCGGTGGTAAAGCGCCGCTATTTTTAGTGGCGCTTTTCGGCCACTATCGGGGCGCTTTTAACCCAAGCTAGCGGCTGTAAAAGGGTTAAAAGCGCTCTCAGAGCGCCGCTGCAATGGCACTGCCCATTGATTTCAATGGACAGGGGTGCTTTAGGAGTGGTATATACACTCTAAAGCTCCTCAAAGATGCTGCTTGCAGGACTTTTTTAGTGTCCTGCCAGTGCACTGCTCCAGTGTGAAAGCCCGAGAGCTTTCACACTGGAGTGACAGGAGAGGCTCTTTACAGGCCCTTTGCAGGCACTATTTTTAGTGCTATTGCGCCTGTAAAGCGCCTCAGTGTGAAAGTAGCCTAAAGGTAAAAGATAAATGTTTAGTCTATAGAACCACTTTAAGGGGTGAGGTGAAAAAGGGAGAGATAAATCTGTGTTTCACCAGCATGGGTTGATATTGAAAGCCATGTAAGTTTATCAACTGACCAAGGGAGGAGGCGTATATAGAGTATAGAAGGGGTCCAAGGACCCCTTCAGAAAAAGGATAAACAAAAGGGAGGCTGCACTGAAGGAGGTCTTAGAAAAGTAGGAGGAGAACCAATAAAAAACAGAGTCTTGGAGATCAAGGTAGTGGAAGAGGAGTGACTGGTCAATTGTATCAAAGGCAGTAAAAGGTCTAATAGTATGAGTATAGAGTAGGGTGTATTGGTTTTAGCAGTTAGTAAATGATCAGGAAATTTTGTACATCAGAGCGTTACAAACATTCATTTCCTAAGGTTTTTATTTTCCTCTGTGGTTCACTATTCATCAATTTACTGGAACTTTGAAAGAGCGGAGCTAATTAGTGCCTTTGGGTGGGCTAGTGAGGTCTGAACACTGATCTTTACCTTATGAAAAAAAGGTTTGACAGCTTACGATTTTTATGTTAGCAAGTTGTTTACATCTTATTTTGCTTCCAGTCTTGGAGATTGCACTCCTGAGCTCTGTAATTTTCAGATATACATAAATTACAGACCTTCCATGTACAGTAAGATACCTGTGTACAATCTGTTTTGTTTATATATAATAGTTACATATTCACAGGGCTGATCATGTGAAGATAATGTAGGCATCTGAGGAATGTGTAATGCATAGTGGAATGGGAGTGTTTGGGCTGGGTGGAAGTATTATTTAGGCTGGTTCAGTGCAGTTACAGGAAGATAACACCACTAAGTCTAATTACGAAACAAGTGTTTACAATTCCTTTCCAACCCTCAATACAAACGTGTTTGCGTTTTGAGGATGTTGGATGTAATACCGGACTTTCAGTGCAGGCGGTTTCTGACTACAATAGGTATTTTAGGTCTCACAGACCATCTCTTACAGACTTTCAAGCTCCAAGTCCGACAGGATACTAGAAGAGACGGTTTCCTCCACAGGCACATAACAAAATGGGCAATTCCCCTCTCCACTGTCTCGGATTGGACAAGGTGAATATTATGATGTCACTCCCCTGCCTCTTCACCTCGTCCAATTAGAACACACTGATTACTGACGTGTCCATGCGAGTAGGCGATCCCCCGCGTTTACTACTACTACTGTGATTTCCCACTTTCACAGCGGTCCCACTTGAATGCAATAATGTACGCTTTCATTGAGCCAAGCTGGGCCAATGTACTAAAAGAAAAAGAAAGATCACCATGCTTGGTTAAGCTGCTAGCACCAAAAATCTGAGATACCAACATTTTAAACAGATAATACTAAATAAGGTGTAGCACTATATTAAAACGAAATAAAATGATATCAAACAATCCATAACAATATTTGCACCAAAAATGGCCATGCATTTTGTCCATATAATAGTATCAAAGATATAAAAAAGTCCAATATTTATAATAAAATCGCAAAAAAGGATCAGATCTCATACGGCCAATCCACTTCACAGTGACAATGTAGAATCGGAGGAAGACACCCACTAAAATCATAGTGCCACACAGTGCTCACAGGATCCTTATCAGAAAAGTTTGACCACCATGTGATAAAAGGTCAAACAGCGCATATAGGTTTGAACCCTTGTGATCCAAAATGCCCCAATTTTAGCACATCCTCTGAGACATCCACTGGTTCCACTCGTGTAAATGACATACAAAAAGAAGAAAGCAACTCTCATAGGGTAGTACAGTTAAAACCCAAATTTACTAACATAATAAAAGAGCACACTCACACTATACTAAAAAAAAATCCAGCATTACCGCAAGTACATGCATTCCATCAGCATCGATTACATCCTACTTCTGGTAACGCGTGCGTTATGACGTCATCATAAAAAAAAAAATCACTTGGGAGTTCAACTGGAAATTAGAATGTCCTTATAATGCAGATGGAATTCCAAACAAAAAAAGTTTTATGTTCAGGAAATGGTGATCACGAAGTTGTATCTCTTTCAGCTTGTAGACTATGCAAATATGACAAGTGATAATAAGCCATTTCAAGGGCTAAGCTACATCAGTGGCTGCAATTTAAAACTGTTCGCTTCTGACCATGGAATCTTGGGATCAATCAAGTTATAAAAGTACTTAACTAATTATGCACAATTGCAGCACTGTGCCATCAAGCATTACTAATCGGATAGAAGTTCATTTGTAACTTACACCACAAAAGCGCATTGATTTAAGATTTAATGAGCGGCAGCTGGATTACGTGATCATTTTCTGGTGATTTTAAGTTAGATTAATTAGTATATTGAAAAAAATTTTAATTGGACAGCCACTGGCTTTGTGCCCATTGAATGTGTAGTGTAGAAGGTGCTGTATGTAGCAGATGCACACACAAGGTAGGTAATTCAAACCTGAAAACCTTGAGACTCCATAGAAAACATTAGAAGATAAAGCTATACGGCTAGATTTAAAAAAACGAATAATAGGGTATACTATAGATGGTAAAGCTAGCTATAGTTACACTAGAAGATTTAGTACAAGCAATCATATGAAATTCTCATTGGTACAAACTGATGCGACGAATGACATTCAAAAAGTACTTCCACAAATCCATTTGATTTTGGTGTGAACGAACATTTATGAATGAAAACCGCATTTACTGAGAATTCTCCTCAATGCAGTTGAAAAGGAAGTCGATTTGACCCCACTAACAATTAGAAAATACAAAGAACATTCTTAAAAACTAAAAATTTCCGAGTTAAATTATACCAGTGTATGGGGAGCTTAAAGCAGAACTTGAAACTCATGAAATGTATTTTGTCCTTTTCAAACCCTCCACCCCCTCTGCAATTGCAAATGTGGTTATTTTTTCTGTGTCTGTATGTTTATTTGTTGTGGCCCCGTTCCCCAATGCCATTCAGGCCTAGGACATGTCCCTGGCCCTGCAACCTCCTGGGATATTCACATCAAACCCTTCAGGAAGCTGTACCGGAATCTGTCTTGATAAGACAGCCTTCTGTCATTTCTGGAACAGCAGTACTCAGACTAGAAGAGGGAAGGCAGCAGTAGTAGTAGCTGGTCAGGTCAGGCTCTGCTGCACATATGCTAATAGGGACCATGCTGAGAGAAGAGGAGAGCAAAGGAGTTGGTATCTTGTTATTGTGTTAATGCTCCTTCAGTGACCAATCAACAGATTGTAGGTGGGCTCAGGCACGGTACCCATAAGTCCTCATGCACACAGGGCATTAGAAAAAACGAGTTGCAAAGTCAGTACCAACACCAGGAAAAAGCAGCTGTAAAAACATGCTTTTAGTAACTTTTTGCATTGGCGTTAAAGCGCGTTTAGCCGCACTAGCTTTGAGCAGTTTCTCTGCCTCTATTCAAAATCAATAGTTCCCTATGAGAGCCCATTGATTTGAATAGAAGTCACATCCAAGTCGGATCATGAAAATCCGACTTGTGGTGAGACTTGTTCACTGAGGATCTTGAAGAAGAACCCCTCGCCAGGATGAAAAAAAAATAAAGTAACTAAATGGCGGGGGGTCCCCCCCAAAACTATACCAGACCCTTATCCGAGCTTGCAGCCTGGCAGGTCAGGATAGGATGGGGGGGGGGGCAGACAAGCACCTGGACCATATCAGGCCACATACCTGCCATGGGGGGGTGCTTTGGGGCAGGGGGGCTCTGCGCCCCCCCACCCCAAAGCACCTTGGGCCTCTTCCAACCCTGGCCGGTGGTTGTGGGGGTCTTCGGGTGAGCAGCTTATCAGAATCTGGAAGCCCCCTTTAACAAGGGGGGCTCCTAGATCCAGGCCCCACCCTATGTGAATGAGTAAGTGGTGCATTGTACCCCTACCCATTCACCCAAAAAGGCATAAACAAACAAAAAAAAAAAAAACAAACAAACACAGTACACAGGTTTTTGACAAAGTCCTTTAATAAAGCAGCTCCAATGTGCAGCTTCAATGTGTCTTCTCCCCTCTCCGCCAATTTTTTTTTTTTTTCATTTTGGCGTGGGGTTTCCCTTCAAGATCCTCAGAGCACAAGTCGCATCATCATGATCCGACTTTTATTCAAATCAATGGGCTCTCATAGGAAACCATTGATTTTGTTATTTAAAAAAAAATGCTTGACGTGGCCGTTCCCAGCATTAAGCCGCGTTTAGCAGCGACAAACGTTTCTACAGCTGTGACACCGGTCCTCAGAACGCGCTGGCCCTGGGGTTTTTTTGCAGCTTGAAAACACCTATGCCACTTACAGCTCCAAGCCTGTGTGTGCATGAGACCATAGAATATCATGGCGAGGCGTTTTTCAAAAAAAGACTGGTAAAAGTAGCTATAAAAACGCCCTGTGTGCATGAGGCCTCAATGTGAGGCAGGCAGAAGTGATGACGTAAGCATGCACAGGCCAGGGGAGGAGTAGGGGCAGTCTTGCTCGAGCATGATCCAAGGCAACCATGCCTAGTGTAAGTATGCCCCAAGTACCAGTAGACATACATCCAAAATCCAGATTATACACACTAATTGACTCCTCACCGATAATTCCCCAGGTGACACTCCTGGCTGTGGTACTGATCATTGCCCAGGCTATGTGGCGTTAATCCCCTGGATCCAGCAATTGTGAATCTCTGGTTGTTGCTGTGGACATTTCTAAATTCAGTTCTAATCCATGGTTTTAGCCAGTACCACAGGTATCCATTTTATGGGCAGCACAGGGGCAGATATTACCTTTGGATGACTGCTGTTCAGTTCACCGTCTCTTAAAACGTTCAACATTAAAAAGTGGCTTTTTCAATATGAATTATAGTGTATGTAAACCCAACAATAGATTTAGGACAAATCTTTCTATGCCAAAGCTTTCCAGGAATTCGTTAACGCTGGGATAAGTGTATTCATGTAGCAGGGAAGTATGTAGAATAAATGCAGTTTCCACTCCCTGAAATTTGTTCTTATATTATTATATAAACTCCCGGTTTGACATGAACGCCCCTTGTATTTGTTCTCCTAAAATATATAATTGAAATATAGCTGTTCCAGAAGTACAAAAATTCCTGTTTAATCTGCCAAAAATCTTGTTATCTGAAAACTCTCAGCTGCAGTGTTACTAGCTCCTGGCTTTCTCTAAAGGACTACAGAACACCTCCATGTTATGGAGAAGAATGAAATGGAAAGTGTTCTGTAGTCCTATGCAAGAGCGACAATTCTGCTTTTTCATAGACAGTACAGTAAATGAGCATTGCCACCCTAGGACAGAAAGGGTGTTACTGGCAGGTTTACAAGGGAAAAAAAAATCTATTTGTAGTGGTCTCAGTGGACTACAGAACATATCCCTCCTAGGTTATGGAGGTAAACAGTGTAGTCCTAACACACTACCTATCCTAGGGTGACAAACAAACTGCACAGTGGAGGTAAGCATGATTGTTATTTAAAAAGAAAAAAAAAAAAAATTTGTTTGAATTGAAGTTGAATTTGTATGCAAGTCGGAACATGTACAATTTTTAAAGTGGAGGGCCACCCTGAAAAAAAAAAAAAAAAATCACCAAAAATCCTAAAAAAAAAAAAAAAAATTTAAACTTACCTAAACCCTTGTTGCTAGGCAGTCTTCCTAATCTGCCTCTTCCTTTTCTGCGGCGTGTTCTTCTCGGTGAGCGGCCCCATTGTCTTCTGGGAACTGTGTGTGTTCCCAGAACACCACGGGGCCATTCACAGATCACCGCGCCGCTCGCGCGTGCGCAGTAGGAAACTGGCAGTGAAGCCGCAAGGCTCCACTGCCTGTTTCCCTTACCTAGGATGGCGGTGCCGGAACCCAAGAGCCGAGGGTCTGGTCGGCCTCGGGAGGCCGACATCGCGGGCACCCAGGACAGGTAAGTACTTATTTAAAGTCAGCAGCTACAGTGTTTGTAGCTGCTGACTTTTATTTTTTTTTTTTAAGGCCGGAATCCCGCTTTAAGTGTAGCTTCAGGCCAAAAAAATTATTTTTACGCTTTTTGGATAGCAAAGGGAAGGGTTATCACCCCTGTAACTGGTTTTGCTGTCTGTGCCCCTATTCAGAAGATTTCACCTCACTTTCTGTCCCTGTAACAATTGAATTTTTTTTTTTTTTTTAAATTTTTTATTTATTTCAGGGATCAGGCATACAGGTAACCGGATAACAATATTGGTTTTACATCAATTCGCCATAGACATATGTATATGTATTTACAATTGCATTACAATAACATATTTTTCGTGATAAAATGGTCTGCTGATTAGGGATGATGCAACATTATTTAGCTATGTGGCTCCATATACCTTATCTCCCTTTATTTTCATATTTTCATATAAAGCAGATAATCAAGTAAAGAGAGATCGAACCGTTTGTAGAGACTTTCGGTTCGGAAAGGAAGCCATAAAGAGTAGTGGCAAAAAGGTTGAAGGAGGAGGAAAAGGGGGGGGGAGAGGGGGAAGGGAAGAAGGGGTGTAAGTATAAGTATCCGCGAGCATGGGGCCTCCGATTCATCTATTCTGGTCAATTTATTGTGTAGTTGGGTTGCATTGTGCAGCAAAGATCAGTTATCATTCATGTCGGTATCAATCAGGCATTCAGGTTTCCTCCCCTGAGGATTTGTCCTTCCTCTGAATATTGAAACATAGTCCATAGTTGCCATGTCCTGGAGTATGCTTCATTTTTGTTTTGATTCGAGAGCATCAAATCCTCAAATTTACTGATGTCGTCAATTTTTTTGAGCCAGAGAGAGATGGTGGGTGGATGTGGGGATTTCCAAGAAAGAGGGATGCAAGCTTTGGCTGCGTTTAGTAAGTGACGGATTATCGACTTTTTGTATACGCGTGAGGGGGTGTTATTGACATGTAAGAGAAAATATGCCGGGTCATCTGGGACATCACGATCTGTAAATTTTTGGGTTATTCGGCGAACTTCGTTCCAGAAGTTACGTAGCTTGGGGCATGACCAGAAGATATGGAGTAACGTGCCAGTATCCTGCTGGCATCTCCAGCATAGATCCGTGACCCCAGGGAATATTTTGTGTAGAGTTTCTGGGGTTTTGTACCAATGTGTGAAGAGTTTGTAGTTAGTTTCTTGAAATTTAGAGCAGATTGAAGACTTATGTATAAATTGAAGGATACGTGTTCGTTCGTGTGTATTAAAGTGGCGGTTTAAGTCATTTTCCCATTTGTCAAAACTAGGATGTTGGTAATCTTCAGGGGGTGTAATTAATAAATTATACGTCAGGGAGAGCGTATGAAAGATCACTCCTGAATCTGTGCAGAGCTCTTCAAAAGTAGTGAGAGGGTCATTGTTTGTGGATGGAGGAGTCATGTTGTTGAGAAAATGTGAGAGTTGTCGTGCTCTTAGAAAGTCTAGACGGAATGGACCACTCGGATCTAATAAATCCGTGAGTGTAACCCATCTGCCCGAAATGCTAAAGTGAGAGGCCTGGTGTTTCCCTGATTCTTTCAGATTAATAAATTTAGGGTCTGTCAAGCCGGGTTCGAATTGGGGATTACCTATGATAGGTCTCAGTGGTGAGTTTTTGGTTGAGAGCGAGGTATGTGTAAGGAGGCGTGAGCATTCTTTTACAGTATTGCCAATCAGAGGATGACTGTTAATGTGAGGGGGGGAAGTCGGGCCACACCATGGGGCTCTGTGGAGTGGCACTGTAGTTTGTGCTTGTTCTATTTGGGGCCAGAGTTTGGTCTCCTTATGCCGGCACCAGTCTACCAGCCTACTTAGATGTATTGCGTGATAGTATGTTCTGATCTCCGGCAGGGCCAGTCCTCCGTATTGTTTTGGTATTGAGAGCACTTTCCTGGAGGTTCGGGGTTTTTTCCCGGCCCACAGAAAAGAGAGGAATGTGGAGTGAATTTGTTTAAAATAGGTTGCGGGTATGTGAATTGGTATAGCTTGTAGGAGATATAAGAATTTGGGTAAAATCATCATTTTCAGAATGTTACATCGGCCGAACCAGGAGTGAAGGCCACCGTTCCAGTTTTGCAATAATTGTTGGACAGATTTCAGTAAGGGTGGGAAGTTTAATTTAAATATTTGGGATATTTTTGGGGGTATATGGGTTCCTAGGTATTTCAATGCCGTATTTGTCCATTTTAGATTAAAACTGTTTTTAAGATTTGTAATATGAGGTGTCAATATATTTATTCCCATTGCTTCAGATTTATTGAAATTTATTTTTAGGTTGGAAAGGCGTCCATAGGTCTCGAATTCTTTCATTAGGTTAGGGAGGGAAATGATTGGATTTGTGATGGAGAACATAAGGTCGTCCGCGTAAGCGGACACCTTATGTTGCAAGCCCTGAACCGTTATTCCTGAGATATTTGGGTTTAATCTCACATGGCATAGAAAGGGTTCCAGAGAGAGAGCGAAAAGTAAGGGTGAGAGTGGGCATCCCTGTCTGGTTCCGTTAGAGATTGGGAACGGATCCGAGACAACACCATTGGCCCTGACTCTGGCAGACGGGTTTGTATATGCTGCCGAGATCCAGTTAAACATTTTTACACCCACTCCTATGTGTTTTAGTGTCTCGAATAGGAAACTCCATTGAATACGATCAAACGCTTTTTCAGCGTCAGTGCTGAGGAAGACACAGGGCGTTTTGTTGGTGTTTGCTATGTGGAGTAGGTTCAGGACCTTAATGGTGTTGTCTCTGGCCTCCCTTGTCTGAATGAAACCAACCTGATCTAAGTGTATTAAATGTGGGAGGTGTTGTTGTAACCGTAATGCTATGATTTTTGTGAAAAGTTTAAGGTCTGTGTTTAAGAGAGAGATCGGGCGGTAACTGCCGCATTGGGTTGGGTCTTTACCTTCTTTTGGTATTACTGATATCTGTGCTTGTAGGGTGGAGGGGTGCAGTCTCGAGCCCGATCCCAAGTCATTAAATAATTTGGTCAAGTGCTGTCCTAGGGAGGGTAGGAATGTTTTATAATATGTTACAGTCAAACCGTCTGGACCCGGTGCCTTTCCTTGTTTAGTGCCTCGGAGAGCTAGTTGAATTTCGGATGTGGTGATGGGTTCCTCAAGTATGTCTTTCGTATCTGTAGGTAGGGTCGGCATCTGTGAGGCGGTTATGTATTCCGATGTAGTGTCTGTGGTGGGTTGTGTTGTAGATAGATTATATAAGGAATCATAGTAAGCTCGAAATTGTTCGGTAATTTGTTTTGGTAGGGAAACCTTCTGCCCAGAAGGGGTAACAATCTGCGGTATATACGACGCTAATTTCTGTTGTTGTAGGGACCGAGCTAGCATCTTCCCGCATTTATTACCGGATTCGTATGCTTTCGTCTTGCAGATCTGAAGTGCTGCCTTAGCCTTATAATGCAGCAGGTCTGTGACCTGTTTGCGGGTGATGTCGAGCTCGGCACCTAGTTCTCTCGTAGGTGACAATTTGTGTTTCATTTCTAGTGTTTGGAGTTTCTGGAGGAGTGTAGTTAATTGTTCTGTTCTTTGTTTTTTTAGTCTGGCTCCGTGTTTGATAAGTATCCCTCTGGTTACGGACTTGTGTGCCTCCCATATCAAGCCTACATCAGCGTCAGGGGTATTATTGGTGTCAAAGTAATGTCCAATCTCTTTTGTCACTTCTGCTAGTACTGATGGGTCCGACAGAAGGCTCTCATTTAACCTCCACGGTGGTCGTTGTGATTTGTATATTCCTGCAAGGGCATATCGCATTGTGATCGGGGCATGATCCGACCATGTGATAGGCTCTATTGTGGTGTTTATGACTGCCTGTAAGTTTCTGTGGGGGACTAGAAAATAATCTATGCGGGAGTACGATTGGTGAGGTCGAGAGAAGAACGTGTAGTCCTTCTCTCCTGGATGGAAGAGTCGCCACGTGTCTATCAATTGCGCTGAGTGTAACGCTGTACTGATGCGTTTGCGTGAGTCTCGAGAGGTCGAAGACCTGCCCAAGGATGTATCTTCAGTTGGTATTAGGGGGGTATTTAGGTCCCCTCCTAATATTAATTGTCCTTCAGTATAAGTTGTAAGTTGTTTTATGTGTCTCGCTAGGAATGTGTCTTGGTGGTCATTTGGGGCGTATAGATTAGCTAAGGTCACTTTAATGTCTCCTATTTGACCTCTCAGAAATAAGTATCGTCCTTCTAAGTCTGTTTTCTTGTCTAGGCATTTCCAGGGAACTTTGGCTGATATTAGGATCGAGACCCCTCTAGATTTTGCTTGGCTGTTAGTGGAATGGTAAACGGTGGGGTAATATTTGTTTCTGAGGATAGGTATGGTGTTTTCCCTGAAGTGTGTTTCCTGTAGTAGGATGATATCAGCTCTTAAACGTCTCATGTCATGGAGAAGCATTCGTCTCTTTTCTGGCGTGTTCAGTCCCTTTACATTCAAAGACACTATGTTTAGGGCATCCATGCTCGCGGGTAGGGGGGGGGGAGTTAAAGCAATAAATGGAGGGTCAAGTAAAGACAAAGAAATAAGTGTAGAGTAGCAGGAGGTAGAATCTAAGAGTAAATAGATTGAAGAGACAGGAAGTTAGGAGCTGACACAAGGGTGTGTAGCTTAGAGGGGTGCTAATCGTGCAAGAAGGAAAATCCTTGCTGTGGCGCTACCCACTTACAATCTGGGTATACAGCGCCGACCTAAATGGGGGAGTGGATAAACCTAGCCGAGGGAGGAGCCCCCCAGCCCAACCGTCCACCCCTAGCTGATGTAAGAGTCATATTTCAGATCGTCATAACATTTTTTTTTTAAAAAAAAAAGAATAAAGAATAGAAAATAAAAAAAAATAACCCCTACTATCTAAGAAATTACCTGAGAGGTGCCAACTGGTTCATATGGGGTTTATGTGAACGAGAGCAACAGTGCAATAATAACAACAAAGTGTAATCTCAGTTAACGTTTCTTGACCAGTATAACTAGGGGGAACCGTATCCCATCTAAGATCCCTTTCATCTCAACTTGTTTCACAAACCGGGTCCCGCCCTAGAGCCACCTGCATGCCATAGTTCTTCTCCTTGACCGAGAGTTTGAATCCCCAGGGTGTCCAAGTGAGCCCCATAACAGTAACATGCGGCTCCTGGGCCTCGGAGAAAGCCTCCCCCTCCCCCGCCCCCCCAGATCAAGTCCCGAAGTCTGGGTATCTTGTCCCCGTGGAAGATCATAATACCTACAGAAAGCCTTTCAGCATCTGCCATGTGTGCCTCGCACGGGAGATGTTTTCTTCCTCTCTGACGCAGTCTCTGCAAATTAGAAATCTTGTGACATGGTGCTAAAGTAGAGAGCCATAGATAAACGTAATGTTCTTTCGACTCTCGCTTAGGTAGTATTCCAGGCAGGTTGTCCCTTCGGGTAGAGTGGGCTGAGGGAGCATAATATGAGACCCCGGTCAAATTTCTGACCTCCCCAGTCACGACTAGTTATTGATTTCTGTCCTTACAGTCAGGCAGCGTGAGAGGGGAGGGGGGCTGCGCACAAGATATCTCCTGTCGTGTGTTGCTATTTGCCGTGGCCAGGTCTCTATACGGGGGCATAGTAACTCTCCCGGGGGAAGGAGCGGAGGGGCCAATAAAGTCAAATGTTTGCAAGTGCCCTAGAGGCAGGGTGAGATGGTTAACCGGGACCCCCCTCCTGGAATTTACTCACGTGGGGCTTCTCCTGAGGCTGATCGGTGTCTTCTCCTGCCCCGCTGACGTGGCGGGAGCGGACCACGGGCAGCTGCAATGCCCGATCTGCCCGGTGGACGTGGTAGCATTTGTAGCCAATCTGGAATCTGGATCGGTTCCACTTCCAAGTAGCGGAAGAGTGCCGGGAGGTCTGCCGTGGTCTGTAGTGTGAATGCAGCGGAATCCTTGCGGAAGGTCACTGACAGAGGGTATCCCCAGCGGTAGGTGAAGCCTTTCTGTTTCGCCAGGTCAAGGAGGGGTCGCAGCATAGCTCGGCGTCTCAGGGTGGCCCTAGATAAATCGGGCAGGACACGAACTTGTGAGCCCCTTGTGTCAACATCTCCGTGTTCCCAAGCGCGGCGCAGAATGTTCTCCTTTTGGACATAGCGGTGCAGTCTACACACAACATCGCGCGGGTTGCTTGGGTCAGTCGGTCTCGGTCCCAGGGTCCTATGCACTCTATCAAGTTCAATGCTAATATCTGTGTCATCCAGAATGATTTGAAAGATCCCCGTGACTGCCTCCGCGAGGTTCTCAGGGAGTACGGCCTCCGGGATCCCCCTGAGCCGTAAATTGTTCCGGCGGCTCCGGTCCTCGATATCTTCGAGGTGTAATTGAAGGGCTATTGCATTTTCTTTGTATTGGTCTCGGGAGCGTTCTAATGCCGACACTCTGTCCTCTAGAGAAGACACCGCTGTCTCTCCTGTAGTGACTCTTTCAGAGAGGCAGGATACCTCCCCTCGTACCTCCTGTATGTCTCGGCGATGTGTCTCCTCCAGCCGGAGTATCATCGCCTCGATGTCGGATTTAGTGGGGAGGGCCTGCAATAGTGCTCGTATTTCTCGGTCCACCGGCACTGGTTCTGGAGACTGTGGTGGATCCATGGTTCCCAGTATTGGAGAACTTGATGTCGCTGGGGTCGATCTAGGTGTCTCAGAGGGAGGCACAGCCAGGTTGGAGGGGGCCTCCTCTATGGTTGCACGTGGGGATCCTCGTGGCGCCGTAGCCCTAGCTCCGGAGGAGAGATCTTGTGGGCTTCTGAGGTATCGTTGTATCGCACCGGAGCTCTTGTTTGAGGGGGTCCCTTTAGTGGTTGCTCTCGTTTTATATTTTTTGGCTGATTTCATGCCGATCTGGTGTCTGGAAGTTCGGGGATAGAAGGCCTAGGCCGGGAGCTCACAGAGAAAGCAGCCTCACTCAGCCATGTCCAGGCCACGCCCCCGTAACAATTGAATTTTGAAAATTTTGGGTTGTTGTGGAAACAAGAATTGGTGAAAAAGCTTCAGTGGAGACACTTTTTTTTCCCATGATAACCCTAATGCCTCGTACACACGATCAGACATTCCGACAACAAAATCCATGTTTTTTTACCAACGGATGTTGGCTCAAACTTGTCTTGCATACACACGGCCACACAAAGTTGGTCGGAAATTGCGAACGTCAAGAACGCGGTGACGTACAACACGTACGACGAGCCGAGAAATATGAAGTTCAATAGCCAGTGCGGCTCTTCTGCTTGATTCCGAGCATGTGTACACAATCGGAATTTCTGACAACGGATTTTGTTGTCGGAAAATTTGAGACCCAGATCTCAAATTTTGTGTGACGGAAATTCCGATGGAAAATGTCCGATGGAGCCTACACACGGTCGGAATTTCCGACAAAAAGCTCCCATCGAACATTTTCCAATGGAAAATCTGACTGTGTGTACGGGGCATTAGAGGAGTGAATTTTTCTTTCCTAAGGATAGATTTCCTCCCACTTCCTGTTGTCTCCCTCTGTAAGTAGGAGTCGTTTGTAAGTCGGATGTTTGTAACTCAGGGACCACTTGTATATAGTAATTAAAGCCTGAAATATAATCTAACCCAGGGATCTCCAAACTTTCGAAACAAAAGGCCAGTTTACTGCCCTTCAAACTTTAGGGGGGTTGGACTGTGGCCAGTAGGAATAAACAATCTCATGGGTTGGTGTTCTGTGGGAGTATAAAAATCACATCATTAGTGTCAGGGGGAGGAATTGTGCCCCATCTCTGGTGTCAGGGGGAGGAATCGTGCCCCATCTCTGGTGTCAGGGGGAGGAATCGTGCCCCATCTCTGGTGTCAGGGGGAGGAATCGTGCCTTGTATCAGTGGAAGGAATAGTGCCCCAATTGCCACGTTATTATACAAGATTTATATAGTGCCAACAATTTACACAGAGCTTTACAATGTAAAGGGGGAAAGTATGATTATAGTACAGTTTAATACAGAAGAAATGGGAGAGCCCTGCTCATGGAGCTTACAATCTAAAGGGAGGGGGAGATGGTACAAAAGGTAATAGTTGTGGGGATGATCTGATGGAGGTGACTCGGGTACATTTCTTAGGTGGAGGTGGGGTAGGCTTCCCTGAATAAGTGAGTTTTCAAGGATTGCCTAAAGGCAGACAAAGTAGGGGCAGGGAGTTCCAGAGGATGGGGGAGGCTTTCGAAAAGTCCTGGAGGAAAGCATGGGAGGAGGTAACAAGGGAGCTAGAGAGCAGGTAGTCTTGGGAGGACTGGAGAGGACGATTTGTTGTGGTTAATATTTTGAATTTTATACGGTGGGGTAGGGGAAGCCAGTGAAGGGACTGATAGAGAGGAGCAGCAGTCACGGATAGGTTAGTAAGATGTATTAGTTTAGCAGCAGTATTAATAATAGACTGAAGGGGGATAGCCTGTGTAAGGGTAGGCCAGTGAGGATTGAGTTACAGCGGTCAAGGTGGGAAAAAACCAAAGAGTGAATAAGTTGTTTTGTGGTGTCGTTAGTCAGGAAAGCTGTTAAAGCGATGTTTAATCCTTGGTTAAAAAAAAAAAAAAAAAAAAAAAAAAAAAAAAAAATGATGTTATACTAACCTTCTATGTGCAATGGTTTTGCACAGCATTTTATGGCAGCATATCACACTGCAACACACCATAGTGACATGCACTGGGAAGGTGCATTGGGGTGCTATTCAGAATGAATGGCACCACAGCACACAATTGGATTTATTTACTAAAGGCAAATCCACTTTGCACTACAAGTGCACTGCAAGTGTGCTTGGAAGTGCAGTCGCTGTAGATCTGAGGGGGACATGCAAGGAAAATAAAAAACAGCATTTTTGCTTGTGCATGACTGGATGATAAAAGTCAGCAGAGCTTCCCCTCCTTTCAGATCTTCCCCTCAGATCTTAAGCGAATGCACTTCCAAGCGTACTTGCAATGCAAAGTGGATTTGCCTTTAGTAAATCTACCCCAATGTGTGTCATCACAGCACAAAAGCGTTAAAAGGGGCAGAAGAATAGATATAGGATACTAAAGCTATAACACACACACTTATTTTTTTGCAGATTTTGACCAGGTTGAAAGGGTGGATTTAATGACAAAAGCAAGGATAAGAGCTTACATGCATAAATACATGATAACAAAGAGCTATTAAGACAAGCACCGATATCATATGTCCTAGAGAGCACAGCAATACCCTGGGGTGTAATACCGATAATGGGCAGCAGTATGTATTCCAAAATTAGCTTTATGCTAATTACTCTTAATGAGTAATATAATTCACCACCTGAGACCAGAGGGTCTCCATTTAAACTACTTAGCAATCACTGATTTTAGTGGGTAAAAAGACCTTAGGCTAAAAACTGCTAAATGTGGCAATCCTTAAATAAAGATACAAAAAGATCCTCTTTAGCCAATACTTCATGGGTGGTTGGCAGCCCATTGTACATATAGTAATTCTTCTATATAAATCATACACTGCAAGTGGAGCAGCGAAAGCCAAATTATAAAAATAAATAAATTATACTCAAAGTCACTGCAAAATAGAAAATAGAATGTTTCATTTCTGTATTCCATTCTTTTCAAAAGGTCAACTGCTGGCACTGCTGCTGTGATGCATGTGTGCTGCCTTTGAGTGCATTGGAGGTGCCATTCCAAATATATTGAAAGCCAACACATGTAATGGCCATTAGCAAGCGTGGTCACAACACAGAAATAAGTTGGACCTAAAAGGTGAACTGTTTTATGTGCCAAAATATTTTCAGTTCTGTTAAAGTAGTCTTGTGATTTACATTCCTCTATCAGATGAAATAAGGCCTTACTGTCAGTTTATCCACAGTGGGGCTTAAAAAAAAAAAAAGACGTTTTGACAGGCAAACACTCCAACATCTCCTGGTAGTATTGAAACTTACCACCACCTCCTTGCATGAAAGGGGTGAGAAAACTACAACATTACCAGAAAGAATTTGAATTTTGTTCATCTGATTGGTAAAGACATAAAGACCGAACCCATGCAGATTAAGGTGGCTGCAGCTGATATGTGGGGACCTCTAGGTGTCTGAATGCTAGTATCCAGAATAGCTGTTCTGCCGAGACAGAGTTCCTTTAAACATAAAACAACTTTATTTATTCAGGTGTTATAGTGTATATAGTATATTAACAGAATAGTGCGCCAGTGATCAGAAACATCTGTTCACTTTTATAATACTGTCACAATCTAAACAGACGCAAAGCCAAAGAAAGTTATATTACTAGAACAGTTCATAAAAAAACTATAGTGACCCATAGACACCAAAATCCAACCTATATTGGCCTAAACTTACTTGCACTTTATAAGAATTGTATGTATTATTCAGCAACTAGAACCACAAGAAGCAGTTTTCCTCTGGCCTTGCGCTGAAACCACTTCCTACTCAAAACATACTCAGGAAGTCCAAAGAAAAACAACCTATTGTAGCTTGTAAAATATAGGAACTGATGAAAAGCAAAGTCTTCAATTTTAACACCAAACTGCTAATGGAGCATTTACTAACAAGGTAACAAAATAACTTCTGAAAAATGATAGCACAGAAAATGTATGCATATGGAAACCCTAAACCCCAAAATGTATGTTTGGCATCATGTATCACTATATGCAAATTTTTTCAGCAAATCCTTTTTTTTTTTGTGCAAATCTACAAAGCTTCACTTCCTGCCAGTAACAGCACTTTGGGTTTTCCTGTTGCTGGCTGACAACGCTAAGTCACTGCACCACAATTAGCAGCAGCATTACACGTTCCTGCTGGGCTCGTTCACACACGGTGCGCTGACTGGAGTTTTTCTGCAGTGGATAAAGGCCAGTCACTGCTAGGGTACATAGAAAATAATATGTGCCCCATTCGCATTGCAACATAGCCTAAGGCTGCGGTAAAATACAGACACATAGCATAGGAAGGCAACACACAGCTGTGCCATATATGGCAATGCTGTGCAGAAACATGAAAGCAATTCTAACGGATGAAGTCTTTAAAAAAGAAAAAAAAAAAAAAAAAAAAAAAAAAAAAAAAAAAAAAACATGGTATACTTCCCTACTTTGTGTAATAGTTTTGCACAGAAGCCCCGATCCTCTTTTTAGATCCCCGCCAGCCATCCTGGCTCCTCAGCCCTGCCCAATGCCCCCAACAGCAAGCCTCTTGCTATGGGGGGCACTCGAGCAGGCTCGCTCTCAAGCCACGCCCTTGTGAATGGACATTGTCCATTACACACACACACACACACACACACACACACAGAGTGAGGCTTGAACCCGCTCCCACTCTCTCCTCATTGGCCCACTGGCTGTAAAAGACAGCAGCATAAGCCAATGGCTCCAGCTGCTGTGCGAGCCAATGAGGACCGAGAGACCCTGCTGCTCTCATGCACATCGCTGTATCGAGATGGGGCTCAGGTAAGTATAAAAAGGAGGCTGAGGAGGGAGCTGAACCCAGAAGGTTTTTTTTTTTACCTGAGTGCATAGAATGCATTAGGGTAAAAAAAAAAACCTTCTGCCTTTAGAACCACTTTAAATGAAGCGTCAGTTTAAAGTCAAATAAAGTAAAAAAAAAAAAAAAAAAAAAAGAGAGAAGTAAACTGTGCAATGCGCTGGAACGCACATCACACCGCCCTCTCCCCATGGCATACATCAGTCAAAACTGACAGCTGTCTGCAAGCAGGCAGTGTGCATAAGGAATTAGTTGGTTCAAGTCTATCATACGATAGGCATCCCAAAAGTCATCTGAAGGGGCACACGTGGCGGGCCGACAACGCTGCTGCCAATTGTGAAGCTGTTAAGCCAACAACTAGAAGTAGTGTTACAAAAAGTTTTACTTGGAGATCCTGTCAGTAACAGATTTGCAAAAAAAAAATAAAAAATTGTTAAAGAAAACTGTACAGACTACAGAGCAAGACATGATACCAAACAAACCGAAAAATAGATAGCGGGTTTACATTTATTTTAATACGCATTAAAGTAAACCTGGAAAATATGAAATGGGTAGGTATAAAATTAAAATATGCATAGCCAACATTTTACATATGAAATCCCATGCACATTGGCGTGTTGTATTTGTGGTCCATAAGAAAAAAAAAAAAAAGTCTGTACCACATTTCAACTCTGATGCACTTAGGTTTGTATGCATTCAAATGTGTACTACGTAAAGTCATTCTGCGCCCGTGTTACTGCCACCTGCATAATGTTGATATCTACCTGTACATCCCCCCTGAATTATTCATTGGCACAGGACGACCTCACCCATCAGAATGGCTGAGAGTCGAGATCATTCTGCACCTGTGGCGCTGTCTACACGCTGTTTATGTTTGCACCTTGGCCCTGAATTCACTAAGCAGCAATGGTGGCACATATGATCCATTTACTCTGTATGCACGTAAACTATTGCACAAGTGTTTAAATGCATACAGCGTAAATATAGTCAAAAATTAGAACATGGATGTAGAATTTTCTTGCTTTGGTTGTCGTAACCAAACACCGAAATGGAGGTGTGTAAATGCGCCCCTAACATGCATGCTGCATTTAGATCCATATAAGTTACAGATCTGAATGCAGTACATCCATGTGCAATCAGTAAACACAGAGATACAGTATACAGCTGGTATTATATGTAAATCTTGACTTCTGCTGTAAAAATAGATAACCTGCTCTTTGGAGGTGGAAGAGCCAAGTCCAAGCTCAAATTTTACAGAAAGTTCATTTACCTTGCTTAGCTGTCCTTAGCATCTACTTTGCGTTTTCCCCTGTAGTTCCACTGACTGTAACCTCTGTATTTCATTATATGATCAGTCTAAATTGCCTAGGTTTAACACCAAACAAAAACCTTTCTGTGAAAACATCACCAAAATGCTAAAAGCTACAAAGGCCCAGTACAGAGCAATCACCGATTCACAAGTATCAACCTAAAGCTGACATTTAACCCCCCCCCCAGCATAACGTTCCCATTGAAAAGCATACAAAAAGTTGAATTTTTCTCAGGATACACGTAAAGTGTGCATTTTAGGCCAGAAAATTACTTAAAACTCCACAACATTACATAGCTTCTGAAACCTGAAAACCTGTGCAATAAAAAGTCAGTAACTGCAAATTTTTATGCTGCATAACTTTTTATTTTTTTTACATTTTAAAGCAAAAAAAAATACTAATAAACTAATTCTAGCGCATACAAAAATAGAATTCGATTTTTTTTTTCCTAAAAAATTTAAGAGACAAGACTTTGTCGAAGTGAATGGATACCAAATATGCCAAGGCTTAAAATTCAGTGCCTGCGTGCACTGAATTGTACTTACTCCTATATGCATCCCCTATGTGACTGTATTATGCAGAGACAGGTCCTCCTTTATTAGGCCCCTGAAGTCTCTCCCTGCACTGTCTTCAAACAGCACTAGATTTCTTTTCATTCCTGGCTGTTGGCTACAGATAGTTTATCCAATTGCAATGCTGGCAAAAATCACACATTCTCACTGGCTGCCACCCATGTGGATTGGTCCTTGAAAGTCTCATCCCTCCCCCAGTCTGAATGGATAGTGAAAAATATTGCAGTAGTCTGATGAACTTGGCCCTTTGTCCCTCTGCTGCCCTCCATCAGCATGCTCCTTGCAAGCATAGGAATACTGCATCATACCTGATAGAGCCCTTATCCTACTCCACCTTATCTTAAGCTGAATACACACTATACAACTTTGGTTTTTCAATTTCCTTTAGACCCCTTTCACACTGAGGTGCTTTGCAGGAGCTATAGTGTTAAAAATAGCACCTGCAAAGCGCCCTGAAACAGTGGCTCCATTCACTCCAGTGTGAAAGCTCGCGGTGCGCTGCCAGGATGGGAAAAAAAAAAGTCCTGCCAGCAGTTTCTTTGGAGCTCATTAGGAGCAGTGAACTCACCGCTCCTAAAGCGGCCCTGCCTATTGAAAACAATGGGGCAGCGCTGCTATACCGCTGGCAAAAGGCCGCTGCAGTGGCGTTTTGCAGGCAGATTTAACCCCTTTTCGGCCGCTAGCAGGGGTTAAAACCGCCCCGCTAGCGGGTGAATAGCGCCGCTAAAACAACGGTAAAGCGGCGCTAAAAATAGCGCCACTTTACCGCTGATGCCCGGGGCGGCTCAGTGTGAAAGGGGTCTTAGATTTACCTTCAACTATGTAGTGCAAGTGCCTACCTGATTGCATACAAATTGAAGTGCTTAGATTTGACCTTATATTGTATGGTTTTGGTAAATCTAAAAAAGGAAAAAGATCTAAAAGAAAATTGTATAGTGTGTATCCAGCTTTAGTCTGAGCTCTGCTGTACAGGGCCTGCAGGACACCAATCAGGTAATTAAACTACTTAAACAAATAAATTATGTATTAAAAGCGGTAGTAAACCGCAAAAGAAAAAAAAAAAAAAAAGAAAGAAAATAATAATAATAATAATAATAATAATAATGCACATTATGAAAGACTTAACTGAAAACGAAGCCCTCTAGTGGAGCGATGTCACCTCTAACAGGGCTTCCATTTTCTCCCGGTCTTCCTTTTTGGGTTCGCAGCTGCTGTTTGATTAGCCGAGCTGCGATGACATCACAGCTTTCTATATGAACACACCATCCATTGAGAGTGCAGTGTGGATGCGTCGGTGACATCACTGGTACTGCTGAAGTAAATGTCTCCTAAACGGTGTATGTTCAGGGGATATTTACTGTACCTACAGGTAAGCCTTATTATAGGTTTACTTGTAGGTATATCATTTTAAAAAAGCGCTTACTACTACTACAGAACTGCATTCATTTCTGTATTTTATATCTGCCTGTAGTTCAGCTTTAATAAAATGAAAGAAATGAGTAGGTAGACTCCGAACAAGTCTTTCCTAAATCTTATATGAGAATATTAAGTGTTGTCATGGGGACAGAGACTAGCAATTAGTTGTGCGCATTCTGAAAATCACACCCTGTGTCTCACCACTGACAGCCATCCTAACGTTGGCTGCAGTTCAAGCCCAGAGTTTCGATAGAGAAGCCGAAACGGAGGTTTGCATCACCACTTAGGCCTTTAGAAGTACACGAGCATTTCCACTTATCCACACCTCCACCCACTCTTTTGTGAATCACAGAGGTAGCAAACACCTGGCCTGCTGTGAATATAGGCCAACCTGTCACTGGAATTTTATGAAGACGTGATTCCTAGCCAAACACTAACATGACATTCCGTTAGCTGCTAAACTAAAACTGCACATCAGACTGATTGATCTGGTGTGGTTTAGGCAGCATTACCTTCACTATGTAGATATAGTAGTATAGGTTAACCTCCATAAAAAAGGCACCCTGACCTACAGCATTTGTTTCGCTTGTTAAAGCTTTTTAAAAAAAAAAAAAAACAAAGAAGAAGAGGATCAGTAAAGGAAGCAATATCACATGTAAGGTATGCCAGCAGCAATCAAAATAAAGGAAAGATAGATCGTCCTTATTTTTGGTGTTTTAAGCATGGTAATGGGACTGTAAATTGGCTTTATAAAATATAGATCGGGTGGCCACAAAAGTATGCATCTGGTTACATCACTGCCATAAGCCAAAGTGAGCGAGGGAGAGAAAAGATGTATCCAGGCTGAGTAGTGAGGCGCTCGTCTGACAATTCGGCCTCATGTACATGTATGAAGTTTTGCTAACTCTCCTAGACTCCTTCTCTACTGACAGCAAAAAGTTTTGGCAAAAGCTTGACGCCTGTAAATGTGTGTAACGCTTTTAAGTGCGTCAATGCTTGGGCAATAATTCATTTGATTGGCCAGAATAAAAATGTATTCTGGACACTGAAAAGAATTAATGCTCAAGCCCTAAAACACGCCTAGCATTAACATTTACACACGTTTAGGCACGGCAAGCGTTTTTTCCTGCAAAACGCTGCTGATCCTGGATGCACAGGCTGTGGGGGGGTTTTCTGCCTCAAAAAGCCAATATGTGCATGGGCCAACATGCAGGGGTGTTTACAGGCAGAAAATGCCCAAAAAAAAACCCGCCAAATGCCCCTAGGAGCAACATCCAGTGGACATGAGGTCTTCCAGTGTATGCGCAATGCAAGGAACAGTCAAAGACAAACAGCACAGCAGCTTTAAGGTGCCAACAACACTAGGTGGATAAACCATTTGCATTGCGGTTGTACATTGTTATCAGCCCAGAACAGGAAATAAGTCTATAAGCAGTGACACAGCAGGATGTATTTTATTGGGATTTTATGTGATAGACCAACACAAAGTGGCTCATAATTGTGAAGTGGCAGGAAATTTATTTTCACATTTTTACAAATAAATATCTAAAAAGTGTGGCATGCATTTGTATTCAGCCCCCTTTACGCTACCTCCAACTAAAATCTAGTGGAACCAATTGCCCTCAGAAGTCACCTAATTAGTAAATAGTCCACCTGTGTGTCATTTAATCTCAGTATACAGCTGTTCTGTGAAGCCCTCAGGTTTGTTAGAGAACCATAATGAACAAACAGCATCATGAAGGCTAAGGAACACACCAAACAGATCAGGGATAAAGTTGAAGTGAAGCAAGGTTAGGTTAAAAAAAAAAAATATCCCAAGCTTTGAAGATCTAACGGGGCACTGTTCAATCCATCATCCGAAAATGCAAACCTACCAAGACATGGCTGTCCACCTAAACTGACAGGCCGGGCAAGGGTTGCATTATTTAGAGAAGTAGCCAAGAGGCCCATGGCAACTCTGGAGGAGCTGCAGAGATCCACAGCTCAGGTGGGAGAATCTGTCCACAAGACAACCATTAGTCACGCATTCCATAAATCTGGCCTTTACGAAAGGGTGGCAAGAAGAAAATTATTGTTGAAAGAAAACCATAAGAAGTCCCATTTGCAGACTGCGAGAAGCCATGTGGGGGACACAGCAAACATGTGGAAGAAGGTGCTCTGGTCAGAACACTGCACATCACCCTGAATACACCATCCCCACTGTGGAACATGGTGGTGGCATCATCATGTTGTGGGGATGCTTTTCTTCAGCAGGGACAAGGAAGAGGGTCAGAGTTAATGGGAAGATGGATGGAGCCAAATACAGGGCAATCTTAGAAGAAAACCTACTAAGCCGCATACACACGAGCGGAATGTCCGACAGAAAAAGTCTGATGGAAGCTTTTCTTCGTATATTCCGATCGTGTGTATGCCTCAGACTTTTTTTTTTTTTTCCCGAAAATTCTGATGGACCTAGAAATAGAACAAGTTCTAAATATTTCCGACGGAACCAATTCCTATCAGGAAAACCGCTCGTCTGTATGCTGTTCCGACGGACCAAAAACGACGCATGTTCTGAAGCAAGTACAAGACGGAAGCTATTGGCTACTGGCTATTGAACTTCCTTTTTCTAGTCCCGTCGTACGTGTTGTACGTCACCGTGTTCTGGACGGTCGGACTTTGGTTTGACCATGTGTAGGCAAGACCGCTTGAATGGAATTACGTCGGAGTTCCGTCAGAGAAACCTTCGGAGTTAATTCTGACGGCAAAACTGGTCGTGTGTACGCGGCATTAGAGTCTGCAAAAGACTTGAGACTGGGGCAGAGGTTCACCTTCCAACAGAACATTCAGCCAGAGCTACAATGGAATGTTTTAGACTTTAGATCAAAGCATATTCATGTGTTAGAATGGCCCAGTTAATGTCTCTAAATCCAATTGACAATCTGTGGCAAGACTTGAAAATTGCTGTTCAGACGCTCTCCATCCAATCTGACAGAGCTTGAGCTATTTTGCAAAGAAGAATGGGCAAAAATTTCACTCTAGATGTGCAAAGCTGGTAGAGACATCCCTAAGGCTGGATTCACACCTATGCATTTTTAGTGCTTTTTGCATTTTGCAGATTTGCACCACAGAACAAGTTCCATAGGAAACCATGTTAAATCGACTGTTGTGCAAATCTGCAAAATGCAAAAAGCACTAAAAATTTTTTTCTTTACAAATATGTGAAAAGTGTGGGGTGCATTTGTATTCAGCCCCCCTGAGTCAATAATTTGTAGAACCACCCTTCGCTTCAATTACAGCTGCAAGTCTTTTAGGCTGGATTCACACCTATGCATTCTTAGTGCTTTTTGCATTTTTCAGCATTGCACTACAGAACATCTTCCATAGGAAACCATGTTAAATGTTCTGTAGTGCCAATCTGCAAAATGCAAAAAGCACTAAAACTGCATAGATGTGAATCCAGCCTAAAAGACTTGCAGCTGTAATTGCAGTGAAAGGTGGTTCTACAAATTATTGACTCAGGGGGGCTGAATACAAATGCACGCCACACTTTTCACATATTTGTAAAGAAAAAAATTGAAAACCATTTATAATTTTCCTTCCACTTCACAATTATGTGCCACTTTGTGTTGGTCTATCACATAAAATTCCAATAAAATACATTTACGTTTTTGGTTGTAACATGAAAAAATGTGGAAAACGTCAAGGGGTATGAATACTTTTTCAAGGCACTGTATTTAAAGAAGCAGAATGTTAATACAAACATTTTATTAGAACATTGCTATACAGAGTTTTTTATTCTTGCCTGGAGAGACAGGTTATACAGTTTTGTTGCCAAATATATATCATATCCACCAACAGTCTCTGAATCAAGGCTTTCTACGACCTGTCCTTAATTCCAAGTACTGACTACGTGGGTACTATAAAATTCCTATTCTATAGGTCTACTGCAGCCTTTCACAACCGGGATTATTTAAAGGAGGAGATCTACGGTCACAGCATACACTTTCATTTTATGAATATCAGCATTGCAATAGCAATATAAACTTTGTTTTTTTGACAGTCCAACATAAGCTCACTTGAAAATCACTTCAAGTTGTGAGCTCCGATTTCCCATAGTACCTTGCTGTCTGCAAGCATTGATTCCTGTACTGACTCCGCCTCCTGAAACTCCTCCTCTCAGCTCCTCTGTGGTTCAGAAGACAGGCTCTGTGAAATGTGTGGCACAGCAGTGCCTACCCACAGGACATTGTGAATACATGGCAGAGTTCAAGGGCGTGAATGTGTGTGGGAAACTTTCCAAACTCAGTTTTCCAATTTCCAGATAATTTTGATTAATCGAAGTAGGCTAGAGACAATTGAAATCCAATGTGGAAATGAACAGGTGATTTTAATTCTGACTAAAAGACAAAACTGCGGGTGATTGCCCTCCCATTTGAAAGCGTATGCATAGCTCCAGGGACCTCGTCACTTGGCAAAGCCAGCAGCATGACAACAATGACCTCTTTAGCTATCTGCAAGGGGTCATTCTTCCCACTAACCAACCACCAATGTAAGGGCTATTTTTTCCCCCACTGCCCCTTGAAGAATTGGTTTTAGCAGGGGCTCCCCCTGGAACCTAAAATAAATATTTCAAGGATTCCTCTAAATAAAAATTTGAGCTGTCCCCAAAGACACATTTTTAGAGGCTAACTCTTTGTAAGTTTTGTTCCTTCAGCCCACGCTGTTGAACGAAAAAAAAACATGTATAGTGTGTACCCCACATAAGACTTATCACAAGCTAAAGATCTGCAACATATAGGAGATGTAGCACAGTTAGGCTCGGTTCACACTGGGGCGACTTGTCAGGCGACCTAGTCGCCTGACAAGTCGCCTCCCGTTCTGTGCTATGGAACCGTTCTAATCGGAGCGACGCAAGTCGCTCCGACTTAGAAAAAGGTTCCTGTATTACTTTGGGGGCGACTTGGGGCGACTTGCATAGACTTCTATGCAGAAGTCGTCTCGCAAGTCGCCCCGGCAGTCGTTTGCAGGTCGCCTCGCTGAGGCGACCTGCAAGTCGTGCCGCCGATGTGTGAACCGAGCCTTAGACAGATATTCTAAAATGGACAAGAGTTAAGGTCGGTTCACACTACAACGACTTGGGATCCAACTTGTCAGCCCTCAAGTCACCCCAAATTGCTTGAATTTGGGAAATGCATTATAGTCAATGAGAGCGCCGTAATGTACACTACTGAAGTCGCTCCAACTTCAAAAAAAGTTACTGTACTACTTCAATCCGACTTCTAGGCGACCTGTACCCATAGAATTCAATAGAAGTCGCCTCCAAGTTGGATCTCCATCTATACTGAAGCGACTTTACAGGAAAAGAAATTAGTTTACCCAGGCAAACCCCTCCCTCCCAGAGAGCTGATTATTCTGTGATTGACCACAGCCAAAGTCGCCTGTCCTGGAGGTGACTTGAAGTTGCTCTGTAAGTTGCTTAAAGTCGCGTTGAAGTCGCCTTGCAAAGTCCAGCTGAAGTCGTGTTGCCCCTGTGTGAATCGCCACTAAGGCTCCATTCACACTAGCGCGTTTTTTGATGCATTTTGCATTTTGCAGAAATGCACGGGAATTTTTTAACATGGGTTCCTATGGAACATGTTCACATCAATGCCTTTTTGTTTCTCTGCATTTTTGGAAAGGGTCAGGGACTTTTTTCATGCAAAATGCAGCGTTTTGCATGTAATAAAATTCAATGGACAAGCATCAAAAACGCAAGTGCACCGTTTTTGCACCGTTTTTGCCGTTTTTTTTTTTTTTTTTTTAATTTTTTTTTAAATTTTTTTTTTAGACTGTAAAAAAAAAACTAAAAAAAAAAAAAAAAAAACGCAAAACGCAAATCGCGGCAAAAACGCCGCAAAAACGCTGCTCAAAAACGTGGCAAGCATGAAAAAAAAACCTCCAAAAACGCTCAAAAGCAACATGCATAGGTGTGAATCAAGCCTTAGAGTTTGGACAAACTAGCCAGCATCGATTTTGTGCAGGCTGGTATGTATAGTCTAAGAATGATGAGGGGCGGTTAGATGCCACCCAGAGTTCAGGAGCCGCCTATACAAATGGACAACAGGTTGGTGGTGTACGCTGGCAACTACTCATCCAAGGCTTTTTTTGCATACAGAAATGAATGTGCGCCTCTGAAAGTTTGCTTCAGGGGCCACATCAGTCCCTGTATGCTAGTAAATACCTAGCTGTGCAGTTACCAGTGTATAGCTGTAGTCGATCACAGATCTGTACAGACAGTTGTACCAGAAACCCCATCATTCCCAGGCGCACAAGTATGCTCAGCTCTCTGTGCCTGTGTATGAGCCTTTAATCCTATTTCCCAGTTCCTATTCTGTCTCTAAAAGAGTTCATGTACTGTTAATGTCCACTCCCTGGTACTAAAAATGTGTAGTTTGCTGGTAAATTCAGTTGTTGTCTCTAAAAAGATCTTACAAAGAGCACCCCCCATATAGGATTTACCTGTGAACTGTTGCATAGCTCTCCAACACACGGCATCTCACAAACAGCCACCCAGAAAATGATCTCACCGAAAGGCATGTACTGCTAGACTGAGAGGCACAGCAGGTTATTCATCTGTAATTCAACTTGAATAATGGGATTTGCAAGCTCCACCCACAGAGGATTCTCTCAATGGGAGGCTTATGACCCCGTAGTACCCTTTAAATTACATAATGCCAGGCTGGAGCTACAAATTGCATTTTTGGAAAACCGCTTATTTTAATCCCACTGCAGAGCTTCGCAGAGGGAAAGATGAGGCATCAAAAGGCAGTCATTATGTATAATATGACAAAGTATAATTAGCTTTCAATTTGTTGAAAGAATGTGTATGTTTAAACAAACATAAAAAAATTATAATCATTTTTATTAATGGAAATCGTTTTGTTTTGGATGGAGTAGAGAAGGGTTAGAAACTCTACAATGTTTTTATTGCTGTTTCCTGGGGTGATCGCCTTCTCTGTCTCGTTTTGGTGATCACGGTCACTAAAACAGAAAGGGGTGGCTAATCCACAATTTTAAATAAAATAAAATATGAGTCTTGCCATTTGTATAGAATTATTATTTATAGTTCTGGATGAATTTGATCCATTGTAGTGCCAGCAGCTTCTCATTGGGATATTTGTGATTTCACCTTCATCTAACTTCCTCTTGTGTCTCAGAGCCGATATTGAAGGCTTTTTTTTTATTAAAAAGGTGTTATACTTACCTGCTCTGTGCAAGAATATTGCACAAAACATTAATAGGAAAAGCAAGAAAAGCCGCTCCAGGTGATAGCAATGCCTCCTCTACGAATTGGGTGCTGGTCCAGTCCGCGGTCTGGGTAAGTAAATGGAAACAATTTGTTGTCCACACTCCAAAGTGTAAAAGATTATGATTAAGCCAACTTGATTCATGAAACACGTCAATCTCTGCTGGTATAGATCTGTATTGTTATTACCTTGATGTTTTACTTGGAATAAAAAACAACATATCTTCTACACTTTGGAGTGCGGTCAACAAAATAATTTCCATTGCACAGAACATTCCCTTACCTTCTCTTCACCAGTCCCCTGCCAGTACTGTCTGCTACCCCCTCCTCCGGTTGCCCCCTTAGTAAGCCATAGGGGGACATCCCTCTAGTCCCAATGCTCCTGAGCTGGGCTGTGTGTGTCCATAGACACACAGCACCAGTAAGCCACACCTCTGCTTCCTCCTCACAGGAGATTTACTGGCAGGAGCCCATGGCTCCCAATGCTCTCAATGTCTCCTATAAGACCAGGAAGTGAGAGGAGCCGTGCTACAGTCGGGACAGCACTGGAGCAGAGGAGCCAGGTACATGTTTAGGAATGGAGGTGGGTAGTGGTAAGTTAGTGGGGTGTTTTTTACCTTAATGAAAAGAATGCATAAAAAAGGTAAAAATTGCATTGCGGTTTGAGACCATTCATTTTCATGGGTCTGAATTGCACTGGAACACACTAAAAGTAGTGTATGCACCATTTTAAAAAATATGCCCTTCAACCAGATTGCACGGTACTGCTATACCATGAGATCTGGTGCAGACAAACACACTGCATTTGGGGTGTTGTTAACTTAAGACTGACCCCCGCTGCAGATTGCAATTGCTGTGAGTTTTGAACACCGAACGTTGCTTTCTGATGGGAAATCACCCCAAAAAGGAACATAAAACAAAAACACCTGAAATGTTTTGCATTAGATAAACATTATAAAATTACACCTAGGATTACTCAATAAGAGTACAAAACCAACAAATAGAATGCATTAAGATAAAAAGCCTTCTGTGTGCAGCCCCCCCCTCATACCTACCTGAGACCCGTCCGATCCAGCGATGTCCACGAAAGCCTCAGCCGTTTGGGACTCTCCCTCCTGATTGGCACCATTGGCTCCCGCTGCTGACAAACTCAGTTAGCCAATGAGGAGAGAGAGGGAGGCAGGGCCCAAGCGCGGCTCAGTGTCTGAATGGATACACAGAGCTGCAGCTCGGGTGCCCCCATAGCAAGCTGCTTGCTGTGGGGGCACTCAACAGGAGGGAGTAGCCAGGTGCTCCAACCAGGTACCCGAGAAGAGGAGGCTATGGGCTGCCCTGTGCAAAACCCCTACACAAGGCAGGTACAGTAAGTATAACATGTTTGCTATTTTAACCACTTTAAGACCGGGCCTATTTTTCAAACTTGTTTACAAGCTAAAATCATTTTTTTTTGCTAGAAAATTACTTCGAAAAAAATATATATAATGTTTTGGGGTTCTAACACCCTAGAGAACAAAATGGCAGTTGTTGCAATACTTTCTGTATTTACACACCGTATTTGTGCAGTGGTCTAACAAGCACACTTTTTGGAAAAAATACACTTTTTTGAATTAAAAAAATAACAGTAAAGTTAGCCGTATTTTTATTTTTTTTTATATTGTGAAAGATGTTACGCCGAATCAATTGATACCCAACATGTTATGCTTCAAAATTGCGTCCGCTCGTGGAATGGTGACAAACTTTTAGCCTTGAAAATCTCCATAAGTGACGTTTAAAAAAGTCTACAGGTTGCATGTTTTGAGTTACAGAGGAGGTCTAGGGCTAGAATTATTGCTCTCACTCTAACGATCACGTTGATACCTCATGTGTGGTTTAAACATTGTTTTCTGTGTTTGTGGACGCTACTCACGTATGCGTTTGCTTCTGTACGCGAACTCGGCACGCGTTAACATTTTTTATTAATTTTTTCTTATTTATTTTACTTTTTATTTTTACACTGTTCTTTTAAAAATAAATAAATAAATAAATAAATAGTGTCACTTTTATGCCTATTACAAGGAATATAAACCTCCCTTGAAAAAAAGCATGACAGGACCTCTTAAATATGAGATCTGGAGTCAAAAAGACCTCAGATCTCATATTTACACTAAAATGCAATAAAAAATAAAATAAAAATAAAGTCCCTTTAAGAGCTATGGGCGGAAGTGATGTTTTGATGTCGCTTCCACTCTGCAATGGTATGGAGCCGGGTGGGGGCCATCTTCCCCTCACGGATTAACCTGATTTACAATGAACCCTATGGGAAAATTTGCCTCGGTTTCGCTACCAGAGTCATTTCACAAATTAAGTTTGTGAACCGAGGTACCACTGTATTTGGCCCAAAAGATCCAACAAAATTTTGCCACGGTCCACTGTCAAAAGGTGTACAAAAAAAAAAAAAAACTGACCGGGCATGCATGTCACAAAAGAGACATCTGTCCCATTCTGCACACAGATCCCCTGCTGAATGGAAGGGAGCCCACCCATGTGAAAGGACCCTTATATTACTTTGTTTCTGCATGCAATACCAAAAAAACTGTAGTAAGGCCCATCCTGGAAATCAGAAGGCTGTGGCCTTTGAACAGGGAATGCTTCATGATCAAGTACACAAAATAAGTGAATAAATGCTTCAAGGAAATATGTGAAAGACTGATTTTATGACGCAATCTTAGCCATTCCCTGCAGCTAAATATTAACCTGGCGGTGACATAAGAAAATTCTTTTGAAGATTCATATTGCTCTACGTGTCATAAGTGGCCTCTTGTAATACAGTGTTTGGAGACATTTATGTTCTATAGAAAAGGTTAGAAAACAGTTAACAGATAAGACAGACATGTAAGGAATTGCAGTGAAGCTCAGACAGGTTTTATTTTTAATTCTGCTGATATACCTCTCCTCAGTGCCATGGCATGCACAATATTCATGACCTAATCCACAAGGAGCTTCAGTAATGTGTAACCCAACTCTGATGATGATACCCAAGAATTTAGAAGACATAGTGGAGAGTGGCACTGAAGTGCAAGCAGCTTGAAGAAAAGTGTCAAGCATCCTGCAGAGAGTACTTAACGCCTCGGCAACTTGACACTCTGCCATGGCCTTGTCACACACCTGAACAACTTAGGAATTCTTCTACTAAAATTCTATTATCATTCTTGTCTAATCTGATCTTGTGCCACAAATCTAGAATTATGATTGTTGTCTACATTCTTATATAACTAGAACTGTGCATTTAAACAGAATGCATAGGCCTCTTTCACAATGACATAGATGCGTTTATAGGACATTTCTAAACATTTATAAATGCAAGTAATGATTTTTAATGGTATTGTTTACACTTTGTGCTTTCGCTTGTGTCAAAAGATGATCAGTTTAGCCGCCTTTAGAAAAAAATAGAATTCTAGTGTGTCTAGTGTGTAAACGCATGTAAAAATGTGTAACTGCAGGTCAACAAAATTACATTTTAGGGCTCATTCAGATGACCGATTTTGACTGTACACCACCAAGAATCAGGCTGCATTTACACATGGGCGTCTTGAATCGCAGGCAGAACCGCACCATATTTTTAGATGCCACGCAAATGAATGGCATCTGAAATGTGTATTGTGCAATTTGTCATTCGCACCTGAGCATTTTGAAATGTGTAAATGCAGCCCCAGAGCTTCTCCATGGTGGGTATAAATAGGCGTTTGTGATTAGCCAGCAGCCTGTATAAATGGCAGGCGCCATGGCTCTACAGCCGTGGCCAAAAGGTGCTCCATCATGCTGGAAAAGGCATTGTTCATCACCAAACTGTTTTTGGATGTTTGGGAGAAGTTGCTCTCGGAGAATGTTTTTGTGCCATTCTTTATTCATGGCTGTGCTTAGGCAAAATTGTGAGTGAGCTCACTACCTTCTTGACACCAGGCCATCCTCCAAAAGTCTTCTCCTCACTGTGCATGTAGATACACTCACACCTGCCGGCTGCAATTCTTGAGCAAGCTCTGCACTGGTAGTGCAATAATCCCGCATCTGAATCAACTGTTCCTGACGCTCCTGACGCTTGCTGGACCTTCTTGGGCATCCTGAAGTATTCTTCATAAATGCAGTGGAAAGGTTTTTTTTTTTATGGGATTAAGTTCATTTTTATGGCTAAGAGGAACTTTGCAATTATTATTATTTAAAGGTACTTGTATAGCGCCGTCAATTTACGCAGAGCTTTACATATACATTGTACATTCACATCGGTCCCTACCCTCAAGGAGCTTACAATCTAAGGTCCCTAACTCACATTCATACATACTAGGGACAATTTAGACAGAAGCCAATTAACCTACCAGCATGTCTTTGGAGTGTGGGAGGAAACTGGAGTACCCGGAGGAAACCCACGCAGGCACAGGGAGAACATGCAAACTCCAGGCAGGTAGTGTCATGGTTGGGTTTGAACCAGTGAACCTTTTTACTGCTAGGTGAGAGTGCTACCCACTACACCACTGTGCCCCCCACACCACTGTGTGGGGGGCACAGTGGACCACTGAAAGTGACCACTGAAGTGCAATTAATTCCATTTTATCTGATCATTATTCATAACATTCTGGAGTATATGCAAATTGCCATCATAAAAACTGAGGCAGCAGACTTTGTGAAAAATCAACAATTGTGTCATTCTGAAAACTTTTAGCCACTGCTGTATGCATATAACTGCACATCCAGTTATACGCCATTAAGGTGAGACTGTTTGCGGACAGTTTCCATTTTATCACATGTAACTGGATGTGCAGTTATATAAATACCGTTGCATCTCCTGTCATAGATCCTGTTAGGCCGATGGCCTGGGGTGACAACTGCGCATACGGAGAGAAACGCAAGTTCTTGGCAGCATACAGCCCAAATCGGCCATGTGAATGAGCCCCAAGACTAGGTTCACACTTATGCGGGTTGCGGTTGATACATTTTCCCACTGTGTTTTTGTCTGTTGTCATGCAGTAGAAACACATCAAGAACGCAAGTGTTCCACCAGCTAGCTTTTATCACACACACACACACTCTGTATAATCATATACAGTATTTAATTATATCTACATACAGTACACTGCCTGGTCGCACTAATATTCCAGTGATCAATGCATCTTCATTATGTACAATAAAATATTTAACGTAAAGTATAAAAAAAAAAAAAAAAAAAAGTTCAGTGCTGTCTGGAATACCCCTAGAATTCCTAAATCCAGTTATTTCACATTCTCTGAAGGTAGAATCATAGAAACTCGGCACAAGCCTGTATAGTCCAGCTGTGCTGAGAAGCTTTATTCATTCTGTGCACATAATGGAAATTTCAGCCCTGTGACTCTGGGTCAATGAGGAATTTAAGGAAAATAAACAGGCAGAGCTCCATTCATAACTAAATATAGCAACATACCATACGGCTTCCATTAAATGACTATAAAATGACTGTAGTTAAAGTCATTTTAAAGGACGATGAATGTTTTGGTAGAATATATGCTATACATAAGGAATTGTGTTGCCAAAATATAAATAAAGAAAAAAAAAAAAAACTAAAAGCTCTAGTGTCAGACAACTCCACAAACAAACAACCTCGCAAATAAAAGGAGGCTTTAGGTTTTTTTTTTTTTTTTTTTTTAAGCAGGTAAAATGTAGAAGTAATAAAATGTTATGTACATTGAGCAGGCCAAAGACAGTTTAGGTCTCTTTCAGACAGGCAGCGGTGCTTACCACCCTCTAAAAGCAATCCATAGTGGAGGGCAGCAGTGCAAAAGCTGACAGACATTCAGGAGGAGCTACTGCCGCTTCCTGGCACTTTTTTTCCCCCTTTTCTTTCATCGCTGAATGGCAATTTGACATTGTAGGACCACATTTGCCTTACGGTTGTGATGTGGCCCCATTGATCTTAATAAGTTAAATCAACAGGCAGCACCAACTGTCAAACCCCGCCAGAGTTAAAAATGCCACAAAGCAAAGCATCATTGCAACAGCAAGTGTACAGCCCTGTCAGACTGTAATGTCAGCATTCGGGTGGTTGGCCAAGGAGCAGTAAAACTGCGGCTTACCTGTTTTTACTGCCTCCTGCCTGCGTTTAAGGGCCCTTAGCTGTTCAACTGTTCAGACAAAATTTAGAAAAATCCATCATCAGAGCATTCAACGTCATCATGAAAACAACGTTAGTTAAAAAAAATAAAATAACTAATTTGACCGCCATGTCAATGTATAGAACATTAACTTCTTCCTGGCAAGTGTGCCAATGCAGGAAGTAGGTCTATTCTTGGGGCCACATATATGCTCACATGTGTTTGTGCCATGCTCATCGAGAGCCCCGGGTCCCATAGTAACAATCAAAAATCGGGAAGCCAGATTACTGTGATAGCCTCCAATTGGCTATCAGTGATGAGTCACTGTACAGCTTGCCCTGCTCCCTTTTCTATTTGTGAATGGAGAAAAAGATGCCATGTAGGAGAAAAAGATGCCATGTATCTTTTTCTCCTTGCCAGAGGAGAAAAGTGTAAGCAAAAAAGGTGTGTGGAAAAAAAAAAAATAGGAAAAGAAAAAAATGCTAGATCAGAATTTGATCTAGGGCAGGGTCAAAGGTCATAGCCAGAGTCTATGTATTTTAGGCTCCATTCACACCTGTGCATATTGATTTACTGGCATTTCTTCAGCTTTTTTATAGCATTTTACAAGTGTATTACAAGTGTTTTACAGCTTCAGGTGTTTTTTTAGCCAATAGAAAGCACTAAGGGGGAGGAGAGGGAGAGGAAATTATAGCTGCTACTTGAGTGTTTTATGAGTGTTTTTCTGCTTAAGTCAGGCATTTCTATTGAAGTCTATGGGGCCAAAAACACTTGTACTTTTCTGAGCTTCAGGCATTTTGTTTCAGGCGACAGAATGCTCAAATGTGAACAGGGGCCATTGAAATTACTGGGATTTGGCTTGTTGAGCGTTTTTGGGCTTCAGAGCTGACTGTTTTACCAGCTGAAAATCGTTTAGGTGTGAACGGGGCCTAAGTATGGATTAAGACAAAAAAAAGGGCTTTTTTTAATGTTGTATCAGTGTGTTTTAGGCAGGATAAAAAGCAGAAGGCTCACTATTGTTTCTGGGCCCGACTACTGGACCAATCAATCAATAACATAGCTGGTATTGCTGCAATTGTTGGGCTTGTTCTTTGGTGGTAGCTTATGGTAATAGAAAGATATACAGCTAACCAAAAACACACACACACACACACACACACACACACACACACACACACACACACACAACACCTTTACCAATTTGTGTCAACTTTCCTTTGATAAAAAAAATCCTCATCAGGAGATATTCATTACTATTTACTTCCAAATAAAAGTCCTGAAAAAAACCTAAGGGCTCTTTCACACGGACGATCCGTATGTCCGTTTTTCATCCTTCCGTTTTCGGATGAAAAACGGACATACATGTACAGTATCCCTATGGAATAGCGGATGTCAGCGGATGAACGTCTGCTGACATCCGACTCGCTCCGATCCGAAAAAGTGTAACAGAGGAAAATCCTACTTTTCCATCCGTTTTCGGATCGGATGACGACGGACTCTACGGTCCGTCATCACCCGATCCCCCATAGGGGAGAGCGGCGCTCTGACAGGTCCATTGCTGCACAGTGTGCAGCGACGGACCTGTCATCTTCCTGCTCAGCGGGGATCGGCGGAGCGATCCCCGCTGAGCAAGCGGTTGTTCATCAGTGATGATCCGCCCCGTGTGAAAGAGCCCTAAAGTACGATCCACCTGGATACATTACGTAGTTGCAAAATGTAGTTTTAGTAACACAAAGTTGCAGAACTATGTTCAGAGAACTTCAGGCAAATTTTTTTTTTTTCCCCATGTCCTTGTTGCTGATCTCCTACCTTCACCAAAATTGCCATCCATGTTCTTCTGAGCTCTGTAGTTCCTCTATAACAGGCTGCTGAACTTGCTGAAAAAACATTATTGCCTACCAACATCCTGTTTGTAAGACCGTTGGCATCTCTCCTAAGCTCAGCCAGCGGTCTGACACTCCCCCTTGAAGTCCTCTGACAGAACAGGGAGGAATCAGACATGTAGTGGGCGGAAGGGGTCTCAGCCCCCGGTCTGTGTCGCCCATGGAGGAGGTGTCCTCCCTCCTCCTCCTCCCTGCCAGCAATCCACCCCTCCACTGTGCCTACCGCACCACCACCCCTCCCCCGCTATTGTTATCTCTGGGATTATTATTAGAAATCAGCTGTATGACACAGTGGAGATGTCCCGCTGTGTCAGGTATAGTATAGGAGAACACCAATCACTGATGTCCGCCTCCCTCCGGCATTGGCACAGTGCGCTGTCAATCACAATACCGGGAGGTGGACATCAGTTTTCTCATATAACAATACCTGACACAGCGTCTAATAATAATTCCAGCTCTACACTGGTGGTCCCTGACAAGCTGCACTGGTGGGACAAACATGCTGCACTTGTGGTCCCTGACATTTGGCTCTGGTGGTGGTCCCTGACAACGTTGCACTGGTTTGCGTGTATATTAAAATGCTTTGCATTTTTAGGGCTGTAACCTATCATACCGTGTGTTATGTACGGCTTTCTGGCTGCAGAATGAGGGGTGTGATTTATGTTGAAGTGGGCAAGTTCACATTTACATGTACAAGCCTAGTGTACCTCCCACATTCACTCCCATCCCAAGTATTCATGGGAAATGTAGTCCGATTACAGTTTAGAGAGAAGAGGATATGATGCAATCACTGTTCTAAGAGATCCTCCCTGCCAGAAAAGATGATGCATTTTTTGAATCCCAAAGCTGACTTCCTGAAAATTAAATCAGACATATCTCTTAAATGGTAAGAAATTTCACAAATGTGATAACTGTTTAGTGTTGTGTGTGTGTGTGTATACTAATGGGGGATTTCCCGAAGTTCTTCTTTAAGATTTGTTTTGTCATGAAGGGGTTAACATTAGGATTTTTGATTGTTACAATGGTGTACAAATAAAGTTTAAATGATTTTTCGTGACCCAGGACCACATTAACAGTTAGGCCTCTTTCACACGGGCGGTCCACCCAACGGACTCCACTTTGCTCAGCAGGGGAATCGATCCACTGATCCCCACTGAGCAGGCAGATGACAGGTCCTTGTCCGCTTACTGTACAGAGACGGACCCGTCAGAGTCCCACTTTCCTCTATGGGGAGATTGGATGAAAACAGACCACCTGTCTGTTTTCATCTGATCCCATCCTCCAGACGAAAGGAAAATAGGGTCACTACGTGTCTGGATTTTACAGACAGGATTGGATATTGGTGGATGTCAGCAGACATGTCACCACTGACATCCGCCGCTTCACATGGAGTGTCCGATCAGGTCCGTCTGAAAAACTGACAGGTGGACCTGATCGTAAAGCCCGTGTGAAAGGGGCCTTAGAGAGAAGAAGCATTTTCCATCCTGAACCTTCACATTTTCCATGAAAATAGATTTTTTTCTAACTAAACATTCTACTGGTGTATGGCCAGCTTTAAGCTGGGTACACATGATCCAATTATCACCCAATTCATCAGGAACCAGCCATCATTCACTGTCTCACAACTTCTGCTGGAAAATCAGTATCAGAGCAGCAGCCTGTGTATTCTGGTGGGGTAGGAGCGGGGGGAACCCCCTTGTCAGAATACAAAAGCACAGCAGGAGGATTGCTGCACTAACATCGCCTGTGTTGGTACGGCGATCTGCCAGGTTTTTTGTTCACCACGCTGGGTTGAACGGAAAAAAAAAAAAAACAACTGTTTGCAAGTGTGTGTGTGTGTGTGTGTGTGTGTGTGTGTGTGTGTGTGAGTGAATTGCATGTTTAAATGCCCTGTATGGTTCCACACACATGCATTCAGTGAATGATTTGCCTAGTGCTATAAAAACAAATTAGCATAAACATCTCAGCGTCAATGTAGCATTGAGGTTTGTAGATAAGTAAAGTCTAGGCGTTAGCAGCTGCAATTGATCAGCATGAAGACTTGAGACACATATATATATATATATATATATATATATATATATATATATATATATATATATATATATGCCATTAGTGGCCAGATAAGGCCATTTTAAATCCAATCTGTTAATAGCTAACACACAGAAGGCACAAAGCCTCATGTCAATGCCACTTAGAAAAGAAGCTGGAAATAAGTAGAAAATGTTGCTGTGCAGACATGACATCTACAAATGTATGCTTTCATTGTTTAGTTATTCTGCCCAATTCAGAAAGCAGAGGAGGCCAACTGTGTCTATGGAAAAGTAGATCTAAAAACAAAAAACAGCAGAAAAAGACACAAGGGAGAGATTTACTAAGCCCTCGTTCACATTGGAATGACTTCTCATGCGATTTGACAAGTCTCACCCTATTGTCAACAGTGGCACTGTTCAAATTGGTGTGACGCCGACTTTGCAGCGCGGCATCGATTTGAAAAAGAGGTTCCTGCACTACTTTTGGGTGCGACTTGCATAGACATCTGTGCATGAAGCCTCACAGATGTCTTCAAAGTGTACCTGAATTCGCACTGACACGCGGCTTGTGCAGTTTCAGATGAAGCATTCAATATGAACGAGGGCTAAAACTGGAGCACACAGAATCTGGTGCAGCTGTACATAATAACCAATCAGCTTCTAGGTTTTATTGTCAAAGCTTAACCTCTTGGCGCTGGCCTCTCAGGTGGTGGGCATTTGGCGCAGAGCAGCCGCATATTTGCATGCGTCGGTGCAAATTCAGCTGTGCCAAGAGTGCGTGCCCCAGGCACAGTTACCGGCGACTAGAAGAAAGCTCCCGATCGCTGATTGCGACCAAGAGATTTCTGATCATGTGACCGCCGTGACAGCCAATCATGGCAATCACATAATCATAAACCCCGCCCCCAGCATCCTAAACCCCTGAAAGAGCCAGGAGGCGCCGGCTCCAAGGGTTCAATTGAACAAGCTGAAGTTAGAAGCCGATTGGTTACTATGTACAGCTGCACCAGATTCTGTGTGCACCAGTTTTAGTATATCTCCCCCCAATTTCTATCAAAACGCTCATGCGGGGATTGTATAATTCCCCAAATGCGAAAGCAATGCATGAACAGCCATTCAGGTGTACTGGCAGATGTACACCTGCGACTTGAGTTTTAAACTAATAAGTGTCTGCGTGCATGGGGCCTAAGGTAGGCTTTAAAGCTCACCTCTGAGGCTGTATTACTTACCTTACACCCCTCACTTCTGGCGATCTCCTCTGCTCCGGCACGATCATGTACAATGCAGGACAATTAGTCCTGTATCTTATGTGGAATAAGCAAGTATGTGTCCTAGAAAGGGAAGGCCTGGAAAAAAACAGGGTTTTTTCAGGGTGGTTTTCCAAAGCCAATTTTTGTTTTTTAAAAATTTAAAAAGGAAGGAGTGTGGCATAGGTTCTTCTACAATTATAAATATTATCTCTATGACATGGTTTTCAAACTATATAACATGAAGACCTTAATAAAAAACATTGAGACTTCATGTAAAGTATTCAATTATTGCCCCCTCTCAGCTGAAGACAAGCAAGTTCTAGAATACAATTCAAGTAGCACTGTAGTTCTCAAACAAGAAAAATATGCATTACTGCCACTAGGAGGCACTGCAGGGCAAAGGCTCCAGTTTGCTTGTGGGCTCCATCTTGTCTCTCGTACAGCTGACCAATTGTTGGGATACAGTAGATTATAGTTTCTGTCCTCTTAGGCCCTAATTGACAGGTAAGATGGTAGATTTGTCTGACAAATAAGTTTATAAATGAGTTTATCGTTATAACCTTTAAAATGATTCCTATTGTTTCCACCATCACATCATAATAATGTTTCCCTATAGTCTGGTCAGTAGTTTTTTTCTTTTCGTCCTCTCAGTAAAATGGTGTGACCAACATCTAGAGTTTGAAAACATTTCCATAGCGCAATTTTTGCAGAGAGCAAAGCTGCAATTTACAAATCTTGTGAGAAGTAATATTATTTTCCAATTGCTACAAGGATAACAAAACACATCCTGGCATACCAGAGGTACCCTAAAGACATTAAAAAATACTTTATGGAATGAAAATGACGAGGATCAGATTGAACGTGCGAGTGGCTTTTCCCTCCCAGAAAGACTTTCTGCTGCTTCTGGATCATCACAAATTTAACAAGTTTATTTTATTTACTGATTAAGCTGTACTTTTATTTCAAGCATAATACTTTTAAACATATACTTTCTATCCATGTGTCATAATTTATCTGAACGTAAGTATTTAAGTTTACCATTCGTTTACACAGAGATAAAGCGAGTCTGCGTTCTATATGAGCTATATGGTTGGATTTCATATGTGTATGTACAATCTGTCCTCTGCTCATTTCTTTTGGCAGGATGCCAGATGGGTCATCAGGAGTGTGTTGGGAAGATGTATCCAGGACAAATAGTGCAGTTCACCGTTTTCTACGGGTCAGTTTTTCAGAATTTAATCTACTAAAAATAGCAAGTAACTTAGAGTTCTCATTGACATAAAGCAAAATATCAGCTCTCAGTAAAGAGACGCAATTGAACAGGGACAAGGCAAGCTCAAATGAGCCTACTGTATTAAATTGTACTGTCTGCCCTTATGTTGGAAAGCGCTGCGAAAAACTACTGGCGCTATATAATAATAATAATAATAGTTTTTCTAAAATAAATACTGCTGCTTTTCTGAATGATACATTGAAACTTTCTTAGTTGGCTAATGAAAAATTATTTCACCACTGCATCACCTGTATACAAGAAATCCTTGGCAATGAGGGTCTAGTAAAGCGGAAGTAAACCCATCCATAAAACAGTTTCATTTCAGGCACGTGCTGGAAATCCAACACTATAATTGGTTGTGCTCTCAACCAAACTGTCAAGCCATATGGCTGGTGTCTAAACTGATCACATGTGCAGCATCATGGCAGTTGTAGATTAAACAGAGGCAAAGATGGCAGCTTCCTTGGCTGAAAATGATAAGGGGGTTAACATACACTTTAACCGCTTGCCAACCAGCCGGCGCAGTTTTCCTGCAGCAGAATGGCACGGCTGGGCGAAACGACGTTATGTTACGTCGCTTCGCCCTGTGGCCACTAGGGGCGTGCTCGCTGCTTGCCCCCAGAGCCGCTGCGAGTGCCCGGCGGGCGCGATGACCACCGGTCTCCCGCGATCGCTCGTGACACGGCGAGAACCGGGATCTGTGTGTGTAAACACACAGATCCCGGTTCTCTGAAGGGAGGAGACTGATTGTCTGTTCACACAAAGTATGAACAGCGATCTGTCATCTCCCCTAGTCAGTCCCATCCCCCCTTCAGTTAGAACACAGAGAGGGAACACAGTTGTGTTTTTTTCAAAATTGTCACTCTTTTTCTGTTTATAGCGTAAAAAATAAAAAAAACGCAGAGGTGATCAAATACCACCAAAAGAAAGCTCTATTTATGGGAAAAAAAAAGGATGTCAATTTTATTTGGGTGCAGCGCCGCACGACCGTGCAATTGTCAGTTAAATCGACACAGTGCCAAATCGCAAAAAATGGCAAAAATTCAGCAGCCAAATCTTCCAGGGCTGAAGCGGTTAAAGAGTGAAGGTTTCCATTAAACGACTGCACCTAACCATACTTACAAAACCATCCCTGTGAAACAAACATGCATGTCATTAGTCAAGCTTCCTTTAACATATTTCCGAACTGTTACTACATTATATGGGTACTTCTCTTTATCAATAACATATCATGGCAGACCCTGAACTATACTCCATTCCCATGACACTATGAAAGCACTATCTGCTCTGATCTACTGCACTAACCGTACATCTGCCAACCAGCCATACTACATTTTAAAAGTAAACTGTTCAATTCCCATAGTACATATAAAAATAAAAAAAACACAACCACACACACACTTCAGCCTGAGCAGACTAAAAATGGCTTTTAGGGCTCTTCCACATGGGGGATCCGTATGTCCGTTTTTCATCCTTCAGTTTTCGGATGAAAAACGGACATACATGTATCCCTATGGAGCGTCGGATGTCAGCGGTGACATCTGAAAAGTGTAACGGAGGAAAACCCTACTTCTCCATCCGTTTTCGGATCAGATCGGGTGACCACGGACACTACGATCCGTCATCATCCGATCCCCCATAGGGGAGAGCGGCGCTCTGACAGGTCCGTCGCTGCACAGTGTGTAGCGATGGACCTGTCATCTTCCTGCTCAGCGGGTGTTCACGGGGCGGATCATCACTGATCCTCCCCGTGTGAAAGAGCCCTAACTAACATGCAGGCTCTGTTAGAAGTTAACATCTAAGCCAGGGTTTCTCAACCAGAGTTCCTTAAGCAATGAGCATTCTTCCCACTGACCAGCTCACTAATGTTTCACGACTTGTAGATATAGTAATTTTAGCAGGGGTTCCCTGAGACTGGAAAGTTATTTCAAGGGTTACTGTGTGCTGAAAAGGTTGAGAAAGGCTGATCTAAGCCCTCATTTTCATCTCAAGCCACTTTTCTTGACAGTTAACTGAAGTGTCACTAAACCAACATCATAAAAAAACCTATCAATAATCCCGACCACGACACCATCTGCCTGGAGTTTGCATGTTCTCCCTGTGCCTGCGTGGGTTTCCTCCGGGTACTCCGGTTTCCTCCTACACTCCAAAGACATGCTGGTAGGTTAATCGGATCCTATCTAAATTGTCCCTAGTATGTATGAATGTGTGTTAGGGACCTTAGATTGTAAGCTCCTTGAGGGCAGGAACTGATGTGAATGTACAATGTATATGTAAAGCGCTGCGTAAATTGACCTGAAATAATAATAATATCAATAAATAAATATTGTATTGCATGCTGTTCATACTCCCTCACTATGAGATTCGTTTTCTGTATTCTGCAAAAAACCTGGTTGATCCTGCTGTTCGCTATCTCAACCTTCTGTTAATGTTCCCGAGGGATTTTGCAGAGCAGTGTTGGCAGCTCTGCACATGCTGAGTTTTCAGTGCATTTCTATACTAAGCAATTTCTCCCCATTACATCTGAGTAGCCCATGTTACTATTAATTCACTCATGGGGGCGTATACGCAGTGGTAAAGAACAGCCCACTGCCTCCCTCCCTCCTCCTTCATGCCCACTAACCATCTAAACACAACAGGGGTGTCATATTACATTTATTGATGGAGGCTTCACCTCCCTCTTATTCTAAGACACACTATGTCATTGCAAAAAATAAAGACTTGATTTCAAATATATATTTGTATGATAATTTAAAACAGTTTAGTAATATTTATTTTTACTCTGTACCCCAAAGGCTGTTTATTTTTTTTTTAACATGTGACCAGCAGCAGAGGACTAGAAGCTCCTCTTGTTTTATGCTTCCCTGCAGACAGGCTGGGAAAGAGCTGGGTCATGTGACAGCTGTATATCGGTTAAGAAAATGGTACTTAGATTTTTTTTATTTATTTAAATAATTAGTGCCATCATCCATATACAGAAAGAGAAGGAACAATGTAAATTAGTGTGTGTGTGTTTAGTATCACTTTAAGCTGGCCATACACGGGTAGATTTTCAAACAAAGGTTAGTATGAATTATCATACAGATATTCTCTGTACATTTGATGACTTTGTGTTCAATAACACTTCAAAAACCATTTGCTTCAGTTTTGGAGAAAGTGACCACAAGTATAAGGTCAGCTTTATATAGATAGCAGTAGCACCTCTGTCACAGGAGTAGGAGTAGGAGTAGAAGTGGTGTCTTTGGATAGTGTTATTGACAGGCTGTCTAGTGTTTCTATGCTGTGCGAGTGGCAATAGATAAATGGCTACTATGTGTGTGCGGGTCTTAAAATCCCAACTGAAGCCTGCTGTGAAGACCCTGGTAACACTTTGCATTAGCCAATCTTGAGAAGCTAATGCAGCTCAGGTATACATTTCAGACACGGAACCACAGGAAAAGCTTGTTCACACTATGCGTTTTCATGCACTGCACCAAAGCACACATGAAGTCTTTGGGGGAAATTTACTAAAATTGAATCTGGTGCAGCTGAGCAGGCAATGTTAGCCAATCAGCTTCTAACTTCAGCTTGTTCAATTAAGCTTTTACAATGAAACCTGGAAGCTGACTGGCTTTTTTGCAGAGCTGCACCAGATTTTCCATGTTTAAAAAAAATCTCCCCCTTTCCCTGTTTCTGTACTGCAACTCATAACAGTGCATAGAAATTAAAGAGGAGCTCCAGTCTCCCCGCCCCCAAAAAAGTGGAAAGTCAGTAGCTACAAATACTGTAGCTGCTGGCTTTTAATATGACACTTACCTGCCCCTGGATCTAGCTCTGTCCTCACCCAAGCCGGTTCTTCAATCGATTTTGAGTCCAGGTGCCGGCATCTTAACGAAGGAAAAATGGCAGTAAAGCCATGCAGCTGCTCATGTGGGAGCTGCACTGTGCTTTGTGCATGGTCCCGCAGTCTTCTGGGACCTGCTATGTGTTCCAGAAGGCTGTGGGGGGGGGGGGGGGGGGGGAAGGGGGGGATTTCCGCTCGGATCGCTGCCCAGAAGTGGGATTGCCGAAACCAGACCCCAAAAAGTGCCAATTGTTAAAGGGGGGGGGGGTGCAAACAAGAAGTTCTGCTTTAATGAAATGTTATTTAGTGACATTTCAGTACAGTTAGGGGGAAAAAAGTAAGCAGTGCATTGTGTAAAAACACAAGACCCCCTTACCGCTAGCAGAAAACACACACCAGCCTGCCTGCTAAACAGATCATTTTAGCATGCTGCTAATGTAAATGGGTCTTATAGTAAGGCTTCAAGTGTAGAAGTGCATCAATGATCACAATGCAATCAGGGTAGTAGAGAATTAAATAGGACACTATTTTCTGTATGCACTGATAAAGTTAATTTGGGTCCAAAGCACCTGTAACTTTGTGTAAAATGTGCTTTACAAGGGAAGCAAAACCTAAACCTGAAGTGCTGAAACACTAGACTATAATCACCCTTCTTTTTTAAGAAGTCATTTTCCTAGACTAGAGGTTTAGTACTTGTTCACACCATAACCCAGTGTTTCTCAACTCCAGTCCTCAAGGCACCCCAGCAGGTCATGTTTTCAGAATTTCCCTGAGACTCAAGTTCACACAGGGACGACTTGTCAGGCGACCTAGTCGCCTGACAAGTCGCCTCCTGTTCTGTACAATGGAACCGTTCTAATCGGAGCGACGCAAGTCGCTCCAACTTAGAAAAAGGTTCCTGTACGACTTTGGGGGCGACTTGCATAGACTTCTATACAGAAGTCGTTTTGCAAGTCGCCCAGGCAGTCGTGTGCAGGTCGCCTCGCTGAGGCGACCTGCAAGTCGTGCCGCCCGTGTGTGGACCGGGTCTCAGATGAAATGGCTGTGGTAATTACTAAGGCAGTGAAACTGATCAAATCACCTGTGCAAAATAATGGAATGCCTGAAAACATGACCTGTTGGGGCATCTTGAGGACTGAAGTTGAGAAACATGTGCCAGTGCATGTCCCAGCAACATGTATCATCCTGCATTTTCCTGTGTGCCGAGCTGCACTGTATTTCAGACAGTCACAATCAACTGACCTAAGTAGGACCATACACAGCAGCACATCTAAACTACAGTATGGTGGAGTTTTCTTTAACCAAATATCACAATGTTGCAACATGTTAGAATATGTTAATTTGCTAAATATTGCTTGTGTGGGAAACATGCACAAAACGCACCTTTCCCGTACGGCATTTTAGTGTAAACCACACAAAACAGGTCAATAGGCTACATTTAAAAATCTAGAAGCAAGATAAAATGTTTTCAGAAACCAGATCTATTTTTGCTCATTTCCCTACGTTTACAGCTATCAGAAAGCAGCTTTAATGGTTCTCTCGTGGACATGACTTCATCTGTGTGAGGAAACAACAGCCCCCGTACCAGTATTCTCGGCACCGAACGTTTTTGTCATGTCAGCGGCATTCCAGCTATACATTTACTGACAGCTCAGCTTCTTACCAACTTAGTGTTTTCCAGCAATTTGTTAGGCAATGTGTATTGGAATGTTGTTTAAGTAGCTGGCAAAACCCTCAGAAAACAAATATAGAAACTATGGCGAACAGTCTAAAAGTGTGAAGACGAAAAAAAAAAAAAAAAAACCCAAAAAAGCCATAACAACCAGTGATATTGCAGTATACCATAGTAAACCAGTAAAGAATAAACTTGGTTTCCAGGGGACAATGCAGCATCATTGCACCTTGTGATGCCGTATTAATAATCCAATTGTTTAACACTGATAGTGGGTTTGAATCTGTAAAAATGATGTACAGCAACTAAGAGCCAAATGTAAACCATCAAGGAAAGCCAGTACAACGCCGAGGCTCCCGCCATAAAGAGCTTCTTGGGCATGGAAACCTGAAAGACTACAAACTTCTGTGGCCTGGATGGATCACTCCAAAATGACCTGAGTGGCTCCAAGCTACCCTCACAGCTATTCACAATATCTGACTGGAAAAGAACTGACATGGAAAGGAGCAACGGAGACCAGTCTAGTAGGGTGAGTGAATATGATACAATAGTATAATGTGAGTGAAGTGACAGTGGAAAACCACTAAATTTAGTCAGACTGATAAAAATGGACACTTAATTTACTAGTAGATGGGCATGCTGGCTTCACTTTCAAACCACAGAACAATATAAACAAATTTAAAGCGTATCCCCCTTGACTCCTAGGCTGTAAGGACATACTGTATTTTTGGCCACAGTTTCTCCAATCTTCCAGTTTGGAGACTTCCTGAGCTTTCCCTGTCTGGGACCCCATATTTGAGAGGTCCAGGTTTGAGGCAACATGCTGAAGGGGTGTACTAGGATGTTGTAATGGGTTGGCCTCCAACATCTGTTTTGTCTTTTTTTAAACTTTGTCCCCCCCCCATCTTTCATTTGCACGACATATCTCCGCTAGCCTCCTGACCAGCAGCGGGCAGCTGATAATCTGTAGGAGTTGCTCCTGGAGGCTCACCCTATGATGCCCAGTGGTATTCCCTATACATTCCAGAAGTTAGTCTGGTGATACCCTTCTTATTAGAGATTATATGTCTACATACTGCGGTTTACTCCTTACACGTGTCTCCATGAGCAACTTTTGTCCAACATTCATTATTTCAATTTCATGGACTTGTATTTTTAAACCCTTGTGTTTTTTCATGCATCCTATGACAGTCACTGGCCCCCCAGCCCTCCCATTTTAATTACTTGAGCCCCATCATTTCTTTGACAGGGATGCGCTGCTCCTCTCTCCACGGGGTCCCGGGTCTTGATTGGATAGATTGATAGCAGCGCAGCCATTGGCTCCCGCTGCTGTCAATCAAATCAAATGACGCAGGCGCCAGGGGTCTGGCATTCGTGTCTGTGGACGCAAATGCTGGAATCGGGAGCGCACTCGCAAGGTAACCCCCTCAAGAGAGCGCTTCTCCTAGGAAGTTATCTGATGTGGGGAGGAGCCGCCAGGGGTCCCCAGAAGAGGATGTTCGGAGCCACTCTGTGCAAAACGAGCTGCACAGTGGAGGCAAGTATGATATGTTTGTCATTTAAAGAAAAAGAAAAAAAAACGATCCTACAATCACTTTAAGTGGTCCTTTCCAAACAGCAAATTACATCATGCCTGGCCTTTAACGTGTTTGTAAACAATCACCTAAAACAACCTATTCAGTTTAAAATAGAAATGAAAGGCAAAACAACTTTGTATAGATATAAAAACACATTATAAATACATTTTTTCCTTTTTTTTTTTGTTTAATACGTGATCATATTCCTTCTGTTCTCAGCTGCATAAGAGCTAGGGGGAGGAGAAGCAGTAGTACACTGAGCTTCCCAGTGAATGGCCGTGTCAGGACAAGTCTAAATATTGGAGGAGAGTACACTGAGTTCCCAGCATAGCCAGTGAAGTGGCCACGGTGTGCTCTCCTGCTTGATGTGGTCAGTTTAATTGGAAAGCAAGAGGACTAGTTTATGTGTTTATGTGAAATCCTTGGATCACCAAGGATTTCACATAAACGAAGCAATACAAAGAGAACAGGATACTTTCTTATACAATACATGGTACAGCAGGCACGTATCTGAAATATGAAGTGTTGGAGTAACAAACGCTTTAAAGCACATGACCGCTAGAAATATCATGGCCCCAGGTGCTCGTGTAGTAAATGTTTAACACACGGGCCTACTGGAAAAAGTTACATTTTTCTCTAGTCCTACAAGCTGTAGTCGAGATGCAACCCCCCCATGCTTTATCAAGCCCCTATAATTTAGTTCTAAATTTTCCTGGATTCCCTAAAAACTGAAGCAGTCTCCTAACTTCTACTACAAAGCCAATCATTGGCTCACCACTGTCAAAATGAGGTAACTTATCACAAAAACAAGTTATAAGGCTCGGTTTCCACTAGTGCAACTTGGGACTGCAAAGTCACATGACAAGTCTTTCCCCATGATTTCCAATGAGTACCGTTCATATATGTGCGACTTCAAAGTAGTCCCTGCACTACTTTGGTCCCACTTTGATGCGGCTTGAGGTCCATAGACCTCAAGAAAACACAGGCATTGCTTCAAGTCGCATCAAAGTTGCGGCAAAATCGCACAACTTTCAGGTCACAATAGTGGAAACCTAGCCTAAGGATGAGTTCACACTGAGGAATGGAGCAGCTCACAGCAGGGGTCCGGTGCGTCTCCATTCACCATTTCAGGTCAAATTTCAGCCCGATGTCAAACGTGAAAACGGACCAGAAGACACACAGGACTCCTGTGCAATTTGCACCTGAGCCGCTCCAGTGATGTGTGAATCGGCTCCATTGAGAGCCGGTCACAATCTCCTGACATGCGAATTGGATGCGGGAAACCTAATCCAATAATGTGAACTCAGCCTTATGCCCTGTACATACGATAGGATTTTCCAACAACAAATGTTCGATGGGAGCTGGTTGTCGGAAAGTCCGACCATGTGTATGTTCCATCTCGGCTCATCATACGTGTTGTACGTCACCGTGTTCCTGACGTTCGGAATTTCCGACAACATTTGTGTGACCGTGTGTATGCAAGACAAGTTTGAGCCAACATCCTTTGGAAAAAAATCCGCAGTTTTGTTGTCGGAAAATCCTATTGTGTGTACAGGGCATAAGAGTTGAGAAGGATGGAGCCAAGGGCTGACTTAATAGCAGAAGTCATTATATAAATGTATGACGACCCCAAGTTAGTGCTCCTGGGGTACTCTAGAGCCAAGCCAACATGCAGGCACCTGACGAAAGCATGGAGGTGGCGATCTACACTTTTCAAAACTAAATCTTTTCTTAGGCTAGGTTTACACCTATGAGTTTGCGATTTTGGAAAGGGTCAGGGAATTTACACACAGCAGGTTGCGTTTTTGGTTCCATAAACAGCAATTGAAAAGCAGCAGAAATGCATAAAAATGCAGTGCTTGCATTTATGCGTTTTTGTTGGCTTTCCCGTGTGACAGACACCTCCCAAAAATGCAAAACGCATCAAAAACATGTGAGGGGGAAAAAAAAAAAAAAAGAAAAAAACAAAAAAAAACAAAAACACACACCCCATAACCCTGTATAGGTCTGAACCTAGCCTTGGGATACATAGTTAGTCTGGTTGAAAAAAAAAAAAAAAGACACCAAGTCCATCCAGTTTAACCAATAAAAAGGGGGGGGGGGGGGGGGGATTATACAATCCTATACCCACAGTTGATCCAGAGCAGGGGTCTCCAAACCTTATAAAACAAAAAGGGCCAGTTTATTGTCCTTCAGATTTTAGGAGTGCCGGATTGTGGCCAGCGGGGGCAGAAAATGTCCCGGGCCCAGCATCAGTGAAAATAAATATGGAGGAGTAGTAGTGTCCCTATTAGTAGGAGGTATAGTATGCCATCATTGGTATCAGTGGAAGAAATAGTGCCCCTTTTTGGTATAAGTAGAAGAAATAGTATCCCCTTGTTGGTGTCAGTGGCAGGATAGGGGGCCATATAAAGGCTAGGAAAGGGTCGCATCTGGCCCTCAGGCCGCAGTTTGGAGACCCCTGATCCAGTGGAAGGCAAAAGAAAAAAAAAACACCACACAGCAAAGAACGCTCCAGCAGGGGGAAAAAAAAATTCCTTCCCGATTCCCCAGGAGGCAACTGGATATTCAAAGGATCAACTTTGAAAAACAATAAAGTCGCGCTAACACATGTGATGAAAACTGCAAAATTGAGCGTTGAAAAAATAAATGGCATTAATGACTCAAAGAGAAGTGCAAAAATTATACACCTTGAATAAAACGTGCAAACATAAGTTAAATGTCCATACAGTGCACATACGGAGAAATAAAGAAAAAAAAAAACTTTAAAAAAAGTCCATAAAGTGAAAAAACGAATTCCAAAGTGATGAGTGAAGTAAATTTTCATAAAGTGCCAAGTGCAAGGATGGGACCTCCACCTCAGACAAACACTGCTGCTTACCGGAAAGCAATGGTCCCTTGTTACAGGGGACCACGCTGAGCAGATGGCTGCAACCCCAGCCGGGATCTCACAAGCAAATACCAGGATTGTTCACATCCCTGGGGATCCTCACCGACGCTCACAGCAGGGTGATGAGATTACCAAGGAATGAAACACATAGAAATGCTCCACATATCGTAAATCCTTACGATTTATTGAAAAGATAAAAGTCAAATGCACACTTACATTTATACAGTATAAAAACAGCAGAACAAGTAGGAAAGCCGTCCGGCTTCAGATCAGCCCGTATCCTCCGGGACTGGACGCACAGCGGTGACGTCACGTCCCCTAGTGATGAAACGACGTAGGGAGGAGGAGCCACGTCCTGACGTCACCGCTGTGCGTCCAGTCCCGGAGGATACGGGCTGATCTGAAGTTGGCCGGCTTTCCTACTTGTTCTGCTGTTTTTATACTGTATAAATGTAAGTGTGCATTTGACTTATCTTTTCAATAAATCGTAAGGATTTACGATATGTGGAGCATTTCTATGTGTTTCATTCCTTGGTAATCTCATCACCCTGCTGTGAGCGTCGGTGAGGATCCCCAGGGATGTGAACAATCCTGGTATTTGCTTGTGAGATCCCGGGCCACAGTGTTTGTCTGAGGTGGAGGTCCCATCCTTGCACTTGGCACTTTATGAAAATTTACTTCACTCATCACTTTGGAATTAGTTTTTTCACTTTATGGACTTTTTTAAAACTTTTTTTTCTTTATTTCTCTGTATGTGCACTGTATGGACATTTATGTTTGCACGTTTTATTCAAGGTGTATAATTTTTGCACTTCTCTTTGAGTCATTAATGCCATTTATTTTTTCAACGCTCAATTTTGCAGTTTTCATTACATATGTGTTAGCGCGACTTTATTGTTTTTCATTTTGATCTGTGTCGTATTACACTGGTTAGTTGCAGCTATTTTTTCATTTATTCATCGTTTGTGTGGTGCAGTATTTTTATATACCCAAAGGATCAACTTTACCTGTAGACATTAGTATCCAGTTACGGTTGTGCTCATAAGTTTACATACCCTGGCAGAATTTATGATTTCTTGGCCATTTTTCTGAGAAAATGAATGATATAACACAAAAAAAGTTTCACTCATGGTTAGTGTTTGGCTGAAGCCATTTATCATCAGTCAACTGTGTTTACTTTTTTTAAATCATAATGAGAACAGAAACTACCCAAAATGACCCTGATCAAAAGTTTACATACCCCAGTTCTTAATACCGTGTATTGCGCCCTTTAACATCAATGACAGCTTGAAGTTCTTTTGTGGTATTTGTGGATGAGGCTCTTTATTTCAGACTATTGGAGGGCTGGAAATTTTCCTGGCATCAGTGGGAGTAAATATCTGGCATTAGGGGGAGGAATAGTGCCCCATCATTGGTATCATAGGGTGTAATGGCGCTCCACTGTTGGTGTCAGATGGCAGAATAGTATCTCGTATCAGTGGGAGGGATAGTGCCCCAAGAGCCAGATAAAGGCAAAAGGGCCAAATCCAGCCCTCAGGTCGCAGTTTGGAGACTACTGCTCTTGGCAAAAAAACTCCAGTTCCTGTAAATTCTTGGGCTGTCTTGCAGGAACTGCACATTTGAGATCTCCCCAGAGTGGCTCAATAATACTGAGGTCAGGAGACTGAGATGGCCACTCCAGAACCTTCACTTTATTCTGCTGTAGCCAATGGCAGGTCGACTTGGCCTTGTGTTTTGGATCATTGTCATGTTGGAATGTCCAAGTACGTCCCATGCGCAGCTTCCTGGCTGATGAATGCAAATGTTCCTCCAGTGTTTTTGGATAACATACTGCATTCATCTTGCTATCAATTTTGACCAAATTTCCTGTGCTTTTGTAGCTCACACATCCCCAAAATATCAGCGATCCACCTCCGTGTTTCACAGTAGGAATGGTGTACCTTTCATCATAGGCCTTGTTAACTCTTCTCCAAATGAAGCGTTTATGGTTGTGGCCAAAAAGCTCAATTTTGGTCTCATTACTCCAAATGAATTTGTGTCAGAAGGTTTAAGGCTTGTCTCTGTGCTGTTTGTAAGCGGTATACTTTTGTGGCATTTGCATAGTAATGGCTTTCTTCTGGTGACTTGATCGTGGCTCCTTATTGTGCATCTTCAAACAGCCACACCACATGTTTTCATAGAGTCCTGTAGTTCACCTTAAGTTATTTGTGGGTTTTTCGTTGCATCCCGAACAATTTTCCTGGGAGTTGTGGCTGAAATTTTAGTTGGTCTACCTCAGTGTTTCTCAACTCCAGTCCTCAAGGCGCACCAACAGGTCATGTTTTCAGGATTTCCCTTAGATGAAATGGCTGTGGTAATTACTAAGGCAAAGAAACTGATCAAATCACCTGTGCAAAATAGTGGAAATCCTGAAAACATGACCTGTTGGTGCGCCTTGAGGAGTGGAGTTGAGAAACACTGGTCTACCTGACCGTGGTTTGGTTTCAACAGAACCCCTCATTTTCCACTTCTTGATTAGAGTTTGAACACTGCTGATTAGCATTCTCAATTCCTTGGATATCTATATCCCTTTCCTGTTCTATACAGTTAAACTACCTTTTCCCGCAGATCCTTTGACAATTCTTTTGCTTTCCCCATGACTCACAGTCCAGAAACGTCAGTGCAGCACTGGATGAAAGATGCAAGGGTCTGTCAGGAGTCCAGAAACTAACTGTGTATATGTATATCTATACACACACACACACACACACACACACACACACACAAATTGCAAGCAAACAGATCACAGGCGAGGATGGTTACCTTTAATAGCCATTTAAACCCCTTTGTGTCAACTTGTGTGCATGTTATCAGGCCAAAATCACCAGGGTATGTAAACTTTTAAACAGGGTAATTTAGGGTAGTTTCTGTTGTGATTATGATTTAAAAAGAGTAAACACAGTTGATTGATAATAAATGGCTTCAGCCAAACACTAACCATGAGCGAAAGAAATGTTTTTGTGTTATCATTCATATTCTCTGAAAAATGGCCAAGAAATCATAAATTCTGCCAGGGTATGTAAACTTATGAGCACAACTGTATATTATGTGTATCCAGGAAAGAATCCAGGCCTTTTTTTTAAAAAAACAATCTACTGAGTTGGTCAGAACCAGCTCTTGTGAGAGTCTATTCCACATTTTCATGCAAGCCTCATGCACACCAGACCTTTAAAAAATGCCTGCTGCCAGGAAAAAGCAGCATTAAAAATGCTCTGTTAGCCACGTTTTTGAACGTTTATGGGCGTTTTTCAGTAAAAAACGCCCCCTATAATGTAAAAATGTCAAATGTGGCTAAAAGCTTGTTACAACGTTTAGCAGCATTTAGGGGCATTTTTTGATTTTACAGCTCATTTTTACTGCTCCTGGAAGCACAGGCTGTTTTTTTTTCTACTGCCCCTAAACGCTTATGCCTCCAAACACCTCTGACAGTTTATGTATGCATGGACACACAGGTTAACATGGAAAGTTGTTCAGAGGCAGTTAGCAGTTGTAAAAGCGTCCTGTGTGCATGAGCTGTAAAGAAGCCTTTCTGTATTTGGAGTTTAAATTTCTCCAGATGTAAAGCGTACCCCCCTTGTATTTATTTTTTAATAGTTAGTAGGGTTAGATCCACGGTGGATAAAAAAAAACAATAATTTAAAAAAATAATAATAAATAAAATAATAATAATTTTTTTTTTATATAAAAATTGTATTTTTTTTTATTTTTATCAATTTTTTTTTTTAAATTAGGCTGTATATTCCACAGTATTTACAATTTTGGTAACTCATTCAATGAATCAAAGCTCTGCATTGATGCATTCACATAATTTCAGAGTAACCATGAGATAAAACAAAGTTCAGGAATATTCCTTTATCCCATTACTTTGCAAATCTATGTACACTACAAACTGTATGATTATTTGAAGAGAAATGCATCTGTACCAGGCTCTAATTGTGAGGCGGAAGGGCAAGCAGTAGAAATCAAAGTGAAACCTCCTAAGCAATTTATAATCCTTGTGATCTTTCTGCACATAGCTTGAAGTGCTTTATTATTCCCTTGAGAAGCAAAATGGCAGCAGGCCATAAAAAGAGAGACCCAGTTTGGGAATATTTACTAACCTGACAGCTTATTATTCTAAAGAGGAAACCATCATTTTGTTGCAAATATTAAAGATTCTATCAGCAAGAATAAGTCCTTACATTTAAAAAGCACCTGTCATTTCAGATCCATCATGGCAGCGCCTGTTAGCGGGTATCCGTTGCTGCCATGTCCCTCACCTTGTTGTGTCATTGCCGCATCACCAGCCGTCCCATTAAAGTGAATGGGACTGTCGGTGAGTCAACAGCGGGTCAGGGGAGGAGCTGCTACGGGACAGAAATGACAGTTGCTCTTTAAAAATTATGATTTAAATCAAGCCTTTTTACTAGTGATTTAAATTGACTTGATTTAAATTAGAGCTGTACGATTAATCATTAAGAATCGAGATCGCAATCGTTTTCCCTTCCTGAGCTTCACGGAAACAGCATGTCATAAATCTTTTTAACAAGAGCAGAGAGTTCTCACAGCTAGAAAAAGAAATTAAAAAAAAAAATCTAGGCAGCCTGCCACATTAAATCCCAACAGGTGATTAAGTAGAAACAAAGTATCTTTTTGTTCTTTCATCAAAGGAAAGAACTCAGTGTAAATGAAGGAAGTTTAACTATTTAAAGACCAAACCTTTTCTGACATTTGCTGCTTACAAGTAAAAAAATCATTATTTTCTGCTAGAAAATTACTTGGAACACCCAAACATGATATATATTTTTTTTAGCAGAGACCCTAGAGAATAAAATTGTTTTTTGCAATATTTTATGTCATACTGTATTTGTGCAGCGGTCTTTGAAACACAATTTTTTTTTTAAATACACTTTAATGAATTAAAAAAAAAAAAAAAAAAAAAAAAGTAAAGTTAGCCCAATTTTTTGTATAATGTCAAAGATGTTACACCACGAGAATCGTGACAGAATCTTTATTCTAAGCAAAAAAATTGTGATTCTAATTTTAGCCAAAATCATGCAGCTCTAATTTAAATCAAATCCACCCTGGTTAGATCAATGTTCATTTTCAACCAAAGTGACAAGAAGATTCAAAAGGTGCAGAACAGAAATGATTTTCTCGAACAAACAAATTTCTAACAGTGTATGTGCTTTTTGTCCAGGAAATGGCATGAATTACTGGGTAATGATTTCACTGCATGACGATACTCTTTGAAATGATACTAAACATCTGGATCTTACAGATATCCCTGGTCATGGCAATGGCAAACTCTGAACAACTGAAGTATGATCTACAGCAAATTACTTCATTGTAAAAAGCTAAAATATGCAAAGAATAAAAGAAATAAAATAAAATATATATATATATATATATATATATATATATATATATATATATATATATATATATATATATATATATATATATATATATATATACACATACACACACACACACCTCACATTTTTGTAAATATTTTATAATATCTTTTCATGTGAGAACACTGAAGAAATGACACTTTGCTAAAGTAGTGAGTGTACAGCTTGTATAACAGTGTAAATCTGCTGTCCCCTCACAATAACTCAACACACAGACATTAATGTCTAAACCGCTGGCAACAAAAGTGAGTACACCCCTAAGTAAAAATGTCCAAATTGGGCTCAATTAGCCATTTTCCTTTCCCGGTGTCATGTGACCAGTTGGTGTTAAAAGGTCTCAGGTGTAAATGTGAATGGGAAGCAGGTGTGTTAAATTTGGTGTGTTAAATTTGGTGTTATCACTCTCACTCTCTCATACTGGTCATTGGCAGTTCAACATGGCACCTCATGACAAAGAACTCTCTGATGATCTGAAAATAAGAATTGTTGCTCTACATAAAGATAGCCTAGGCTATAAGAAGATTACCAAGACCCTGAAACTGAGCTGCAGCACGGTGGCCAAGACCATACAGCAGTTTAACAGGACAGGTTCCACTCAGAACAGGCCTCGTCATGGTCGACCAAAGTTGAGTGCACGTGCTCAGCATCATATCCAGAGGTTGTCTTTGGGAAACAGACATATGAGTGCTGCCAGCATTGCTGCAGAGGTTGAAGGGGTGGGGGGGGTCAGCCTGTCAGTGCTTAGACCATACGCTGCACACACCGCACACTGCATCAATATGGTCTGCATGGCTGTTGTCCCAGAAGGAAGCCTCTTCGAAAGATGATGCACAAGAAAGTTCGCAATTAGTTTGCTGAAGACAAGCAGACTAAGGACATGGATTACCATGTCCTGTGGTCTAATGAGACCAAGATAAATTTATTTGGTTCAGATGGTTTCAAGTATGTGTGGCGGCAACCAGGTGAGGAGTACAAAGACAAGTGTGTCATGCCTACAGTCAAGCATGGTGGTGGTAGTCTCATGGTCTGGGGCTGCATGAGTGCTGCCAGCACTGGGGAGCTATAGTTCATTAAAGTGGTGTTCCACCCAAAAAAAAAAAAAAAAATAAAAAAATAAAAAAAAACCATTTGGAAAAATTTTTTTTTTTTTTTACTAACCTCTAAATGGCTGTTGCTAGGGGGTCCCTCGTAGTCTGCCTCCTTCAGTACCTGGGCTCTTGACATCACTTCCCCTCGGCGCAGGAAGGGCTCACCTCTGCCCCCTCCCTCTTGTCAATCATCTGGGACAAATGACAGGTCCCAGATGATTGCGCGGTCAATCACAGTGCCAGTGAACGGAGGGGAGACGAGCGGGGCTTCGATCCCCCGCACCGCTGGACCCTGGGACAGGTAAGTGTCTGATTATTAAAAGTCAGCAGCTGCAGTATTTGTAGCTGCTGACTTTTAATTTTTTTTTATAAGGGGAACACCACTTTAAGGGAACCATGAATGCCAACATGTACTGTGACATACTGAAGCAGAGCAAGGTCCCCTCCCTTTGAAGACTGGGCCGCGAGCAGTATATCAACATGATAACAACCCCAATCACACCTCCAAGATGACCACTGCCTTGCTAAAGAAGCTGAGGGTAAAGGTGATGGACTGGCCAAGCATGTCTCCAGACCTAAACCCTATTAAGCATCTGTGGGGCATCCTCAAACAGAAGGTGGATGAGCAAAAGGTCTCTAACATCCACCACCAGCTCCGTGATGCTGTCATGGAGGAGTGGAAGAGGACTCCAGTGGCAACCTGTGAAGCTCTGGTGAACTCCTTGATCAAGAGGGTTAAGGCAGTGCTGGAAAATAATGGTGGCCACACTAAATATTGACACTTTGGGCCCAATTTGGAGATTTTCACTTAGGGGTGTACTCACTTTTGTTGCCAGCAGTTTAGACATTAATGGCTGTGTGTTGAGTTATTTTGAGGGGACATCAAATTTACACTGTTATACAAGCTGTACACTCACTACTTTACATTGTAGCAAAGTGTCATTTCTTCCGTGTTGTCACATGAAAAGATAGAATAAAATATTTATAAAAATGTGGGGGGTGTACTCACTTTTGTGAGATATTGTGTGTGTATATATTATTATTATTTTTTTTACGTTACAGCTGAAATCTTGAGCAACAAAAAGGTCATTTTACCTAGGAAAAAAAACCCAGCAAAGTACTGTATACCAGACCACCTGTATCCGTCACAATGTTACAGGCAAGAAAACTTGTAGATTTGTGCTGGCTGCTCCAGCGGCACTAAAAATTAGAGCTATTAATAGCACCACATTTTAATTTTACCAGCCTGTCTGGAAAATATTACGTACATTTCACTACCACTTACGTCTCAGCAAAGCAACTACTCTCTGCTGGACACAAGTAGCTTCAATATCATTACAAAAGCAGAGCAAAGCTGACACATGGCCATTAAATGGCATTGGGCTTCTAGCACTAACAATATGTCCTATTTACCATGCAGGCATCTTCCAGAAAGCATTTAAAAAGTCGTAAATCTGCTTGAAAAACGGCTATGCATGTAGAAAAACAGCCAGCTGTATTATAAGGTTTGTTGTTCGATTCCTACAAACAGACCAATGTAGAGCAGGGCAAAGAGCGATCATGATATATACAGTGCAGCATCAATCAGAACCATATTATAATAAATCATTTCATAGCAAACAGAATTGGTGTAGGCAAAAGTTTTTTCTTAAATTAGCTGTGAAGCCACTCTACCGTATCCAGAACAGCATTAGCATATTAGATTTAGCATATGCAAATAAATCCCTTCTCCTATGCCAATTCTGTAAAGTAACAACAGAGATGGACAGCTAGTTTCAAACTATTTCTAGAAAATGAAATGAAACAGATGTGACCTCGATGACACACTGATACCAGTTCTAGAATTCTGCACAGCTTTAAGCAATTAAACTATTTTTTTTGTTGTTGTTGTTTTAGATAGGGATGGGAAGGATTACAACCCCATCTGGTTTTTACCACTATTCACAGTCCTGTTTTTGCCTTCACTTTTTGCCTCAGAGACAATTTTCCCGAAGTCTTCACAAAAAACACTGCCTAAGAGGATGCTGTGGCCCTGTGTGCGTTATCATGGCAGCAGCATGGTTATCCACTTACTCTCCAGAAGATTTACCCCCCCCCCTTCATGACCAGGCCATTTCTATCTTTTTGGCACTGTGTTACTTTAACAATTGCGCGGTCATGCAACACTGTACATAAATTAAATTTATATCCTTTTTTTCCCCCCACAAATAGAGCTTTCTTTTGGTGGTATTTGATCACCACTGCTTTTTTATTTAAGCAAAGACTGACAATTTTGAAAAACACACATACAAGTGAGTACACCCCTCACATTTTTGTAAATTTATATATACACACATACATACATACATACATACATACATATACACACACACACACACATATTATATATATGTCCTTTCTGCTATAAAACATATCCAATTAAAAAAAAAATGTAATTTCTTCATAAATTTAGGCCAATGTGTATTCTGCTACATATTTTTAGTATTAAAAAAAAATCCCAATATGCATATATTGATTGGTTTGCACAAAAGCTATAGAGTCTACAAACTATGGGATAAATACTGGAAATGTTATTTATTTATACTAGTAATGGCGGCGATCTGCGACTTATAGCGGGACTGTGATATTGCGGTGGACAATCTGACACTTTGTGGGAACCATTTACACTAATACAGTGATCGGTGCTAAAAATATGCACTGTCCCTGTACTAATGACACTGGCTGGGAAGGGGTTAAACACCTAGGGTGATCAAAGGGTTAAATGTGTGCCTAACCAGTGTTTTTGTGTTTACTAAGGGAACTGATGGATTTTCTTTCCCTGCAAAGCAGGGAAAGAAAATCCATCACATCCATGTTGACAGAACAGAGCTCTGCCTTGTTTACACAGGCAGAGCTCTGTTCTGTGTCTCTCCTCGCTGATGAGCAATGGATGTCCACCGGCACTTGCTGATCAGCTTGTGCGGTGTCTAATCACAGCACAGACGCGGCACCCTACCCAGAAGTGCCGCACTAGCACAGGAGAGCCGCTCTGCCACCTTATAACTAAGTTATGCGGTCAGCAAGCAGTTAAAGGCTGTGGGGGGAAAAAGAAACTGCACTGCAGAGGTATGTACATACCAACACAACCTTTCATCTCTTTTAAAATGGAACAACACTTGAAATAACTTTCAGGTTTTTGAGAACCCCTGCTAACAATTTAATGTATGCCTTATGAAACATTACCATGAACAGCAAGTTGGAATATATAAAAAAAAGTAAAAGAATAAAGAATGCAATGCATTTAGTGTATTTGACACTCAAGGCTACTCTATATGACAAACATATCAAACGTATAATAGACAGAAAAGAAACAAAGTAAAAATTGTAATGCTTCTTCACATGTAATGCTTCTTTTATCACACAAATACATCCTTACACCTTGAAGGGCCCCCTTACATTGGTGGTTAATGTCAGTTCCCCTAACATTGATAGTTAGTAATAAACCCCACCCTCACATTAATGGCCAGTGAAAAGCTCCCTTATCCATTAGGCTCCATTCATACCAGGGCATTCTGAATGGCTGTGATTCTGCCTGCGATTCATAATGGCGGCAAAACACACAACGCATCTGCAATGCCATAATTTTTCAATGGCACCCCAAACGCGGTGCGATTTTGCCATGATGGCCGCATGACAAATCGTGGCAAAATTGCGCAAACAAAATCAGGGGACGAGTGTCTCCCAAAAGAAGTTCTGGAACTTCTTTTAGGCGACAAGTGTCTGGCGATTTTTTTGGTGCCCATTGCACTGGTCTTTAGTGGGAGAAAGATGCTATTACACTGGTGGTCAATGAGAGGAATGTTCCTAGCACTGGTGGTCAGTGGAAGAGTACTTCCTACATTAGTGGTCAGTGGGAAGAGTACCCCCTTGCTGACAGCTAAAAAGATCATTAAAAAGGCAGAAATTGGTAAAAGCGTCAGTGGTTACTTATCAAAGGGGCGGAAATTGATTCATTAACCTCTGAAGGAACCCCAGAGTTTCATGGAACCGTGGTTGATAAAGCCTGTACTAACATGTCTAAACATACAAAAATAAGCACCATAATATGTATTAATATTATAGTGCATATTTTAAACCTTGTATTCATGATCCCTCTAAAAGCAATGTGGAATCCTGGTTCCATCCAAACACAGCCTTCCCTTTCTTCTGAATCTGATAATTCCCCCCCTCCCCCATCCTGGAACGTTCAGTCCTAGGGTGAGAAGGCTTCCTTAGACCCACACCTGAGCGTAGCGGTTTCAGGCAGAAAGTTGCGCGATTTTACGGCAAAGGTCAGCAATGTAAAAAGCAGAAAAACGCCCAAATCTGCCTTAAAAAAAAAAAAAGTTCCAGAATTTTGGAGTGGAGATGTGAACCATCTCCATAGAGAATAATTGATTTTTTTTTCCCCTCCAGCGTTTTGTAGCTTTTGTAGCATTTTTTGTAGCGTTTTGTAGCTTGAGGCTTCAAGCTACAAAACGCTCAGGTGTGAAAGGGGCCTGAGTGTGTGTACATGCAGGACCTGACAATTTACGATGCACGATCCTGCTTCCTACAAGCACACTTCCTGCTGGTTGAACATACAGCTACCTGCCTAGAGCCTGTCCATCTACCAGGGAGATTATGACATGACTGTTGGGCATATCTCATGTTCAGGGAGTGTACTTAAGTGGATGTAGAACCAAAACTCCAGTGGCATGCAAGGTGCAACAATTAACATACTTTGCATACTTTGCAAAGTATAAAAGAAAAAGAAACACACAAAAAAAAAAAAAAACTAATTGAAGATCATTATGAACACACAACATGTAGTCATTTTATTGTAAGGCTTTGGTTTTTAATATGCATTTTTTTATTTTACTAGTGAACAAAATGCTGGATGGCTAGAGCCCCTGTCAGCTTTTTACTGCTACTTCTGCCCCATGCTGGGAAGATTTAACCCCACCCCCCATTATGTGTCCTGGTGACCAATGTCATTGGGACAAAAAGTGATGGAAAGTAAGAATTGGGCTGTTACCAGAACAATTGTCTAAGAGGGGATTCTCCCTTTGCTTTCACGTCAAAATACAAAGTACAGGAAGTAAAAAGAAAAATGTTCAACGTGACAAAAACGAACTGACCGGGCTTTTTTTTTTTTTTTTTTTTTTTTTTTAAACCATCACCTACTTCACACAAAACTAAAAGAAAGGCTTTCTGAGATATACTTCTGTTTTTGCTTTGAAAGACACATTTCCTTTTTCATCTAATGACAGACATGACCCTTGTAGTGACCATTGTACACTTTAAATCAGCACCTATACAAAAACGGACTTTACACTTTGAATCTGGCTATACCTATCACAATCCAATTGTACAATCACCATATGTCATGTGAAAATGATTAAACTGTATAGGTAAAGCTGGGTACACAGGTACAGCTGGCCGACTTTTGGTTTGTGTGTACCCCCTCTCTGGTCTGGTCTCAGGACCAGCTTCCGCCCAATGGCCAAGTTGGAAAATCAGCGTCTGCAGCCGTTGTCAGGTTACAATAGCACAGTGAGAGGGATCCATGCATCCACGTTGCTTGTGTTGATGTGGGGATCAGTCTTTTTTTTTTTGTGTTCAACGAAAAAACAAAAACAAAAAAAACTTAACGTGCATACACCACTTAAAGCCGGCCATAGATGGAGTGATTTTCTGTGTTGATGGGGGAATCCCTGGCGTGGAGCCATTGTGTTCTCCTGGCCGGCATGAACAAGCTCTAAAGTTGCGGTGCGGGAAAGTATTTAGATCGCATGCATTTCTGCATCCACGGTCAAAACTGCTCTTTTGCAGACAAGCGAGGTTGCAATTCATTCTTTATGCCACCCCCATGCATCAGAGAAAACAGCACGCCTTCAGGTGCACAAAACCCCATGGTGCAAAAGCGTCAGGTGTCAGATTTAAATACACTAACAAATTGAAGCCAAACTCCAGCTAATACTTTATAAGCAATTATAGCAAAACTTATTTTTTTCTTTAGCAATAAAGATTTTATATAGATATTAAAAGCCAACCATTGTAAGCACCTGTCATTGGTAAATGGTTTGTCTCAACACTGATACATTTGCAGGAGAGCTTGTTCTGCTGAAAAACAACAGACTTACAGGACAGATCACCAGATGAAAAAAAAATGCCTAAAGAAAACAAAAAACTACTGCAGCCATCACATCTAAGAATTGGTAAGCTGCAATTTAATAAACGTTTGCATTGGTGTTTAATACTGCTACAGCGCGGCGCTCAATTGCCGGGAGGGCATCCCTGGATGTCCTCCTGTTTACTGCCTCCCTGCGCGCACGCATAGGGGGAAATCTGTGTTGGCTGTGTCCCTTGGACCTAGCCAATCACAGATCGTGCTAAATGGCCAATCACAGCGGCCATTTAGCACTGGATCGATCGGAGTGTCCAATGAGAGATGATCTCATATGTAAACATATGAGATCATCTCTCATTGCCGGCTCTCCTTCCTCACACAGAGACCGTGTGTGAGGAGGAAGAGCTTCCATGCTGCAGCGTGAGTGAAAAAGTCATAAATTACAGTGCCACACTAACACAACACAGTGCCCACAGTACCTATCAGTGCCATCTGTCCCCAGTGCCACCTGTTATCAGTGTCATCAGTGCTACCTGTCAGTGTCACGTGCCATCTGTTATCAGTGTCACATGTCATCAGTGCCACATATTAGTGCCATCTGTCATCAGTGTCACATGTCATCAGTGCCACATATCAGTGCCACGTGTCATTGTCCTGGTGCTCCAGGGCCTTCAAAAAAAGTGTAATAGGTAGTCAACAAGTTAAATGTGTCATTTATGCTCCTAGAACACCTGATGGTGCTCCCTGCATGTTGGGCCTCTCTATGTGGCTAGGCTGTGGAAAAGTCCCACACATGTGGTATCGTAATACTCAGGAGGATTAGCAGAATGTATTTTGGGGTGTTATTTGTGGTATATACATGCCATGTGAGAGAAATAACCTATTACAATGACAATTTTTTGGAAAAAGAAAAAAAAAAAAATCTTCATTTTGCAGAGAATTGTGGGAAGAAATTACAACATCAAAAAACTCACCATGCATCTTACTAAATACCCTGGAATGTCTACTTTCAAAAAAAGGGTCATTTGGGGGGGTATCTGTACTTTCCTGGCTTTCTTTGGGTCACAAGAAATGAGGCCACCAGTACATCAAGTGTGATCAATTTTTTTATGATTTGCACCACAGCTTGTAGACTCTCTAACTTTCACACAGGCCAAATAATATCTACTGTTATTTTTACCAAAGATATGTAGCAGTATAAATTGTGGCCAAAATTTATGAAGAAAAATTAAGAATTTGCAAAATTTTATCACAGAAACAAAGAAAAATGGGGGGGGTTTTTTCAAAATTTTCAGCCTTTTTTCATTTATAGGGCAAAAAATAAAAAACCCAGGAGGTGATCAAATACCACCAAAAGAAAGCTCTATGTGTATGAAAAAGAGGACAAAAAATTCATTTGGGTACAGTATTACATGACTGAGTAATTGTCATTCAAAGTGTGAGAGCACTGAACGCTGAAAATCGGTCTGAGCAGGAGGGGGGGTGTAAGTGCCTGGTAGGCAAGTGGTTAAAGACCACATTGTGTTAGTATCAAATCAGATAGGCCCTTGTATATCACTGCACTCTGAAGTGAGAAAGAGATTTCGGAGTGCAGTGACTATCGGATATGCATTTAAATGGACGGTCTTCTGTACTCAGCGTACAAGATGAGCACACCATGCACTTGTATGAGGAGTGCAAGACACATATATGGGACATCATACTCGGAATAAATAAAATAATAATAATAAATCATAATAATAATTATTATTATTATAAAATTTTGTAATGAATATTTTGTAATAATGTAAATAATGGCACATTCAGCTACAATTTCCAATGTTTCCCTATGTATGGCAACTTTTGGGGAAATATAATATTTTTTTTTCTGATTTAGGATTTATATAGCGCCGTTTGCGCAGTGTGTATAGAATATATATATATATATATATATATATATATATATATATATATATATCCCCCTCCCTTTTTCTTTAATGAACAATATATAACTTGTTATTTTTGCATAAATAATAAAAAGTAATTTAAAAAAAAATAAAAAAGTTTTACAGTATATAAAGAAAACAAGCAGGGCGTTAGCATTCTTCTTGTATTTAATCCTATTATAAGAGTACTGTCTGCCTTCATTTGTATGGACAGTGCACACTGCTGGCGCTATATAAAGTCATAATAATAAGTAGAAGACGACAACACAGAGAGAGAGATAGCGGACATCCAGCTCTTGTAAATAAATGTATGGTATTATATAGTCCAGGTATTTATATAGTGTTGTCCATTTACGCAGTGCTTTACATACTATCCAATCACATCAGTCCCTTGCTCAAGGAGCTTACAATCCAGCGATCTGTCTCACATATATACACATTAGGTCCAATTTTAGACAGCAGCTAATTATTCTAGCAAAGTGTGGGAGGAGATCCATACAAGCACAGGGAGAACATACAAACTCCATGCAGACAGTGATCTGGCCAGGCTTTGAAGCAAGGACCTGGTGCTGCAAGTCACAAGTGCTGAGTACCAAGTCACTGACTGTGTGCCCCATATATGCCAATCAATGGCATCGATCAATCAGTAAAGCCATCTTACAAGTGAGGATGAGGAGGATGATAAGCCACAGGAGTGTGGGCTCCCTCCCAAGTCCTGTACTACTATATCCTGGCACCCTATGACTTCCAATGGAAGGAAGCATCCTGCCGGCCAAGGCCCCTCCAGGCGGGCAGTGTATGAGCTTAGAGCCCCCCCAGTCTAGTGTCCCTCCCCGGACCCTCCATCCCCAGGTAGAAGTATATAAAGCCCGGGTCTTACTTCCACTTCTCCTCCTTTGTTACAGAACAGGAGCCAGTCAGCCTCCAGCCAGCTTTCCTCGCAGCCTCAGTCAATCAGGACTGCCCTGTACACGGCGCAATGTAAACAGCTCACTGATTGGCTGTGCCCGGCCGATGAAGTGATTGGTCCGTACAGCCAGGGCTGGGATTCGAGCTCCGCTCTCCCTCTCTGTCATCCTGTGGTGGGCTGGAGGCAGCTGACAGGGGAGAGGAAATAATGGCACTAGTTTGCTTTTAACTTCTCTCCCTTCCCCCCCTACCTCAATCCCTGCAGGCAGATGGCTGGGGACACCATTGTTTATATACAGTGTACTGGGAGGAACAATATCCACATAGGGCGAGGAGGAAGTGCTGTTAAAGGGACACTCCACTCTGCTGGAAGAAACATTCTCTTCAAATATCATTAAAGTGTCACTGAGGGCTTCTTTTCTTTTTTCTTTTTTTTTTTTAGTATTGGATAGAATGCAGAAGAAATAGAACACGTGTCAGTTTTTATTGCAGTCTGTGTCCTAGGGCTGCAACTAACGATTATTTTCATAATCGATTCGTTGGCCGATTACTCTTTCGATTAATTGGATAATAACCTTAAAAAAACTTAGTTTATATGTAAAGTTTAAAAAAACAAAGGCAATTTATTCTTAAATATATATACGCAGTGGTAAAAATAAATAACCAACTATATGGTTAGGGAGCAAAATCTCTAATCCACTCTGAGAATAAAAGACAGAAGAGATATAATGTATATACTATTAGAAGAGATATACTGTATATACTATTAGAGGAGATATACTGTATATACTATAAGAGGAGATATACTGTATATACTATTATAAGAGATATACTGTATATACTATTAGAGGAGATATACTGTATATACTATTAGAGGAGATATACTGTATATACTATTAGAGGAGATATACTGTATATACTAATAGAGGAGATATACTGTATATACTATTAGAGGAGATATACTATTAGAGGAGATATACTGTATATACTAATAGAGGAGATATACTGTATATACTATTAGAGGAGATATACTATTAGAGGAGATATACTGTATATACTATTAGAGGAGATATACTGTATATACTATTAGAGGAGAGATATATACTGTATATACTATTAGAGGGGAGATATATACTGTATATACTATTAGAGGAGAGATATGCTGTATAAACTATTAGAGGATAGATATACTGTATATGCTATTAGAGGAGATATACTGTATATACTATTAGAAGAGATATACTGTATATACTATTAGAGGAGATATACTGTATATACTATTAGGAGATATACTGGATATACTATCAGAAGAGATATACTGTATATACTATTAGAAGAGATATACTGTATATACTATTAGAGGAGATATACTGTATATACTATTAGGAGATATACTGGATATACTATCAGAAGAGATATACTGTATTTACTATTAGAAGAGATATACTGTATATGCTATTAGAGGAGATATACTATATATACTATTAGAAGAGATATACTGTATATACTATTAGAAGAGATATACTGTATATATTATTAGAGGAAATATACTGTATATATTATTAGAGGAGATATACTGTATATACTATTAGAAGTAGGGTTGTCCTGATACCGATACTAGTATCGGTATCGGTACCGATATCGAGCATTTGCCCGAGTACTTGTACTCAAGCAAATGCTCTGATGCTTCGCCTGATACCTGGACAGGCAGGGGTGAACGGTGCAGAGGGGGAGTTACAAGCACCAATCACCCTGTATAGATTTCAATAAAGCCTGACAGCCGTTTCTTCGCTTCTCCCCCCCCTTTCAGCTGCTATAGTGAAATCTACACAGCGGTGATCAGTGCCTGTAACTGCCCCCAAAGCTGCACCGATCACCGCTGACTGTCCCTGTATCCTCCTCCAGTCCCCCCCTGTTCTGCTGCTGTCCCCCTCAATGTCCCCCTCCGTGCTGCTGTCCCCCTCCCTTCTCCCCCGTGTCCCCCCTCCATTCTGTCCCCCTCTGTTCTCCGTGTGTCCCTCCTTTCTGTCCCCCTCCGTTCTCCTCCGTGTCCTCATCCGTTCTGTCCCCCTCCGTTCTCCTCCGTGTCCCCCTCCGTTCTCCTCCGTGTCCCCCTCCTTTCTGTCCCCCTCCGTTCTCTTCTGTGTCCCCCTCCTTTCTGTCCCCCTCCGTTCTCCCCTGTGTCCCCCTTCGTTCTGTCCCCCTCCGTTCTCCTCCGTGTCCCCCTCCGTTCTGTCCCCCTCCGTTCTCCTCCATGTCTCCCTCCGTTCTGTCCCCCTCCATTCTCCTCCATGCCCCCTCCTTTCTGTCCCCCTCCATTCTCCTCCGTGTCCCCATCCGTTCTGTCCCCCTCCGTTCTCCTCCGTGTCCCCCTCCTTTCTGTCCCCCTCCATTCTTCTCCGTGTCTCCCTCCTTTCTGTCCCCCTCCGTTCTCCTCTGTGTCCCCTTTCGTTCTGTCCCCCTCCGTTCTCCTCCGTGTCCCCCTCCTTTCTGTCACCCTCCATTCTCCTCCGTGTCCCCCTCCTTTCTGTCCCCCTCCGTTCTCCTCCGTGTCCCCATCCGTTCTGTCCCCCTCCGTTCTCCTCTGTGTCCCCCTCCGTTCTCCTCCATGTCCCCCTCCTTTCTGCCCCCCTCCGTTCTCCTCCGTGTCCCCATCCATTCTGTCCCCCTCCGTTCTCCTCCGTGTCCCCCTCCGTTCTCCTCCGTGTCCCCCTCCTTTCTGTCCCCCTCCGTTCTCCTCCGTGTCTCCCTCCTTTCTGTCCCCCTCCGTTCTCCTCTGTGTCCCCCTTCGTTCTGTCCCCCTCCGTTCTCCTCCGTGTCCCCCTCCTTTCTGTCCCCCTCCAATCTCCTCCGTGTCCCCCTCCTTGTCCCCATCTGTTCTGTCCCCCTCCGTTCTCCTCCGTGTCCCCCTCCTTTCTGTTACCCTCCGTTCTCCTCCGTGTCTCCCTCCTTTCTGTCCCCCTCCATTCTCCTCTGTGTCCCCCTTCGTTCTGTCCCCCTCCGTTCTCCTCCGTGTCCCCCTCCTTTCTGTCCCCCTCCATTCTCCTCCGTGTCCCCATCCGTTCTGTCCCCCTCCGTTCTCCTCCATGTCCCCCTCCGTTCTCCTCCGTGTCCCCCTCCTTTCTGGCCCCCTCCGTTCTCCTCCGTGTCTCCCTCCTTTCTGTCCCCCTCCGTTCTCCTCTGTGTCCCCCTTCGTTCTGTCCCCCCTCCATTCTCCTCCATGTCCCCCTCCTTTCTGTAACCTTGTAACCCTCCATTCTACTCCGTGTCTCCCTCCTTTCTGTCCCCCTCCGTTCTCCTCTGTGTCCCCCTCCGTTCTGTCCCCCTCTGTTCTCCGCCGTGTCCCCCTCCGTTCTCCTCCGTGTCCCCCTCCATTCTGTCCCCCTCCATTCTCCTCCGTGTCCCCCTCCTTTCTGTCCCCCTCCGTTCTCCTCCGTGTCCCCCTCCTTTCTGCCCCCCTCCGTTCTCCTCCTCTGCCCCCTCGATTTTTCAGGATGGAGAGCGGAAATAGGAGCTCCTTCCTTTTGCGAATAAACAGTCAGTGATAACTATTAGAAGAGATATACTGTATATGCTATTAGAGGAGATATACTGTATATACTATTAGAAGAGATATACTGTATATACTATTAGAGGAGATATACTGTATATACTATTAGAAGAGATATACTGTATATATTATTAGAGGAAATATACTGTATATACTATTAGAGGAGATATACTGTATATACTATTAGAAGTAGGGTTGTCCTGATACCGATACTAGTATCGGTATCGGTACCGATATCGAGCATTTGCCCAAGTACTTGTACTCAAGCAAATGCTCTGATGCTTCGCCTGATACCTGGACAGGCAGGGGTGATCGGTGCAGAGGGGGAGTTACAAGCACCAATCACCCTGTATAGATTTCAATAAAGCCTGACAGCCGTTTCTCCGCTTCTCCCCCCCTTTCAGCTGCTATAGTGAAATCTACACAGCGGTGATCAGTGCCTGTAACTGCCCCCAAAGCTGCACCGATCACCGCTGACTGTCCCTGTATCCTCCTCCAGTCCCCCTCTGTTCTGCTGCTGTCCCCCTCAATGTCCCCCTCCGTGCTGCTGTCCCCCTCCCTTCTCCCCCGTGTCCCCCCTCCATTCTGTCCCCTTCTGTTCTCCGTGTGTCCCTCCTTTCTGTCCCCCTCCGTTCTCCGTGTGTCCCCATCCGTTCTGTCCCCCTCCGTTCTCCTCCGTGTCCCCCTCCGTTCTCCTCCGTGTCCCCCTCCTTTCTGTCCCCCTCCGTTCTCTTCCATGTCCCCCTCCTTTCTGTCCCCCTCCGTTCTCCCCTGTGTCCCCCTTCGTTCTGTCCCCCTCCGTTCTCCGTGTCTCCCTCCGTTCTGTCCCCCTCCATTCTCCTCCGTGTCCCCCTCCTTTCTGTCCCCCTCCATTCTCCTCTGTGTCCCCCTCCTTGTCCCCATCCGTTCTGTCCCCCTCCGTTCTCCTCCGTGTCCCCCTCCTTTCTGTTACCCTCCGTTCTCCTCCATGTCTCCCTCCTTTCTGTCCCCCTCCGTTCTCCTCTGTGTCCCCCTTCGTTCTCTCCCCCTAAGTTCTCCTCCTGTCCTCCTCCTTTCTGTCCCCCTCCATTCTCCTCCGTGTCCCCCTCCTTTCTGTCCCCCTCCGTTCTCCTCCGTGTCCCCATCCATTCTGTCCCCCTCCGTTCTCCTCTGTGTCCCCCTCCGTTCTCCTCCATGTCCCCCTCCTTTCTGCCCCCCTCCGTTCTCCTCCGTGTCCCCATCCATTCTGTCCCCCTCCGTTCTCCTCCGTGTCCCCCTCCGTTCTCCTCAGTGTCCCCCTCCTTTCTGTCCCCCTCCGTTCTTCTCCGTGTCCCCCTCCTTTCTGTCCCCCTCTGTTCTCCTCTGTGTCCCCCTTCATTCTGACCCCCTCCGTTCTCCTCTGTGTCCCCCTCCTTTCTGTCCCCCTCCATTCTCCTCTGTGTCCCCCTCCTTGTCCCCATCCGTTCTGTCCCCCTCCGTTCTCCTCCGTGTCCCCCTCCTTTCTGTTACCCTCCGTTCTCCTCCGTGTCTCCCTCCTTTCTGTCCCCCTCCATTCTCCTCTGTGTCCCCCTTCGTTCTGTCCCCCTTCGTTCTCCTCCGTGTCCCCCTCCTTTCTGTCCCCCTCCATTCTCCTCCGTGTCCCCCTCCTTTCTGTCCCCCTCCATTCTCCTCCGTGTCCCCATCCGTTCTGTCCCCCTCTGTTCTCCTCCATGTCCCCCTCCGTTCTCCTCCGTGTCCCCCTCCTTTCTGTCCCCCTCCGTTCTCCTCTGTGTCTCCCTCCTTTCTGTCCCCCTCCGTTCTCCTCTGTGTCCCCCTTCGTTCTGTCCCCCTCTGTTCTCCTCCATGTCCCCCTCCTTTCTGTAACCCTCCATTCTACTCCGTGTCTCCCTCCTTTCTGTCCCCCTCCGTTCTCCTCTGTGTCCCCCTTTGTTCTGTCCCCCTCCGTTCTCCTCCGTGTCCCCCTCCGTTTTGTCCCCCTCTGTTCTCCTCCGTGTCCCCCTCTGTTCTCCTCCGTGTCCCCCTCCGTTCTGTCCCCCTCCGTTCTCCTCCGTGTCCCCCTCCGTTCTGCCCCCCTCCGTTCTCCTCCTCTGCCCCCTCGATCTTTCAGGATGGAGAGCGGAGATAGGAGCCAGTAAATCTGGCTCCTTCCTTTTGCAAATAAACAGTCAGTGATAACTATTAGAAGAGATATACTGTATATGCTATTAGAGGAGATATACTGTATATACTATTAGAAGAGATATACTGTATATACTATTAGAGGAGATATACTGTATATACTATTAGAAGAGATATACTGTATATATTATTAGAGGAAATATACTGTATATACTATTAGAGGAGATATACTGTATATACTATTAGAAGTAGGGTTGTCCTGATACCGATACTAGTATCGGTATCGGTACCGATATCGAGCATTTGCCCAAGTACTTGTACTCAAGCAAATGCTCTGATGCTTCGCCTGATACCTGGACAGGCAGGGGTGATCAGTGCAGAGGGGGAGTTACAAGCACCAATCACCCTGTATAGATTTCAATAAAGCCTGACAGCCGTTTCTCCGCTTCTCCCCCCCCTTTCAGCTGCTATAGTGAAATCTACACAGCGGTGATCAGTGCCTGTAACTGCCCCCAAAGCTGCACCGATCACCGCTGACTGTCCCTGTATCCTCCTCCAGTCCCCCTCTGTTCTGCTGCTGTCCCCCTCAATGTCCCCCTCCGTGCTGCTGTCCCCCTCCCTTCTCCCCCGTGTCCCCCTCCATTCTGTCCCCCTCTGTTCTCCGTGTGTCCCTCCTTTCTGTCCCCCTCCGTTCTCCTCCGTGTCCCCATCCGTTCTGTCCCCCTCCATTCTCCTCCGTGTCCCCCTCCGTTCTCCTCCGTGTCCCCCTCCTTTCTGTCCCCCTCCGTTCTCTTCCATGTCCCCCTCCTTTCTGTCCCCCTCCGTTCTCCCCTGTGTCCCCCTTCGTTCTGTCCCCCTCCGTTCTCCTCCGTGTCCCCCTCCGTTCTGTCCCCCTCCGTTCTCCTCCGTGTCTCCCTCCGTTCTGTCCCCCTCCATTCTCCTCCGTGTCCCCCTCCTTTCTGTCCCCCTCCATTCTCCTCTGTGTCCCCCTCCTTGTCCCCATCCGTTCTGTCCCCCTCCGTTCTCCTCCGTGTCCCCCTCCTTTCTGTTACCCTCCGTTCTCCTCCATGTCTCCCTCCTTTCTGTCCCCCTCCGTTCTCCTCTGTGTCCCCCTTCGTTCTCTCCCCCTAAGTTCTCCTCCGTGTCCCCCTCCTTTCTGTCCCCCTCCATTCTCCTCCGTGTCCCCCTCCTTTCTGTCCCCCTCCTTTCTCCTCCGTGTCCCCATCCATTCTGTCCCCCTCCGTTCTCCTCTGTGTCCCCCTCCGTTCTCCTCCATGTCCCCCTCCTTTCTGCCCCCCTCCGTTCTCCTCCGTGTCCCCATCCATTCTGTCCCCCTCCGTTCTCCTCCGTGTCCCCCTCCGTTCTCCTCCGTGTCCCCCTCCTTTCTGTCCCCCTCCGTTCTCCTCCGTGTCTCCCTCCTTTCTGTCCCCCTCCGTTCTCCTCTGTGTCCCCCTTCATTCTGTCCCCCTCCGTTCTCCTCTGTGTCCCCCTCCTTTCTGTCCCCCTCCATTCTCCTCTGTGTCCCCCTCCTTGTCCCCATCCGTTCTGTCCCCCTCCGTTCTCCTCCGTGTCCCCCTCCTTTCTGTTACCCTCCGTTCTCCTCCGTGTCTCCCTCCTTTCTGTCCCCCTCCATTCTCCTCTGTGTCCCCCTTCGTTCTGTCCCCCTCCGTTCTCCTCCGTGTCCCCCTCCTTTCTGTCCCCCTCCATTCTCCTCCGTGTCCCCCTCCTTTCTGTCCCCCTCCATTCTCCTCCGTGTCCCCATCCGTTCTGTCCCCCTCTGTTCTCCTCCATGTCCCCCTCCGTTCTCCTCCGTGTCCCCCTCCTTTCTGTCCCCCTCCGTTCTCCTCCGTGTCTCCCTCCTTTCTGTCCCCCTCCGTTCTCCTCTGTGTCCCCCTTCGTTCTGTCCCCCTCTGTTCTCCTCCATGTCCCCCTCCTTTCTGTAACCCTCCATTCTACTCCGTGTCTCCCTCCTTTCTGTCCCCCTCCGTTCTCCTCTGTGTCCCCCTTTGTTCTGTCCCCCTCCGTTCTCCTCCGTGTCCCCCTCCGTTCTGTCCCCCTCTGTTCTCCTCCGTGTCCCCCTCTGTTCTCCTCCGTGTCCCCCTCCGTTCTGTCCCCCTCCGTTCTCCTCCGTGTCCCCCTCCGTTCTGCCCCCCTCCGTTCTCCTCCTCTGCCCCCTCGATCTTTCAGGATGGAGAGCGGAGATAGGAGCCAGTAAATCTGGCTCCTTCCTTTTGCAAATAAACAGTCAGTGATAACTGACTCTGTCCATTCACGTAACTGAAACATCGTAACCTGTGTTTATGATGCTTCAGTTTATGAATGGAGAGGAGCCTCTGTCTCCTCTCCATTCATTTTCAGTGCAGCTGAGGCTGCTGAGAAGGGAACTGGGAAACATGTGTCCTCAGTCCCTTTCTCTGTCTCAAAGGGGAGATGTCAGGGGTCTGTTAAGACCCCTGATATCTTACCAAAGCCACCCAACAGGGCTAATAATAATAATAAAAAAAAAGAATTGCAATAAATAATAAAAAGAAATTAATTGTAAAAAAAAAACCACACTGACACTGTCCACCCCCCCCCCCTTTATAAAAAGAACGCATTGTAAAAAACACATAACAAAATAAATTGTAAAAAATAATAAAAATAAATAATTGTAAAAAATAAAATTGTAAAAACAAAAACAAAAAAATTACTGACACACGTGCCACTGTCACATAACATTAACCACTTCAATACAGGGCACTTAAACACCTTCCCGCCCAGACCAATTTTCAGCTTTCAGTACTCTCACACTTTGAATGACAATCCCCCTCTGTTCTGCTGCTGTCCCCCTCCCTTCTCCCCCGTGTCCCCCTCCATTCTGTCCCCCTCTGTTCTCCGTGTGTCCCTCCTTTCTGTCCCCCTCCGTTCTCCTCCGTGTCCCCATCCGTTCTGTCCCCCTCCGTTCTCCTCCGTGTCCCCCTCCGTTCTCCTCCGTGTCCCCCTCCTTTCTGTCCCCCTCCGTTCTCTTCCGTGTCCCCCTCCTTTCTGTCCCCCTCTGTTCTCCCCTGTGTCCCCCTTCGTTCTGTCCCCCTCCGTTCTCCTCCGTGTCCCCCTCCGTTCTGTCCCCCTCCGTTCTCCTCCGTGTCTCCCTCCGTTCTGTCCCCCTCCATTCTCCTCCGTGCCCCCATCCTTTCTGTCCCCCTCCATTCTCCTCCGTGTCCCCATCCGTTCTGTCCCCCTCCGTTCTCCTCCGTGTCCCCCTCCTTTCTGTCCCCCTCCATTCTTCTCCGTTTCTCCCTCCTTTCTGTCCCCCTCCGTTCTCCTCTGTGTCCCCCTTCGTTCTGTCCCCCTCCGTTCTCCTCCGTGTCCCCCTCCTTTCTTACCCCCTCCATTCTCCTCCGTGTTCCCCTACTTTCTGTCCCCCTCTGTTCTCCTCCGTGTCCCCATCCGTTCTGTCCCCCTCCGTTCTCCTCTGTGTCCCCCTCCGTTCTCCTCCATGTCCCCCTCCTTTCTGTCCCCCTCCGTTCTCCTCTGTGTCCCCATCCGTTCTGTCCCCCTCCGTTCTCCTCCGTGTCCCCATCCGTTCTGTCCCCCTCCGTTCTCCTCCGTGTCCCCCTCCGTTCTCCTCCGTGTCCCCCTCCTTTCTGTCCCCCTCCGTTCTCTTCCGTGTCCCCCTCCTTTCTGTCCCCCTCTGTTCTCCCCTGTGTCCCCCTTCGTTCTGTCCCCCTCCGTTCTCCTCCGTGTCCCCCTCCGTTCTGTCCCCCTCCGTTCTCCTCCGTGTCTCCCTCCGTTCTGTCCCCCTCCATTCTCCTCCGTGCCCCCATCCTTTCTGTCCCCCTCCATTCTCCTCCGTGTCCCCATCCGTTCTGTCCCCCTCCGTTCTCCTCCGTGTCCCCCTCCTTTCTGTCCCCCTCCATTCTTCTCCGTTTCTCCCTCCTTTCTGTCCCCCTCCGTTCTCCTCTGTGTCCCCCTTCGTTCTGTCCCCCTCCGTTCTCCTCCGTGTCCCCCTCCTTTCTTACCCCCTCCATTCTCCTCCGTGTTCCCCTACTTTCTGTCCCCCTCTGTTCTCCTCCGTGTCCCCATCCGTTCTGTCCCCCTCCGTTCTCCTCTGTGTCCCCCTCCGTTCTCCTCCATGTCCCCCTCCTTTCTGTCCCCCTCCGTTCTCCTCTGTGTCCCCATCCGTTCTGTCCCCCTCCGTTCTCCTCCGTGTCCCCCTTCGTTCTGTCCCCCTCCGTTCTCCTCCGTGTCCCCCTCCTTTCTGTCCCCCTCCGTTCTCCTCCGTGTCCCCCTCCTTGTCCCCATCCGTTCTGTCCCCCTTCGTTCTCCTCCGTGTCCCCCTCCTTTCTGTTACCCTCCGTTCTCCTCCGTGTCTCCCTCCTTTCTGTCCCCCTCCATTCTCCTCTGTGTTCCCCTTCGTTCTGTCCCCCTCCGTTCTCCTCCGTGTCCCCCTCCTTTCTGTCCCCCTCCATTCTCTTCCGTGTCCCCCTCCTTTCTGTCCCCCTCCATTCTCCTCCGTGTCCCCATCCGTTCTGTCCCCCTCCGTTCTCCTCCATGTCCCCCTCCGTTCTCCTCCGTGTCCCCCTCCTTTCTGTCCCCCTCCGTTCTCCTCCGTGTCTCCCTCCTTTCTGTCCCCCTCCGTTCTCCTCTGTGTCCCCCTTCGTTCTGTCCCCCTCCGTTCTCCTCCATGTCCCCCTCCTTTCTGTAACCCTCCGTTCTACTCTGTGTCTCCCTCCTTTCTGTCCCCCTCTGTTCTCCTCTGTGTCCCCCTTTGTTCTGTCCCCCTCCGTTCTCCTCCGTGTCCCCCTCCGTTCTGTCCCCCTCTGTTCTCCTCCGTGTCCCCCTCCGTTCTCCTCCATGTCCCCCTACGTTCTGTCCCCCTCCATTCTCCTCCGTGTCCCCCTCCTTTCTGTCCCCCTCCGTTCTCCTCCGTGTCCCCCTCCGTTCTGCCCCCCTCCGTTCTCCTCCTCTGCCCCCTCGATCTTTCAGGATGGAGAGCGGAGATAGAAGCCAGTAAATCTGGCTCCTTCTTTTTGCGAATTAACAGTCAGTGATAACTGACTCTGTCCATTCACGTAACTGAAACATCGTAACCTGTGTTTATGATGCTTCAGTTTATGATTGGAGAGGAGCCTCTGTCTCCTCTCCATTCATTTTCAGTGCAGCTGAGGCTGCTGAGAAGGGGACTGGGAAACATGTGTCCTCAGTCCCTTTCCCTGTCTCAAAGGGGAGATGTCAGGGGTCTGTTAAGACCCCTGATATCTTACCAAAGCCACCCAACAGGGCTAATAATAATAATAAAAAAAAAGAATTGCAATAAATAATAAAAAGAAATTAATTGTAAAAAAAAAAACACACTGACACTGTCCACCCCCCCCCCCCCCTTTATAAAAAGAACGCATTGTAAAAAACACATAACAAAATAAATTGTAAAAAATAATAAAAATAAATAATTGTAAAAAATAAAATTGTAAAAACAAAAACAAAAAAACTACTGACACAAGTGCCACTGTCACATAACATTAACCACTTCAATACAGGGCACTTAAACACCTTCCCGCCCAGACCAATTTTCAGCTTTCAGTACTCTCACACTTTGACAATTACTCTGTCATGCTACACTGTATCCAAACAAATTTTTTATCATTTTTTTATCACAATTAGAGCTTTCTTTTGGTGCTATTTTTTGGGTTTTTTCTTTTTTGCAATATAAGCGAAAAAAGAGCGAAAATTTTGAAAAAAAACAAGTAAATAAGTAACTTTTCTTCATAAATTTGGGCCAAAATTTATGCTGCTACATATCTTTGGTAAAAATAACCCAAATTAATGGATATTATTTAGTCTGTGTGAAAGTTATAGAGTCTACAAGTTAGGGTGCAAATCACTGAAAATAGATCACATCTGATCACACCTGATGTACTGAAGGTCTATCTCATTTCTTGAGACACTAACAATCAAGGAAAGTACAAATACCCCCCAAATGACCCCTTTTTGGGAAGTAGACATTCCAAGGTATTTAGTAAGAGGCATGGTGAGTTTTTTGAAGTTGTAATTTTTTCCCAAAATTCTTGGGAAAATATAGACTTTTTTTCTTTTTCTTTTTTACACAAACTTATTGTATTGACAGGTTATTTCTTGAACACAGCATGCATATACTTGCAACTACACCCAAAGATACATTCTGCTACTCCTCCTGAGTATGGCAATACCACATGTGTGAGACTTTTACACAGCCTGGCTACATACAGAGGCCCAACATGCAGGGAGCACCTCCAGGAATTCTAGGAGCAAAATTACACATATATCTGACGTTTGATGGTCCTGGAGCACCAGGACAATGGAAATGCCCACAAAATGACCCCATTTTGGAAAGCTAACACCCCAACATATAATCTATGAGGCATAATGAGTCTTTTGAACAGGGCATTTTTTTCCAGAAGTTTTTGGAAAATGTTGGAAAAAAATGAAAACGCATTTTTTTTACACAAAGTTGTCCATTTATAAGATATTTCCAACACATAGCATGTACATAGCAAAAATGACACCCCAAAATACATTCTGCTACTCCTCCTGAGTATGCCGATACCACGTGTGAGACTTTTACACAGCCTGGCCACATACAGAGGCCTAACATCCAAGTAGCACCTCCAGGCATTCTGGGAGCAAAATTAAACATATAATTTCATGACGACCGATCTCCCTTTTGAAGGCCCTGGAGCACCAGGACAATGGAAACGCCCACAAAATGACCCCATTTTGGAAAGCAAACACCCCAACATATAATCTATGAGGCATATTGAGTCTTTTGAACGGTTTATTTTTTCCCAGAAGTTTTCGGAAAACGTGGAAAAAAAATGAAAACGCATTTTTTTTTACACAAAGTTGTCCATTTATAAGATATTTCCAACACATAGCATGTACATAGCAAAAATGACACCCCAAAATACATTCTGCTACTCCCCCTGAGTTTAACGATACCACATGTGTGACACTTTTACACAGCCTGGCCACATACAGAGGCCCAACATCCAAATAGCACCTCCAGTTGTTCTAGGAGCATAAATTACACATATAATTTCATGACTATCGATCATGTTTTTGAAGGCCCTTCATATTTCTAATACATAACATGTACATACCAAATAACAAAAGATTACCTGTGGTTTTAGTAGTGTAGTGGTCCACAGAGGAGAGCATCAGTCCAGGCAGCAGGCAGGGATGTGGTCAGCGACAGCAAAAGCAATCTTCTAGGCAGCAATACTGTCCATAGTTAGTTCAGGCAGAGATACTGTCAGCACAGCCAAAGCATTGGTCCAGGTATCAGGCAGAGATGTCCAGGCAAAAATACTGTCTATAGTCAGTAGAGGCAGCAGGCCGAGATATGGTCAACACAGCCAAAGTATTGGTCCAGGCAGCAGAAATAAACAGTCCATAAAGTCCTGGGTCATTACAGGCAGCGATATGGTCAGCACGGCCAAAGTATTGGTCCAGGCAGCAGGAAGAAGCATCAAGCTTAGGGCCAGGGGTACAGGGGTAGAGGCTTCTCCCACCCAAATCTCTTTGAAGCCTCCGGGCAACCAGACCCTGTTCTGGGAACACAGAAAACCAAAAACTGATTTTCTCTACTCTGAACGCTATTCTGAAGCCCCTCACATATGTATAAGTAGAAGGGCAAAAGATCAGTCCAAGTGGCAGGCAAATACATGGTCATTTTAACAGGCTGAGGTCGGTGCACGTGGAAGTCAGAAACGTGGTTAAAACAGCAGGCAAAGGCACCGTCGGTAAACAGGCTAAGGTCAGTGCACGTGGAAGTCAGAAACGTGGTTAAAACGGCAGGCAAAGACATTGTCGGTAAACAGGCCAGGGTCAGTTAACATGGAAGGTAGAAACATGGTGGCAGGCAAATGATGCACACAGGTAATTGAAATAGGGAAATGGCAGTCTGTTACTAATAAGAGGAACTAATATCTGATGGATGTGTGATAATTTTTGAAGCAATCACCGATACACAGGCCAGGTTGGGAGGGACATTGGGGACAATAATAACTTGTATCTCTTCTAGCTCCTCCACTTGAGCATACACAACATCTCTTTTGGCGTCTTCCTCCGGATTCTGCGGGGGGGGATGTTGTAGGGAAAATGTTGCTCATGAAGTCGACTCACACTATCAGAGCGAATGCTTCCTGGGGCAGGTGCTTGCTGGTAAATAAGGGCAGTGACAATGTTTTCAATATATTTGGACTTGCGGATTGACAAATATGGTTGCAGCATCTGATCATTTAAATCCACCCCCCCCCCCCATATACAGATTGTAGTCATGGACACATTCAGGCTTTACTACGGGGCCACGTCTTCTCTGAACCTGCACCAAGGTGTCATTGTGAATGGTAGTCATCATGTGAACATCCGTCTTGTCCCGCCACTTCATGGCCAACACTTCCTCATTCCTCGTGAATGCGGCTTCCCCCTTTTGTAGCCGTTTTGCTAGTAAATTCTGTGGGAAGCCCTTCCTATTTTTTCGGAAGGTACCGCAGGCCAGGGTTTTTTTCACAATACAGGTGACGGAAAAGGGGCAAGCTGCTGTAGTAATTATCTACATATAAGTGGTAACCTTTTTTGAACAGGGGGTATGCAAGGTCCCACAATTTTACCACTGGTTCCTATGTATGTGGGGCACTCACGGGGCTGGAGCTGGGAGTCTTTTCCCTCATAAATACGAAATGAGTACACGTAACCAGTGGCTCGGTCACATAATTTATTCAATTTCACCCTGTACCTGGCTCTCTTACTTGGGATATACTGCTTGGTATTCAGCCGGCCAGTAAAGTGGATAAGGGATACGTCTACACAAATATTTTGGTCAGGGATAAAGACTTCAGAAAATCGTTTGGTAAAAGAATTTATTAGGGGGCGAAGCTTATATAATTTGTCGTGGTTGGGATGATCTTGGAGAGGGCACTGCGAATTGTCATTGAAATGTAGGAAACGTATTATCATATCGTACTGTGTCCTGGACATAACAGAAGAATATAGGGGCATGTGGTGGATGGGGTGGGTGGACCAGTAGGCATGCAGTTCGTTTTTCTTTGTAAGCCCCATATTAAAAGTAAGGCCCAAGAACAATTAGAATTTGTCTAGTGTGAGACGTCGCCAATGGAACATACGGGCGTAGGACGAACTGGGGTTGGCTGCAATAAATTGCTCTGCATAGAGATTTGTTTGGTCCACCATGTACTGCAACAAATGTTCCGGGAAAAACAAATGGAAATAGTCCAAATATGAAAAATTCGTTTCAAAAGTGTTGGGCTGCACACCTGGCTGTGCAGTGAAAGGGGGGATTGTAGCGGATCCTGAGTTGGCAGGCAACCATAAGGGGTTTGCCAGGGCATCAGGAAGGTAGGACTGGGCCCGGATTCTTTGGGCTGGATGTGCAATTTCAGTACTTGTACTGGGCAGCTCTTCCTGGGGTCTGGCGCTGCTGGTGGTAGGCAGGTTTTCTGATCTAGGTCCAGATCTCCTTACTCTTTTAGGAGGGGAGGTTTCCTCCGCTGACTCGGACTCCGATCCGCTACCCTCCACTGGCTCATATTCCAAACCAGAATCGGATAATGAGAGCTCCCCGCTGCTCTCATCATCCGACATGGTAAGGATGTTATATGCCTCCTCAGCTGTGTAAACTCTTTGGGACATGATGGTGGTACTTTTTTGTGGGCCTGTGTGATGGAACTGGTGGTGCTACTGACAGCTCACTGATGGTGGGCCTGTGTGACGGTACTTATGGCGGGACTGTGCGACGGTAGTGATGGCGGGCCTTTGTGACAGATGGGCTATGACAGATGGGCTGTCAGATCCAGATGTTACTGATGGCGGTACTAATAGCGGTACCGTTAGTGGTACTGATGGTGGCCTGTGTGACAGATGGGCTGTCAGATCCAGATGGTACTGATAGCGGTGCTGATGGCGTTGGCTGTGCTGATGGCGGTAGCGGTGCTGATGGCGGTGGCGGTGCTGATGGCGGTGGCGGTGCTGATGGCGGTGGCGGTGCTGATGGCGGTAGCGGTGCTGATGGCGGTACCGATGACGGGCTGAAAGGTTCTGATGGGCTGTGACAGGTTCTGATGGGCTGTGACAGATCCTGATGAGCTGTGACAGATCCTGATGGTCTGTGACAGGTTCTGATGGGCTGTGACAGGTTCTCTTTATTGATGAGGGGGAGTTCGTGTTGTGCAGACAGTAGATGTAAAAATAAAGATGTTTTACTCACTGATCAGATCTCTCCTTCTCTCTCCTCACACGATCGGTGTGTGAGGAGAGAGAAGGAGAGATCCCTGGAAACCGCCACAGTGTTTATACTTGTGACCGGCTGTGATTGGACACAGCCGATCACATGGGTAAACAGCCATTTCATTGGCTGTTTACCTTGATCCGAGGGACACTCGCCCTCTCCGATCGGCGCGCTGCGCGCCCCCGGCGGCGCGCATTGCGCGCGTGCCCGATTTGTTTTGACATGTGACCGGCTGTTATTGGACACAGCCGATCACATGGTAAACAGCCAATTTCATTGGCTGTTTACCCTGATCGGGGATGCGCTGTGTCCGAGGGACAAGCGTCACCCCCGATCGCCGTGGTGTGCTCCCCCGGGGGCGCGCAATAGTGGATAATCCTGATCACGTCATATGACGTCTGATCAGGATTATCAAACCACTTTGCCGCCGTCATTGTGTAATAGGGCGGGCGGCAAGTGGTTAAAAAAAGTATCGGTAATCGTATCGGTGAGTACTTGGAAAAAAGTATCGGTACTTGTATCGGGACAACCCTAATTAGAAGAGATATACTGTATATACTATTAGAGGAGATATACTGGATATACTATTAGAAGGGATATACTGTATAAACTATTAGAGGAGATATACTGGATATACTATTAGAGAAGATATACTGTATATACTATTAGAGGAGATATACTGTATATACTATTAGAAGAGATATACTGTATATACTATTAGAAGAGATATACTGTATATACTATTAGAGGAGATATACTGGATATACTATTAGAGAAGATATACTATTAGAAGGGATATACTGTATAAACTATTAGAGGAGATATACTGGATATACTATTAGAAGAAATATACTGTATATACTATTAGAGGAGATATACTGTATATACTATTAGAGGAGATATACTGTATATACTATTAGAGGGGATATACTGTATATACTATTAGAGGAGATATACTGGATATACTATTAGAGGAGATATACTGTATATACTTTTAGAAGAGATATACTGGATATACTATTAGAGGTTGAATCTGGTAGATATCATCAAACTCAGAGATTACATTTTTTATTTAAAGAAAAAAAAATGAAAGACTGTTTTGCTGATTTTCAGAAAGACCTGTAATATATTATATGCTGGCCATACAAAAACAACGTGTGGTGTATAATTTAGTTAATATTTAAAGTCTTAAAAAAAAAATGTAATTTTAAGAACGTTCGTTCGATTTTCTAATCGTTAGTGGGGTCAAAGCAACATTTGTTTTCGACCACAGTGATGGGAAAAATCGCTGCAAAAAACACACTACATGCTTTTCTGTAGCTTCTCCATTGAAGTCTATTGAACCAAAAAAGCACTGTTTTGCGTTGAAAAATGTCCTTGGTCCTTTCCAAATATGCAGAGGCTGAAAAAAACATAGGTGTTAATGTGTCCCATAGGAAAATATGTTAAATGAACTGTAGTGCGTTTCTGCAAAAAGCACAAAAAAACGCATAGGTGTGAACCAGGACTAAGACGTTCAGTAGCAGCAGCATGCTTTTTTTTTGTATCACCTGTCATAATGGGGTTAAAAAAAAACCCTAAAATTAGCCCTTTATTAGTACAAGAAGAGCAGATAATAGCTACTATAGAGGGTTTATTTATACTGTGAAACCGTGAAAGTAATAATATATATTACTTATATCCTATATATAATAATAAATACACCCAGAAGTAGGATATATGGGCATTATTATATTCACTAGATTTTTATATAGGAATAGAATATCTCACCACCACTATTTAACTGCAGTCAGTATTATTATGATTTAGTACGGTTACCGTATGATTACATTTGGATAGCGCAGCATTATATTGGTATTACACATTTTAACTAGGAGTCAGACATGAAGGGTGGAAGGGAAATATAAATCTTTTATATTAAAGTAGTACTAAAAGCTGAGACACTTTTTCATGTATGATCATTTTAAATATAATGCACAATACTGGGAAAAGTTTACTTTAAATGTATTTGTAATGCCTTATAATACCTCCAGTCGATCAGCCTCCACCTTCTCTGGGTTCAGATGCTGATCTTCCCTGCAGAGTCTTTAACCGCTTGCCGACCGGCGCACGCCGATGTACGTCGGCAGAGCGGCACGTGCCGGCCGGGAGCTCCGTGAGTCGGGTCGCGGGTCCCGCGGACTCGATCGCCGCGGGGATACCCGCGATCGCCTCACGGAGCGGATGAACGGGGAGATGCCGTTGTAAACAGCATCTCCCCGTTCTGCCTAGTGACAAGTGTCACTCGATCTCTGCTCCCTGTCATCGGAGCAGAGATCAGTGACGTCACCCACACAGCCCATCCCCCTACAGTTAGTAATCACTCCCTAGGACACACTTAACCCCTCCCCGCCCCCTAGTGGTTAACCCCTTCACTGCCAGTGTCATTTACACAGTAATCAGTGCATTTTTAATCGCACTGATCGCTGTATAAATGACAATGGTCCCAAAAATGTGTCAAAAATGTCCGACATGTCCGCCATAACGTCGCACTCACAATAAAAATCGCTGATCGCCGCCATTACTAGTAAAAAAAAAATTATTAATAAAAATGCCATAAAACTATCCCCTATTTAGTAAACACTATAACGTTTGCGCAAACCAATTAATAAACGCTTATTGCGATTTTTTTTACCAAAAATATGTAGAAGAATACGATCGGCCTAAACTGAAGAAAAAAAATTTTTTTTTATATATTTTTGGGGGATATTTATTATAGCAAAATGTAAAAAATAATGCGTTTTTTTTTCAAAATTGTCGCTCTTATTTTGTTTATAGCGCAAAAAATAAAAATCGCAGAGGCGATCAAATACCACCAAAAGAAAGCTCTATTTGTGGGAAAAAAAGGTCGTCAATTTTGTTTGGGAGCCACGTCGCACGACCGCGCAATTGTCAGTTAAAGCGACGCAGTGCCAAATCGCAAAAAAAGCTCTGGTCAGGAAGGGGGTAAATCCTTCCGGGGGGCTGAAGTGGTTAAATTGATTTTTTTTTTACAACAACAAACATGTTATACTTACCTGCTCTGTGTAATAGTTTCGCACAGAGCAGCCGAGATTCAACTCTTCTGGGGTCCCCCATCAAAGCTTCTGGCTCCTCCTGCTTTCAGAGTGCCCATATAGCGAGCTGTAAAGTATAGTATAGAGTGCCCCTATAGCAATGTTAAAAAAAAAAAACTTCTGCCTTCAAAACCACTCACTTCCTGCCCAGGACTACATGTCCCATGAGGTATTGCTCCTCACACATTCATATGTTTGCAGGCACTTATTGATATGTATGGATGGTGTACTGAGCTGCACTGTGTCTTCTGATATGTAAACAAATAATGCATTCTGTATGCAGACCAACTAATTGGCTGGCCGATTAATCGATTATGGAAATAGTTGACAACTATTTTCATAATCGATTAGTTGTTTCAGCCCTGCTGTGTCCCCATTAGGGAGATTCATCTTCTCTCTCCTGTTTACAGTAATCATGGAAAGTGAAAGTAAAAGAAAATCCCAAATTTTGTCCTCAGAATAGTAAGGGCTAGTTTACACTTGCTTCAAAACATGGCTTCGGATAGGCTTTGTTAAAGCTCTCTGAAGGCCAGTCAAAGCTCCTGTCACTAAATAAAAATGTCCTTACAGTCCTGTTTACACCTTGCTTTTGCTTTGTGCTTCAGTAGTGCTTCGATGAGGTTTCAATTAGGTTTCGGTGGGGCTTAGCTGAGGCTTTGGTGGGGCTTTGATGAGGCTTTGGTGGGGCTTTGATGAGGCTTTGGTGGGGTTTCGATGAGGCTTTGGTGGGGCTTCGATGAGGCTTTGGTGGGGCTTCATGGGGCTTCAGTGGGGCTTCAAGCAAGCTTTGCCATAGACTTCTATAGAGGCTTTGCAGACGCTTTGAAGCCATACTAAAGCGACATCGGGGATAATTTTTGAAGCAAAGCCAAAGCAAAAGCAAGGTGTAAACAGGACTGTAAGCTAACCATTTTATTTAGTGACAGGAGCTTTGACTAGCGTTCAGAGAGCTTTAACAAAGCGTGTCCAAAGCCTTGTTTTGAAGCAAGTGTAAACTAGCCCTTAATGTGTGTTGAAGCCAAAGCAAGTAAATGAGCCATAATAGAGGGGAAATCATCTAATGGGGACACTAGTTCTGTTGGCACCACAGGTTTCCATAAGGGCTCATTTACACTTGCTCCAGCTTCAACACACATTAATGGCTAGTTTACACTTGCTTCAAAAAAAGGCTTTGGACACGCTTTGTTAAAGCTCTCTGAACACTAGTCAAAGCTTCCGTCACTAAATAAAATTGTTAGCGTACAGTCCTTTTTACACCTTGCTTTTGCTTTGCTTTGGCTTCACTTCAAAAATTATACCCCATGTAGCTTTAGTAGTGCTTCAAAGCGTCTTCAAAGCCTCCATAGAAGTCTATAGCAAAGCTCACTTGAAGCCTCATCAAAGCCCCATGAAGCCTCACCAAAGCTCCATCGAAGCTCCACCAAAGCCTCATCGAAGCCCCACCAAAGCCTCATGGAAGCTCCACCAAAGCCTCATCGAAGCCCCACCAAAACCTCATGGAAGCTCCACCAAAGCATCATCGAAGCCCCACCAAAGCCTCATGGAAGCACCAACCAAAAGCAAGGTGTAAACAGGACTGTAAGCTAACCATTTTATTTAGTGACAGGAGCTTTGACTGGCGTTCAGAGAGCTTTAACAAACCGTGCCCGAAGCCTTGTTTTGAAGCAAGTGTAAACTAGCCCTTAACTGCTTGCCACCCACCCACAATAGATGTAGGGTCCTTTCACACCAAATGCAGTTGGATGCATTTTGAACTGCACTCCAACTGCATAGACAGCCCCAAATCAAGGTAATCCTATGGGCATCATTGCAGTGCAGTTCAGCGGAGTTAAAAAAAAGTAGAGCATGCTGCATTTTTCTATGTCACAAATGCAGGGAACACGTTACAAACGTGCTACAAATGCACTTCATGTGCACCTTACTGTGTCCCTTTAAGCCAAGCCCCAAAACGTATAGAAAAATATAGATCAAATTCAGTGCTAAACACAGCGCAAAATGCAGTCAAGCGTGCTTCAAATGTCGCCGCCTGTTGGAGCCCCCTGCCGACCCTTACTGTGATTGGACACAGCACAGGTTTTGCAGCAGATTAAAGCCAATGATTTTGGCTGAAATCAGCTGATTAGCTGTGCCCAATAATAGACCAAGTTCTGTGTGTTTACAAACACACAGAACTTTGCGTACAGGGAACAGCGATCTTGCTGTTTCTTCTCCCTGAAAAGCAGGAAGAAAATACAGCCAGATCAGAAAGTAAAAGCAGCACACCTTGCATACATTACACAATTTTAGGCACACAGATAACCCCTTGATTGTCCCTAGATGTTAACCTCAGTCAGTGTCAGTGTACAGTATTATCACTGTATTAGTGTCAGAAGCGATGTCTGTGCCAGTTAGTGACCCTCCGAATGAGCGTCTGTTAGCGCCAGATTGCCCTACACCCTATCACAGTTCCACTATAAGTCGCTGATCACCATCATTACAGTATATATCGTCTATAGCTGAGTAAATTCCAGTATATATACCATAGTTTGTAGACACTATAGCTTTCGCACAAACCAATTAGGCCTCATGTACACTTCTGCTGGTAAACGGATGTTCAGAGGCAGTTTGCTGCTTTTTTCAGCTGCCCCTGAACTCATCCAATGTTATCTTATGTGTACATGTATGTTTGTCTTACATATGTCTTATGTGTACATGTAGGTTTGTTTAATGTCATTTTTAGGCAGTTGCGATTCTAGGCTTTTCTTTGAAGGCAAAAAAATGAGTTCAGACGCCAACGTTTCTGACGTTTCAGATGCAAAACGCCGCTAAACACGGCAAAATGCGGTAGCTGTGTTTTGCGGCGATTTAGTTTAAGCGTTTTTATAGGTGCCCTATTTTTTAACATTACAAAACTTAAAAATTATAGCAAATGATGAAAAAACACTAAAAAAAAATTAAATACTTGTAATTGCTTGCTATGTTCATCTAGGGTTAGGGGTTATGGTTAGGGTTTTCCCCTTGAAGAACAAGTTTAGGGTTATGGTGTTATGGTTTCCTAGTAGGATTAGGGTTAGGGTTACAGTTTCTGGTTAGGATTTCCCATTAGGGTTAGGGGCTTATAGTTAGGGTTTTCCCCTTGAAGAACAAGTTTAGGGTTATGGTGTTATGTTTTCCCATTAGGGTTAGGGTTACAGTTTCTGGTTAGGGTTTCCCATTAGGGTTAGGGGGTTATAGTTAGGGTTAGGGTTTTCCCCTTGAAGAACAAGTTTAAGGTTATGCCGAGTACACACGATTGGAAATTCCGCCAGCAAAAGTCCGATGTGAGCTTTTGGTCGGAAATTGCGACCATGTGTATGCTTCATCGTACTTTTGCTGGCGGCATTTCTGCCACCAAAAGATTGAGAGCAGGTTCTCTATTTTTCCGACGGAAAACGTTTCTATCGGAAATGCCATTCATCTGTATGCAATTCCAATGCGCAAAAAACCACGCATGCTCAGAATCAAGTACGAGACGGAAGCGCTCGGTCTGGTAAAACTAGCGTTCGTAATGGAGATAGCACATTCGTCATGCTGCAAATTATTGGATCTTTTAACCACTAGGCGTCCGCGCTATAGCCGAAAGACGGCTACATTGCAGACGCCAATGGCCGGAAGGGCGTCCCTGGACGGCCTCCTACTTACCTCCGCGATGCGCACGCCCGCGGGCGCGCATCGGGGAAATTCTGTGCTGGTTGTGTCCCTTTGACACAGCCAGTCACAGATCACTGTAAATGGCCAATCACAGCGGCCGTTAACAGCGCGATCGGAGCTTCCAATGAGAGATGATCTCATATGTAAACATATGAGATCATCTCTCATTGCCAGCTCTCCCTCCTCAAACAGAGACAGCGTGTGAGGAGGGAGAGCTAACGGCTGCAGCGGTGAGTGTCAGAAAAATAAAAACGGAAAATAAAGTGACCACAGTACATGTCAGTACCATCTGTCCCCACTGCCATCTGTCCCTAGTGCCATCTGCCCCCAGTGCCACCTGTCAGTGCCATCTGTCCCCAGTGCCATGTATAAGTGCCATCTGTCATCAGTGCCACATATTAGTGCCATCTGTCATCAGTGTCACGTGTCATTGGTGCCATCTGTCATCAGTGCCACGTATCAGTACCATCTGTGATCAGTGCCACCTGTCAGTGTCACATGCCACCTGTTATCAGTGTCATGTGTCATCAGTGCCACGTATCAGTGCCATCTGTCATCAGTGTCACGTGTCATCAGTGCCACGTATTAGTGCCATCTGTCATCAGTGCCACGTATTAGTGTCATCTGTCATCAGTGCCACGTATTAGTGCCATCTGTCATCAGTGCCACGTATTAGTGCCATCTGTCATCAGTGCCACGTGTCATCAGTGCCATGTATTAGTGCCATCTGTCATCGGTGTCACGTGTCATCAGTGCCATGTATTAGTGTATCTGTCATCAGTGCCACATCAGTGTCACGTGTCATCAGTGCCACATATCAGTGCCATCTGTCATCAGTGCCACATCAGTGTCACATGTCATTGTCCTGGTGCTCCAGGGCCTTCAAAAGTGTAATAGGTAGTCAACAAGTTAGATGTTTAATTTATGCTCCTAGAACACTTGATGGCGCTCCCTGCATATCTCTATGTGGCTAGGCTGTGAAAAAGTCCCACACATGTGGTATCGTAATACTCAGGAGGAGTAGCATAATGTATTTTGGGGTGTCATTTGTGGTATACACAAGCCATGTGAGAGAAATAACCTATTACAATAACAATTTTGTGGGGGAAAAAAATCTTCATTTTGCAAAGAATTGTGGGAAAAAATGACAACATCAAAAACCTCACCATGCATCTTACTAAATACCTTGGAATGTCTACTTTCAAAAAAGGGGTCATTTGGGGGGTATTTGTACTTTCCTGGCTTGTTCGGGTCGCAAGAAATTAGATAGGCCACCAGTACATCAGGTGTGATAATTTTTTTATGATTTGCACCACAGCTTGTAGACTCTCTAACTGTCACAAAGACCAAATAAAATCCACTAATTTGGGTTATTTTTACCAAAGATATGTAGCAGTATAAATCGTAGCCAAAATTTATGAAGAAAAATTAATACTTTGCAAAATTTTATCACAGAAACTAAGAAAAATGCATTTTCAATATTTTCGGTAATTTTCATTTATAGTACAAAAAAATAAAAAACCCAGAGGTGATCAAATACCACAAAAAGAAAGCTCTATTTGTATGAAAAAAGGACAAAAAAATTAATTTGGGTAAAGTATTACATGACTGAGTAATTGTCATTCAATGTGTGAGAGCACTGAAAGCTGAAAATTGGTCTGGTCACGTTTAAGTGCCCAGTTGTCAAGTGGTTAATGCAGCGCATTCTTTTGTTCCTTATAATGCTAGAATAATTAATTTGTTTTGCTGCTGATATGCACACAGAGTTCTGACAAACTGATTTCTTTATTATTTCTCATGATCTCCTGAATAATCTTTTTTGTTTTTAAAGCCAGATCTCCATAATAATGTTTAGAATAATTTTTTATAGTCATCTTTTTTTTTTTTTTTTTAACCAAGATCTCCTGTTTTTTTTGATTATTTTTAAATTATTTTCTAGTGATCCCCATAATTTTTTTTTTTGTGTGTGTGTCAAGTTTCCACAACAACATTATTATCTTGTATTTTTAAAGCTCAAGGAGGTTGGTTGGTGTCCCTTGTTAATTTGACATTGTATTTTTGAAATGTACCTGCCTACCCACAAACAAACTGTTCTATTTGAAGAAGAACACATAGGCAAGTAAAAAAAAAAATCTCCATTTATTCTGGCTCATAACAAAAAAAAGAGGAATGCAACGCTGGAGAAACTGCTTGAATTTGTGAAGCCTTTGTACCCCAGGGCACACATCAACTCTCTGTATAAAAATTGGTAGCTTGAGAAGTCCATATAATAGGGAGCAGAATCTGGTCCAGGACTTCACAGATTACATATATGTCCTCAGGCTGTGGTACCACAGCCTGCGTCTTCTGTCAGACCAAACTGAACCCAGGCCATCACTTTTATGTCTTCCCTGCAGCCTTCCCTCCACGCTTCCCTGCAGCCTTCCCTGCAGCCTTCCTTGGAGGCTGTGGCTCTGGAGGTGGACTTGTGGCAGGAGGAGGAGGAGGAGGAAGGGCGAGCGCATATAAGTGCATGTTATCAGTGATTCTGCCCCTCAACCCCTTATGAAGGGCCTGAAAAATAATCTTCTCACAGATAAGGCGTTGGCCCTCCTCCATTTGCTGCCATTTTGCAGCTACATAGCAGCCATAGGCCTCTTCAGTGTCGGGGGGTGTTTTCAGGGCCGCATTAGCCTCCTTAATGAGGCCCAGTGCTGCCTCCTCCATGTTACTCCCCTTCCTGGCCCTTTTTGTTGTAAGGCGGAGGGGAGGCACCTGGGATTGGGTGAGGCTACTGGGCCTGGACACCTCCTGGCTGACACTTACCCCCGCCTCCTCCTGTCTGCCACATTCCAGAGCCTCGTCCTGGCTGAGGTCTTCCTGTGTATGAAAACACAATTTTCAGCTCCTGACTGTTGCAAATTGAATGTTAATAAATAGAAAAGACTATCATTCTGAGCCCAGCATTTTTCATTCTTGTCACAATCATTTTTGGCCCCTACTGTCTATTGATATGTAAAACATTTTTTGTTAAATCATTTATTTGTTATCAATAATAACATCTAGTTAACAACAATAATTTTCGGACAATAAATATGTTAGAAAATACTATACCTGGCTCCAGCTTGGTTCCTCAACTTCTTCCAGGATGGAAGGCCCAGGTTGGTCCTCGGAAGCCTCAGCTGGGGTTGAGGGAAGGGTGGATGGAAGGGGGGCCAGTAGTGTAGAAAGTGATTCCCTGGCTTCAATCTGGTTTTCCAGAAACCGCATCCTGTTGTAGTACCACAGACTGGTTACATACACATCCTTTGCTGCTGCTCCTGATTTCCTGGACCTTATTAAGCTCCTTCCTATACGTACTTCTCAAGCTACCAATTTTCTTCTCCACAAAGTCGATGCCTGCGTCGGGGACCTGCGTCTTCACAAATTGCAACAGTTTCTCCAGCGATGCCTTCCTAGCTGGTTTATTTCGATATAAGGGGTTTTTAACCTCCCACAAATTTCTCATATCCCTGTATCTGTCTATGAACTGGCCTTTGAATTGTTTCATATTTGCTTCAAGACAAAACACAAGACAAAAACACTAATAGGCTAAACTCTCCTAATCTTATCCCAATGTAGGCCTCAATCTCGAATCAGTATAGGCCACTGATGTCACAAGTTAAAATGTTACCTTCGTTAGAACATTCGATGCTTCCGTTCCTCCTTCCTCCGCACACAGAACGTAGTTACGACACACGGATGTTAGCTGTATATACACTGCGCATGCGTGAAACCCTGCCCGAATCGCCTGCCCCTGACGTTCTTTCTATAATATTCCCCGCCCCTTCTCTTTCGTCGCAGTGGGAGAGGAACATGGCGGAGACAAAGCAGGTGCGTAATAGCAGTAACGAGGAGGAAAGCCCAGAGCCAGAAACGTCCCAATCCTGCAGGAGATTTAAGGCCTAAAATATGTCCTTTGTAGAGATGGTGGAGATGGTGGACATCTTGAAGAGGGCCGGCTATGATGGGAAGTATGGACCTTACCTAAACCCAAATGTGAGAAAGGCCAAGATCATGTCTCAAGTAGTGAGAAGTCTGCACAGGAATTTTGGGGTACGACGATCCAAGGATCAATTGAGGAAATGCTGCTGGTCAGACCTCAAATTGAGGGAGCATGATCAGTACAGAAGGATCAAGAAACTGCTTCTAAAATGTAAGTATTTGTCGTGTGTCCCTATTATTATTATTATTACTTGCATGCTGTGCCATGTGCTTTTCTTTACAGTTGTACAGTTTTAAATGGCTACTTTCATGGTTGTGGGCACTGTAATCGGTCGTAGTAAACATCGTTCATTTGCCAACTAAATACAATGTTTTTGGCAGATACAGGGTTAACTACATTTGGTCATGCTAATTTGTATTAAAAGAAGTTGAGGACATTGTTGTCTACAAGTGTTTGAAACTAGAATGAATTGCAAACTTGATTCAGTGTAATGTAAGGAGAGGACACTCAGCAGCTGTTTACACATCTGGACTCAGGAGCACTAGTGTGGGACACCAGAACAAACTTTTTAGGGTGTCCCACACAGGTACTCCAGTGGATACTTGGGGTGTCAACATGTGTGAAACTTGTCCAAAAAAGGTAAGTATTCCAGCTTTGGTAAGGGAAAAAAACATGTCTTCAGCTTGGAACTCTGCCAAAACAGATAACTGTACCACACTTCCAAGCAATGTTTCATATTCCTATTTCTGGCCTCAAATATCTGTGTGCTAAGTATATCTTTTGTTTCATTCTCATAGGGGAGAAAAGACTCGGGACATCTGAGGACACCAGGAACCCCCCATCTCCTGGAGAAAAGGAACAGAGGACAACACAACCTCAGGATGTGGAGGGAGGAAAGGTGGAAGAAGTGGTTGAAATTGTCACCACAACATGTCAGTGTCTGACACCACAGATTCAGGTAATCGAGCTATGCATATTTATAATACATGGTGTGTATTTTTTCTTTTAGGTGATGTGCATGTTGTGGAAGAACAAGAGAACAAGATCCTCATTTCACCAGTGCAAGTGCACAAATACTAATCCAGGAGATAATGGTGTGTAGTCAGGATCTAGACATCATAAAGCAAAAAACCAATGAGGTTGAACAAAAACTGAAGAACATGATTGATGTATTAGGGAGAATCTAAATAACAACAAAATCCACCATTTTAGATTTTTTTGGACCAATTTTGAAAAATTTTGTTCTCATTTTAAAAGCCAAATTTTGAAGATGCACACAGTGTGTCAACATGTGCTATCTGCCATCAGGGGATATCAATGTACGTGTTTTGTGGGTAAACCCCTTCCTCGCAACTCAAGTATGTGAGAGGAAGTGATTGCACCCCCAAAACACATCCATTGATCCCCAATAATGGGAGATAGCACATGCTGACATTAGGCATGAGATCAGGAAGGAAATCCCCAGTTTGACTCCCAATTTGTGTGCATCTTCAAACTTTGATGAAGGCAAGGTCAACACATTTTTGACACTTTAATGTCTGATATTGCCTTCAGTTTTTCAATGTTGAACTTTGTAAGTTCCTGAGTTGTGTATGTTATGTTTTGAAACATACCTGTTTATGTACTAAAAAAACATTTTCAAGGTAAAACTTTATAAAACCAAGATGTTGCTTTTTTACCCAAAAATGTTTTATAATGCACATGTGCATGTGCATGGAGTAAAACGTTTTATACTCAACAATGTGTAGCTTCTTCTTGCAGTGCTCACTACCAGTTTTTGTATTAAGTTGGTGTTTACAGTGACAATGGGTGTTATTTAATAATGGAAAAATCACTTGGCACTACAAGTGCACTAGGAGAACCTAGGAGACAGCTAAAAGAAACACAAGCAGTAAATCAAAATCAAGATTTAATCAGATATTTTTTTTTTCAAATAGAAAATATTTACAAATTTGCTGGCATAGCAATGGCCCCCTACCCGTAAAATAATCAACATATTTTTGCCCCACTTCACGAGCGCTTTGGGGGGCAAGCCAGGACAGCCAGCATCCAGGGCCGACAGTGTATTTTCAGGAAGTCCGGCCTCAGGTCCAACTGAGGCAACATAATTAGAAGCATTTCTGTTCAAAAAGTTGTGAAGTATGCAACATGCCAGAACTATGTAGTTCAGTTTGCCATATTAATTGCCGTAAGAAATAGGCGGACCCGACTGGCCATTATCCCAAAGGCAGACTCTTCTGGCTCTGTCCAGCCCGTAATTAAAAACCCTATTCTCAGGGGGGAGGGTTCTCTGGGGGAATGGCCTCATCAGGTGATCACCCAGACCAAATGCTTCATCAGCGATAAAAACAAATGGGAGTCCTTCAACGTTCTCTTCCACAGGTGGCATTTCCAAGCCACCACTCTGGACACGTTGGTAGAACTCGGTCTGGGCAAAGACTCTGACATCAGGCCATTCTTCCCCACGTCCACATATAAAAATGCATATGTCGCCAACACCACCACCATCAACACGATATTATTGAAACCCTTATAATTAAAATAGTATGACCCCGAGTGGGGTGGTGGTACGATGTGGACATGTTTCCCATTGATTGCGCCTCTGCAGTTAGGAAAGTCCCACTGCTGAGCAAACTGGGAGGCCACAGTCTGCCATTCCTGTGGCATTGAACTGTGGAGTCAAAAAAGAAAAAAAAATAGTACTTTTGCACATAACATTGCAAGCAGGTTAGACACAAACATTCTTGGCCAACATCAGTATAACATTTATTTTAAGGAGTATTTAAAGACAAAAATATAAGGTCCACTTATCAGATTCCTCACCCCCTCTGATGGCCCATTGGAAAAATTTTAGAGGAGGGGGAGGGTTATAAATGATAATTATGGAATGATGAAAGAAATACAATACTTTAGCATACATTAAATACATAGAATGTAATGTTAAAGGAGAAAACTTACCCTAATATAGTTCTTCTGCAGGACCTGAATGATGGCAGAACAGGTCTCTGGAATAATGATCTCCAGAACCTGGGGGGAGATGCCTGTAGAGAACTTGAGGTCCTGTAGACTTCTCCCTGTCGCCAAGTACTGCAACGTAACGACTAGCCTCTGCTCGGGAGTGATGGCTTGCCGCATGCAGGTGTCCTGCTTCGTAATATAAGGGGACAGCAAAGCCAACAGACGGTGAAAAACGGGGTTCGTGTACGTGGTATTATGGTTAGTGTTATGGTTTCCCATTAGGGTTAGCGTTTCCGGTTAGGGTTTCCCATTAGGGTTAGGGGTTATGGTTAGGGTTTTCGTCTTGAAGAACAAGTTTAGGATTATGGTAAGTGTTATGGTTTCCCGTTAGGGTTAGGGTTACAGTTTCTGGTTAGGGTTTCCCATTAGGATCAGGGGGTTATGGTTAGGGTTTTCCCTGTGAAGAACAAGTTTAGGGTTATGGTAAGTGTTATGGTTTCCCGTTAGGGTTAGAGTTAGGGTTTCTGGTTAGAGTTAGGGATTAGGGTTAGGGTTTCCCATTAGGGTTAGAGGGTTATGGTTAGGGTTTTTGTCTTGAAGAACAAGTTTAGGGTTATGGTAAGTGTTATGATTTCCCATTAGGGTTTGGGTTTCCGGTTAGAGTTAGGGTTATCCATTAAGGTTAGGGGGTTATGGTAAGGGTTTTCCCCTTAAAGAACAAGTTTAGGGTTATGGTAAGTGTTATGGTTTCCCTTTAGGGTTAGGGTTTCCAGTTAGGGGTTAGGGATTCCTATTAGGGTTAGGGGGTTATGGTTAGGGTTTTCGCCTCGAAGAACAAGTTTAGGGTTATGGTAAGTGTTATGTTTTCCCGTTAGGGTTAGGGTTACGGTTTCTGGTTAGGGTTTGGGTTTCCCATTAGGGTTTGGGGGTTATGGTTAGGGTTTTCCCCTTGAAGAACAAGTTTAGGGTTATGGTAAGTGTTATGGTTTCCCATTAGGGTTAGAGTTACAGTTTCTGGTTAGGGTTTCCCATTAGGGTTAGGGGGTTATGGTTAGGGTTAGGGCTTTCCCCATGAAGAACAAGTTTAGGGTTATGGTAAGTGTTATGGTTTCCCATTAGGATTAGAGTTAGGGTTTCTGGTTAGGGTTAGGGATTAGGGTTAGGGTTTCCCATTAGGGTTTGGGGGTTATGGTTAGGGTTTTCGCCTTGAAGAACAAGTTTAGGGGTATGGTAAGTGTTATGGTTTCCCTTTAGGGTTAGGGTTTCCGGTTAGAGTTAGGGTTTCCCATTAGGGTTAGGGGGTTATGGTTAGGGTTTTCCCCATGAAGAACAAGTTTAGGGTTATGGTAAGTGTTATGGTTTCCCATTAAGGTTAGGGATTAGGGTTTCCCATTAGGGTTAGGGGGTTATGGTTAGGGTTAGGGTTTTCCCCATGAAGAACAAGTTTAGGGTTATGGTAAGTGTTATGGTTTCCCATTAGGGTTAGAGTTAGGGTTTCTGGTTAGGGTTATGGATTAGGGTTAGGGTTTCCCATTAGGGTTAGGGGGTTATGGTTAGGGTTAGGGTTTTCGCTTTGAAGAACAAGTTAAGGGTTATGGTAAGTGTTATGGTTTCCCTTTAGGGTTAGGGTTTCCGGTTAGAGTTAGGGTTTCCCATTAGGGTTAGGGGGTTATGGTTAGGGTTTCCCCTTGAAGAACAAGTTTAGGGTTATGGTAAGTGTTATGGTTCCCCCTTAGGGTTAGGGTTTACAGTTAGGGGTTAGGGTTTCCCATTAGGGTTAGGGGGTTATGGTTAGGGTTTTCGTCTTGAAGAACAAGTTTAGGGTTATGGTAAGTGTTATGGTTTTCCGTTAGGGTTAGGGTTACGGTTTCTGGTTAGGGTTTGGGTTTCCCATTAGGGTTAGGGGGTTATGGTTAGAGTTTTCCCCTTGAAGAACAAGTTTAGGCTTATAGTAAGTGTTATGGTTTCCCTTTAGGGTTAGGGTTTCCAGTTAGGGTTAGGGGTTACATAGTTACATAGTTAGTAAGGTTGAATAAAGACACCAGTCCATCCAGTTCAACCTGAGTGAGTGTGTGTCTACAACCCTGACCCTTGTTCCTAACCCTGTACATCGCACACTCACATCAGTCCCTACCCTCAATCAAAGGTCCCCATTCATATACTAGGGCCAATTTTGTACAGAAGCCAATTAACCTACCAGCATGTCTTTGGAGTGTGGGAGGAAACCGGAGTACCCGGAGGAAACCCACGCAGGCACAGGGAGAACATGCAAACTCCAGGCAGGTAGTGTCGTGGTTGGGATTCGAACCAGCGACCCTTTTTACTGCTAGGCGAGAGTGCTAACCACTGCACCACTGTGCCGTCCACAGTGCTTCTCATTAGGGTTAGGAGTTATGGTTATGGTTTTTGCCTTGAAGAACAAGTTTAGGGTTATGGTAAGCGTTATGGTTTCCTGTTAGGGTTTCCGGTTAGGGTTAAAGTTAGGGGTTAGGGTTTCCCATTGGGGTTAGGGGGTTATGGTTAGGGATGAGCCCGATGTTCGACTCGAACATCGGGTGTTCGCCTGTTCGCCGAATAGCGAACAATTTGGGATGTTCACTGCAAATTTGAAAGCCACGGAACAACCTTTAAAAGTCTATGGGAGAAATCAAAAGTGCTCACTTTAAAGGCTTACAGGCATGGTATTGTCATAAAAAGTGTTTGGGGACCTGGGTCCTGCCCCAGGGGACATGTATCAATGCAAAAAAAGTTTTAAAAATGGCTGTTTTTTTCGGGAGCAGTGATTTTAATAATGCTTAAAGTGAAACAATAAAAGTGAAATATTCCTTTAAATTTTATACCTGGGGGGTGTCTATAGTATGCCTGTAAAGTGGGGCATGTTTTGAAAAGTCCCTGCACAAAATGACATTTCTAAAGGAAAAAAAGTAATTTAAAAGTACGGCTATAATGAATTGTCGGGTCCTGGCAATACAGATAAAAGTAATTGAAAAAAAGTCATGGGATCCCCCCCAGTCCATTACTAGGCCCTTTGGGTCTGGTATAAATATTGAGGGGAACCCCGAACCAAAATTTTAAAAAATTGCGTGGGGCTCATCCCTAGTTATGGTTAGGGATTTGCTCTTGAAGAACAAGTTAGGGTTAGGGTTTCCGGTTAAGATTAGGGTTAGGGTTAATTAAAAATATTTTAAAAATTGCAATTCAAAAAATAAATAAATAAATAACAAATGAAATTACATATACAGCTTATAATAAAACATAAACAAAAAATATACTAATCAATTGCAATTTAAAAATTAAATATATTATAAAAATTGCAATAAAATTTTGCATAAAAAAGACAAAAGAAATAAATAAAAAAATTAAATTACATATACAGCTTATAAAAAAAAATAAACAAAAAAAATACTAATCAATTGCAATTTAAAAATTAAATATATTTAAAAAATTGCATTTTTGCTCATTATGGGATCCATAGTAAAAGCACCAAAATTGAGGTAGATACAAAATACACTGCTGCTCTCTCAGCTGCTGCTACTCACTCTGGTCTCACAGAATGGCCAAAATAGTTAAATAATACTGTTTTTTGGGCTTTGGGAGGGTCCTATGATGTTATCTTAAATAGACGCTCCTAGAGGCAAACGCGGCATGCAAAATTTGTTCAGAGGAGGTTGCCTCAGCGTCCCGTGTACATTAAGCCTTAATATACACTTATTGGGATTTTTTTTTAGATTTGTTTCCATTTGCATTGGATATTTTATAACAGGAAATATTAGGGGTTTTTTTTCAAAATTTTTGTTTATATAATAAAAATTAAAATTACCTCTTGTTCTACTTTAACTCAGAAAAGTGTCTTTTATTGCCCTCATCCATCTTTCTTTTTCTTTTTTTCTCTCTTCCTCCATCCTTCTTTCTTTCTTTTCTTCTCTTTTTCTTTCCTTCTCTCATTCATTCTTGCTTTCTTTCTCCCCCTCTTTTTTTTCTCTCCCTCTTTCTCTCTTTTTTTCTCTCCCTTTTTCTTTCTTTTTTTTCTCTCCCACTCTCTTTTTTCCCCTCCCTTTTCTTTTTCACACATTCTCCACTATGTAAGTCATCTCAGACTCTATTTAACCCCCCCCCCCCCTTTAAACCTCACCCAATATATAGCGGAATTTAAACAAAGTCCAATTTTTCTTTCTTTCTCTTTCTTTCTCTCTCCCTCCATCCCTCTTTCTCTTTTTATTTCTTTCTCTCTCCCTACATCTCTTTTTCTTTCTTTCTCTTTTTCTTTCCTTTTCTCTTTCTTTCTTTCTTTCTTTCTTTCTTTCTTTCTTTCTTTCTTTCTTTCTTTCTTTCTTTCTTTCTTTCTTTCTTTCTTTCTTTCTCTCTCCCTCCATCTTTCTTTCTCTCTCCCTCCATCTTTCTTTCTCTCTCCCTCCATCCCTCTTTTTTTCTTTTCTTTCTCTCTTTCTTTTTTCTTTTTCTGTCTCCATTCCTCTTACTCTCCCCCCTCCCCCAATATATTACCATATTCTCCACTATGTAAGTCATCTCAGACTCTATCTGTCCATCGCCGCCCACTCTCCCCCCATCCATGCGTCTGGCCCCTTTCAGGACACCGGCGCATTGATTCCAATGCGGGGGGGGTGGGGCTGTTTTTTTGAAACACCGATTAGAGCCAGAGGCTCTAATAGGCATCAATATAGGGTGGGCTCGGGTCGCAGAGAGTGTGCTCCGATCCCACCCAGGTGTGTTACAACAGCAAAATAATACTCACTGTTGTAACACTGATCCTCCTCCCGGCCAACCTGGAAGCGGGTTTTGACACCGGTCACCCTAAAGAACAGGCGATCCTATTGGACGCTTAGGAGGAGGAGGGGAGGAGCTGGATGCCACCATGGAGAAGAGGACACAGAGTCGCTGCACCATGCCGCCTGCCACCAGCCATGATGGGGTAGGTGCTGGACCGACCAGCAAACAGTGAGGAGAGTGCGGGGGGTGGGTGGTTGTTTGCCCCCCCAAAAGAAAACCACCAGCCACCACTGTTATAGAGTACAAACTGTGCAGCAGGCTGCTGAGAGGATGATTTGCTGCTGTGTCACTGACCTCTTCTGGTCTGTGGGAACTCCACTGTCAAGTCTGCTGTCGCCTCCTGGTCATGGGGTGGACGTTACAACAATTGGCCTCACAGAGCCTTGGACAGAGAGTATGAGGTGACAGATCGTTATCCTATGTGGTTGATTTACTGAAGCTGGAGAGTGCAACATCTGGTGCAGCTATGCATGGTAGCCAATCAGCTTCCAACTTCAGCTTGTTCAGCTAAAGTGTCACTAAACCCACATCATAACAAACTATCAATAAATGGTGTATTATATGCTGTTCATACTTACTCACTATGAGATTTGTTTACTGTATTCTGCGAAAAAACCTGGTTGATCCTGTTGCTCTTTATCCCCACCTTCTGTTCATATCCCCAATTCAGCTAGGGATTTTGAAGCTGTGGTGGCAACTCTGCACATGCTCAGTTTTCAGTGAGTTTCTATGCTGAGCATTTCCTCCCTATCACATCTGAGCAGCCCATGTGACAATAGAGTGATACAGATGGGTGTACACATATTGGCAAATGACAGCCCACTCTGGCCCATAAATACCCTCTCCCAGAATGCAACTCGGAGGACCACCTCCACTGAGTTATCTCCGGGACAGAAGAGCATGCAACACAGCCAAACTGGAACAGAGGCTAAATCTGACTATGTATAAAACAGATAATCCACTAAATTTACCTATACGCGGTAGATGAAAATCTACCAGCGCTACAGAGGCTTCACCTCCCTCTTATTGTTAGACACACGCCGGAGGGGCATGACACAGCCTGTGACTGGCAGAAATCTGCCCACACCCTGTTATTGCCAAAAATAAGGAGTTGATTTCAAATATATATTTGTATGACAATTTTAAACAGTTTATTAATATAAAATATTACATTTTACTCTGTATTCCAAAGGCTGTTTTTTTTTTTTTTAACATGTGACCAGCATCAGAAGACTAGAAGCTATTCCTGCGTATGTTTTCCTGCATACAAGCTGGGAAAGATCTGGGTCATGTCACAGCTTTATATTGATTAGGAAAAAGGACTGAGATTTTTTTTAATTAAAATAAATACAGTGCCATCATGCACATATAGAAATAGAAGGGACAACGTAAATGAAACAGTGTGTGTTTAGTGTCACTTTAAGCTTTGACAAAAAAACCTGAAGCTGATTGATTTATATGCAGAGCTGTACTCAATTTTGCACTCTCCAAGTTTACTAAATCAACCCCTGTGTGTCGGTGAAAGGCTGCTGGCTGTAGAAATTAAACTAAAATTACACTGAAGAAATTACACTTTGCTACAATGTAAAGTAGTGAGGGTACAGCCTGCATAACAGTGTAAATTTGCTTCCCCCTCAAAATAACTCAATACACAGCCATTAACCACTTCAGCCCCGGAAGAATTTACTCCCTTCCTAACTGGGTAATTTTTTGCGATACAGCACTGCGTCGTTTTAACTGACAATTGCGCAGTCGTGTGACGTTGTACTCAAACAAAATTGATGTCCTTTTTTTTCCCACAAATAGAGCTTTCTTTTGGTGGTATTTGATCACCTCTGCGGTTTTTATTTTTTGTGCTATAAACAAAAAAAGAGCGACAATTTTGAAAAAAACACAATATTTTTTACTTTTTGCTATAATAAATATCCCAAAAAACATTTTTTTTCCTCAGTTTAGGCCAATATGTAATCTTCTACATATTTTTGGTAAAAAAGTTGCAATAAGCGTATATTGATTGGTTTGCGCAAAAGTTATAGCACCTACAAAATAGGGGATAGATTTATGGCATTTTTATAATTAATTTTTTTTACTAGTAATGGTGGCGATCTGTGAATTTTATCAGGACTGCGACACTGCAGCGGACAGATCGGACACTTTTGGCACTTTTTTTAAACCATTGACATTTATACAGCGATCAGTGCTATAAATAGCCACACTAGGGGGCGATCAAGGGGTTAAATATGTTCCCTCACTGTGTGTTCTAACTGTGGGGGGATGGAACTGACTGAGGGAGGAGACCGATCGGTGTTCTTATATACTAGGAACACACAATCTGTCTCGTCTCCCCTGACAGGAAGTTGTTTTTTGTGTGTACACACACAGATCCACGTTCCTGCTCTTTTACGAGCAATCGTGGGTGCCCGACAGACATCACGGCCGCCGGGCACACGCATCGGCTCCTCAGATGCCCCCTATACCCCTTAAAGCCGCCGTACAGCTATGGCGATTCACGCAGGGCAGCCATTCTGCCGCCATCAAACGACGGTGGGTGATCAGCATATGGTTAATGTCTAAACCGCTGGCAACAAAAGTGAGTAACCCCCTAAGTGAAAATGTCCAAATTGGGCCAAAAGTGTCAATATTCTGTGTGGCCACCATTATTTTCCAGCACTGCCTTAACCCTCTTGGGCATGGAGTTCACCAGAGCTTCACAGGTTGCCACTGGAGTCCTCTTTCACTCGTCCATGACAACATCACGGAGCTGGTGGATGTTAGAGACCTTGCGCTCCTCCACCTTCCGTTTGAGGATGCCCCACAGATGCTCAATAGGGTTTAGGTCCGGAGACATGCTTGGCCAGTCCATCACTTTTACCCTCAGCTTCTTTAGCAAGGCAGTGGTCATCTTGGAGGTGTGTTTGGGGTCATTATGTTGGAATACTGCCCTGCGGCCCAGTCTCCAAAGGGAGGGGATCATGCTTTACTTCAGTATGTCACAGTACATGTTGGCATTCAAACCTCATGCACACTGGATGTTTTTAGGACATTTTTACAGCAGTTGTTTTTGGCTTCAGATGTTTTTTTCTACAGTCAATAAACTCCCCATCATGTTATCCTATGTATCCATGCACACATAGGCTGTTATCAACAGTTTTTAGCTGGGGCGTTTTTTGTCTTTAAAAACAAAACAAAACTAGTGGGTTCTGAGAGGAGTTTTTATGCTGTTTTCAGCTGTAAAAACGCTATAACATTAAAAAAGCGCTGATAATCGCTCAAAAAAGTGGCTCCCCAGCGTTTCAGGACGTTTGAAAAAAAAGCTAAAAAACGCGGAAAAACGCTAATAAACACTAAAAAACGCTATTGCAAAAAGCATTGAGAAACTCACTGCAAAGCTACTGGCATTTTTACAACGTTATTTTAACGTCCAGTGTGCACGAGCCATAATGGTTCCCACACTGTAGCTCCCCAGTGTCGGCAGCACTCATGCAACGCCAGACCATGACACTCCCACCACCATGCTTGACGGTAGGCAAGACACACTTGTCTTTGCACTCCTCACCTGGTTGCCGCCACACACACTTGACACCATCTGAACCAAATAAATGTATCTTGGTCTCATTAGACCACAGGATATGGTTCCAGTAATCTATGTCCTTAGTCTGCTTGTCTTCAGCAAACTATTTGCATGCTTTCTTGTGCATCATCTTTAGAAGGGGCTTCCTTCTGGGATGACAGCCATGGAATTTGGAAGCCCTCTTTAACAAGGGGACCCCCAGATCTCAGCCCCCCCTATGTGAATGGGTATCGGGTACATTTTACCCCTACCCATTCACCAAAAAAAAGTGTCAAAATGTTAAAAATGACAGTAGACATTTTGGGACAAGTCTTTTATTAAAAAAACAAAAAAAATAAACTGTCCCACAATGTCCATTCATCTTCGATCATAGTGTCCGATGACCCGATAAAAAAAAAGGGAAAAAACTACGCCTACATGGGAGGCTCCCGCTGACTGAAGCCTCTTCGCGATGACAGCTGTTATATAGCTGAGGGCCGGGCCACCTGGTAACGTAAACGGGTGACCATCACGTCACGTCAGAGGGGGGCTCTCTCGTCCCCCCCTTTTCCTGCGGCCTGCCAGATTGTGTGCTCGGATAAGGGTCTGGTATGGATTTTGGGGGGACTCCCACGCCATTTTTTTTTCATTTTGGCGCGGGGTTCCCCTTAAAATCCATACCAGACCTGAAGTTCCTGGCAATGGACTGGGGGGATCCCATGCCCTTTTTTTCCATTACTTTTATCTGTATTGCCGGGACCCGACAATTCATTATAGCCGCGAGTAGTTTTAAATGACTTTTTTCCTTTAGAAAAGTCATTTTGTGCAGGGACTGTTCTAAACACAGGAAAAATGCGCAACTTTACAGGCATACTATAGACACCCCCCCAAGTACGAAATTTAAAGCAATATTTCACCTTTATTGTTTTTTTGTTTATTCTACGCAATTTTTTTTTACATTTTGGCTCGGGGTTCCCCTTGAAAACTATACCAGACCTGAAGGGCCTGGTCTGAATTTTGGGGGGGCCCCTACCCCATTTAAAAAAAAAATTGGCACAGGGTTCCCCTTAATATCCATACCAGATCCAAAGGGCCTGGTAATGGACTGGGGAGAGGGGGACCCATGCTGTTTTTTTCAAAGATTTCCATCTATATTGCTGAGACCGGACAATACATTATAGCCGCGAGCAGTTTTAAATGAAATTTTTTCCTTTAGAAATGTCATTTTGCTGTGGTACTGTTCTAAACACTGGAAAGATGCGCTACTTTACAGGCATACTAAGGACACCCCCCCAAGCACGATATTTAAAGGAATATTTCATTTTTATTGTTTCACTTTAAAGTGTCTGTTATTCCAACAAAAAAAAAATAATATCCTGGTGCCTTAAAGCAGATTACATAGTACAGTGCTTGTGCTATGTAATCTGCCCCCCTCTAAACTGTAAAAAAAAAACCCTAAACCTACCACTTCCTGAATGCCCCTCTCCAAATAGACCACGATAACCAGGGCAGCTCCACCCTGATCACCGTGGTCAAAGTGCCCCCCTCAGTGATAGGCTGTTGTCCCCTCAGCTCTCCTCTCTCCCCCCTCACCCCCTCCTTCCTCTCTGTCAGCGCCTTCTCTGTCTGTCTCCGCCCAGCCCCACCCCGCCCCCCGCTATTATAAAAAAAAAAAAAACCTATAATTGTCACTGCCAGCCCCTCTATTAGAGGCTGGCATAGCACACTGTGTTAAGCACTTTTTAAAACGTGTGTTGTAAATACCGATTTTTAGCTGTCTTCAGACCGGTCACGTGACTCGTGGTCCCTTTATACTATGAGATGGGGATTCTGCGGAGGAGAGGAGCGGCCCCTCCCGCAGAAGCCATCCATCGGAGCTGGAAAGCTGCCGTAAGTCATGTGACCGGCCTGAAGACAGCTAAAAATCGGTATTTACAACACTCGTTTTAAAAAGTGTTTAACACAATGTGCTACGCCAGACTCTAATAGAGGGGCTGGCATAGACTTTTACAAATGGTTTCACAAATCCTTTAAGCATTATTAAAATCACTGCTCCTGAAAAAACTGACGTTTTTAAAACTTTTTTTACATTGATACATGTCCCCTGGGGCAGTACCCGGTCCCCAAACACTTTTTATGGCTATAACTTGCATATAAGCCTTTAAAATTAGCACTTTTGATTTTTCATGTTCGTGTCCCATAGACTTTAATGGGGATTGCACAATTTTTTTGCCTGTTCGCAAGTTCTGCTGCGAACCGAACCGGGGGGTGTTTGGGTCATCCCTATTCTTTGCCATGAGGTGCCATGTTGAACTTTCAGTGACCAGTATGAGAGAGTGATAGTGATAACACTAAATTTAACACACCTGCTCCCCATTCACACCTGAGACCTTGTAACTCTAACGAGTCACATGACACCGGGAGGGAAAATGGCTAATTGGACCCAATTTGGACATTTTCACTTAGGGGTGTACTCACTTTTGTTGCCAGCAGCTTAGACATGTAGTAATGGCTGTGTGTTGAGTTATTTTGAGGGACAGCAAATTTATACTGTTCTACAAGCTGTACACTCACTACTTTACATTGTAGCAAAGTGTCATTTCTTCAGTGATGTCACTTTTGTGTATATATGTTTTTTTTATTCAAAACCCCTCTCTTTTAGATTGTAGGGAGTTCGTTTACACAAGCGCAGAGGCCAGTGCAGTGTTCGAGAGCTGCTTGTTTATGTGTCTAGAGCAGTGTGGAACTGCGTGCCGACAGCCAATCTTAGTCAATGGAGATGTAGCGGCTGTACAGACTCACCCGCACATCCAAATTTGACAGATGTGCATATACAGAACACACAATGCCTGCTTTGCCGCTGCATCTCTTTTGACTAAAACAGGCTGCCTGCATGTCTGCATGCTGTTCCAGATGCACAAACAAATGACTATTGCATACTGTAAGAGCCGCTGGGCCTATGTGAATGAGCCCTAAGCTCTCTATAGCATGACCTTCCTAATCTTCTCGCCTTCTATTTTCTCCCTTTAGGCCACATGTACTACAGGGGTTTATCATCTGGCATTAATGCATTCTATTGACCAGAATGTTAATTTATTCTGGCCATTGGAATGTATTATTATGCGAAGGAGCATAAATGCGCCTAGCTGAACCGTGAGTTTATACGTATTTAGGCGCTTTTGAGTGTTTTTTGTGCTCAAAAGCTCCTCTCCTGAATGCGACTTTGGTGGTGGTGGTGGTGGTGGTGGTGGTGGTGGTGGTGGTGGTGGTGGGGGGGGGGGGGGGGAGTTCTGCCTCTAAAGTCCTGTAAACTTCTATAGTGTGCATGGACACATTCAGTGCCTGAAAAAGTATTCATACCTCTTGAAATTTGCCACATTTTGTCATGTTACAAACAAAAATGTAAATGTATTTTATTGGGATTTTTTGTGATAGACCAACACAAAGTGGTACATAATTGTGAAGTGGAAGGAAAATGATAAATGGTTTTCAACATTTTTTACAAATAAATATCTGAAAAGTGTGGCGTGCATTTGTATTCAGCCCCCTTTGAACAAACAGCATCATGAAGGCCAAGGAACACACCAGACATGTGAATTAGTGGAAAAGTTTAAAGCAGGGTTAGGGTACAAAAAATATCCCAAGCTTTGAAAATCTCACAGAGCACTGTTCAATCCATCATCTGAAAATGGAAAGAGTATAGCACAACTGAAAGCCTACCAAGATATGGCTGCAGAGATCCATAGCTCATGTGGGAGAATCTGTCCATAGGACAACTATTAGTGGTGCACTCCACAAATCTGACCTTTATGGAATAGTAGCAAGAAGAAAGCCATTGTTGAAAGAGACATAAGAAGTCAGTTTACAGTTTGCGAGAAGCCATGTGGGGGACACAGCATGTGGAAGAAGAAGCTCTAGTCAGATGAGACCAAAATTGAACTTTTTGGCCTAAAAGCAAAACGCTAAGTGTTGCGGAAAACTAACACTGCACATCACCCTGAACACACCATCCCCACCGTGAAACATGGTGGTGGCAGCATCATGTTGTAGGGATGCTTTTCTCAGCAGGGACAGGAAAGCTGGTCAGAGTTGATAGGAAGATGGATGGAGCCAAATACAGGGCAATCTTAGAAGAAAACCTGTTAAGCCTCGTACACACGATCGGATTTTCAGAGGGGAATTGTGTGATGACAGGCTGTTGGCGGAAAATCCAACCATTTGTACGCTCCACTGGACAATTGTTTTCAGATTTTCCACAGACAAATGTTGGATGGCAGGCTTTAAAATTTTCTGCGGACAAATGTCTGTTGTCAGATATTCCGAGCGTATGTACACAAGTTCGTCGGACAAAAGTCCAAAGTACAAACCCGCATTTTCAGAAGCAAGAACGAGCCAGAAGTCGGTCTTGTAAACTAACTTTCGTAATGGAGAATTAACATTTGTGAACTGACAAATTATGAAATCTCGAGATGCAGCGCACATTCTCTTCCTCTTTAATGGGATAAATGAAGCTGCTTTGCTGGTGATACTGCTGGAGTTATTGCAAACGGATTTTCAAAGGCTTTTTTTTCTAGTGATAGCAAGAATAATATTATTATGCTTGTTATTTATTTTTTGGTGGAAGTTACCACAACACCATTATCCTGTAGTTTTTAAGATCAAAGATACAACTATGTTGGTGTCCCTTGTTAATTTTACGTTGTATTTTTTTAAATGTAACTGCCTACTCCCAAACTGTCATTTGAAGTAAAACACACAGCCAAGTATTATTCTCCACAATTTTTTTATTGTGCATTAAAAAAATAAAACAAATAAAATTAGACATGCTATCTGCCAATAGAACGTAACCAAAAACTGTGCTCTATGCATCCAAAAATATAGAAAACATACCAAATCAAATCATTATTCAACCAAAAAAATAAAAATAAAAGCCTCATGCATGTGTCCTGCTTCTTAATATAGGGGGTCAACAATGCCAAGAGTTGGTGAAAGCAGGGGTCCGTCATCCGGAGATAATTCAGAAAATCATCTGGATTATTCTCCTGGAGCTCCCGCAGCAAAGGCATATGACAGAATTGGTCACAATTAATAAAGCAACCAATTTTTGGTCCAAGAAATTCTCCTTCTCCTGTTCTTGGACTGGACTTGGGTCAAAACAATAACTCCAAGTCCAATAATAAATAACACGTTATTTCCTCAGATTCTGCAACATGGCTGGTTGACAAACGGGCGTTCAAAAACGAACTGAAAAGCGCAAACTGAAAAGTGCAAAATGAAAAGTGCAAAATGAAAAGCGCAAAATGAAAAGCGCGAATCAACACTCACCAAACTTCTATTAACACGAAATTAGCAGAAGGAGCCCAAAGGGTGGCGCTAAAGAGCTGAAAAACCACATAGTACGTCACTACGTTCGTGTTTGTTGGCCGACAATTCCTTGGCGTTTGTATGCAAGATAAGTTCCTGGCCAATGCCCTTCGGACAAAAGTCCGAGGTTTTGTCTGCGGAAAATCCGATCGTGTGTATGAGGCTTCAGAGTCTGCAAAAGACTTGAGATTGGGGTGGAGTTTCACCTTCCAGCAGGACAACGACCCTAAACTTACAGCCAGAGCTATGATGGGATGATTTAGATCAAAGCATATTCATGTGTTATAATGGTCCAGTCAAAGCCCAGACCTAAAATCAATTGAAAATCTGTAGCAAAACTTGAAAATTGCTGTTCACAAACATTCTCCATCCAATCTGACAGATCTTGAGCTATTGTGCTTAAAAGAATGGGCAAAAATGTCACTCTCTAGATGTGCAAAGGTGGTAGAGACATCCCCAAAAAGACTTGCAGCTGTAATTGCAGTGAAAGGTGGTTCTACAAAGTATTGACTCAGGGGGGCTGAATACAAATGCACCCCACACTTTTCACATATTTGTAAAAAAAAATTTGAAAACCATTTATTATTTTCCTTCCACTTCACAATTATGTGCCATTTTGTGTTGGTCTATCACAGGGATATGCAATTAGCGGAGCTCCAGCTGTTGCAGAACTGCAAGCCCCATGAGGCATAACAAGACTCTGACAGCCACAAGCATGACACCCAGAGGCAGAGGCATTATGGGAGTTGTAGTTTTGCAGCAGCTGGAGGTCCGCTAATTGCATATCCCTGGTCTGTCACATAAAATCCTAATAAAACACCTTTTTTTTTTGGTTGTAACACGACAAAATGTGGAAAGTTTCAAGGGGTAGGAATACTTTTTCATGGCACTGTATATGGAGGGGTGTTTAGAGGCAGAGAAAAAAAACAGCTTAAAATTCTGTAAAAGCAGTGTTTTTGAGCTCAAGTGTGCATGAGATCTTATATTGTAAGATGCTGCGCAAACTCTGCTATCACTCTGTAAATCTTGTATTAAAATAATAATAATCAAGCAATTTATTGAAACAGTGCAGGTGTTATTCTATTTTTCTATACTTAGATATACAGTATATAATAGAATGAAATAGAATATTGAAATATATAGTATGGAAAGATCATATCAATGCAGGAGTCAGAACAGACAGAAAGTAGTAATAAAGCCATTAATACAAAGGTTTTATTGCTCATTAGACGGTCTAAGGCATCTCTGCGCACTAAAAGCCTGTGCTCTGGGGTACAGTATGTGTCTGTTTAAAAGAATATTTATGTAAATGTTGGTAGATTTAGGGCTTGTTTACAGCTTTGTCATGCTTTTGAAGAGCAGTCCACGGTGGATTGCACAGAACAGGCGCGGGTGGCAAGCATTCAGAAGGCAATACTGCCACCTCCTGAAAGCTTTTTTTTTTTTTTTTTTTGGATATCAGAACTCGGTTTTTGAATGGGAATACTGCATGGCAACTATAAACCTAATGTTTGGCTGGTGGGTGGCACAGGCCACTAATTTCCTAAATGCGGTGGCAAGGGGATGACTTTTACAATGCCATGTGTAGACCTCATCCGATTGCCTTTGCAGCTAAAGAAAAGGAAAGGCCATTTCAGAGTGTTAAAAACTTTGCCCAACCGCCTTAAAATAATAAGCAGAAAATTATGGGGTTATATCCCCCCCTTAAGCATTCCAAAAAAAAAGGTTTTGCCTTTAGTTTGCCAAGTCTAATTAGATGCTTATGAGACTTGTTTGCTTTAATTGTTCTTGGTGACACTTATTATCTATCTTTATAACTTCTTTATTTAGTCTTATCTATGAATAAATTGTAGGTGGGTTAGTTTGCTTCCGAAATGTTGTCATTTAGTCAATGCAACAAATGACACAACCTGAGATAATCACATAGCTCCCAACTGTCCCTGATTTCGAGGGACTATCCCTGATTTGGAGCAATGTCCCTCTGTCCCTCATTCCTTCTCATTTGTCCCTCATTTTGGTCTGATCTATATAGATGTATATAAAATGCACCTTTTATCTATCAAAAAGTGTTTTCCAGCACTAAACCTTGCATCCAATTTCTAAATTGCTGCATTTGTAAATTCCAAAAGCCAAAATAAAGGAATAGTAGTGGTAAAAAAAAGCACTTGTAGGTTTAACCAATATTTTTTTGTACAATTCTCCTTTAAGTGGGCGTGGCAAGGGGTGTGTCCTATGCCTGCATACTTTTGCTGATGGGTGTCCCTCATTCCCATCTCAAAAAGTTGGGAGGTATGCAATCATGTAATGGCTGGACTGGTGTATATGAGGTGTTTTTCAGGCGTTTTAGCGATAAAAATAGCGCCTGAAAAATGCCTCCCATGCCATCCCAGTGTGAAAGCCCACAGCATCTTTGGGGCGGTTCCTAAACCACCCCTGCCCATTGAAATGCATGGGCAGCGCTTCCGGTTTTAACCCTTTCTTCGGCCGCTAGCGGGGGTTAAAAGCGTCCTGGTAGCTCCCAAAAAGCGCCGATAAAATGCCGATAAAGCGTGGCTAAAACTAGCGGTGCTTTACTGCCAATGCGGTGAGGCTCCAGTGTAAAATGGGTCTTACACATGCATTACAATTTACTCGAACATGAGTGAGGTTTTATTTACCTCTGCCTCTCTTATTAGTGATTTGGAAAGATTTCTTCAGGAATTTGTCACCACCAGTGGAATTTGTTGAAGTCAAGAAGACATTACACCCTGTTCCAAATTATTATGCCAATGATATTTTTCTCGTTTACCTATAATAATTGATGTAAACAACAGTCAGCATAATTCTCATGTTATCAACTATTAAGAGTACAATTCAAAGTTTATTGAACAAACCTCCTAATGATAATAGTTTTTATTTTTCAAAATAAAAAACTTACAATGCACTGTTCCAAATTATTACACACAGTAAGTTTCAAAACACTTTATAGGTTGTAAAGAACTGAATATTGTCATTTGCTGTGTTTGCAGCATATTTACTGAAATCAAAAGCTATTTCAATTAAACATTGAAAAACATTTTAACTTTTTAAGCATTTTAACAGGTCACGTTACATTTTAACATAGGACCCCTTATTTGATAGCAGCTTCACAAGTCTTGAATCCATTGAACTTTTGGACAGTTTCTTGCTTGAATTTGTTTGCAAGATGTCAGAATAGCCTCCCAGAGCTGCTGTTTGGATGTAAACTGCCTCCCACCCTGATAGATCTTTTGCTTGAGGATGCTCCAAAGGTTGTCAATAGGATTGAGGTCAGAGGAGGATGGAGGCCACACCATGACTTTCCCTCCTTTCATCCCCATAGCAGCCATTGATGCAGCGGTATTATTTGCAGCATGAGATGGTGCATTGTCATGCATGAAAATGATTTTATTACGGAAAGCATAGTTCTTCCTTCTGTACCAGAGAAGGAAGTGGTCAGTCAGGAACTCCACATACTTTGCAGAGGTCATCTTTTACACCTTCTGGGACCCTAAAGGGTCCGACCAGCTCTCTTCCCATGATTCCGGTCCAAAACATGACTCCACCACTGCCTTGCTGATGTCGCAGCCTTGTTGGAACAGGGTGACCGTCCACCAACCATCCACTACTCCATCCATCTGGACCATCCATGGTTGCATGGCATTCATTAGTGAACAGGACTGTTTGAAAATTAGTCTTCATGTATTTTTCTCGCCAATGCAGCCGTTTCTGCTTGTGAGCATTGGTTAGTGGTGGCCGAATGGAAGGTTTATGCATAGTTGCAAGACTCTGGAGGACTCTACACCTTGATATCCGTGGGACTCCAGAGGCACCAGGAGTTTCAAATCTGCTGCTATGTAATGGTGTTTTAGCAGCTGCTCTCTTGATTCGATGCATGGATCTGGCAGAAATTTTCCTCAATGTGCCTTTATCTGCACAAAACCCGTCTGTGCTCTGAATCAGCCACAAATCTCTTAATAGTGCGATGATCACGCTTAAGTTTTCGTGAAATATCTAATGTTTTCATACCTCGTCCAAGGCATTGAACTATTTCACTCTTTTCGGCAGCAGAGAGATACTTTTTCTTCCCCATATTGCTTGAAAATGGTGCTCTGCTTAACAATGTGGAATACCCTCTTTTAGTAGTTTTTCCTTTAATTGGACTCACCTGGCAATCTAATTATCACAGGTGTCTGAGATTGTTTTCAATGATCAAAAGAGCCCTGAGACACAATGCCATCCATGATTTAAACTGAAAAACAAAATATTTAATCTTTGTGACACTGAAATAGAATTTGCATAATAATTTGGAAAAGGGCGTAATAAAGGTATTGTTAAAAAACGTCTTTTTTTTAACATTTTTGACACTTCTTTTGTGAAATGGTAGGGGTACATTTGTACCCCATTACCAATTCACACAGGGGGGAGTGGGATCTGGGGGTCCCCTTGTTAAAGGGGGCTTCCAGATTCCGATAAGCCCCCCACCTGCAGACCCCCACAATCACCAGGCAAGGGTTGTGGGGATGAGGCCCTTCTCCCCATTAACATGGGGACAAGGTGCTTTGGGGGGCTACCCCAAAGCACCCTCCCAATGTTGAGGGCATGTGGCCTGGTACGGTTCAGGAGGGGGGCGCTCTCTCTTCCCCCCCTCTTTTCCTGCGGCCTGCCAGGTTACGTGCTCGGATAAGGGTCTGGTATGGATTTTTGGGGGGACCCCACGCCATTTAAAAAAAAAATTTGGGCGTGGGGTTCCCCTTAAAATCCATACCAGACCTGAAGGGTCTGGTATGGATTTTGAGGGGTTCCCCCACACCTTTTTTTTTTTACTTTTGGTGCGGGGTTCCCCTTAATCTCCATACCAGACCTGAAGGGCCTGGTGTGGAATTTGGGGGGACCCCCACGCATTTTTTTTTTAAATTTTGGTTTAGGGTTCCCCTGTGGGGGAATCTCATGCCATTTTTATCAATGAACTTTCATGTGTATTGCCGGACCGACAATTCACTATAGCCGCGAGTACTTTTAAATGACTTTTTTTCCTTTAGAAATGTTATTTTGGTGTCAGACTGTTCTAAGCATGGGAAACACGCCACTTTACAGGCATACAATAGACACCCCCAGGCAGGGGCGTTGCTAGGTCTACAAAAGATCTGGGGCTAGAGCCCAAAGCACCGTAGTAAAGAAAGTTATACGCTTGGGCGGGCATACTAATGTATATAATATATGCGTGTGTGTGTATATTCCCAGAGAGCCCCCCTTACATCAGGGTCCCCAGAGAGCCCCCCACTTACATCAGAGTTCCCAGAGAGCCCCCCTTACGTTAGGGTCCCAGAGAGCCTCCCCCTTAAATCTGGGTCTCTAGAGAGCCTCCCCCTTAAATCAGGGTCCCCAGAGAGCCTCCCCTTAAATCAGGGTCCCCAGAGAGCCTCCCCCCTGCATCAGGATCTCCAGAGAGCCTCCCCCCTGCATCAGGATCCCCAGAGAGCACCCCACTTACATCAGGGTCCCCAGAGAGCCTCCCCTCCCCTTGGGGACCCCTCCAGAGACTCGGGGCTATGGGCCCCAGATTCAGGGCTATAGCCCCAAAAGCCACCCCCTAGCAACGCCACTGCCCCCAGGTATGAAATTTAAAGAAATATTACACTTTTATTGTTTCACTTTAAGCAATTAAAATCACTGCTCCCAAAAAAAACGTCCGTTTTTAAAACTTTTTTTTTGCATTGATACATATCCCCTGGGGCAGGACCCAGATCCCAAAACACTTTTTAAGACAATACCATGCATATAAGCCTTTAAAATTAGCACTTTTGATTTTTCATGTTCGTGTCCCATAGACGGTGTTCGTGTGTTGGAACAAATTTTTTGCCTGTTCGCATGTTCTGGTGCGAACCGAATGGGGGGGTGTTCGGCCCATCCCTAGTTGCCACCTTTTCTTCAAGCCAAATCCAAACACTTTAGCTGCGGCATTTTTTTGGGGGTATACACTATAAGATTGTAAATGACCGGGGACACTTTTGGTGGCCTGAAAGAGAGTAGTAATGTGGCGCATAGCTCGCCGCAGAAAACAGTGCATATGGCTGAATTGTGTGTGTTCTGTATGGAATGCAGGGGTCAGATACGTCCTGGGGAGAGGGCTAGTGCTAGCAGGGGGTGAGGAGAGTTAGATATGTGCAGTGGGGTATTTTTTTGGGGGGGGGGGCAAAAATTCGGAATAAAAACATCAATTGCAGCCTCACTGTGCCCCATAAAATGCAGCCACTGTGCCCCATAAAATGCAGCCACTGTGTCCCATCATATGCAGCCACTGTGCCCATCATATGCAGCCACTGTGCCCATCATATGCAGCCACTGTGCCAATCATACAGCCTCTGTGCCAATCATATGCAGCCTCTGTGCCCATTTTATGCAGCCTCTGTGCCAATCATACAGCCACTGTGCCCATCATATGCAGCCTCTGTGCCCATTTTATGCAGCCTCTGTGCCCATCATATACATCTTGTGCCCATATGTGCTTAGGGCGCTTAGGGGGGTCAGATATGTGCTGGGGGGGTGCTTTGTTGGAGAAGAGTGCCAGTGCAAGGGGTAGGGGGGTGGGATATGTGCTGGGGGGTGTTTTGGGAAGGGAGAGAGATAGTGCTAGGAGAGGTTGTCAGATTTCAAATCCAATCCACACTTCTAGTTTTGTCTTCCCCCTGTCAAAGCCCCCCCAGCACAGATCCTCCTAACCCCTCGATCACTCCACATATTTTCTACCTTGTCCTCCTTTCCAGCCGCTCTCTCCCCCTCCCTCCTCCATCTACAGAGCATAATAAAAACTTTCTACAGACCAGATATCAGTGTATCCCTGCTCTCCCCTCCTCCTTGTTTGTGTACAGAACAGAGAAGGAGGAGGAGGGGAGGAGCTTTGATACACTGACACCCTGCTCTGCTGAACCAAGCTGCTGTCAGGGAGAGGGGAGACTCGTCACTCTCAGTACAGTCCATGTGAATGATGTGTCCAGGTCTGGGGCAGAAGTAAACCCAAACACATCATTCAAAAACCGGACTGTCCGCAAGAAAACCGTACAGGTGGCAACCCTAATGTGGGTGCAGGTGTACGACCCTCAACAGTGTAAATTCAGGGCAATTCACCCACACCTGTCAGACTGTGGCTGTGTTTGTACAGCTGCTGTGTCCCAATAGTGTAACAGAGAGCGCCAGCCATGCAAACAACCCACTCATTCATGCTGTTTGGGCTAGATGACCTGTGTCAATGTAGCATTTTTTTAAAAGTCTTTTTCTCCAGCTAAATAATTCCAGTGGGCTGCCTAAACATGGGAATATGCAAAAATACTGCAGGCATGATTTTTTAAAAATGTGTTGCACCATGTTTTGGTGGCTGCAAATGCATCTGTGTTTGCTGGATGTGTGGAGGTGCCATTAAGAATTCATGGCACCTGTGCACATCTACACAGAGCAGTGTGTTTCCTTGTGATGCAGGAAAATAAATGCTCTTGTATGCATTTCTGCAGAAGAACTGACCTGAAATCATGAATGCAATTGGACTAGCGGTGAGATTCAATTAGGAATCTTATAATAATGATAGATCTGAGCTGTAGGTGATAGGAAATGGGAGACAATAAAGTGGTTCTAAAGGTTGAATGTTTTTTACCTTCATGCACTCTATGCATAAAGATAAAAAACTTTCAGAGTGCAACAACCCCCCTCCCCCTTATACTCACTTAAACCTGATCCAGCGACGTGCATGAGAGAAGTAGCTCTCTGGAGTCTCTGCCTCTTCAAAGGCTTAGACACAACAGAGGGAGCCAATGACTCCTACTGCTGTCAATCACAGCCAGTAAGGAAGGAGCAGAGGTGGCTCAGGACCAAATACGCACAAGTGCCCCCACAGGAAATGGCTTCTGGGGGGGGGCACTCAGCGAGGGGAGGGGCCAGGGGCTCCAGCCGGGGACCAAAGAAGTGGAGGAACGGGGCTGCTTTGTGCAAAACCAACTGCACATAGCAGGTTAGTATAACATGTTAATGTTAAATAAAAATTGAACTTTTGCAATCACTTTAACTAGATCAGCTAGTAAACAGTTAATAGAAAGAGTTAAGCAGTGATAAATAAATAAATATATATATATATATATATATATATATATATTCAGAAGGAACAAGTAATGATAGTTAGGGAATACAGGAGTGAAGGACTGCAGGAACACACATGGACACAATCAGAGATATTGGATCAGTGAGAAAGTTTGGAGCTTGATTACAGAGATGGGGGATTGGAAGCCGATATCTGAGAGGCAGAGTGGGGAAGGTAAGCACCTGGAAGTAGGAAGGGGTGAGAAACAAAGTTGCAATCATATGTGAACAGAAGGAGACATGAAGGAGTCAAACTTGTGGAGCAGAGTGGGAGCGCTGCTAACATTGAGAGCGCTGGGCTTCTGCTCTGTCAGAGAATGACAGAAGGCTGTGAAATGGAATGCAGTTTAGCACTGCAGATGAGATTATCAGCTACAAGGAGAGGAAGGGGGTAGGGGACGGCCGCAGTTAGCTGCTCCTGTCAGCCGATGTCTCCACCCCCCAATGGGAAAAAAAGGGGACTAGGACTATTGCGGTACTCAGTATAACTATGTACTAAGCAAGGAAAGGTAAAGAGGGAAATAACGGGTTTATAAAATTTCAATTTTAATAGAAACAATATTAAAAAGTTATTACAATATCACATACAGTTGCAATTGGAAGCAAGGACAATATAAACAACCATATGGATTACACCCAATTTTTGATGGTAGATAAATATATAGCTTGAATTCTCGACCGGTTTCGCGGTTTTCACCGCTTCCTCAGGAGAGCCATATCTATAGTGCAACATAGAATAGCTGGGGTAGGTGAGGACATCACATTGAGAGGACCGTATAACAGAGAGGTCAAAAAAGACCATAAACTATTAGCAATGAAAGCCCCCTAGGGCTGGAACCATTTATGTATAAGTAGAGAGGGAGGTCACAGCAGCAACTGAAATCGAAATTTATATCAAAATTACCATCCACAGATATACAAGGGGTTAATCCACAGGTAAAAAACGGTATAAATGCAACACACTGAGGATAGTTGTGTTGCATTTATACCGTATTTATCGGAATTTTTGATAGCTATATCACTGGCACCCCTATATTCCATCCTTCTTTGGACTTTTTTAGTCTGGTGATCTGTATAATTTAATCATTTAAATTTATCCACTAGAGGCTGTTTGCTATCCCCTGTGTTCGCCGCAGGGGGAATTACATGGGGCCTTACATACCCACAGAGAATTTCTGAACGGGTGAGCTTATCCTTATTGTATACAATTTGTATGTAATTGTTTAATGTATCATTAATAATTTTGCTGCATTAATAACTTCATTATACACCTGTTGAGTTGTTTGTATTTATTACAACTATTCTATGTTGCACTATAGATATGGCTCTCCTGAGGAAGCGGTGAAAACCGCGAAACCGGTCGAGAATTCAAGCTATATATTTATCTACCATCAAAAATTGGGTGTAATCCATATGGTTGTTTATATTGTCCTTGCTTCCAATTGCAACTGTATGTGATATTGTAATAACTTTTTAATATTGTTTCTATTGAAATTGAAATTTTATAAACCCGTTATTTCCCTCTTTACCTTTCCTTGCTTAGTACATAGTTATACTGAGTACCACAATAGTCCCCTTTTTTTCCCATTGGGGGATGGAGACATCGGCTGACAGGAGCAGCTAACTGCGGCCGTCCCCTACCCCCTTCCTCTTCTTGAACTTGATACTTGGGATGATGGTACCTTTACCCTTCAATATAATTCCTTTAACTTAGGCGTTTTTCTTTACGAGATTATCAGCTACCTGAAACCCCATTCCCCCCCCCCTTGGGCTCAGTGGCTCGGGCCCCATACAGGAGGGCCGGTGGTCCCCCCTTATCAGCGGCCCTGGATATAGTATGTTGATTGATTACCTTCACTAAGTAATCAAAAAATGCTTTGTTTTACCATAAATCAGTATTAGATATTTCTAATGTAATTGCTAATACCTGTAAGGTAAAAGAACAGCCTTGGATGCAGATGCCATCTGAACCAAACGAAAGCTAGTGTTATCTCTGACTCCACCTACATCATATTAATGCAAAAATATAATACACATCTGATGTTCAATAAAGATTTAAAGGAAGCTGTAAAACTGGTTTTTGATACGTATAAGTTATTTTGAATTGCTCTTCTGAAACAGGGTTTTTTTTTTTAGTCATGTGACTGGCATAGCCTCAATCAGGGCTGAACAGATGCAGACTCTGTAGAGAACATACATCAGCAGTAATAGAAGCCCCTCCTAAAGATCTTTCCCTGTGGATGCCAAAGAACAGGGAAAAATAATGGGACCACACAACAACGCTGCAGGAATAAGATACTAGGATTTCTTAAAAAAAATAAATAAAATGCAGGGCCATGATAAATATGATTTATGTGAATGAATTATGGCATTTAACACTTCTCTGTTTAGTATCACTTTAACGGCACCCCACACACTTGAAACCCATGCCAGAGCCAGAGGCTGCACTTTCGAAATGGGGCAAGGACCCTTTCCATACATTTTCTGTAGGTACAGCAGCCCATTCAAATGAAACGTAGCCACAGGAAAGCTGCACTAATGTGAACATAGCCTAAAGTAGACTTAACCACTTCAGCCCCGGAAGGATTTACCCCCTTCCTGACCAGAGCACTTTTTACAATTTGGCACTGTGTCGCTTTAACTGCTAATTGCGCGGTCATGCAATGCTGTACCCAAACAAAATTTGCATCCTTTTCTTCCCACAAATTGAGCTTTCTTTTGGTGGTATTTGATCACCTCTGCGGTTTTTATTTTTTGCGCTATAAATGGAAAAAGACAGAAAGTTTTGAAAAAAATGATATTTTCTACTTTTTGTTATAAAAAAAATCCAATAAACAAAATTTTAGTCATACATTTAGGCCAAAATGTATTCGGCCACATGTCTTTGGTAAAAAAAATGTCAATAAGCGTATATTTATTAGTTTGCGCAAAAGTTATAACGTCTACAAACTAGGGTACATTTTCTGGAATTTACACAGCTTTTAGTTTATGACTGCCTATGTCATTTCTTGAGGTGCTAAAATGGCAGGGCAGTACAAACCCCCCCCAAATGACACCATTTTGGAAAGTAGACATCCCAAGGAAATTGCTGAGAGGCATGTTGAGCCCATTGAATATTATTTTTTTTGTCCCAAGTGATTGAATAATGACAAAAAAAAAAAGAATTTACAAAAAGTTGTCACTAAATGATATATTGCTCGCACGGGCCATGGGCATATGTGGAATTGCACCCCAAAATACATTTAGCTGCCTCTCCTGAGTATGGGGATACCACATGTGTGGGACTTTTTGGGAGCTTAGCCGCGTACGGGGCCCCAAAAACCAAGCACCACCTTCAGGATTCCTAAGGGCGTAAATTTGATTTCACTCCTCACTACCTATCACAGTTTTGAAGGCCATAAAATGCCAAGATGGCACAAACCCCCCCAAATGACCCCATTTTGGAAAGTAGACACCCCAAGCTATTTGCTGAGAGGCTTGTTGAGTCCATGGAATATTTTATATTTTGACACAAGTTGCGGGAAAATTACAAACTTTTTTTTTTTGCACAAAGTTGTCACTAAATGATATATTGCTCAAACATGCCATGGGCATATGTGTAATTACACCCCAAAATACATTCTGCTGCTTCTCCTGAGTACGGGGATACCACATGTGTGGGACTTTTTGGGAGCCTAGCCATGTACGGGGCTCCAAAACCAAGCACCTCCTTCAGGATTTCTAAGGGCGTACATTTTTTATTTCACTTCTCACTACCTATCACAGTTTTGAAGGCCATAAAATGCCAAGATGGCACAAACCCCCCCCAAATGACCCCATTTTGGAAAGCAGACACCCCAAGCTATTTGCTGAGAGGCATGTTGAGTCCATGGAATATTTTATATTTTGGCACAAGTTGCTGGAAAGTGACAAATTTAAAAATTTTTTTTTTTTTTTTTTTTGCACAAAGTTGTCACTAAATGATATATTGCTCGAACATGCCATGGGCATATGTGGAATTACACCCCAAAATACATTCTGCTGCAGGGCCGATCCTACGGTCACAGACACCTGGGTGCAGAAATATTTTGGGCGCCCCCATGGGGGCGTGGTCATCTTACTAACTCCTCCCCTTTGCAAATGTTTCTATAGCAACGACTCAAACACAGATATGCTCCCCTAAGGAGTCTTTGTTAACCTGGGATCCTCCCATGATCTCTTAACAATAAAGAGAACAAGATAGTCAGAGACTGCAAACATACTACAGGGGATGGTCAGAGACTGCAGATATGATACAAGAAATGGTCAAAGACTGCAGACATAGTACAAGAGATGGTCAGAGACTGCAGACATGATACATAAGATGGTCAGAGACTGCAGACATGATACAAGAAATGGTCAGAGACTGCAAACATGCTACAGAAGATGGTCAGAGGCTGCAGTTATGATACAAGAGATGGTCAGAGACTGCAGACATGATACATAAGATGGTCAGAGACTGCAGACATAATACAAGAGATGGTCAGAGACTGCAGACATAATACAAAAGATGGTCAGAGACTGCAGACATAATACAAAAGATGGTCAGAGACTGCAGACATAATACAAAAGATGGTCAGAGACTGCAGACATAATACAAAAGATGGTCAGAGACTGCAGACATAGTACAAGAGATGGTCAGAGACTGCAGACATAGTACAAGAGATGGTCAGAGACTGCAAACATAGTACAAGAGATGGTCAGAGACTGCAGACATACTACAGAAGATGGTCAAAGACTGCAGACATGATACAAGAGATGGTCAGAGACTGCAGACATGATAAAAGAGATGGTCGGAGACTGCAGACATGATACAAGAGCTGGTCAGAGACTGCAGACATACTACAGAAGATGGTCATAGACTGCAGACATGATACAAGAGATGGTCAGAGGCTGCAGATATGATACAAGAAATGGTCAGAGACTGCAGGCATAGTACAAGAGATGCTGAGAGACTGCAGACATGATACAAGAGATGGTCAGAGACTGCAGACATCATACATAAGATGGCCAGAAACTGCAGACAAGATACAAGAAATGGTCAGAGACTGCAAACATGATACAGAAGATGGTCAGAGGCTGCAGTTATGATACAAGAGATGGTCAGAGACTGTAAACATAGTACAAGAGATGGTCAGAGACTGCAGACATAGTACAAGAGATGGTCAGAGACTGCAGACATAATACAAGCGATGGTCAGAGACTGCAAACTTAGTACAAGAGATAGTCAGAGACTGCAGACATAGTACAAGAGATGGTCAGAGACTGCAGACATGATACAAGAGATCGTCAGAGACTGCAGACATGATACATAAGATGGTCAGAAACTGCAGACATGATACAAGAAATGGTCAGAGACTGCAAACATGATACAAGAAATGGTCAGAGACTGCAAACATGATACAAGAAATAGTCAGGGACTGCAAGCATGCTACAGAAGATGGTCAGAGGCTGCAGTTATGATACAAGAGATGGTCAGAGACTGCAAACATAGTACAAGAGATGGTCAGAGACTGCAGACATAGTGCAAGAGATGGTCAGAGACTGCAGACATAATGCAAGAGATGGTCAGAGACTGCAGACATAGTACAAGAGATGTTCAGAGACTGCAAACATAGTACAAGAGATGGTCAGAGACTGCAGACATAATACAGAAGATGGTCAAAGACTGCAGACATGATACAAGAGATGGTCAGAGACTGCAGACATGATACAAGAACTGGTCAGAAACTGCAGACATACTACAGAAGATGGTCATAGACTGCAGACATAATACAAGAGATGGTCAAAGGCTGCAGATATGATACAAGAGATGGTCAGAGACTGCGGGCATAGTACAAGAGATGGTCAGAGACTGCAGACATACTACAAAAGATGGTCATAGACTGCAGACATGATACAAGAGATGGTCAGAGGCTGCAGATATGATACAAGAAATGGTCAGAGACTGCAGACATGATACATAAGATGGTCAGAAACTGCAGACATGATACAAGAAATGGTCAGAGACTGCAAACATGATACAAGAAATAGTCAGGGACTGCAAACATGCTACAGAAGATGGTCAGAGGCTGCAGTTATGATACAAGAGATGGTCAGAGACTGCAAACATAGTACAAGAGATGGTCAGATACTGCAGACATAGTACAAGAGATGGTCAGAGACTGCAGACATACTACAGAAGATGGTCAGAGACTGCAGACATGATACAAGAAATGGTCAGGGACTGCAAACATGCTACAGAAGATGGTTAGGGACTGCAGTTATGATACAAGAGATGGTCAGAGACTGCGGGCATAGTACAAGAGATGGTCAGAGACTGCAGACATACTACAGAAGATGGTCATAGACTGCAGACATGATACAAGAGATGGTCAGAGGCTGCAGATATGATACAAGGAATGGTCAGAGACTGCAGACATAGTACAAGAGATGGTCAGAGACTGCAGACATGATACAAGAGATCGTCAGAGACTGCAGATATGATACATAAGATGGTCAGAAACTGCAGACATGATACAAGAAATGGTCAGAGACTGCAAACATGATACAAGAAATGGTCAGAGACTGCAAACATGATACAAGAAATAGTCAAGGACTGCAAGCATGATACAGAAGATGGTCAGAGGCTGCAGTTATGATACAAGAGATGGTCAGAGACTGCAAACATAGTACAAGAGATGGTCAGAGACTGCAGACATAGTGCAAGAGAGTGGCTGCATTTGATGGGCACAGTAGCTGCTTTTAATGGGCACAGTTGCTGCATTTAATGGGCACAGTGGCTGCTTTTAGGTGGGGCACAGTGGCTATGTTTGATGGGCACAGTAGCCGCTTTTAATGGGCACAGTGGCTGGGTTTGATGGCACAGTGGCAGCGTTTGATGGGCACAGTGGCAGCGTTTGATGGGCACAGTGGCTGCTTTTAGGTGGGGCACAGTGGCTGCTTTTAGGTGGGGCACAGTGGCTACGTTTGATGGGCACAGTAGCTGCTTTTGATGGGCACTGTGGCTGCGTTTGATGGGCACAGTGGCTGCATTTGGTGGCACAGTGGCTGTGTTTGATGGGCACAGTGGCTGCGTTTGATGGCACAGTGGCTGCGTTTGATGGGCACAGTGGCAGTGTCAGATGGGCACAACAGTGGCTGTGTCTGATGGGCACAGTGGCTGTGTTTGATGGGCACAGTGGCAGCTTTTGATGGGCACAGTGGCAGCTTTTGATGGGCAGAGTGGCAGTTTTTGATGGGCACAGTGGCAGTTTTTGATGGTCAGAAACTGCAGACATGATACAAGAAATGGTCAGAGACTGCAAACATGATACAAGAAATAGTCAGGGACTGCAAACATGCTACAGAAGATGGTCAGAGGCTGCAGTTATGATACAAGAGATGGTCAGAGACTGCAAACATAGTACAAGAGATGGTCAGAGACTGCAGACATAGTACAAGAGATGGTCAGAGACTGCAGACATACTACAGGAGATGGTCAGAGACTGCAGACATGATACAAGAAATGGTCAGGGACTGCAAACATGCTACAGAAGATGGTTAGGGACTGCAGTTATGATACAAGAGATGGTCAGAGACTGCGGGCATAGTACAAGAGATGGTCAGAGACTGCAGACATACTACAGAAGATGGTCATAGACTGCAGACATGATACAAGAGATGGTCAGAGGCTGCAGATATGATACAAGAAATGGTCAGAGACTGCAGACATAGTACAAGAGATGGTCAGAGACTGCAGACATGATACAAGAGATCGTCAGAGACTGCAGACATGATACATAAGATGGTCAGAAACTGCAGACATGATACAAGAAATGGTCAGAGACTGCAAACATGATACAAGAAATGGTCAGAGATTGCAAACATGATGCAAGAAATAGTCAAGGACTGCAAGCATGCTACAGAAGATGGTCAGAGGCTGCAGTTATGATACAAGAGATGGTCAGAGACTGCAAACATAGTACAAGAGATGGTCAGAGACTGCAGACATAGTGCAAGAGAGTGGCTGCATTTGATGGGCACAGTAGCTACTTTTAATGGGCACAGTGGCTGCGTTTAATGGGCACAGTGGCTGCATTTAATGGGCACAGTGGCTGCTTTTAGGTGGGGCACAGTGGCTATGTTTGATGGGCACAGTAGCCGCTTTTAATGGGCACAGTGGCTGGGTTTGATGGCACAGTGGCAGCGTTTGATGGGCACAGTGGCAGCGTTTGATGGGCACAGTGGCTGCTTTTAGGTGGGGCACAGTGGCTGCTTTTAGGTGGGGCACAGTGGCTACGTTTGATGGGCACAGTAGCTGCTTTTGATGGGCACTGTGGCTGCGTTTGATGGGCACAGTGACTGCATTTGGTGGCACAGTGGCTGTGTTTGATGGGCACAGTGGCTGCGTTTGATGGCACAGTGGCTGCGTTTGATGGGCACAGTGGCAGCGTCAGATGGGCACAACAGTGGCTGTGTCTGATGGGCACAGTGGCTGTGTTTGATGGGCACAGTGGCAGCTTTTGATGGGCACAGTGGCAGCTTTTGATGGGCAGAGTGGCAGTTTTTGATGGGCACAGTGGCAGTTTTTGATGGTCAGAAACTGCAGACATGATACAAGAAATGGTCAGAGACTGCAAACATGATACAAGAAATAGTCAGGGACTGCAAACATGCTACAGAAGATGGCCAGAGGCTGCAGTTATGATACAAGAGATGGTCAGAGACTGCAAACATAGTACAAGAGATGGTCAGAGACTGCAGACATAGTACAAGAGATGGTCAGAGACTGCAGACATACTACAGAAGATGGTCATAGACTGCAGACATGATACAAGAGATGGTCAGGGACTGCAAACATGCTACAGAAGATGGTTAGGGACTGCAGTTATGATACAAGAGATGGTCAGAGACTGCATACATAGTACAAGAGATGGTCAAAGACTCCATACATAGTACAGAAGATGGTCAGAGCCTGCATACATTGTACAAGAGATGGTCAGAGCCTGAATACTTTGTACAAGAGATGGTCAGAGCCTGAATACATTGTACAAGAGATGGTCAGAGCTTGAATACATTGTACAAGAGATGGTTAGAGCCTGAATACATTGTACAAGAGATGGTTAGAGCCTGAATACATTGTACAAGAGATGGTCAGAGACTGCATACATAGTACAAGAGATGATCAGAGACTGCAAACATACTACAGGAGATGGTCAAAGACTGCAGATATGATACAAGACATGGTCAGAGACTGGCTGCGTTTGATGGGCACAGTGGCTGCGTTTGATGGGCACAGTGGCTGTGTTTGATGGGCACAGTAGCTGCTTTTAATGGGCACAGTGGCTGGGTTTGATGGCACAGTGGCAGCGTTTGATGGGCACAGTGGCAGCGTTTGATGGGCACAGTGGCTGCTTTTAGGTGGGGCACAGTGGCTGCTTTTAGGTGGGGCACAGTGGCTACGTTTGATGGGCACAGTAGCTGCTTTTGATGGGCACTGTGGCTGCGTTTGATGGGCACAGTGGCTGCATTTGGTGGCACAGTGGCTGTGTTTGATGGCACAGTGGCTGCGTTTGATGGGCACAGTGGCAGCGTCAGATGGGCACAACAGTGGCTGTGTCTGATGGGCACAGTGGCTGTGTTTGATGGGCACAGTGGTAGCTTTTGATGGGCACAGTGGCAGCTTTTGATGGGCACAGTGGCAGTTTTTGATGGGCAGAGTGGCAGTTTTTGATGGGCACAGTGGCAGTTTTTGATGGGCAGAGTGGCAGCTTTTGATGGGCAGAGTGGCAGCTTTAATGGGCAGAGTGGCAGCTTTTGATGGGCTGTGGGCACAACAGTAGCTGTGTTTGATGGGCAGCACAGACTACTTACTTCCAACTTCCTTGACCGGCCTGGACGCCTGGTTCAGACAGTGCAGGGACAGGGAGGCAGGCAGCCGCATATCTGCTCTCTCCGGGAGGATTTCTTCCTGTTCCTCTTCTCTTCTCTCTTCTTCAGACCAGCCAGCACAAGTCCGCTGCAGCCGCTCCGGCTCCGCTCCCTCTTCTTAGCCACACTCACGCTGTGTGAAGATGGCTGAGGTGGGCGGACCTCCAAGCTTCTTTACTAGCCGCGGAGGCGGCGTGCAAGGAATGCTGGGGCGGCCGCGGCGCGCTCTGAATGCTGGGGCGGCCGCGGCGTCCCTGAGTGACGTCACTATGCTCCACAGCTAGACGCCGGCCAAACAGCCGGCGATTCTAGCTCGGCGCCCCTCTTCTGAAAAGAAATGACAGTGCTGGGGTGCGGTGCACTCCGTGCACCCCGGCCAGGATCGCCCCTGTTCTGCTGCTTCTCCTGAGTATGGGGATACCACATGTGTGGGACTTTTTGGGAGCCTAGCTGCATACGGGGCCCCGAAAACCAATCACCGCCTTCAGGATTTCTAAGGGCGTAAATTTTTGATTCACTCCTCACTACCTATCACAGTTTCGAAGGCCATAAAATGCCAAGATAGCACAAACCCCCCCCAAATTACCCCATTTTGGAAAGTAGACACCCCAAGCTATTTGCTGAGAGGCATGGTGAGTATTTTGCAGCTCTCATTTGTTTTTGAAAATGAAGAAAGACAAGAAAAAAAAAATGTTTTTTTCTTTTTTCAATTTTCAAAACTTTGTGACAAAAAGTGAGGTCTGCAAAATACTCACTATACCTCTCAGCAAATAGCTTGGGGTGTCTACTTTCCAAAAAAGGGTCATTTGGGGGGTTTTGTGCCACCTGGGCATTCCATGGCCTCCGAAACTGTGATAGGCAGTGAAGAGTGAAATCAAAAATTTACGCCCTTAGAAATAGTTAGTTCCCCAGATGACGCCATTTGTGGTGAAACGTACGTCGGGAGGTTGACACTGTGATGTCATCGCCATTTTCAGTGTGGACGGGTGCTCGCTATGCCAGCCGGCTGTTTGCTGTATTTTTACATACTCATGTGAGTTTTCTACCTTTATCTATTAAATCGTTTTTATCAGTATTACACTATGGCCAGTTCCTTTTTATTTACATGCTTGTGAGATGTCATTTTGGAGTCTCTGCTGTATCCCCCGGTTCCTGCCGCAAGCAGTCCAGAACACAAATGGATCTCTCATACTGCTATTGAACATAAGCTGTGGTTGGCTTGCCTTGCGGTAAGCGCATTATTTGCCTGGTGGTGGATCACGTAGTGTGGTGTGGTTAACCAATACTGAACACAAGCTGTTCTTGGCTTGCCTTGTGGTAAGCGCAATATTTGCACGGAGTGTGGGGTCTCATCTTCACTACTGAGTTTGATTTTTTCCTGCTGTATCTTTATGCACTAGTGTAAGTTTTCTACTCTATACTAATGGTAGTAGAGTGCAACAGTTCCGGTAAGCGTACCTTATCCACTTATTACTTTGATGACATCTAAGCAGATATTTGGGAAGCCCAAGGAACTTCCACACTGATTGCACCAATTTGTCGTGGATTACCACTTCTTTTTGACAACACGTCACCACTGGGACATATTCTTATGTTTACAGAGACATTTACTTTAAATTATACATGGTGTTTTTTTCTTCTTTTTTAGCGCTACAATTTATCTATATATTGGTTCACATTTTTATCACATGTTTTGTAGCAGCTTTGCCTTCTTCACCTTTTGGGTAGCGCATTAATCATCCCCTTTTTTCACCAATCTGACAATGCAGAGAATAAGGCAAGTAAAAGTTTTTTTTCCCCCTAGATCTTAATCAGCATTTAACCCTTGCAGTGCCATTTTTTGTTTTCCTGGGGTTTAGCGATGTGGGAAATGCAGCGATTCCTGTGTGTTTCCTGCACCGCATTGAAATCGCACGGTGTTCATGTGATCTGCTGTGGGTATCAATGGTAAATTACCATCACCCCAAAACTGCTCGCATTTTTTATGTGGTGGTTTTTTAAATTTTTTTTTATTAGGTGGAGGTATCTGTTGTCATGTGGCAGAAACCAACAAAACACAGCGGAAAGGCATAAAAAAACTCAGTGCTTGTGGTTTTTATGCTTTTCCATAGAACCATATGGAACCAGAACGCAACCTACTGCGGGTAAAAAGTCCCTGAAAAGCCCCGGTGTCCCTGACCCTTTCCAAAAAATGCTTGTGGTAAAACGCATGGATGGGAACGTGACTCCTAGGAAACAGATGTGAATGTCAGTTCGAAAGTCAGCTTCAGTCTTTCTAAAGCTTCTGCTGTCATTACAATAATACCCGGTGATCCTGCCATGGAGGTGCCTGCGCTAACTAAGTGACAATGCTCTTTGGGCCAGTTCACGCCACATGCAGTCCAGTGTTTTTCTGTATGAAAAATGCATGGAAAGTAGGATATATGGTTTTCAATGGCATAGTTCACATGAGTGTGGTTTTCCAGTTCCAGAAAAAAAAGTAGAACATGCTGCATTTTTTCGTCACTTAACTCTACTGTAAAACACACTGGAACACAGCGAAATGCACCAAAAACACACTGAAACACACATGTCTAAAGGGCATTCCGTCATACATGGATCCAAATTCAGCCAGTTCTCCGGGGACCCTCTGGATTTCTATCGATGAACCACCTGGTTGTACACAAGTCTATCTATCGATCTCTACAACCAGCCTGTCAGGTTTTTCCCCAATGATCGGTACCACCAGCTCTAGCTGGAAACACTGATCATTGTATGGTGACAGCGGGGTCGGCTCCTCACCATCAGAATACAATACACAGCGAGAGGGATTCCCCCAGTCACCTCGTATGTGTGGGGAATGGAGGAATCAGATCATTTTGTTCATTTGATGTATGGGCTGCCAGACACTGTTGTCACCATCAAATATTCTTAAAACTGAACTCAGGGGAAAACAGAAAATTCTCCCTTTCAGCTGCCCCCCTGTACTGCGAGGATAGGCATAGCGGAGGACCTGAATAGCGGAGGACGAAGATAGTGGAGGATGAAGATAGTGGAGGACGAAGATAGTGGAGGAGGAAGATAGGGGAGGACGAGGATAGTGGAGGACCTGGATAGTGGAGGACGAAGATAGCGGAGGACGAAGATAGTGGAGGACGAAGATAGTGGAGGACGAAGATAGCGGAGGACAGGGATAAATGAGGACGATGATAGTGGAGGACAAGGATAGTGGAGGACCTGGATAGTGGAGGACGAGGATAGTGGAGGACGAAGGTAGCGGAGGACAGGGATAACGGAGGATGAAGATAGTGGAGGACCTGGATAGTGGAGGACGAGGGTAGAGGAGGACCTGGATAGTGGACGACGAAAATAGTGGAGGACAGGGATAACGGAGGACGAAGATAGTGGAGGACCTGGATAGTGGAGGATGAGGATAGAGGAGGAACTGGGTAGTGGAGGACGAGGATAGTGGAGGACGGGGATAGTGGAGGACAAGGATAGTGGAGGATGAGGATAGTGGAGGAGGGGGATAGCGGAGGACAGGGATACCAGAGGTGGGCAGAAGACAGGGATGCTGAGCAGAGGACAGGGGTTACAGAGGTGATGTGAGAGGTGATAATATGGTTATATATAACATTGTTTTAAGGCCCTCTTATGCTGTTATGTTGGGTTGTCCCTGCCCAGTCAATCCAGTGTTGTCTTGCTGCTATCCGGCAGGGTCGGTGACATGTAGAGGATCCTCCATGCAGCCACTGAAACCCCCCGCTCTCTCCTTAAGACATTCAGTGGCTGCAGGAGGAAAATGGAGGGCATCAGCTCCTCAACATGCCGCCCCTGCCACCTCCTTATCTCTGTCCTGCTGCCCCTGTGCTGCTGTGTCCTTCCCTGGTGTTCCATGACCGTGGGGGGAACCCCAAGATGGCAGGGAGGAGGCCCATTGGGGGGCCATAATAAAGGGTCCCACAATGGAAGTAAAGGGCCCCAGATCAGTGGGAAGGGCCCCAGTCGTGGGCCAGTGGGGCCCTTCATGATTTCTTGCATCGGGGAACATTCTAGTTACGCCTCTGCCAAAACCCAAATACTTACCTGAGTCCTCACTCGATCCAGTGCTTTGCTAATCTGTATTAGCTCTCTCCCTGCATTCACAGGAAACAGAAGTAGCAGCAGGAGTCATCCATTAGGCCCACATTATGTAACACATTTTAGCAACGTATTTGTATTGCTGTCACAAACCATTCAGACCAACTCCTGTTTATCCTAGGAAGTTTTCTATTTTTTGGATGTAGTCTGACTCTCTTTATGCCATTCCCGAGAGTCCCTGTAAAGGACTACCTGCTTTCTCCTGCAATCTCCTGAAGATATTTAATCCTTTGTGTTTATGATCTACTCCTACTCTGCTTTTTTAAAAAAAATAAGCATCATGGATCTGGGTGGTTATACCTGACTGACCGATGGATTTTTTGCTTGCCAATGTGCAATTCCTCATAAAGTCAGCAGAATAGCCCAATAGTCTCAGATTCTACCCTTACTGATCGTGTGTCCCTTGAAAAACTTCAAGAGAAGGGTTTTATGGTGAGTACAGACCTCTTGTCATGAAAGGGTTAAATAAAAGAAGAAGCGATTCAAATGAAAATCTACAATTTTTAAGTGCGTTTATGAAAATATGATTATGGACCTAGAAACATTTGTTCCTTTTACAGCTTTTTTCATGTACTCTGATTCAACCAAGAGTCCTTTGGTGAAATCAATTGGCCAAAAGTGAAAATCTAGTGATCCTGTCTCCCATTCGCTGACACACTTTTGACCAAGAGATTCCAAGCCTGCCCACCACGGCAAGGTAGACTCTTCTAGGGCAGGACCTACACTAACTACACTAAGCTACCCTACTGGATGCTAGTCATCATTTTTTTAATGTTGGATGTATGTTTGTAGTAGGCCTCATCCTATAATCTGTGTGTGCAATCTACTCTCTCCTAATTTGGTTGTCTGTCTGCCCCTGGAGCACACAATGTTTACCACGGATAGGGGAATCAGACATTCCCTTTCCTTCAGCCCCTCCATATCTTACAGTGTATGGCTATCTTAAAACGGTTCTAAAGCCTTCAGTTTTTTTACCTTCATGCATTCTATGGACTAAGGTGAAGGACCTTCACTGCTGAAGCTGCCCCCCTGACCCCCCCCCCTTTCCTTATCTGAGCCCATCCGATCCGGCTTCTGCCGGTGTCTTACTCCTCACTGGACAGACTGACAGTAGCTGCTGTCAATCGAATCCGGTGGCATGGGGTGCCGGACGGGCCGAGTCCCGCTTTCTGCGTCAATGCACAGGTGCCCCCAGGGAAAGCGGCTTTCCGTGGGGGCACCCGATGAAGAGGAGGGTCCTGGAACACCAGCGGGGGTACCCAGAGAGGCTGCTCTGTGCAAAACCATTGCATAGAGCAGGTAAGTATAGATATGTTTGTTTGTTTTTTGCTTTTTTTTAAATAAACACCTTGAATAAAAAGAAAATATCTGTTATTATTATTCTTATACAGTGGAACCTCGGATTACAAGCATAATCCGTTCCAGGAGTATGCTCGTAATCCAAAGTACTCGCATATCAAAGCGAGTTTTCCCATTGAAGTCAATGGAAACTAAAATAATTTGTTCCGCATTGACTTCAATGAGATGCAATACCGCATGTGGCCAGAGGCGGTGGGCGCCGGAGAGCCTCGGAAACGGCCGAAAAGGCCCAAGCACTCTTCGGCTGACCTTCGCAAACCTCGGAAAGACTCACGAGCCTTTCCGAGGTTTGCCGAGGTCAGCCGAACTGTCCTCTGGCCTTTCCGTGCATTTCTGAATGGCGACAATCAGCGCCATTCGGCTCCGGTGCCCCCCCACCTCAGGCCAAAAGCAGTACTGCACACCGTTTTGGCCTGAATCCTGCTTGTCTAGTGAGACAACACTCGCAAACCAAGTTAGGATTTTTAGAAATACAGTGCTCATATTGCGAAACGCTCGTTAACCGCGTTACTCGCAATCCGATGTTCCACTGTATATACTTATAGATACAAATCTTTATTTATTTATTTTCAAAACATCAATTACTATAAAACTACTAGAAGCATGCTGTTTAGAGGAAAGATGTTAAATATTTTATACATTTACAAATATGCAGTTTTAATTTAAAAAATATCAAATCCTTAACATTAGGCCCTTTTCACACGGGGCGGATCCACTGGACAGGCTCCGCTAGCTCAGCAGGAGATCGCTCCGTTCATCCTCGCTGAGCCGGCGGATGACAGGTCCGTCTCTGCTCACTGTGAAGGGACGGACCTGTCAGAGCTCGGCTGTTCTCTATGGGCAGATCGGATGAAACCGCACAGCATGTCCATTTTCATCCGATCCACTGGATGGATGGCGAACGTATCGCCATCCGTCTGTTTTGAGCGGATCTTGTCGGATCGAATGGCAGGCAGGTGTCAGCGGACACATCTCCACTGTCATCTGCCTGCCCATACAAATCAATGTGTGGCCCGCTCAGATCTGCCTGAAAAAAGGTCAGGTGGATCCGAGTGGGTCAATCATGTAAAAGGGGCTTTACAGTGGTCTCTAAACTGCGACCCTTTGTTTGTCTTTATTCAGCCCTTGAGGCATTATTCCTGCCACTGACACCAATGATGGAGCACTATTCCTTCCACTGATACCAATGATGGGGCACTATTCCTTCCACTGACACCAACAATAGGGCACTATTTCTTCCACTGACACCAACAATGGGGCAAAATGCCTCCCACTGAAACCAACAATGGGGCAAAATGCCTCCCACTGACACCAACTATTTATCCCCCTAATTCCAAAGATCTGGCATTGTTTACTTCCACTGGGCACAGACTTTTTCTGGCCCTTAGAGCCCTTTGACTGGCACTTTTAACCCCCTCTAGTGGCTGAATAAAGAGCAAAGTGCCAATGCTGAGGCACTTTGCAGGCGCTTTGTTTTCAATGGACAGGGGAGGTTTAGAAGCGGTGTATACACCGCTCCTAAAGCGCCTCAAAGATGCTGATTGCAGAACTTTTTTAATGTCCTGCCAGCGCAGTGCCCCAGTGTGAAAGCACTCTGACTTTCACACTGGGACTGCAGGGGAGGCATTTTTTAGGTGCTTTACAGTCGCTATTTTTAGTGCTAAAGGGTCTGAAAAACGCCTCCGGTGTGAAAGGGGTCTAAAGGCATTATTACTTCCACTGACACCAACAATGGGGCACTATTCCTTCCACTGACACCAATGATGGGGCACTATTCCTTCCACTGACACCAGTGATGGGGCACTATTCCTTCTGCTGACACCAGTGATGGGGCACTATTCCTTCCACTGACACCAATAATGGGGCACTATTCCTTCCACTGTCTCCAATGATGGGGCACTATTCCTTCCACTGACACCAATGATGGGGCACTATTCCTTCCACTGACACCAATGATCTGGCACTATTCCTTCCACTGACACCAATGATCTGGCACTATTCCTTCCACTGTCACCAATGATGGGGCACTATTCCTTCCACTGACACCAATAATGGGGCACTATTCCTTCCACTGACACCAATGATGGGGCACTATTCCTTCCACTGACACCATTGATCTGGCACTATTCCTTCCACTGTCACCAATGATGGGGCACTATTCCTGACACTGACACCAATGATGGGGCACTATTCCTTCCACTGACACCAATGATGGGGCACTATTCCTTCCACTGACACCAGTGATGGGGCACTATTCCTTCCACTGACACCAGTGATGGGGCACTATTCCTTCCACTGACACCAATAATGGGGCACTATTCCTTCCACTGTCACCAATGATGGGGCACTATTCCTTCCACTGACACCAATGATGGGGCACTATTCCTTCCACTGACACCAGTGATGGGGCACTATTCCTTCCACTGACACCAGTGATGGGGCACTATTCCTTCCACTGACACCAATAATGGTGCACTATTCCTTCCACTGTCACCAATGATGGGGCACTATTCCTTCCATTGACACCAATAATGGGGCACTATTGATCTTTTATTAAAAGAATCAAGCAACCAATTTTATACAAAAGTAAAAAACAAAACCATAGTACAAAACTTCAACAGAAATCCAAGGAATACACATCCATGTTCAGAATATATACAATATATACATAATCCACTACCAAAACATTTTTAGAAAACTATTTACATAAAGCAGCAGAGAGGGCCTAAGAGGCACAACCCATCACCTATGTACGCAGCCATTTATCAAAAATTAATCCAAAAAAAAAAAAAATAATCTAGGGTGATAGGAGACAGACAGCCACACCCGAGAAAGAGACTCCTGGCAGTCAGGGAGGCTTGAAACCCCTCCACGCCTTCAACCAAGCCCCCCGACTCTGCTTGTCTCTCTCGAGCACCCGAATCTTCTCCACCTCATGCAAAATGTCATACACCACCACCTGAACAGGAAGGATTTTATGCCGAATGCTGACCTGACACAGTGCATTCCAAGTGAAATAACGGACTACTAGGCTAACTAAAAACAGTGTATCCAAACAAAAAACCCCACCAGTATTGAATGCTCCATACACCCACTCAGCGTAACCCAGCCTGGAGAGGAAAGGGACACCGAGGGCCCGCCCCACTTGTTTGTACACCTCTATGTTAAAAGGGCAATGAAGCAGAAAATGGTCCATAGTCTCCTCCTCACCTGCACACTCCTCCCGAGGACAGCTACGATCCATCCCACTGTGGAATTTCAAATTGCCCCTAACATAGAGCCTCCCATGGAAGCACATCCAGGCCAGATCCCTGAATTTAGGAGGTACTCTGTCCAAATTAATAAGTCTTAACCCTGCCCTCAAAACTGGGCCTGGGCAATCCCTTAAGGCCAGTGGGTCATGAAAGACTTCGCTCAAGACTCGACTCATAAGGACTTTCCTCGGAACTGATCTGAGATCTTCAGCTGACAATCGCCACTGCCGTAGTAACTTCAAGCACGGAGCGACATAGGCTGGTAGCTGACCACGATGACCCCTGAGATTCTTCACTTGGCCACCTTCTTCCTAAAGTCGTAGAAAAGGCCTAAACCAAGATCTAAATATGCCTGCCCATCCAGGAGGTTCCGCTGCAAGCATATTACCAATATTAAACTTGAGAAAAAGCAGTGAAAAGAAAAGAACTGGGTTGACCATACCTAAGCCACCCTCCCTCCTGGATAGATAGGTGACATTCCTCTTGATGGGGTTCAGTCTGTTCCCCCACAACATCTGGAAGAACACACTACTGACCCTAGCATAGAGAGACACTGGCAAGATGCAGACAAAGCTGACATACAAGAAGATCGGAATCAGGTAAGTCTTAATCAGATAAACCCTTTCCCTCATAGATAACTTCCATCTCTTCCAGCTGACCACCTTAGTATTGGCAATTTCCAGTCTGCCTTCCCAGTTTTTGAGGCCATAATCGCCAGGTCCAAATTCAATGCCTAAAATCTTAATTCTTTCCTGGGGCACTGGAAAGGTGTCCGGGAGATCAGACCCCTCACCTTCCTTTCCCATCCAGAAAACTTCACTCTTTTCCTGATTGATCTTGGAGCCTGATGCTTCAGAATACCGTGATGTCAGAGAGACCACCTCCTCTGCTTCATCCGCCCCGGTGACAATCACCGACACATCGTCCGCATAGGCAACAACCCTCAAAGGCGGCTCACCCGGGAGCCCCACTGGCACCCCACACAACATGCTGCTCTCTAGCCTCCTGATGAAGGGGTCAATTGCAAACACATAGAGCAGGGGACTCAGGGACAACCCTGGCGCACCCCGGAGCCAACCTCAAAGGACTGCCCAACCCAACCATTAACAAGAGGATAGCTCTCTGCCCCCTTATACAAGACTTTTAACCAATCGACAAAACCACCCGGCAGACTACTTACTTACTAAGGAGCAACCATAGGTACTCATGGTTAACACGATCAAAAGCCTTTGCCTGATCCAATGTCAGCAAATACTTTCCCCAGCCTGCAGCCCTGCACCGCTCCAAGGCCTCCCGGACAGCTAAAACCGCTGTGAAGGCGCACCTACCCTGGACCGAACAGTGCTGATGGCGAGAAAGCAAAGACTCTGCTACTGACAATAGGCGCCAGAAAATGATCTTTGCCAGTATCTTTCTATCGACATTAAGAAGGCTGATGGGGCGCCAATTCTCAATCATCGAAGGATCTTTACCTTTTGAAAGAAGAATCACAGCTGAGTGCCTCATGGAAGGGGGAAGTACCCCATCAGCAAGGCAACTGTTAAAAACCTCTACCAAATGTGGGGCCAGAAAAGACTTAAAAGCTTTGTAAAACTCAGCCGTCAAGCCATCCGGTCCAGGTGACTTTTTGATGGCAAGCTGTTCAGTTGCCCTTATCACCTCTTCAACTGTGATCTCCTCTGTCAAATTCATCAATGGGATATCTTCATCACTTAGACCTGGAGTAGAGTCCAAAAAGCTTTCCATCTTGTCACGGTCAAGCTCTTTCCTCCCAAGAAGGTCAGCATAAAAGGACCTCACGACCTCCAGTATCCCTGACCTGGACTTTGTCAAGGAACCTGTACTGTCCTTAAGGCCAACGACCGTTTTAACAGCTACACCTTGTTTGCAGTTCTGGTAAGGGTCAGGTGAGTGGTACTTCCCATAGTCCCTCTCCAGAACCAAAGAGGTATACCGGTCATATTGACACTTCCTGAGAAGGAGTTTCACTTCGGAGATTGCCCCAGGATCTCCTCATCTCGAGACAAGAATATCCAGCTTCCTCCGTAAACGTTGGTAGGTCATGTATTTATTAAACTGTTTTCTATTGGCTAGGCCCCTGAAGAATCCAGCGATCCTCTTTTTGGTCAGCTCCCACCACTCAGCCTTGCTGCTACAAAAGTCCAGGATGGTCACCTGTGCCTGAAAGAATTCCTCAAAGGATTGTCTAACATGTTCTTCCTTGAGTAGAGTCGAATTCAATCTCCAGATGCCCTTGCCCCTCTGAGGGGCATCTGAAGCATTCAGGACCACAGATAGCATACAGTGATCAGAGAACTCTACTGCCTGCACCACTGGGGGTGAGAAAGCAGAGGTCTCCTTAAAAAAAAAACCTATCTATTCTACTCTGACTATTACCTCGATGAAAGGTGAACCCGGTGTCATCCGGGAGGTGCTTAATGTGCACATCCACAAGACCAGCATCCCTAACCATACTATTTAAAAAAACGCTATCATATCCCAGCCTGTCCTTGAAGTCCTTCCTGTCCTTGGGCCTAGTTACTGTATTAAAGTCACCTCCAAAGACCACTTGCCGGGATGTAAAAAGAAATGGCTTGATCCTTGTAAAAAGGCATTTCCTGTCCCACTTTGTGTGCGGCCCATAGACATTAATTAGGCGCAGGTCCTGCCCTCCCACAAGGACGTTATTGCGTGGAATGCGCTCTAAGATTTCTAGGAGCTGCCCTATCGGACTGCTCAAAGGCTAAAGAAATGGTATGTTTAATCCATCTAGCTATAGAAGCCTTGGATGCCTGTTGGCCCTTCCTTTGGCTAGAAAAATTAACTAAAAGATGGCTGGACCTTCTGAATTCCTTAACCCTTTCTAGGTAGGATAATAAACAGCGTCTGACGTCCAGACAATGAAAAGAAACTTCCTCTTCACTCTTGGGGTTACTACAAAAGGAAGGCAGCACTACTTCTTGAGTCCTATGGAACCTTGATGCTACCTTAGGGAGGTACAGGGGGTCCTGCCTAAGTATAACCCTGTCCTCGAATAAAGTAAAAAATGGTTCTTTAATAGAGAAAGCCTGAATGTCACCTACTCTCCTAGCTGAGGTGATTGCTAGTAAAAAGGCCAACTTGAAGGTCAGGATCCTAAGGGGGATCTGATCTATCGGTTCAAATGGGGCCCTTGTTAACACATCTAGTACTAAGGTAAGGTCCCAAGGAGGACACCTAGATATTTGAACAGGGGACAACCTCTCTCTGACCAAGAGAAATCTCTTGATCAGGGGGTGTAATGCCAAACGTTTCTCGAGGAAACAGGACAAGGCTGAGACCTGCGCCTTAAGGGTCTTGGTTGCCAAGCCTAGATCTGCTCCATCCTGGAGAAATTCTAAAATAGCAGGGATCTCTCTTTGTGAAGTCCCTCTCTCCTGACACCAGCGAGAGAAAATCGCCCAGGTCTTGGCGTAAATACGCCTTGTGATTGGCTTTCTACTAAGGAGCAGTGTATCCACTACTCTGTCCGATAGTCCCTTCTCCCGCAGGTTCTGCCTTTCAAGAGCCAGGCCGTCAGCTTGAAGAAGCTGGGGTCTGGGTGGTGGACTGGACCCTGAAGAAGAAGGTCGCCCCGGACAGGGAGGTGAAGTGGTGGGGCTATGGACCAACCCTGCAGGGTTGGAAACCAGGCTCTCTTGGGCCACCAAGGGGCTATCAGAATCAATTTGCTTTCCGAGAGGAACAGTTTTTGAAGAACCCTCGGAATTAACCCCAGAGGGGGAAAGGCATAGGCCAGTCGGAAATCCCAGACTTGTGCCAACGCATCTATCCCCTCTGAGCCTCTCACTCGAGCAAGGGAAAAGAATCTCCTTACCCTTCTGCTTTTTCTGCGGGCAAAGAGATCTATTTATGGAACGCCGAACTGCTGACTTATCAGGGAAAAGACCTTTGGATTCAGTTCCCATTCCCCCTGCAGAATCGGCTGCCGACTGAGGTAGTCTGCCTTTACATTCAACGTCCCCTTTATGTGGATTGCGGAGATGGAAAGAATCCGACTCTCCGCCCAGGACAGAATCTCCGCTGATAGGGATAGGAGTGGTGTGGATCTGGTACCCCCCTGATGATTCAGAAACGCTACTGCTGTGGCATTGTCTGACAAGACCTGCACCTCCTGGCCCCTGATCCTTCCCTCGAAAGCCTTTAGTGATTCTCCTATGGCCAACAGCTCCCGAAAGTTGGAGGAGGCCCCTCTTTGTTCTGAATCCCAGGACCCTTGAGCTATTAGATCCTCCAGGTGGGCTCCCCACCCCCAGGAACTTGCGTCTGTAGTTATCTTGAGAGGCTGAAGTTGGCTCCAAAGGAGGCCCCCCTGAAGCCTCTGAGGAAGAAGCCACCAGTGAAGGGAGTTCTTTACTTCGACTGGAATGGCAATCTCTGTCCAGAGAGTCTCTTCTCCTGTCCCAAGAGGATAGGAGGAAGTGCTGAAGTGCTAGAGTGTAGCTGTGCCCAAGGAACTGCTGGGATAGATGCTATCATCAGACCCAGTACTCTCATGATACCTCTGTAGGAGATGGTCCTTGCCTGTAACAGTGACGTGACTGCTGATATGAGGCCCTCTACCTTGCCCTGAGGAAGAACTAAGTTTTGTTCTGAGGAGTCCACCAGGAAACCTAGATACAACTTTGTCTGAGCAGGAGTCAGCGAGGACTTTTCCCTGCTGACGATCCATCCCGGGTTTCTAAGGTCTCCATTACTCTGGATAGATCCAGAAGTAGTTGATCCCGACTCAGACTGTAAATCAAAATGTCGTCTAGGTAGTGAATCAATGCCACTCCCTGCAGGTGCAGGAAAGCCACCACCTCTGCCATGACCCTCGTGAAGACTCTCGGACTGGATGCCAGTCCAAAGGGGAGGGCCGTGAACTGCCAGTGCTGCACTCCCTCTGGAGAGGCAATCGCGAACCTCAGGAAGATTTGATGGTCCTGAAATATGGGGACATGAAGGTAGGCATTCTTTAAATCTAAGGTCACCATAAACACGTCTTTGAGGAGATGTCTCCTGAGAGAATAAACTCTCCATGCGGAACTTCTTGTAACGAAGAAAAACATTGAGGTTCCTTAGATTCATAATAAGACGATACCTTCCTGAGGGCTTTGGTACCACAAAAATGTGGGAACAAATCCCCCAGCCTTGCTGGCCCACTGGGACAGGTATTATGACCTCCTGACTGGACAGTTCTCTTATGTTCTGAAGGATTCCTGCCGCTTTGCAGGGATCCCTGGGAAGGTAGGTCAAGAGAAACTTGGGTGGAGGAGGGGAGAGGAACTCTAATCTGTAACCCTCTCTTATAATTTGAAGAACATGGGGGCTCTGAGTGACCCTTTCCCACTGAGAGGCAAAGTGGGAAAGACTTCCCCCTACCGGAAAGTCATTTAGGGGCCTTGTCATCTGACTTCTGGCTGGAAAAGAGAACGCCTGACTTTTGCTTGTCTTTTCCAGCGCCCCAACGTCTATTTGGGGAGATCTTTTTCTCTGGGAAGCGGTTCTTTGCCTGGGGGCCACGAAAAAACCGCCCCCTCTCTCTCCTAGGCTTGGTAGGAAATGTCTTCCCTTTTTCGGTAGATCTGGCCAGGGCCTGATCCAGGCCAGTACCAAAAAGGAGAGTCCCTTCAAAAGGGAGACCACATAGATGGGTCTTGGATGAGCTATCCTCATCCCAAGTCTTAACCCAGAGGGCTCGCCTGGCTGAGTTTAGTAAAGCACTTGATTTGGCAGTTGTACGTACTGTCTCCACCACAGCATCCGCTAAGTATGCGACAGCATTCCCTATGACCTCCAGAGAATCCAGGACTTCCTTGGATTTGGAGGTTCGGGATACATGGTCCATCAATTTACAGACCCACATGTCCGCATTCCTTGCGATGCAGGCTGAGGCCAACGCGGGGCTCATAGCTGCAGCGTTAGCTTCCCAGGCCGTACGTAAAATGGTTTCAGCCCTTCGATCCATTTGTTCCTTTAAATTACCGGTATCTTCAACGGAAAGATCAGACTTCTTAGAAACCTGTGCTAAGGAGGCGTCTAGTCTAGGAGTCTTCAAAATTTTTTCCTCATTCTCCTCAGAGAAGGGGCATCTACGCTTCCACGTTTTATATTTCAGGAGCCTCCTTTCTGGTTCTTTCCATTCCCTTAAGATGACTTCTTTGAGGGCAGAATGCACCGGGAGAACCCTGGCCTGAGGCTTAATTAAGCCTCTATACATCTTATTCTGAGCAGACACCTGCGCAGCAGGCTCCTGAATCTCTTCTGAGGCATAAATAGCCTTCAGAAGATCTTCCATGTCGTCAGCAGAAAATATATGCCTGCTAGACCTGGAATCCTCCCTCCCATCCTCCTCTTGGCTGTCTACCACCCCTTCATCCGAAAACCCCTGATTAGGGGCTTCTGACTCGCACTCCTCCTCTGAATCCTGAGGGAGTGGATACTTCAGAGCATCCGCCCGGTATCTAGACCCCCTAGAGGAGGCGGAGCCCTCCTGGGAGGAGGCGTCCTTACTAGAATGAGCCTCTGAATCCCTAGGCTTAAGGGTGGATTGAAAAGACTTTAAAGTAGACAACATCTCAGTCTGCACAGTGAGGAACTCCTTCATAATCTGAGATGTCTCTTTCCCTGTCAACTTCTGTATGCACTTAAAACAGAAGGGCTTTGAGTGGTCTGGGGTTAATCTGTCATTACAGTTCCCACATCTCTTAGAGCAGGTGGAGGATTTCACGGGACGGCTGGCAACCTCACAGGCAATAGCATCATCCCCTGAAAAAAACACACAGGCATAACACTGTGAGACTCGGAGGAGAAGCGTTGGGGTACCCTCCCCATCTAAACCTCCGGAGGCTGGTCAGACTCACCCCCTGTGGTCTCTTCTGTGGCTGCAGACCCTGCAGGTCTCTCCTTCTCATGTTCCATACTGTCCTCTGAATCCTGAGGGAGTCTTTTAAAGGAACGTAGAGGAGACGTGGGCGCCTGTACCCTCTGGCTTTTATATTCTTCTGAGTCTTGCAGCATCGCGCCGCCGCCGCCATTTTGCCGAAGCCGGGAAATGGCTCGGCACACCTGACTGCTGAGGTCACTTCCTCTTCTCTAGAGGAGGAAGTGATGTCATTCCCTGAGCTTCCGAAAAATGGCGCCAAGCGCTCTCAGGACGCTGAGCTGTACCCAGCAAGGGAAGTACCGCGCGACCTCAGCGAACGGCTGGCTGCTTGGCGGCCAGATTATTTGGATGGGTGCTCCACAGCCCAGGTGAGGAAAAACCCCTAGACAGCCACTTAGAAGGAACACCAAAAACACCCTTATCTGCATGGCCACCGCACAGGGCAGGGAAGGTGACAGGAAGGTTGGCCCCTGAAGTTCTGGGTACACCCAGGGTCCTTCAGCATCCAGGGGGGCTCTTCTATGGACCCATGTATGGTCATCCGCCCAGGGTCCAACTTCTGCTGCCCCCCCTGAGAAAGGAATTGGGAAGCCCCCCAGGAAGGATGGAAACATCCGGCCGGACCCAGCGGCTTCCCAGGCATTTGGTCCGGCTCCCAGGGGGATACCACCAGCCCCAGGCTTTTGGTCACAGAAAAATAACAAACGGTTTTGCTGTGGGGAAACACAATCAAAAACTGAGGAGCATCAGGAGGAGCCTTTAACCTCTTGATTGATTGTGTTTCCTGTCAGGTGGACCAGTCATCTCTCAGGGTGCCGTCCTGGAAGACGACTTGAGAGATATTGAATATAGCATACACATGCTATATTATAGACATTTTATAAACATGTAATATCTGTACTGTGTTTCACTTCTTACCCCCCAGAGTAAAAGGAAAAGTGAAAAACCCCATAGTAAGGAGCCCTAGAGAGATGTAGACAGATTCAGCTTCACACACATCTGGACACAGCAGATGACCTCGGGAGATATAGCCGCCACGGCCTGTTATACAGATGTGCCTGTTTACCTTGTTTTTATGTAAGTTGCCAATTGGCTGTTTAATAAATCCATTATTTTACTGCTACACTTAGTCTGGCGCCCCCTGTGTTTATTTCTTGCCAGAACTATTGTTTGAAGCTTTCTTGCATCTGACTACACTTGCAAGTCTAAAGCTGGCTACACATTATACAATATTCTTGTACAATGTTCCTTTAGATTTACCAAAACCATATAATTAGGGATGAGCCGAATACCCTCCTGTTCGGTTCGCAGCAGAACATGGAGGTTCCTTTTTTCAGGAGCAGTGATTTTTTTTAATGCTTGTAAAGTGAAACAATAAATATGAAATATTCCTTTAAATATCATGCCTGGGGGTGTCTATAGTATGCCTGCAAAGTGGCGCATTTTTCCCGTGTTTAGAACAGTACCACAGCAAAATGACATTTCTAAAGGAAAAATTGTCATTTAAAACTGATCGCGGCTATAATGAATTGTCGGGTCTCGGCAATATAGATAAAACTCATTGAAAAAAAGAGCATGGGATCCCCCTCCAGTCCATTACCAGGCCCTTTGGGTCTAGTATGAATATTAAGGGGAACCCCAAACAAAAATTTCCATACCCATATGAGACCCGAAGGGCCTGGTATGGATTTTAGGGGACCCCCACGCAATTTTTTTAAACAATTTTGGTTCGGGGTTCCCCTTAATATTCATACCAGACCCAAAGGGCCACTTTGCAGGTATACTATAGACACCCCCCAGGCACGATATTTAAATGAATATTTCATTTTTATTGTTTCACTTTAAGCATCAAAAAAATCACTGCTCCCGAAAAACGTCAGTTTTTAATTTTTTTTTTACATTGATACATGTCCCCTGGGGCAGGACTCGGGTCCCCAAACACTTTTCATGACAATAACTTGCATATAAGCCTTTAAAATGAGCACTTTTGATTTCTCATGTTAGTGTCCCATAGACTTTAATGGTGTTCCGGCAGCTTTCGAATTTGGCGAACAGGCGAACACCCGATGTTCGAGTCGAACTTACGTTTGACTCGAACATCGGGCTCATCCCTACATATAATATGAGGTCAAACCTTAACACTTTCAATTTGTATGCAGTCAGGCAGGCCCTTGCACTACATAGTTGAAGGTAAATCTAAAGGAAATTGAACAAACAAAAATTGTATAATGTGTAGCCAGCTTTAAAGTTTCCAGCGCCTTTTGAGTATGCTGTTCTGGAGGTTTTTATTGCTGTGTCTGACCCCATTTGGGAGATTCACTCTCTTCTTTGTTTCCTGGTGACCTTTGTAACAGAGTGAAAGTGCTGCTGCCAGCAATACAGTAATAGAAGTGACGCCATTGCGGCTCCATATAAAATGCAATGGCTTTGTTTTCAGGTAGGTTTCACATAATGTGCTAGCATGCGATGCAAACAAGGGTCAAACAAGGATGCTATGCAGGCAACTGACATCCTCCATATCAGCTGATGATGTAATTGGTGATTAGGAGGTCGGCAGCTAGAAGGTTGTAATAGGGCTGATTGTAATGTGTATGGTGACTCTCGGGGCTCAGTCACTCTCAGACACATTGGGGGAGATTTACTAACACATGTGCACCCAAAATCTGGTGTAGCTGTGCATGGTAGCCAATCATCTTCTAACTTCAGCTTCTTTAATTAAACTTTGGCAATAAAACCTGGAAGCTGATTGGTTTCTATGTAGAGCCGCACTCTCCGGTTTTAGTAAATAAAACTCTCTGTTTTAGGGGGTGGACAGACGTCGGTTTTATTCACAGTGCGCTTCGGTGATGGGGTGATGGGAGGCGCATTTCAGCAGTCAGCATTAAAATAACGGTTCCCAATGAACGCAGTTCACACCAGTGCGTTGCATTTGCCCAGCACTGAAAAAAGTACAACATGCACTACTTTTTTTTCAGCAAAGAGCAGCCCAATGCTTTCAAATGCACGCAATGCGTATAAAAGCAATGCACAGCAAGACAAATCAAATAAAAAAAAATAAACACAACACTTGTAAAATGCACACCAATGCATTACAAAAGACACAACGTGCGTGTGTTAGGCTGGTCATAGACTGTGCAAATTTCTTTCCTAAAAATTTGCACGATTCCCTCATTAACACAGACCATGTTGACAGGGGAATCCCTCCTGCTGGACCATTGTCTGCTCCCAGAGGGGGTGCAGGGGAAGCCCCGCCGGGAAAAGACAGTGATTATCGCTAGCGGCTATGGCAGCTGCTTGTGATAATCAGAAGCGAATCCGGCAGGCTGGTTTACACAAAGTTTATTGATCGATCAACTTGGTACATTTAGCCTGCCCATTAATGGGAACCGGCCAAGATTCAAACCATGTATGTCCGGCCCTAATGGGTGCTTTGTGGTGTGAATGGGCCCTAAGGTTGCATTCATATGGGCGATTAGCACACCCAGCATTACAAATATGAACCCAGCCTACATCCCATCTCCAGGGAGAATGAAAATCCTTCCTTGTAGTGGGGCTTCCCTGGCACTGCAGGGGTTAAATGTTCATTTAGGTCTGGGGAGCAGAAAAAGCACTTGTTCACGCACGGTGTTCATGTGATCTGCTGTGGGGATCAATGTTAAATTAACATCACCCCAAAACTGCTGGCATTTTTTATGTGGTGTTTTTTTTTTTTTTTATTAGCGGGAGGTATCTGTTGTCATGTGGCAGAAACCAACAAAACGCAGCAGAAACGCATAAAAAAAAAAATCACTGCTTGTGATTTTTATGCTTTTATGCTTTTCCATAGAAGTCTATGGAATCAAAACGCAACCTACTCTGGGTAAAAAGTCTATGACCCTTTCCAAAAAATGCTTGGGGTAAAAACGCATGGATGGGACCGTGACTCCTAGGAAATAGATGTGAATGTCAGCTTCAGTCTTTTTAAAGCTGCTGCTGTCATTACAATAATACCCGGTGATCCTGCCATGGAGGTGCCTGTGCTAACTAGGTGACAATGCTCTTTGGGCCAGTTCACGCCACATGCAGTCCAGTGTTTTTCTGCATCAGAAATGCATGGAAAATAGGATATATGGTTTTCAATGGCATAGTTCACATCAGCCCTGGACAAATTTCAAAGTGAATGAACATGTGGTTAACTGAATATGAAAATTAATAATAGAGTATATATAAAAAAAAACAAAAACATACATATGAAATAATGTTAAAGAATCATGAAAATCAACACTTATTACACTTAAATGTTCCAAAAATTGCCAGAAAATTGTGTTCAAATGAAAAAAGATTTGAATCTTTTTTCATTTGAACACATTTTTTTGGCACTTTTTGGAACATTTAAGTGTAATAAGTGTTGATTTTTCATGATTCTTTAACATTATTTCATATGTATTTTTTGTTTTTTTTATATATACTCTATTATTAATTTTCATATTCACTTAACCACATATTCATTCACTTTGAAATTTGTCCAGCGCTGTACTGTTCTTTGATATTCTTTATCTATGTGCCCTCGTATTGGGGTTATAGTACGTAGCTGCAGGACCCCCTTCACGTTTTTTTGATTTAGAGAGATTTTTCACCTAGCGCAATTCTTTTTTCTTTTATAGTTCACATCAGTGTGATTTTCCAGTTCCAGAAAAAAAATAATATGCTGCATTTTTTCTTCACTTAACTGTACTGTAAAACAGTAAAACACACTGTAACACAGCTAAATGCACCAAAAACGCACTGAAACACACGTCTAAAGGGCTGGTTCACACCACAAAAATGCACTGCAGATCTGTTCCGGATGCATTTCTACATGCACGTTTTTAATGCTTTTTTTTGCCCATTCTGGTGCATTTTTGATGCGTTTCTGATGCATTCCAGAGGCTTTTTCTTTTCTCCTGGTTTTTTTTTTTTTTCACTGTACTGGGGTCTAGTGAGTTTGTGATTTTTGATGTGTTCCGGTGTGTTTTTGATGCATTTTACTGCTTTCCAGTACAGTCCAGTGCAAGAAAAATGCAGCATGTTCTTTTTTATCTTTAACTGGAACGCACTAGAACTGACTGCACTGGTGTGAACTATGCCATTGGAAACCATTTAACCGACTTTCCATGTGTTTTTGTTGCAGAAAAAAACTCACTGTACTGCATGTGGTGTGAACTGGCCCTTATTTAAGGTGAAGACAAAAGAAGGGAGAAAATACACTGCAACACAACAAAACAGCACCAAAAATGCACAAAAATGAAAATACAGAAAAGCATCCGAAACACATCCGGACTGCATTTCTATGGTGTGAAGTGGCCCTTAATCTGTATCCCAGTTCTGTTCCTGCGTTGTTACCCTGTTACATGGGCTTCCAATGGAGACCATGCGGTTGATTGACCAAAGGCAAATAGGCAGTTCAGTTTTCAAAGGAAGAGCTTAATAAATGAGATGAAGTTTCACTTTGCAAACAATACCCAATCACATGCAAGGAAAGAAAAAAAAAAACTGCTTTTTGCTTGCATGTGATTGGATGGAAGAAGTCAGCAGATCCCCCCCCCCCCCCCCTCATTTACTAAACTCTGGGGCCAATTTCCTTACAAAGTGCAACTTTCTATGCAAAGTCAGCAGCCTATTTGTCTTTAGTAAATCATCCTCTATAAGAGGCAATTTCAATAGACATCCCGTCATACATGGATCCAAATTCAGCCAGTTCTCCAGGGACCCTCAAGATTTCTATCGATGAACCACCTGGTTGTACACAAGTCGATCTGTGCAACCAGCCTCTCAAATTTTTCCCAAACGATCGGTACCACCAGCTCTAGCCGGAAACACTGATAATTGTATGGTGACAGCGGGGTCAGCTCCTCACCGTCAGAATACAATACACAGCGAGAGGGGTTCCCCCAGTCACCTCGTATATGTGGGGGATGGAGGAATCGGATCATTTTGTTCATTCGATGTATGGGCTGCCAGACACTGTTGTCACCATCAAATATTCTTAAAACTGAACTCCGGGGAAAACAGAAAATCCTCCCTTTCAGTGGAGCCCCCCCCCCCGGACTGCGAGGACAGGCATAGCGGAGGACAGGGATAGCGGAGGACGAGGATAGTGGAGGACCTGGATAGTGGAGGAGGGGGATAGCGGAGGACAGGGATACCAGAGATGGGCAGAAGACAGGGATGCTGAGTGGAGGACAGGGGTTACAGAGGTGATGTGAGAGGTGATAATATGGTTATATATAACATTGTTTTAAGGCCCTCTTATGCTGTTATGCTGGGTTGTACCTGCCCAGTCAATCCAGTGTTGTCTTGCTGCTATCCGGCAGGGTCGGTGACATGTAGAGGATCCTCCATGCAGCCATTGAAACCCCCCTCTCTCTCCTAAAGACATTCAGCGGATGCAGGAGGGAAATGGAGGGCATCAGCTCCTCCACATGGCGCTCCTGCCACCTCCTTATCTCTGTCCTGCTGCCCCTGTGCTGCTGTGTCCTTCCCTGGTGTTCCAGGACCGTGGGGGGAACGCTAAGATGGCAGGGAGGAGGCCCACTGGGGGACCATAATAAAGGGTCCCACAATGGAAGTAAAGGGCCCCAGATCAGTGGGAAGGGCCCCAGTTGGGGGCCAGGGGGGCCCTTCATGATTTCTTGCACCGGTGAACGTTCTAGTTACGCCTCTGCCCCCAACCCAAATACCTACCTGAGTCCTCACTCGATCCAGTGCTTTGCTAATCTGTATTAGCTCTCTCCTCTCTCCCTGCATTCACAGGAAACAGAAGTAGCAGCAGGAGTCATCCATTAGGCCCACATTATGTAACACATTTTAGCAACGTATTTGTATTGCTGTCACAAACCATTCAGATGTAAACTTAAATGTCCCCCATTGTACCTGCATCCATCTGTCCAACTCTTGTTTATCCTAGGAAGTTTTCTATCCATTTTTTGGATGTAGTCTGACTCTCTTTATGCCATTCCCGAGAGTCCCCGTAAAGGACTACCTGCTTTCCATTCCACCATCTCATGGTGGCTTTGGCACCTCTTCATACACGCCTATAGGCTTAAACCTGGACTCCGGGGAAACAATATATATTTAGGTCCCTGGTTCAGTTATAAGGATAAGGTTCCAACTTCCAGACAAAATGCAATCTCCTGCAGATAATCAATCCTTTGTGTTTATGATCTACTCCTACTCTGCTTTTCTAAATAATATAAGCATCATGGATCTGGGTGGTTATACCTGACTGACCGATGGATTTTTTACTTGCCAATGTGCAATTCCTCATAAAGTCAGCAGAATAGCCCAATAGTCTCAGAATCTACCCCTACTGAACTTGTGTCCCTTGAAAAACTTCAAGAGAAGGGTTTTATGGTGAGTACAGACCTCTTGTCATAAAAGGGTTAAATAAAAGAGGAAGCAATTCAAATGAAAATCTACAATTTTTAAGTGTGCGTTTATGAAAATATGATTATGGACCTAGAAACATTTGTTCCTTTTACAGCTTTTTTCATGTACTCTGATTCAACCAAGAGTCCTTTGGTGAAATCAATTGGCCAAAAGTGAAAATCTAGTGATCCTCTCTCCCATTCGCTGACACACTTTTGACCAAGAGATTCCAAGCCTGCCCACCACGGCAAGGTAGACTCTTCTAGGGCAGGACCTACACTAACTACACTAAGCTACCCTACTGGATGCTAGTCATCGTTTTTTTAATGTTGGATGTATGTTTGTAGTAGGCCTCATCCTATAATCTGTGTGTGCAATCTACTCTCTCCTAATTTGGTTGTCTGTCTGCCCCTGGAGCACACAATGTTTACCATGGATAGGGGAATCAGACATTCCCTTTCCTTCAGCCCCTCCATATCTTACAGTGTATGGCTATCTTAAAACGGTTCTAAATTTCTAAAGCCTTTTTTTTTTTACCTTTGTGCATTCTATGGACTAAGGTGAAGGACCTTCTCTGTTGAAGCTTCCCCCCTGACCCCCCCCCACCTTTTTCTTACCTGAGCCCATCCGATCCAGCTTTTGCCGGTGTCTCACTCCTCACTGGACAGACTGATTGGCTCCAGCTGCTGTCAATCGAATCCGGTGATACGGGTGCCCGGCGGGCCGAGTCCCGCTTTCTGTTTCAATGGACCCAGCAGCAGGTCTCGGGAGCGAGCATGCACAGGTGCCCCCAGGGAAAGTGGTTTTCTGTGGGGGCACCCGATGAAGAGGAGGGTCCTGAAACACCAGCGGGGGGTACCCAGAGGGGCTGCTCTGTGCAAAACCATTGCATAGAGCAGGTAAGTATAGATATGTTTGTTTTTTGCTTTTTTTTTAAATAAACACCTTGAAAACAAGTAGAATTTGGGTGAGCCAAGATGGATTTCATATAGGAATAGCTTGGCTTCTTATTCGGAATTTCCCATTGAAATGCATGGCTGTCATGGTGCCATGTTTGGTGCCATATTTTACGATTTCCATCACTTGGCTTGGGCCAAATTGAACTTTCCTATATAGTAGGATGCCCAATGAGTATAAAACAAGTGGAATTTGGGTGAGCCAAGATGAATTTCATATAGGAATAGCTTGGCTTCTTATTCGGAATTTCCCATTGAAATGCATGGCTGTCATGGTGCCAAGTTTGGTGCCATATTTTAGGATTTCCATCACTTGGCTCGGGCCAAATTGAACTTTCCTATATAGTAGGATGCCCAATGTGTATAAAATAGGAGAAAAAGAGATAACCCCTCAAAAAAGGTGGGACTTTGAAGGCAACGGAGTAAAAAATAAAAAGCAATTTTATTGGTACAAATATACAGGATTATACATATCAAGAAAAATGTAATACAATCATATAGAAAGGTCAATTAGCAATAAAATCAAGATTATACTGGTGAGCGAACCAAATGTGTATTCATGTAGTCTTCCACCAAAGCCTACGCGTTTCGGGACTGCAAGAGTCCCTTCATCAAGGGCAAATTATAGGAGGATTTGACACTACATAATGAAACATGAAATAGCGTAATTAGAAACAAATGCATTGAACATGTTTCCTGCATCTAACATTATTCTGAAAAAAAAAAAAAAAAACATATATTGCACATACCCAAGTATAACCAGGAGGGGAGGCTGACTGTCGGAGCGATTCTCGGGGGCAAAGACACGCACAGGACGCCAGGAATTCCAATAGAGGATACGGGCGTGTAGACCTGGCCCCTCCTTCTCCACACTGGTCCCAATGTGCCACCCCAGGAAAGGATTCCGGGAGTGACAGCACTAACCCAAGGGGGCCCAAAGAGCGAAGACCCAGAGGGGGGGGGGAGGTATCTGGAAACACAAAAGAGAAGGGCCTAAAGGTTGGGGTATTATAAGGAGGCAAAAAGCACCCATATGCTGAAAATGCATAGACACAACGCATCATGCGATCATGCATACAGGCCGGGTGTAAAAAGACAGTCTAAATGTTCATAACTTACCCCAATGCTGGAATATGAGGGATATGATAATTAGATGTGTATGACTGTCCCCAATGTGCGAGCAGGGGGAGCGAGTGTCCCTTGAGAACAAGAGCAGCTCCAGGAATTGTCACAGGTAGCAGCTTCGTATAGTGCAAAATCTGTGGGGTGATGCAAGAGAGGAAGAGGCTCACTGACCAGCAAGACAGAGGTGTTGGCTATGTGCAATGATACCTAATGTTATAAACAAGAAACGCCTTAGATAGGCACCATAAAAAGCATACCACAATAAGGGGTTTGTCAGAAGAAAGACAGTGTACACGGAGAGATGCGGGACAGTCTTACCTTGTCTCAGGTATTATGTAGGAGTCTAATTAGTGGCTTCAAGCCGTCTCCAACCACCGCCGCCGAGTCAGACAGTGACACCGACATGGCGTACGGTGGTTGCATATAAAGGGGAAGAGGAAGTCAGTGCGGCACTGATTGGCGTCTAAATTCCGCCAATCATGCCGCTGCTCCAATCAGGGTATAAGTGCCATGGAAACCCCATAGCGTCATTAACCAACGGACGCTGAGAGAGGGGATCCATGGTAACACATAGACGCCACTCCGCCACCGCTCCGCCCCGGCACTGATTGGCGTCTGAATTCCGCCAATCATGCCGCCGCTCCAATCGGGGTGCCCGGTACATACTCGCGGGGTGATTGTCGGCCATTGGCTGCCCTCTCATGCCTGCGGATTTTTGCACCCCTCTATGCGTCGGTGGGCGATCTCTGCATAACCCCTCCCACAGTCCGCTGTGGGGGGGTGCCGTGCAGTTCTCGCCCAGGGTCCCGCTGCCCCTGTGGTGCCCATCTAGTGATCACCTGAGGGTACTAATATATAAGATTGGTGACTCCTTTGTAAACTTATTTAGGTAGCTGTGTTTTTTTACTAACCCACTTCTCCTTTAATTTTCATGTATTATTTGTTCCCTTAGCAGCCTCCTTTGTGGATTGGGTAGTTGGGTTTGGCAGCATTTGGGTTGATGCAAAAATGCCCTGTCCTAATATCTAGAGACGGGGCGGAACGCCTTTGCGCAGGACTCTGTCCCTTCCTATTATCAAGGCTTCCGTTCCCCCCTCCCCGTTGGACGGAGCGGCGTCTTTGTGTTACCATGGATCCCCTCTCTCAGCGTCCGCTGGTGGATTGACGCTGTGGGGTTTCCATGGCACCCATATCCCGATTGGAGCGGCGGCATGATTGGCGGAATTCAGACGCCAATCAGTGCCGGGGCGGAGCGGTGACGGAGTGGCGTCTATGTGTTACCATGGATCCCCTCTCTCAGCGTCCGTTGGTTAATGACGCTATGGGGTTTCCATGGCACTTATACCCTGATTGGAGCAGCGGCATGATTGGCGGAATTTAGACGCCAATCAGTGCCGCACTGACTTCCTCTTCCCCTTTATATGCAACCACCGTACGCCGTGTCGGTGTCACTGTCTGACTCGGCGGCGGTGGTTGGAGACGGCTTGAAGCCACTAATTAGACTCCTACATAATACCTGAGACAAGGTAAGACTGTCCCGCATCTCTCCGTGTACACTGTCTTTCTTCTGACAAACCCCTTATTGTGGTATGCTTTTTATGGTGCCTATCTAAGGTGTTTCTTGTTTATAACATTAGGTATCATTGCACATAGCCAACACCTCTGTCTTGCTGGTCAGTGAGCCTCTTCCTCTCTTGCATCACCCCACAGATTTTGCACTATACGAAGCTGCTACCTGTGACAATTCCTGGAGCTGCTCTTGTTCTCAAGGGACACTCGCTCCCCCTGCTCGCACATTGGGGACAGTCATACACATCTAATTATCATATCCCTCATATTCCAGCATTGGGGTAAGTTATGAACATTTAGACTGTCTTTTTACACCCGGCCTGTATGCATGATCGCATGATGCGTTGTGTCTATGCATTTTCAGCATATGGGTGCTTTTTGCCTCCTTATAATACCCCAACCTTTAGGCCCTTTTCTTTTGTGTTTCCAGATACCTCCCCCCCCCCCTCTGGGTCTTCGCTCTTTGGGCCCCCTTGGGTTAGTGCTGTCACTCCCGGAATCCTTTCCTGGGGTGGCACATTGGGACCAGTGTGGAGAAGGAGGGGCCAGGTCTACACGCCCGTATCCTCTATTGGAATTCCTGGCGTCCTGTGCGTGTCTTTGCCCCCGAGAATCGCTCCGACAGTCAGCCTCCCCTCCTGGTTATACTTGGGTATGTGCAATATATGTTTTTTTTTTTTTTTTTCAGAATAATGTTAGATGCAGGAAACATGTTCAATGCATTTGTTTCTAATTACGCTATTTCATGTTTCATTATGTAGTGTCAAATCCTCCTATAATTTGCCCTTGATGAAGGGACTCTTGCAGTCCCGAAACGCGTAGGCTTTGGTGGAAGACTACATGAATACACATTTGGTTCGCTCACCAGTATAATCTTGATTTTATTGCTAATTGACCTTTCTATATGATTGTATTACATTTTTCTTGATATGTATAATCCTGTATATTTGTACCAATAAAATTGCTTTTTATTTTTTACTCCGTTGCCTTCAAAGTCCCACCTTTTTTGAGGGGTTATCTCTTTTTCTCCTTACGTCAGGGATGGCGGCAACTCTTGTGACATAATTGGATGGTACCCCCTTTTTTTGATGTGTATAAAACAAGTGGAATTTGGGTGAGTCAAGATGGTTTTCAGATATTTATTCAGAATTACTCCTTTAAATACATGGCATTTAGGGAGATAGAATTGTTGTTAAAGTTCACAATTTTATTATAAACATCGCAGATGATTGTTTAGTAAATAATCACTTTTGTGAATAAAGATCCAACCTGAATAAGAAGCTGGCCGAATAAGGAGCCAACTTCTGCATTCAAATAAGAAGTGGGCGGAATAAGAAGATAACTTCAACTTCATATCAATGCATGTCTTTACAGAATTTAGAAACATAAACACAGGAATGTAATGGAAATTTGTAAATTCTGTATATAATTGTATTGTATTTTGTATGCATTGCACACTGCCCTCACTGTGCAACAGCACTAATAATGTTTTCAGTAAATGTTTACATTCTTTCGAGTCCTGATTAGAATAAGCCTGCCTATGTAACGCCCCCTGTTACGATAAACCTACAATTGTAATATTAATGTGATACCTACGTAATCATGTGCATAAAAACCTTCAATTGCGTCATAATAAAGCAGAACAGTTATTTGCAAAGATGCTGAGCGTATCTTTTGTGTCTGTTCCCTACTGCAGTAGTTATTATTAATTTGGAACCACTAATCAATATGAGGATAGGAGTTGCCTATCATCAATTTAACCGAGTCAGCATGGCGAGCTTTGCCTTAGGAGAGGATTCCAGGTGACCCTGAGTATCCGAAACGAGGAGCTTGAGACGATCCGGGAATTTCTGATAATCAGCCGGCTGAGGTAAGCCTTTTGCTTACATTTGAGTTATCAGACTTCCTTGATCGGTAAGGCATTTTCGGGACAAAGGGTACCTATTTTACTCCCCTTAATCAAACTGTATTGATTGGTGGTTATATGTTATGTTGTCCCTGTCTATTGTCCATTGGAGTGTTATAGATAAGAAAGGGAAGAATAGTGCTGTTCACATGTATATGTAGTAAATCTGCTAGATAAAGTAGTTTAGAGGCAAGATGGTATAGGCACATGTAGAGAAGACTGGCCAGTCATTATGGGCATTGAATTAAGTAAGGGAATGAAGGGTAAGAGACCCTCAAAAATGCCCAGCGCAAGAGGAGCGCTATATATGAACCGAAGGTGCGGTTCCGCCTATAATGAGCCCCTAGATTAATGGTTAGAGTGGACAGGGATCCACAATGGGTAACTGGGTTAACAAAGGCCATAGGTACTAAGAATCATGCAGAGTAAACAGCTAGAGAAACAGCTATCTATGTGAGCAGGATGGATCAAGGGTGACATTAACACTAGACAGAAAGGGACATTTTCATATTAAGTTGTGGGATGAATTTGGGGTCAGGCACTATAACTATTAGAGTCAGAAAAAGAGAAATGAGAGGTAAAACAGAATACTTTATATGTTGTCAGAGAGGGAAGATGGGATGAGCACTCTGGTTGACCGTCTGATCATAGAAGCTAGATATAAAAGATATCTGAACAAAATAAGGAAAGTAGAATTTAGACAGGAAAATATTAATGAGAGTTAAAAGAAAGTGAGAGAGATATTGGTGGATGTGTGTGCGAATGCTGGGACCTTTAGTTCTATTGCTTGTGTGTTTCATGTATGCAGATGTGACCCCCTCCTTTGTGCTCTCCTGAAAGAATGTCCCTGAGAGGTCAGTGATAAGCTGGAAGGACACCATGCCAATTCCAGTTTTTTAGACAAAACATGTGGCGGGTTAACGAATCTAATGGTAAACAATGTGATCACAATTATTTTGAATCTGTTTTCCAAACATGGTAAAATGAAGGTTACATTTAACCATGTATTACACAAATTGAATATCCTTTGATAGTGGAAACAGTGCATTTAAAAAAGGGAAATTAAGTAAAATTGAGTAATAATGAGTATTAATTTCTAATATGAGTTTAACAATTTTATTAATAAAATAGATATATTGAAACTGGTTTAGACAACCTTTGGTTGGAAATGAAATTCAGGTTAATGGGGAAATTTGTAATGAATGAGATTAGTTTAGATTAAGATAACAATTTTGTAATTTTACATTTATACAATAAGCCTTATTGAGAGAAAAAAAAAGATTAAGATGAGGTTGTTATTTTGAATAAAGCTGCCATAATATTTAACAAAGCCAAGATGGATAGGATACATAAGAAGTTTTTCAACAAAAATGAAATTATAAGGTTTTTGATGATAACTTGATGTGCGGTCCATGATGTGAGAGTTATAATAAATAAAAATTTTAATATAACAGACACATAACATCAAGTCCACACACCCTGTTAGGATAGATGCCACCTGCAGACAGTTGTTTTTTAGTTTTTGATGTTTTCTGGTCCATCATACAGATTGTTGGTCCTTTTGTTTTATTTATTTTTATTTTTGAAATCCAAAGAAGAATGTGTGGATTGTGAAATGATGTGCCCCTTTTCCTTGTAAGTACAGTGGTATAAGCAGAAGAATATTTTGAATTTATGGGCATCTCTGCATGACCGCAGGGTATTGTTATCATTTGTTATAATATTGCCAGGAAAAAGTTGTCTTTTGAAACATGAAACTGGAGTTCTTACACAAACAGCATGATAGAAAACAAGCCATTGTAATATATTTATCCAAGCTGGACAAGTAATGAAGCGTTCATCCCGATATATCAGAGCTGCAGCTTTTATGCAAAGGTGCTATTAGACAAAGTTAGATATTGTTTTGGTCAAACATTTAATTTTTAATGGTCCGACATTCTGTGCAGCAAATATACAGCTAACTAAATGTTTGTCTAATGAAAGGTTTAAAATATGAGTTTGTTTATGTAGAAATCTAACAATGAAAAATGCGTACATTTGAATCCAGACACCTTATTGCCTCTATTGGAGGAGGCTGGAGACAAAGGAAGACATGTGTGTTAAATTGATGGTGTAGGAATCAGCTGCTGTGAGCCCAGTGCGAGACACACTCCCTGAGGACCCAGATATTACATTTTTTGTAGATTTGAGTATGCAGTTTATCACCCAGAAGAATACTCTGTATTCAAAGTCATTGGATCCTTTTTCCCCAGCTCAAGAAGCAGAGCTCCATGTTTTAGCAAAGCCTGTGAGCTATAAAAAGAGTGTATATTTATATAGATAGTCGAGATATAGAGAGCTTTTGGTTCCATTTAAAGGGCCAGAAGTTTGTTTTTACTTCGGCAGGTAAACCAATAAAGCATGCCAAGTTCATTTGATCAGCTGTTTTCAGCCTTCCAGGTTCTTGCTGAGGTAGCCATATTAACTTTCACACATGGAAGCAGACCAGGTGACTAAGGATGCTGCATTTACAGCCCCGGACACTTGATGGGTCTGTGCAACTCACAGATTCCACCCTAGTTCTGGCCCAGTATAGCTGGGATTAATAATTCAACTTTAAGGACCCCAGAACGAGAAGAACAAGTGGTCCACAGGGGGCAATTTCTTATGAAATAGGACTTTGGAAAAGGTGATCATTTATGTCTGCCAGCCACTCTTTTCCCTCCAGCTTGACACATGGACCGTGTCATCAGTCACAAGAAGTTATGGCTGCCTTAGTAAATGAGCGTGGGATAGAGCCAGGGTTCTCCACAGTTGTTTTTATAACATACCACTTCTTGTTTTACCTGTTACCAAAGGTGTTACCAAAAGCTGAACATCCCTCCCAGAGATTACAAAAAGATATATCAAAGCCTGTGAGCTATAAAAAGAGTGTAAGCCTCTAAGGGGGATGTTGGACTCTCTCCCTATGGGATATAGGAGAGTCCTTACTAGAAGTTTTGAGGTTTTATTTTTACACCCCTTACTGTCTACAATGTAGCGGACAAAGTAGAGTAAGAAACTAGAAAACTTTTGCCTGAATGTTTTCTTATATTTTATGAAGCCCCTAAGGGGGATGTTGGACTCTCTCCCTATGAGATTTTGTTTGGGAGTGTGTTACTGACTTGCTTATATTTTGTCTCAGCAGCTGAAGTCCTCCATTTGGATCTCACACAGAATGTTGCTGATCTTTTAAGGTTTTTGACATACTCATTTATGTGTTTTCTCCCCAATTCCAGATCCTAAGAGTTTGGAAGGATCTAAAACTAAAGCCAGGTGACTTGTGGATTGTTAAGAGACATTTATATATAAGGAAATGTTTGGAGACTCGATACAGCATCTATTTCATGTACAGTTTTTGCAAAACTTGAAGGAAAAGTCACCTGGATCCACACCAGACACTGCAAAAATGACTAAATTAAAGAAATCTCCGTGTTTGATTTGTTTCCCTCTTGTGATCACAGTCTAGGGTACTTTTTGATTCAATTACTTTAATTGTAAGGGATATATATATTTGAAAAGTAGTTTAGCCATGTTGAAGTCATATTTTGTCTTTTGTACGCCTTCCATTTTATGTAGAATTGTCTGTGTCCACATATGCTGATAAGTCAGCATGCCCACATTCAGCTAGAAGGCCATTCTGGCCACAGGAGTGTACAGCCAGTACTCTGTAAATATGTCTTATCAATCATTTGTTTTTCACAATGAAAAGTCATTTTGTAATGAAAAAGTTGCTCAGCTATTATTTTCTCCACAATGGAGTTTTTTTTGCCTCTTTGGCCAGGACTACCTTCACCTAAGCGTGTGGAGGTTCCAGGTTAAAGGTGATAGCAGGTATGGTTAGTGATCAAAATATTGATCAAAAGAGGGGAGACTGTAATGGAAATTTGTAAGTTCTGTATATAATTGTATTGTATTTTGTACGTATTGCACACTGCCCTCACTGTGCAACAGCACTAATAATGTTTTCAGTAAATGTTTACATTCTTTCGAGTCCTGATTAGAATAAGCCTGCCTATGTAACGCCCCTTGTTACGATAAACCTACAATTGTAATATTAATGTGATACCTACTTAATCATGTGCATAAAAACCTTCAATTGCGTCATAATAAAGCAGAACAGTAATTTGGAAAGATGCTGAGTGTGTCTGTTCCCTACTGCAGTAGTTATTATTAATTTGGAACCACTAATCAATATGAGGATAGGAGTTGCCTATCATCAATTTAACCGAGTCAGCAACAAAGAACATCCAAGTACATAGAGAGAGGATAGACAAACATCCTGTTATATCATAGATAACATAACTATACACTATAATATTACAGCGCCACCTGCTGCTTAGACAGACACAATGCATATGCAGCATACAGTAGGTGACCGCGATATTGTGTCAATCTCGCCACATTTATCGGCGAGATTTGACAGCTGCGAGCCCCGTCGCGGGTGCCAGCGTCGAGATGGCTCACTCATCGAGAAAGGAAAACTTTTTTTCCTTTCGTGATGAGTGACAGGCAGTGCTGACAGCTGTCTGGTATGAATCCTGAGGGGGAACGCCGCGCCAAATTTTAAATGAAAAAAACGGCGTGGGTTCCCCCCCAGGGGCATACCAGGCCCTTAGGTCTGGTGTGGATTGTAAGGGGAACCCCTACGCCGAAAAATCGGCGTGGGGGTCCCCCCAAAATCCATACCAGACCCTTATCCGAGCACGCAGCCCGGCCGGCCAAGTAAGGGGGTGGGGACAAACGAGCGCACCCCCCCCTGAACCGTACCAGGCTGCATGCCCTCAACATGGGGGGGGTGGGTGCCTTCGGAGAGGGGGGGGGCCCTACGGGCCCCCCCCACCCCAAAGCACCTTGTCCCCATGTTGATAAGGACAAGGGCCTCTTCCCGACAACCCTGGCCGTTGGTTGTCGGGGTCTGCGGGCGGAGGGCTTATCGGAATCCGGGAGCACCCTTTAATAAGGGGGCACCCAGATCCCAGCCCCCCACCCTATGTGAATGAGTATGGGGTACATGGTACCCCTACCCATTCACCTAGGGAAAAGTGTCAATAAAAAAAACACAGTACACAGGTTTTAAGAGTAATTTATTAGGCAGCTCCGCGGTCTTCTTCTGACTTCGGGGGGGGGTCTTCTTCCGACTTCTCCCAGTGTTCCGCCTCTTCTCCCGGGCCCCTCCGCTATCTTCTTCCAGCTCTTTTGCCAGCGGGGGCCTGGTCTGCTGCCGCTGTCTTGTTGCCGCCGTCTCATCACTTCTTCTCTTCTTCTCTTCTTCCGATGTTGACACAACGCTTTCTCCAGCTGGAATGCTTTGTGCGAGCTGCGGAGCCATTTATATAGGCGGTGACCCCGCCCCCTTGTGACATCACGGTCCCAGCATGCGCAGGGACTCTGGGGTCACGCCCCCTTATGACGCCAGAGTCCCTGCGCATGCTGGGACCGTGACATCACAAGGGGGCGGGGTCACCACCTATATAAATGGCTCCGCAGCTCGCAAAAAGCATTCCAGCCGGAGAGAGCGTCGTGTCAACATCGGAAGAAGAGAAGAAGCGACAAGACAGCGGAGACAAGACAGCGGCAGCAGACCGGGCCCCCCGCTGGCAAAAGAGCTGAAGATAGCGGAGGGGCCCAGGAAAAGAGGTGGAACACTGGGAGAAGTTGGAAGAAGACCCCCCCGAAGTCGGAAGCAGACTCCGGAGCTGCCTAATAAATTACTCTTAAAACCTGTGTACTGTGTTTTTTTTTTATTGACACTTTTTTCCCTAGGTGAATGGGTAGGGGTACCATGTACCCCATACTCATTCACATAGGGTGGGGGGCTGGAATCTGGGGGCCCCCTTATTAAAGGGAGCTCCCGGATTCCGATAAGTCCTCCGCCCGCAGACCCTGACAACCAACGGCCAGGGTTGTCGGGAAGAGGCCCTTGTCCTCATCAACATGGGGACAAGGTGCTTTGGGGTGGGGGGCGCTCCCCCCTCCCCGAAGGCACCCACCCCCCCATGTTGAGGGCATGCGGCCTGGTACGGTTCAGGAGTCCCCACCCCCTTTCCTGGCCGGCCGGGCTGCGTGCTCGGATAAGGGTATGGTATGGATTTTGGGGGGACCCCATGCCGATTTTTCGGTGTAGGGGGTTCCCCTTACAATCCATACCAGACCTATGGGCCGTATCACGCTGGAAACACAATCTTGCGGTCAGGTACTGTATAGTCAGTTTTTTATCAACTTTTCTGTTGTACTTTTCCAACACCCCTCTACTCTCTACCCACTACAGGACACACTCTGCCTTGAACTCTTCAATCTGCTAAGCAGACTGCAGCATATCAAAATCACCCACTAAAACTCCGCCTCTTCTGCAGGCCCTAGTCATGATGGCCCTCCTCCTAGTTTCACTCAGCTCCAGGTCATGTACTTTATAATCATGCATTTGCAGCTTAGATTATTATGAATGTAGCAATAACTCTCGGTGGAGCTGCTGGTTTAAGCGGGCTTGTTACCTTCACTCTCCTTCCCTCTGTTTCACCGGCACCAGGTCTAGGGTTTCTGTTGAGTTTACCTCTGGACGACACACGCACCAACACTTGAGTATGTTTTCAATGCTTTATTAAACCATCAACGAAGGAAGTAGCAGGAAAGAGGCAGAAGGAGAACTGCAGAGGAAAACTCAAATACCTTTTTAGTAAGATTCTTGACAAATGTCCTTGGGGTTGAATATTTCAGTAGAATGCGCTCCCTTGGTGGAACACACTCCTTGCATGCCTGGATAGGCCTCTCTCACTAGCCTAGCAGCCAGCACGCAGCACAAAAAAAAGTCTCTGCCACAGACTTGGTTGGGACAAACCCGTACGATCCTCTGCCACAGGATGTACTGGTTTTCTTGTGGTGAATGTCAGTCACAGTGCTTGAACCCTTAAGCCAACCCGGCAACACTATGCTGTATAGTCTCTTTAGGATACGTCCTCCAACCGAGTCACCAGGCCCCTCTCCAGACCAGCACGTTGCATGATCCTTCCATGACGGGTCCTCCCCTGGGATCTTCTTGGTTGTCCAGCTTCCTCCCTTTTGGATAGACAGCTCAGGACCATTCCTCGGCCGCTGTGGTAGGCCCCAGACAAGCTTATGGGCCCACCCCTGCGCCGCAGCAACGTGGGCCTCCGGAACAGAGGACCACGAGATATCTCTCTAACGCATACCTGTCGACCAGGGGGGCCAGCAGGTGGCTGTAAAACGAACCCCAAAATATGGCGTCTGTCCCATAAATACCCTCGCCCAGAATGCAACCCAGAGGACCACCTCCACCGAGTGACAGAAGAGCATTCATATGCTTAGACACACTGTCGTTCCAACACTAGCCAGCGGTAACAGCGACACCCATGGCTCAGTATGGAAACACATGCAACGTCAGCCAAGCTGAAACAGAGGCAAACCTAACCTTCCTAACAAACAAGTTACTAAATTTACCTATCAGATGGTAGATCGCAAATCTACCAGCGCTACATGAACTTTTTGCAATCAATAATGATTTTAATATTATTTTATGATATGTATTACAAGCCAGTCCACAACAATTATACTTTATACTGCAATGTGTTATACATGACATCTGTGTATATATATGAATTCTAATGACTATATGCCATAGTGATTTCTGTATGTATATGAAAGAATAAATGTGCTATCTTGCATTTGTCCACTTTACCAGTTATGTTACACGTGCTTCAATTAAAGTCCCAAACCTTTTCCTTTTAAATTTCAGATTCAGGGATGGAGACGTATAGAATGTCATGGGCCTCATTTAAAGTCCCAAAACCCCCCTAATACCCACTTTGTGTACTGTGGGGGAGGTGCTTTTACTAGGTGAAGGCAGAAACACAGGATCCATGCCTTCCCTGCTGACAGAACAGCAATCTGCCTTGTTTACATAGACAGCTCACCGTCCTGCCTCTGTACCGAATGATCGGCGGGTGCCAGCAAACATCAAGTCACAGCGGGAGAGAGCCGCTGGCGCCGTGCATTCAGGGCCGCTACTCAGAAAAGCCGAATCATGTATATTGTAAAGAGTCAGCCTGGGTTAGGTTAAGAGAGGGTTAATGGAAGAGGGCAACTACTTTCCTTTCAGGCCTGCTTATTAGGCAGCTGGTCAGAGAGGCTGGGGGGATGGCTGTTTTGCTATCAGTTGAGAAGACTTGAATGTTGGATGGAAGTCTTGAACCTGCTGGGAAAGCTGGCCTGTAACTGGGACTTTACAATATTTGGCTGGGGTGCTAACATGATATAAAAGACTGGTATACTGATGAGCAGAGCACCTTGTGTTGTGTTGAGCTGCCCATGACTACAAAGTCTGTCATTATTTTTGTTTTTGCCGAATAAAGCTGTTTTTTTTTAGTTCAGAGATGCTTCCCTGTAGCATGAAAACTCCTATAGGGCGTACCTTAAGTGATTAAACGCTTGCCGACCGCGAATGACGGCTACAGCGTGGCTCGATAACTCTGGGAGAGCGTACATTGACTTCCTCCCAGAATCCCTCTCCCATGCACCCCCCGGGGTGCGCACCTGGTAATATCCATGACGGATCACGCTTAAAGGCTGCTGATAGCAGGCGTTTACCATGTGATTGCGCTGTCAAATGATGGAACAATCACTTGTAAACAAACCAGTGTCACATCCGGTTCCTCTCTCCCCTCTCTGTACTGATCTGTACAGTGCGAGAGGAGAGATTGGTGGCAGCAGCGCTGTGAGCTGGATGTGTAGTGCCAACAGCGCTGATATGTGCCCATTCCAGCACTCATCCATCCATCCATGCTCAGCCATCCATACTCAGCATACTCATCCATCCATACTCACCCTACTCATCTATCCATCCATCCATAGCATACTCATCTATCCATACTCAGCATACTCATCCATCCATGCTCAGCCATCCATACTTAGCATACTTATCCACACTCATCCATCCATCCTCAGCATACTCATCCATCCATCCTCAGCCATCCATACTCAGCATACCCATCCATACTCAGCATACTCATGCATCCATCCATGCTCAGCCATCCATACTCAGCATACTCATCCATCCATCCATGCTCAGCATACTCATCCATCCATGATCAGCCATCCATACTCAGCATACTCATCCATTCATCCATGCTCAGCCATCCATCCATCCTCAGCAATACTCATCCATCCATCCACCCCCATCCATACTCAGCCATACCCATCCATACTCAGCTGTACCCAGCAATACTCAGCCATACCCAGAAATACCTAGCCATTCACAGCAATACTCAGCCGTACCCAGCCGTACTCAGCTGTACCCAGCAATACTCAGCCATACCCAGAAATACCCAGCTATTCACAGCATTTCTCAGCCATACCCAGCCATACTCAGCCGTACCCAGTCGTACTCAGCTGTCCCATCCATACCCAGCCATACTCAGCCGTACCCAGCCATACTCAGCCGTACCCAGCCATACTCAGCCGTACCCAGCCATACTCAGCCGTACCCAGCCATCCCATCTATAGCCAGCCATACTCAGCCGTACCCATCCGTACTCAGCCATACTCATTCATGCTCAGTCATCCCAGCCACATCCATAGCTCATCCATCCCCATTCATGCTCATCCATGCCACATCAGTTCTCATCCATGCCACACCCATGCCACTACAGTGCCTCACAAAAGTGTAATAGGTAGTCAAATTAGATTTGAAAATTATGTCCCTAGAACACCTGACGGTGCTCCCTGCATGTTGGGCTTCTCTATATGGCCACACTGTGGAAAAGTCTCCCACATGTGATAACGCCATACTCAGGAGGAGTAGGAGAATCTATTTTGGGGTGTAATTTTTGGTATGTACATGCTATCTGCTAGAAATATTGTGTAAATTGACAATGTTGTGTAAAAAAAAGCGTTTTCATTTTCTTTACATGTTTTCCAAAAACTTGTAGAAAAAAAATGACATGTTCAAAAGACTCATTATGCCTCATAGATTATACATTGGGTTGTTTACTTTCTAAAATGGCATCATTTTTGGGGTGTTTCCATTGTCCTGGTGCTCCAGGGACTTCAAAAGTGTAGTACCGCGTACACACGGGCAGACTTTTCGGCATCAAAGGTCCGACGGACTTTCAACGGACTTTTGACGGACTTCCGACGGACTTTCGAACAAACGGACTTGCCTACACACGATCACACCAAAGTCTGACAGATTCGTACGTGATGACGTACGACCGGACTAAAATAATGAAGTTCATAACCAGTAGCCAATAGCTGCCCTAGCGACAGTTTTCATCCGTCGGACTAGCATACAGACGAGTGGATTTTTCAACCGGACTCGAGTCCGTCGGAAAGATTTGAAACTTCCTTGTTTACATGTAACCGGCTGTGATTGGACACAGCCGATCACATGTTTAAAGAGCCACGGCTCTTTCCACAGATCAGGGTCGCGCCGTGTCCTAGCAACACGGCGCGGCCGCGATCTCCATGCCCCGCGCCCCCGCGGGCGCGCGAGAGCTGCAATTCTGGGACGCCATCATATGACGGCGTCCCAGAACAAGAGCCGCACCACCCCGCCGTCATTTGACAGTGGGTGGGCGGCAACCAGTTAATAAAAGTGCCCTGTGAAGAGTGTTTAAACTATCTTGTGAAAGTAAAAGGTTGAATGACTGGTAATCAGTGTCACGAGAATTCGTTATTGAGCAAGGACACAAATCTGGAACAATCGCCATACTAGACCAAGTGATTGCTATAGGGCCCACTGACATGGTGTTGGATCTGATTTGTCCAATCCTGTTTGGTCATCTCTTAATTGGTTGCTGCATGATTCTGCTCTTTGAAGTATTGTATTTCTTTAAGGGGTTTCTACTTTATCTATAGATTTATCTCAACTTTTTGGACTCCTTAATAGCGAACCCACAAGGAATTCAAATTTCATAAAAGCCTTCCCTTCAGTCTTGTACAGTTGTACAGGCTCCTCTCCTGTACAGAAATTCTTTACTGTGATTGTAAATATTGCACTGTGCCTTTAAATCACAATCTACTGTGTAAATCCATTCATAATGTGCAAATTGTGCACATAAGTCATAAAGAAATACATAAAAGTCCACCATTGATAATTCATAAATCCATCTGTGACCTCTTGTGAATTCCAGAACCACATAGAAAACACCAGCCTCTTACCGGAACACAGGACTCCAAATTATAGGAGGTCTGTGTGGTGTTAGAGATCAGCCAAATGTATTGTCATGTATGGACCAAATGATTCCCATTTGTCCCATTCCTCACAGGCCTCTCCAGTAGGGATGTATCACAATAGATAGAAATCATAGAAACTCCATAGCATAAAGCCGCATATACCATTTATTTATTATAGAGAAAAGGTACTCCCATTATGCAAAGTAATACAGAGCAGTATACAAACAGACCACCAGGGGGTCCGACAGTGTGATGAAGTCAGCACTAGCTCCGCCCTGACGTGTTTCATCATAGAAGATGTTCTCAAAGGGATCAGCTAAAACCTGTCAGACAGAGCACACCTCATTGTCTTTCTGGAGAATGTCCATCATCATTTAGCACTTTCCTTCCCAGCCCACCCTTTTCACTCATTGGATTTTAGTTCTTCCAATCACAGAGGCTCAGCATCACATGTGGGTGTTACCTATGGTGGTCTGCATGCAAATGCAGGCTCCCTGGGTAATCCCCCTCCTCCACACTGACACTCACCCATGTGGCATTTTAATATTTGCATAACTCGTCCCAAAAGCTATCCCACTGCTTGCATCAGGGCTGAGGGCTCTTTAGAGGAGTACTGAGGCAGGGTGCTGTGATGTTTTCAGGATGCTATGTATAGTACCCAGCTGGCCCCTCCCCGCCATGATCTGCCTGCATTCAATAGAGAAGCACAGAGACCCAGTGATGATATCACTTGGTCTGAAATAAGGGATGTTCTAAAAACAGAAAGGTTTGATTTAAAAAATGCATTAGTATGTTGAAAAGGAGGGTAAAAAAATAAGGTTTATTGCTTTGCGTTAACATATCTGAAATCTTCACCAATACAAGAGGCAGTGCTTTTCCTAGCTACTTCTTTTACAGTAGATAATCTTCTTCAAACTCAAATGTTCAATCTGACATGAAACCAGGATCGCAAAACAGGACAGCGTGTGGTGGTGAGTGGTGAAATATGGAAAAATAGGTAGCTGTGCTAACATACCCTATGAGTCTCCCACCGGGCTTTGGCCAAATGAGCCCATGGCATGTTGACATAAGGTGGAACAAAACACAACAAGGCAGAACCACAATGCTTTAAGTTTGTATAAAGTGCAGAAGGATTAGAACCTCTGTCAAGTTTTTATAGCTGCCCATGTCCGCTTAAGGGAGATTTCCCTTCACTTCCTGTCCCAGAAGTGAGTATAAATTTCCCCAAAGTTGAAGAGAAATTCCACCTTTGGAAATTGTCACTGTAACAGGTTTCCTGGTCAGAAGATACCTCCTTTACATCTGTGCCATAGACAACCATACAGTTTGAAATTGTATATCACTTTTGTGGCCACCGGAACAAAGGTTGGGGAAATCTCCCCAATCAGAATACAGGCAACAAAAATCTGAGAATCAAACCCCTCCCTCTATCAAGAACCAAAAAAAAAAAAACAGATTTACCTTGGGAAGTGTTTTTCAACCCTTTTCAGTCGTGGGAACCTTTAAAGTTTGCAAAACGGTGAGGCACTCCAGTCTGAAATGTAAAATTTGTAAATGTTACTTATTTATGGGAAACCTGAGCCTGGGATGATGCACAAAACCTCCGTTGTGAAATTAACCTCACATTAGAGGTCCCCCCATACCATCAGAGGTCCCCCTTCACATCAGAGGTGTCCCCCCTTCACATCAGAGGTCCCCCCTTCACATCAGAGGTGTCCCCCCTTCACATCAGAGGTCCCCCCCTTGACCTCAGAGGTCCCTCCCTTCACATAAGAGGTCCCTCCCGTCACATCAGAGGCCCCTCTCTTCACATCAGAGGCCCCTCCCTTCACATCAGAGGTCCCTCCCTTCACATCAGAGGTCCCTCCCTTTACATCAGAGGTCCCCCCTTCAAATCAGAGGTCCGCCCCTTCACATAAGAGGTCCCTCCCTTCACATAAGAGGTCCCTCCCTTCACATCAGAGGTCACTCCCTTCACATCAGAGGTCCCCCTCTTCACATAAGAGGTCCCTCCCTTCACATCAGAGGTCCCTCCCTTCACATCAGAGGTCCCTCCCTTCACATCAGAGGTCCCCCTTCACATAGGTCCCTCCCTTCACATAAGAGGTCCCTCCCTTCACATCAGAGGTCCATCCCTTTACAATCAGAGGTCCCTACCTTTGCAATTAGAGGTCCTCATCACATGACAGGTTCCCCCACCACATCAGCGGTCCTCCCATTACATCAGAAGCTCCACTTCACATTAGAGGTCCTCTCACCACATCAGAGGTCCTCCCACCACATCAGAGTTCCCCATCACTACAGAGGTCTCACCATCACATCAAAGATTTTCCCATCACATCAGAGGCCCCATAACATCACAGTCATCCTTATACATGGCTAAACATGAGTCCTTCAATCACATCAGAGGTTCACCAATCACATCAGAGGTTCACCCATCAAATCAGGGGTTACCCATCACATCAGAGGCCCTCCATTACATCACAGTCACCTTTTACATGGGCTGGCAATATATGTTTCCTCCAATCATATAAGAGTCCTCCCATCACAGAGCTCCCCAATCAAAGAGCCCTCATCCCACAGCCTCCCCTATCATAGAGCACCCCATTCCATTCACACAGTCCCCTCTTCACATCAGAGCCCTACCTTTTGCCTCCAGTAGCGTTTTGGGGGGGCGAGAGGAGGAGGTCTGGACGAGGCAGACTTCCATCATCCCCTGAATGCTAGAGGGATGATGGAAGCTGTGTATGTCGAATGCCCTAAATCAGAATCATGCGTTGTCATGGTGCAGGTGAGCCGGTTACCACCACCATAGAAACAAATGATGCCATGTGTCCTAGAATTAGACTGTTACTGGTTGTTATGGTGCTGAAAGCCGGCCCACCTGCACTGGTTCTGCTTTGATACCACTATTGATAGATGGGGCATCTAGAATGCAGCCTGTATTAGGGCCGGCACTATGAGAAGCGGATCGGTTGTAATAATACTCCTCTATAAATAGAATATTAATATATTTAGTATTCTCTTTTTGTTTTACTAACACTCCTATTAGAGTAATTATGTGTATGACCATGGCATGTTACAAAAGTGAATCTTGAATAATAAAACTGAATGTTTAGTACTTCAGGATTTTCATTAGCATTATATGATTGTTGGCTTCCACACAACTAAATGAGCCTCTAGTGAACCCCATGACTTAAAGCAAAACTCTGGGCCTCCCTTCAAGTCTTGCACAGTTGTACAGGCTCCTCTCCTGTCCTGAAATAGCTTACTCTGATTTCATTGCATACTGTGAGCTTCTCATAGCACGCATTAGAAGCTGCAGCAAGTCAGATAGAGCTTGCCTCGTTTCCTGGCTGGAGGACATCCAGCATCCTCTAGCTCTTCCCTGAGATTTACTATCCCTGGCCTGCCCCATCAAGCAGTTACATTTTAGTTCTTTCCGTTATGGAGGTTTCGGCATCACATGTGTTCAGCTTCAAATTAAAGTTCTTGTGTTGCGCTAGTATGATGTGTGCTCTTCTTTTATGTTTTACTTTACTGTACACCATTAGAGATTAATGGAGACTGCCATTGCTTACCTCTCCTTCTGGTAATCTCACTTCTCTGGCTGTCAAGTTGATGCTAAAGTTTCAGAGCTGTGATAACAATCTATAACATTTTTTTGATGCACATTCATAGCATGAGTGTTCTGCAAACCAAAAAAGTGTTATAGCCAGACACAGCCAGGCAACTAGTATTTTTCAAAAGGACACCAGTACTCTTGGTTCCCATACTTTTCATAAAACAGACTTCTAAGAGGTTTCGTATTTATACAAGGGTGCCATCTAGTGGAATATATCATGTAACACAGCCACTGAAAAAAATCCAAAAAATCTCTTCTTGTGAACACAATAGCACTGGAAAATATGTACTATATTTGAAGCAGCATTAAAACAGAAGTATTGTCAATGATTTTTTTCTAATCCAGCACTGATTATGCATCAGAAACCACCCACATACAGAACATACACTTTAAACCCTAATGGTGGACATACACGCTTTGATAAATGATCAATTTGTTTTCGGATTGATCTCCTTTATTAGGAATCACCAATCTATAGGGGACAATACATTCAATCAATAGAACACATTTGGGGAAGTGGATTTCAATCAAAAGGATACAATTGTTATAGTTCATAGATGCAATCAAATGCATTTCTGTTTCCATCATGTAATCCCATAATCTGATTGGTGAAAATAGTAGAGTGGGAGCGGTTTAAATCCCTCTGACGAGTCTTTATCACTGTCTGGGTCCCCATTGTGGAGATTTACCCCTCACTTCCTCAGAAGGACAGGAAGTGAGCAGAATTTCTCCCATAGCTACCCAGACAGCAATAAATAAGGGGATAAGGAGCATATACTGTACACACAGTGGCCAATGTGAATTGCAGAGTCTCTTTCCAGGGATGAATGCTTTAGGGAACTACTAGAGACTCCCCTGCAGAGACTTGGGGCTATAGCCACAAAAGCCACCCCCTAGCGACACCACTGGTTAGAAGGGAACCCATCCTGAGAGAAATATGCTGGCCTTCCTCTGAAAATGCTAGACTCCTGGCTGGCTCTGGCTTCTATGCTTTCTTCATCACCGCATGTTTATTCAGAACTTCTTTTCTTGATCCCAATCAGTGATGGAGAATGAACAGAAACCAATGGATCAGGATAACAGCCAGGCAACTAGTATATTCAGAATGAGACATCAGCAGTCACAGTCTCTGTATTCTCCCAGTACAGGTTTCCCATAATAAACAATCCAGGGGACTTTACAAGATGCCCCCACTACCCTCATAGAAAACAAACACTGTCATTTCTTCACATTCCACATGAAAAAAAACTGAACCTCTGATTGGTTGCTATTGGCAACATGTCTGTATACTTGTTTGAGAGAACATAGGGAACTATACACGAGATATCTGCTAAAAAGGTAAACAACCTTGTTGCCATAGCAACCATTTTGTTTTTTTCTTTACAAACCTGAGCTGTACAAAAAGAGCCCCCCGCTGTCTATATTACAGCTCAGGATTGTAAACAAACTGGTTGCTATGGCAAACAGGTTGTTTACCTCTTTAGCAGATATTTCATATATAGGGCTATGGTCACTATGGGCAACAAGCAATTTTTACCATTCTTTTTCCTTTATCAATAACACGCTTCATGTAACAAGCCTATAAAGTTGAATAATTCAAAGCTCTCCAAACACTACCATTTTTTTCACGTTGTATTTTAGCAAAATGACCTTCTGATTGGTTGCTATTGGCGACATGTTGGTAAACTTGGAAGGGAACATGGGGTTTATTTACTAAAAGCAAATCCACTTTGCACTACAAGTGCACTGCAAGTGCAAGTGGAACTGCAGTCACTGTAGATCTGAGGGGGACATGCAAGGAAAATAAAAAACAGCATTTTTGCTTGCACATGATTGGATGATAAAATCAGCAGAGCTTCCCCTCATTTCAGATCTTCCCCTCAGATCTACAGCGACTGCACTTCCAAGTGTACTTGTAGTGCAAAGTGGATTTGCCTTTAGTAAATCAACTCCATAGGGTCTGATAATATGAAATGTCTGATAACGATGCAACAGCCCTGATGACTATGGAAACCAATCAGCTTCCTTATGTCTTTTCAATCCTGGCTATAATATAGACAGCTGGAGGCCCAGTGGTTGCTATGGGCAACAAAAATGGTGCCATTAACACAAATTAGGTGACAAGCCCATTAAGTAGATGAGATTGAACTGACATCAGATTAATTATAGAGGAGAACAGAGCTTTATTGAGGGAAGAGGTTGAAGTAATTCCATGTAACCAGCAAGACAAGCAGCTCCCCAGACACCATACTGCCCCTCCCCCACCAGCACCAATTATATAAAGCAGATCTCCAAAGAAATAAAGAGCCTTTTGAAATATATTTGTCAGGAATATCTTGCCTGCCAAAAGATGGGGAATTCGGTTCAGCCAGTTTTCTGATCCAGACACCACCATAGATGGCATGACCAGCTCCCGGGGATGGTCCATGGCAGTTACAGGACACAGCCAGGGGAGGGCACACGTCCAGCCTGCTGATTGGTCAGTCCTGTGTTTTCCCCTCCTGTAAGAATATTCAGTGTTAAGAGGAAAGTTTGGTGCAAGTCAACAGAGCCAACTCTGCTGAATATAAAAAAAAATCTCCCGTCATGGAGGGGCTAAAAAAACTGACATTTTTGTAATGTTATTGCAAGGTTTCAGGGCTCAAATTATAAGGTCTTAAGGTTTTTTTTTTTTTTTTTTAAGTGTTCTTGCATAGCAAGACTACTTACTGTTATCTCATATATACCGTATATACTCGAGTATAAGTCGAGGCCCTAATTTACCACAAAAAAATGGGAAAAACGTATTGACCCGAGTATAAGAAGAGGGAGAGAAATACAGCAACTACTGTAAGTGGAAAAAGAGGGTCAACAATGCCCATCTGCAGCTGTATACCTCCATGTGTCCTGTGCATGTGTCATGTACCTGTGTCCTGTGTATATGTACCTGTATCATGTACCTGTGTATATGTACCTGTGTCATGTACCTGTGTCCTGTGTATATGTACCTGTATCATGTACCTGTGTATATGTACCTGTGTCATATACCTGTGTCCTGTGTATATGTACCTGTATCATGTACCTGTGTATATGTACCTGTGTCCTGTGTATATGTACCTGTATCATGTACCTGTGTATATGTACCTGTGTCTTGTGTATATGTACCTGTATCATGTACCTGTGTATATGTACCTGTGTCATGTACCTGTGTCCTGTGTATATGTACCTGTATCATATACCTGTGTATATGTACCTGTGTCCTGTGTATATGTACCTGTATCATGTACCTGTGTATATGTACCTGTGTCCTGTGTATATGTACCTGTATCATGTACCTGTGTATATGTACCTGTGTCATGTACCTGTGTCCTGTGTATATGTACCTGTATCATGTACCTGTGTATATGTACCTGTGTCATGTACCTGTGTCCTGTGTATATGTACCTGTGTCATGTACCTGTGTCCTGTGCATGTGTCATGTGTATATGTACCTGTGTCATGTACCTGTGTCCTGTGCATGTGTCATGTGTATATGTACCTGTGTCATGTACCCAGGGGCGGATTGACCATTCGGTCACTCGGTTGCCGACCGAGGGCCCGACGTCAGGAGGGGCCCCATGAGCGGCTCAGTCAGCAGCGGAAAAAAGCCGCCCGCCGCACCGCATGAAAACCCCGTCCTCCTGGATTTTTACAGCTCCCAGCACCGCGGCCAGCCCGCTGCCCGAGCAGACCTCGGCTTAGGCTGAGAGAGGCTCTGTCAGCAGGGAGGGGTGGGGCAGGGAGCTCCACTGACGCTCTGACCCTGCCCTGCCCCGCCCCTCCTCTCCTCATGTAGTCTGAGCGTCTCTCCTGCACTTCTGAGAGCTCCGCTCTGGACCACAAAAATCCCCGCCCCTACAGACAAAAGCTCCGCCCCTATCAACGGAAGCCCCGCCCCTTACCGACGAAAGCTCCGCCCCCTACTGACGAAAACTCCGCCCCCGGACCTCTGAGAGCGGGAGGTGAGCCCGAATGGTCAGGTAGATCCTTCTGCCTACATTATATAAACGGTCTGTAGACCCCTTTTTTTTTTTTTGCTAAACCATTCCTGGAAATGTTGTTTACCCCCCCTGTATAGCTGTGCATTGCTGAAAGTTTACATTTTAAAACTGGCTACCTGGTCATCTCCTGTAGTCGCATTCGCAGTCTGGTCATCTCCTGTGGTCGCATTCGCAGTCTCTGGTTATTTCCTGTGGTCGCATTCGCAGTCTCTGGTTACTTCCTGTAGTTGCATTCGCAGTCTCTGGTTATCTCCTGTAGTCGCATTCGCAGTCTTTTTATTTCCTGTAGTCGCATTTGCAGTCTGGTTATCTCCTGTAGTCGCATCCCCAGTCTCTGGTTATTTCCTGTAGTTGCATTCGCAGTCTGGTTATTTCCAGTAGTTGCATTTGCAGCCTCTGGTTATCTCCTGTAGTCGCATTCGCAGTCTGGTTATCTCCTGTAGTCGCATTTGCAGTCTGGTTATTTCCTGTAGTCGCATCCCCAGTCTCTGGTTATTTCCTGTAGTCGCATTTGCAGTCTGGTTATTTCCTGTAGTTGCATCCCCAGTCTCTGGTTATCTCCTGTAGTTGCATTCGCAGTCTCTGGTTACTTCCTGTAGTCATTTATGATATCTATGGCTATGCATATTTATTGAATCCATATTGAGCACTATATTTGATTGGCTGTTTGCTTCTGCTTAGGCCTGGCACACACGCACAATCGCACATGATGATGACTTCATCATCATGTGCGTGATTGTGATTGTGCGTGTGTGCCAGGCCTAAGCAGAAGCAAACAGCCAATCAAATATAGTGCTCAATATGGATTCAATAAATAGTGGGAAGAATGCCCCTTACATTGGTGATCAGTGAGAAGAATGTTCCTTACATTGGTGGTCAGTTGGAAGAATGTTCCTTACATTGGTGGTCAGTGGGAAGAATGTTCCTTACATTGGTGGTCAGTGGGAAGAATGTTCCTTACATTGGTGGTCAGTGGGAAGAATGTTCCTTACATTTGTGATCAGTGAGAAGAATGTTCCTTACATTGCAGGTCAGTGGGAAGAATGTTCCTTACATTGGTGGTCAGTGGGAAGAATGTTCCTTACATTGGTGGTCAGTGAGAAGAATGTTCCTTACATTGGTGGTCAGTGGGAAGGAGGAGGAGGACACACCTAAGGAGCTCTCTGAGAACCAGCCTTTTTTTCAAGCCTGGGCCTTGCCTGCTAGCTTGGCCCAGGAACAATGCCTGATCCTGGGGGAGGCCCAGGGAGGGATCCCCCTGATGACATGGGGCCTAGTGAGGAGGAGGTGGAGGATCTGACTGTGGGTCCAGGCCCTGGTATGGATGCAAGTATCTTCAGACAGAAGATTGTTGATCGTTTTAGGGAAATTGGAAGGGCTGAAGAGAAACTTCAAGTTTTGAAAACTGAACATAAGAACTTGAGAGCCAAATACTTACAGGCCTGGAGTAGAAATCGCACAGCCATGAAGCCTGAGTTACAGGAATTAGAGGAAAAAGTAAAGCAGCAAACTTTATTGTTGGAGAAGTTAAAAGCCAGAAGTGGAGCTTTTAAAGAAAAGTTTGACAATGAGAAGAGATTTGCCAGCCAGTCGTCAGTAAGTCGCATGGATCAGCAGCCTCAGGTTATGGATGACCCGGGTCCATCTGCCTCTGCACCTCTCCCCCCATGTAAGGCCTTGGAATCGCCAGCGGCAACCAGCCAGGGGGTTGAGAGTGAGCATGGCACCCTGACCTTCATCCAGCAGATGGAGTCACCCCTGAGAGCAGACAAGTTTGCCATTTCTGATGATCCATCAGAAACCCCTGAGGATGAGAGGAAAAATAAACCAGGGAATGAAGATGGACCTGCACCAAATACCCTGAACATGGATGTTTCTACTCCTGCATTTGCTGAGACCAGTAGTTCCTCTACCAAGTTTGCTGCATGTGTTTCACACAGTATGGCTGACACCAGCAAAGAGATTGCCTCACCTGAGCCTCTCTGTGTTCCAGCAGAGCTGATTGATGCTGATGGGGGAGGGGATCAGCACATTGCACCATGTGCAGTGGAAGCCATGGAGGTGTCAGACCAGCCTGCTGAAAGTCCTGTCCTGATGGAAGAGAACAGGCCAGCTGAAGATTCCACCAGCACAGCAGTGGGAAAGGACACTGTTGGGAAGACTACAGGAACTGTGAATATACCAGCAAGTACCGTATTTATCGGCGTATAACACGCACTTTTTTCCCCTTAAAATCAGGGGAAAGTCGCAGGTGCGTGTTATACGCCGATCCCGAGCTGTCACATTTTCAAAATCGCGGACCGCGATTTGAAAATGGCGCCGCCGGCGCCGAAGTACACAGAGCCGGTCCTCGGCTCTTTCCGGCGGCTCTCGTTTACTTTCGGCTCCACTCGTAGTCCCGAGCGGAGCTATCCGAGTAGGTTCGGATAGCTCCGCTCGGGACTACGAGTGGAGCCGAAAGTAAACGAGAGCCGCCGGAAAGAGCCGAGGACCGGCTCTGTGTACTTCGGCGGCGCCATTTTCAAATCGCGGACCGCGATTTTGAAGCCCTGGAAGCAGGGACAGGGGATCCCAGGCTGCACTGGGGCAAGGCTGCACTGGGGCAAGGCTGCACTGGGGCAAGGCTGCACTGGGGAAGGCTGCACTGGGGAAGGCTGCACTGACAAGGCTGCAATGAAGGGCATTTAAATGTAAGTTTTTTTCCCTTCAACTTCCCTCCTAAAAGTTTTTTTTTCCTTAAAATTCCCTCCTAAATTGGGGTGCGTGTTATACGCCGATAAATTAAGAATGACAGTAATGATAAAACAATGAATGTGGTGGTGAAGGGGTTAATACTGCTGGGAAAAATAAAAATGACATTCTTCCCCCTGCTCAGCAGAGGAAAGACTCATCGATTGTTCAGACCAAATCTGTACAATCGATATCTGCTAGAAATGTGTCAGACGGTTCAAAACACACAAATGTTTCTTCTGCTGGGAGAAATGTGGGCAGTTATGCGTCTGTTCTGGGGAGTCGCACCAAGGAGGGTGGAGGGAATTTTGTAAATATTAGTGGTCACAATTTGGGGAGGCTTGGTGGTGGGATGGTTGGTGGGTACAGGAGGAGGAATGTGGTTCAATTGAAGTGGGAGGGGGAGGGGACCCCACCAGTAAGGGGGAGGGTGGCTGAGTTGGTTCTGGAAATGGGGTTTAAAGCCTTGGATATCTTTGCTTTGATTTGCCCAGTGGGGAGTTATGAATTTGATTTGTCCTTTGTAAAGCCTGAGGGTTTGGATTTATTTTGGGAGCGATATAGGAGGTGCAAGGGCCTTCCGCAGTGGAGTGGTTTGGTGCCAAAGGTGATTTCCAGGCAGCCTCTGATAAAGTCGGTGACGATCTTGGTGCGTAACGAATCCATACCAGAGGCTGATTTAATAGTATGGCTACGCCGATATGGTGAGGTCCTCGCTCCACTGCGGAAGGTCCTCGATGAGCATGGGATATGGACAGGGGCCTGGACAGTGTCACTAAAATTGGGGGTGCTTGGAAATGTAGTTCAACACCTTCCCTGTTCAGCTTTTCTGGGGAGAGATAGGCTGACTATTTTTTACCAGGGTCAGCCTAAAGTCTGTAACAAATGTGGAGACAAAGGCCATTTTGCATCTACTTGTACCCGTAAGAAATGCTCACTATGCCAGGATCTGGACCATTTGGCTAAGGATTGTACTGAAATTCGGTGCAATTTGTGCCAAAAGCTTGGTCATCCTTATAGCCAGTGCCCGGAGGCATTACATAACTTGCCAGGATTGGAGGCTGAGTTGCAGAGACTTGATAAGGAGGATGAGGCCGCTAAAACTGTTATTGACCCTCCTGTTTCTGTTACATCTGTTCCGGATTCTGTTTCCCCTAGTAATGTGGTCCCTGAGTCTGTCCCTCCTGTGTCTGTTACATCTGTTGTTTCGGATTCTGTTTCACCTAGTAATGTGGTCCCTGAGTCTGTCCCCCATGTGGTGGTCCCTAATCCTGCTGTACGCAGATCCTCCAGGCTGGCAGAAGCTGCTGGGGGGGCAGGTTTGGCAGATCTTCCCTCTCGGCCTCCAGTCCCTGTCCCTCAGCGGCACAAACGTGGTCAGGGGAATGTGGGGGTGCTGGATGGGGGTGGGGCTGATAGAAGGGTGTCCATATCCCATGTCTCACCCTCTGTTGAGGGGGATTCGGATGATGAGGGGTGGGAGAAGTTTAGGAGGAAGAAAAAGAAGAAGAGGAAGACAAGTAAAGTGGTCATTTCTTCCTCAGGGTCGGACCCAGGAGGGGTTCCTCTTGGTAATACCTTTTCAGTTTTGTCGGGTGATGAGATGTCTGATATATCTTTCTCTTTATCATCCATGGATGAGGGGGAGTCACGTAGTCTGAAGAGAGCTGTTTCTGGTGATGAGAGTGTGGCAAAGGTTAAGAAACGACTACCCCAATCATCCTGATGGCAGTTTCCACTCCGATAAAGGTGGCGACCATTAATGTCGCCAGCATTAAATCTGCAAGAGCTCGTGATATTGCCTTATTTTTGCTCAGCGAGTTTGATGCCGAGATTTTATTTTTGCAAGAGACCTGGCTCAATACTTTGGCCGATGTCCATCTAGCAAAAAGGGAGTGGAGATGCGGTCCCTCCTTTTGGTCTCTTGCGGCTGAGCCCTGCAGCGGAGTTGCGGTCCTTTTTAAAACCGATATGGTAACGTGCCGGCGGGAAATTGAGGTAGAAGTGGGGAGATGCATGGTCTTGGACGTCTCTGTTAGGGGGCAGGACCTGCGCCTAATCAATATCTATGGACCGCAGTCAAAATGGGGCAGGAAATGCCTCCTCACAGAGATCAAGCCCTTCCTTTTTACGTCCCAGCAGGTTGTCTTTGGAGGTGATTTTAACACCATAATTAGGCCTGAAGACAGGAGAGGCTCCATAGAAAGGCTGGGTTACGATAGCGTTTTTCTTAGAGATATGGTGAGACAAGCAGGCCTGGTAGATGTGCATATTAAGCACTGCCCTGGCAGCACGGGATTCACATTTCAGAGAGGGAATAGTCAGAGTAGGATAGATAGGTTTTTTTTAAAGGAGAACTCTGCTTTCTCGGCTCCTGAGTTGAGGGCGGTGGAGTTCTCTGACCACTGTATGCTGTCTGTGACTCTGAATGCCTCGGACACTCCACCCAGGGGAAGGGGTACCTGGAAACTGAATTCGACTCTCCTGGAAGTTGTAGAGGTAAGACAATCTTTTGAGGATTTTTTTCAGGCACAGGTTTCTATTCTGGACTTTTGCAGCAGTAAGTCAGAGTGGTGGGAGCTTGTGAAACAAAGGGCAATTGGACTTTTCAAGGCCATAAGTAAGAAGAAGCAGCTTGGTATGTACATTGCCTACCAGCATTTGCGGAGGAAGCTTGATCGTCTTGTCTCGTATAGAGGAGATCCAGGGGAGATCTCTGAGGTGAAGTTTCTTCTTAGGAAGTGTCAATATGACCGGCATGCCTCCTTGGTTCTGGAGAGGGATTATGGAAAATATCACTCGCCTGATCCTTACCAGAACTGTAAGCAAGGCATAGCAGTTAAGACGATCATAGGCCTGAGGGATAGTACGAGTTCCCTGGTGAAGTCCAGATCAGGGATCCTGGAGATCTTCAGATCATATTACGCAGACCTTCTGGGAAGAAAGGACCTTTGTCGGGACAGGATGGAAAGCTTTCTGGATTCTACTCCAGGATTGGGAAATGGTACGTTGCCTTTGATGGATTTGACAGAACCAATTTCAGTGGATGAGGTAGTTAATGCTATAGAGAAGCTGGCTACCAAAAAATCGCCTGGGCCAGATGGGTTGACAGCTGAATTCTACAAGTGTTTTAAGTCCATTCTGGCTCCCTTTTTAGCAGAGGTTTATAACAGCTGTCTAGAAGAGGGTTCGCTCCCTCCCTCCATGAGGGATCCGCTGTGATTCTTCTGTCAAAAGGTAAAGACCCCTCAATGATTGAGAACTGGCGCCCCATCAGTCTTCTCAATGTTGACAGAAAGATCCTGGCGAAGATTCTTTTTTGGCGCTTGTCGTCAGTAGCAGTTAAATTCAAGATGGTGCTGCTGTAAGACCTATAAACAGTACAAAATATTTTACAGCGCACACATACAAGAATGACATTTCCTGCAGGGCTAGTTAAAAACACCTGAACACCTGAACATATTCAAAAAATACGGGGGTTTGGTCACACTATATGGTCATGTAGTGCTAAGCCCACTTACTGCGACAAAGTACCCCGAATTAGTGGGTCCTACACTAGTAATAGAATGGAAGCTCCTCTGTCTCAACCATGGGAGCTGAACTCCTCTATGTGGGAGAACTGAAAGGGATACATCCTAATAACTGGTGGCCACTAAATAGGAGGTAATGAGGAGGGGGAGGGGTGCTCCAGCCTAAAAAACCTGGTCAGGGCCTATTACAACATACAAGTACATATTTGGGGGGCACACCATACAATGCATTTAAATTCAAGATGGTGCTGCTGTAAGACCTATAAACAGTACAAAATATTTTACAGCGCACACATACAAGAATGACATTTCCTGCAGGGCTAGTTAAAAACACCTGAACACCTGAACATATTCAAAAAATACGGGGGTTTGGTCACACTATATGGTCATATAGTGCTAAGCCCACTTACTGCGACAAAGTACCCCGAATTAGTGGGTCCTACACTAGTAATAGAATGGAAGATCCTCTGTCTCAACCATGGGAGCTGAACTCCTCTATCCCTTTCAGTTCTCCCACATAGAGGAGTTCAGCTCCCATGGTTGAGACAGAGGATCTTCCATTCTATTACTAGTGTAGGACCCACTAATTCGGGGTACTTTGTCGCAGTAAGTGGGCTTAGCACTATATGACCATATAGTGTGACCAAACCCCCGTATTTTTTGAATATGTTCAGGTGTTCAGGTGTTTTTAACTAGCCCTGCAGGAAATGTCATTCTTGTATGTGTGCGCTGTAAAATATTTTGTGTCGTCAGTAGCAGGCGATTTGTTGTCCAGTCATCAGCACTGCTCAGTCCAAGGTAGAAGTACCTTTTCAGCGGTTTTAGCTGTCCGGGAGGCTTTGGAACGATGCAGGGCTGCTGGATGGAGAAAGTACTTGCTGGCATTGGATCAGGCGAAGGCTTTTGATAGAGTCAATCACAAGTACCTGTATTTGCTACTTGGTAGATACGGCCTGCAGGGGAGGTTTATAGATTGGCTGAAGACATTATATAGAGGGGCTGAGAGCTTCCCACTGGTTAATGGTTGGGTTGGACGGCCTTTTGAGGTTGGCTCTGGTGTGCGCCAGGGATGTCCTCTGAGCCCCCTGTTATATGTATTCGCAATCGACCCCTTCATAAAAAGGCTAGAGAGTGGATCTTTGTGCGGGGTGCCTTTGGGCATTGCTGGTGTGCCGCCTCTGAAGGTCGTGGCCTATGCCGATGATGTGTCTGTTATTGTCTCTGGGACAGAGGAGGCGCAGGAAGTGGTCTCTATGATAGAGCAGTACACGGAGGCTTCTGGTTCTAAAGTCAACCATGAAAAGAGTGAAGTTTTCTGGATGGGTAAGGAGAGTGAAAGCTTCGAACTTCCGGATGCCTTCCCAGAGCCCCAGCAGGAAATTAAAGTGTTGGGCATCAAATTTGGTCCTGGTGACTATGGTCATCGAAATTGGGAAAGCAGGTTGGTGTGTGCCAATGCCAAAGTAGCAAGCTGGAAGAAATGGAAGCTTTCCTTGAGGGAGAGGGTTGACTTGATCAAAACGTACCTGGTCCCAATCTTTTTATATGTCAGCTTCGTCTGTATCTTGCCAGCATCTCTCTATGCAAGGGTGTACAGCTGTTTTTTCCAACTGTTATGGGGAAGTAGGCTGAACCTGATCAAACGCAATGTAACTTACCTGTCTAGGCGGGAGGGTGGCCTAGGAATGGTCAACCCAATAGTTTTCTTTTCTCTGCTCTTTTTAAAGTACAATCTTGGTAACATGCTAGCAGAGAACCCGCCGGGATGGGTGGGCATTTTTCAATCTTGTTTTAGGCCTTTTCTGCGATGCTGGGAAGATGGCGGGCCAGTGAAAAGTCTGAGAGTCCGACATGACAAGCTCCCGGCTTATGTTGCCCCGTGTCTGAAAATACTTCGGCAGTGGCAGGTGACAGTGGAGGATATCAAGTCCCTCCCCAGGAAGCTTCTGGAGAAGAGGATTTTGAGCTCTGCTTTCAGTGTGTCACTGGCCTTAAGGGATTGCCCAGGCTCTGTAATGAGGGAGGGGTTGCGTTTAATCAATTTAGAAAGAATTCCCTTGAAGTTTAGGGATCAAGCCTGGCTCGCTTTCCATGGAAGGCTCTATGTCAGAGGGAACTTGAAGCATCGCCCTGTGGATGATCGGGATTGTCCTAGAGCGGAGTGTGTTGGTAAAGTGGAGTCTATGGACCACTTTTTGCTGCAGTGTCCCTTTAACATAGAGGTGTATAAAAGGGTGGGGAGGGCTCTAGGCATCCCCTTTTTCTATTGCATGAGTTATGCGGAGTGGGTGTACGGGGCATTCCCGACTTGCTGGGATTTTGATTTGGATACACTGTTTTTAGTTAATATAGTTGTCCGTTACTTCACATGGAATGCACGGTGCCAGATTACCCTGCGGAAAAAAGTCCTCTCTGTTGAGGTGGTGGTGCACGATATTCTGGGTGAGGTTGGGAAAATTCGGGGTCTTGAGAGGGGCAGGGAGCCTCGGGCGGTCTGGAAAAGGGCGTGGAGGAATATCAGACCTGCCTTTGGTGAACTGCCATCTCTGGGTGAGGTGCTGTTTTCTTTTTCTATTTCTTTCACTCCCTTAGTTTTTGTTGGTTAGTAGCTTCTTTTTGAAGAAGGGCTGCATGCATAATGGGTGCGGGTTTGTTTCTTGACCTCACAGTTTGGATGTCTGGTGTATTGGTGTGAGTTGTAGTGAGATTATCCCCAATAATGACATGTTCATGATGAGTTTTGTTTTTGCTGTAAAGTCATTTTTTGTTTGAGAGCAGATTTGCTATATTTATTTTCATTTATGTAAATATGTATATATTTATGTATATTATATATAGTGATTTTATGCTTATTGATTGCAAGACTTTTAATAAAGAAAAATTGGGAAGAATGTTCCTTACATTGGTGGTCAGTGAGAAGAATGTACCTTACATTGGTGGTCAGTGAGAAGAATGTTCCTTACATTGGTGGTCAGTGAGAAGAATGTTCCTTACATTGGTGGTCAGTGAGAAGAATGTTCCTTACATTGGTGGTCAGTGAGAAGAATGTTCCTTACATTGGTGGTCAGTGAGAAGAATGATCCTTACATTGGTGGTCAGTGAGAAGAATGTTCCTTACATTGGTGGTCAGTGAGAAGAATGTTCCTTACATTGGTGGTCAGTGAGAAGAATGTTCCTTACATTGGTGGTCAGTGAGAAGAATGTTCCTTACATTGGTGGTCAGTGAGAAGAATGTTCCTTACATTGGTGGTCAGTGAGAAGAATGTTCCTTACATTGGTGGTCAGTGAGAAGAATGTTCCTTACATTGGTGGTCAGTGAGAAGAATGTTCCTTACATTGGTGGTCAGTGAGAAGAATGTTCCTTACACTGGTGGTCAGTGAGAAGAATGTTCCTTACACTGGTGGTCAGTGAGAAGAATGTTCCTTACACTGGTGGTCAGTGAGAAGAATGTTCCTTACACTGGTGGTCAGTGAGAAGAATGTTCCTTACACTGGTGGTCAGTGAGAAGAATGTTCCTTACACTGGTGGTCAGTGAGAAGAATGTTCCTTACACTGGTGGTCAGTGAGAAGAATGTTCCTTACACTGGTGGTCAGTGAGAAGAATGTTCCTTACACTGGTGGTCAGTGAGAAGAATGTTCCTTACACTGGTGGTCAGTGAGAAGAATGTTCCTTACACTGGTGGTCAGTGGGAAGAATGTTCCTTACATTGGTGGTCAGTGGGAAGAATGTTCCTTACATTGGTGGTCAGTGAGAAGAATGTTCCTTACATTGGTGGTCAGTGAGAAGAATGTTCCTTACATTGGTGGTCAGTGAGAAGAATGTTCCTTACATTGGTGGTCAGTGAGAAGAATGCTCCTTACATTGGTGATCAGTGAAAATTATATAAAGTTAATAAAAATAATAAAAAAAAAAAATGTAAAGCACCCCCATGATCCCAGCACATGCTCTATATGGAAAGCTTTATGTAGGATGAGCACATGTATGTAAACATGTGTCTATAGACGCAAATGCTGGACACGGGAGCCCACCTGCAAGGTAACCCCCCCCGGGAGAGCGCTTCTCCTAGGGAGTTATCTGATGTGGGGAGGAGCCGCGAGAGCCACCCCCAGATGTCGAGGTTCGGGGCCACTCTGTGCAAAACGAGCTGCACAGTGAAGGTAAGTATGATATGTTTGTTATTTAAAAAAACAAAAAACGAGCCTTTACAATCACTTTAATTTTGGAAAGGTACCTGTTGTTGCACTTTCTTTAATGTAATTCTGTGACGAACGCATGTAGTGTGGGCAGTGCAAAATGTAGGTGGGGATTTGTGTGGGTGTGGCTTGAGTGTGGGTGGGAACACAGGGGGGGCCCCAGGATCTCCTATTGCCCGGGGGCCCCATGAGTTGTCAGTCCGCCCCTGCATGTACCTGTGTATATGTACCTGTGTCATGTACCTGTGTCCTGTGTATGTGTCATGTGTATATGTACCTGTGTGCATGTGTGTGTGTGTGCATGCCTCACTTGCATTCACTGTTCAAAAGCCGAGCCTCCTCCTCGTCCATGATAGGCAGAAAACTCAATTTCCCAGCAGTCAGCGGTCAGCCTATCACGGGCATTCTCTCATCCTCTTACCACGGACAAGGATGAGAGAATGTCCGTGATAGGCTGTACACTGACTGCCTATCACAGACAAGGAGGCGTGGCTTTTGAACAGTGAGAGCCTGCCAAGTGCTATGTAGCACACGCTGGCCGCCGTCTGCCTGCATGACACGCTGATCATGTAGGCAGACGGCGGTGACTCGAGTATAAGTCGAGGGGGGCACTTTCAGCCCCAAAAAAGGGGCTGAAAAATTCTACTTATACACGAGTATATACGGTATATTATTAAATTATTATTATAGCCAAATTTACCACCCTAACTCCTCCCACAGCTTTTACACTATATAGACAGTAATATACCGAAATGTGCGGATTGTTCCCGATTGGTGTGCTATTACTTTGTGGAAAGTTTCGCTGAATGGTTCACAAAATATCGTCGTTTTTGCGGTGAAATTGGTCCCATGGGAATGAATGGCGAAATGTTCAAAACTAGAGTGGGAGGTGACAAAAGCTGCCAAAATATTATGACCACCCCATGAAAAAAAAAAAATATTTTTTTTTAAATCATTTTTGAAAAAAAAAAAATCATTTTTGAAAAAATAAAATCATTTTTGAAAAAATAAAATCATTTTTGAAAAAATAAAATCATTTTTGAAAAAATAAAATCATTTTTGAAAAAAAAAGTCATTTTTGAAAAAAAAAATCATTTTTGAAAAAAATGTTCAGCTCTTTCAGCTAATTATGGGACTTCAACTGTTTTACTACTATTTATACTTTTTAAAATATTAAGCTTTTTAACACTAGAAAAAAAAAAATTTTGAAAAAAAAAAATCATTTAAAAAAAAAAAAAATAATAATTTTTGAAAAAAAATAATTTTTGAAAAAAAATAATTTTTAAAAAAAAATAATTTTTGAAAAAAAAAAAAATCATTTTTGAAAAAATAAAATCATTTTTGAAAAAAAAAAACATTTTTGAAAAAAATGTTCAGCTCTTTCAGCTAATGATGGGACTTCAACTGTTTTACTACTATTTATACTTTTTAAAATATTAAGCTTTTTAGCACTTTTCACAGTTACTCCAGCCACTCCAACCACACAACAGTTACTTAAGCCACACTCCAGTTGTAGAGGCAAGAACACTTCACAATTTCCCCAGAAATTGTAGCTTTTCTAGTTTTTTTTGTCGTGTGACTTCAAATGTTTTTGAAACTAGTCACATGTTCAGCCATGTGACTTCAGATGTTTTTGAAAAAAAAAAAACAACTGTCACTTTGATCATGTGACTTCAATCCTCAAATCTCATTGGACACTGGAAGTGACTCTATGACATCAGAGCTCAGAGGGTATAAATAACGGCTGCTCAGTGTGTGGAGCTCATTCAAGCTGTGAAAGGTGCAGAGGAAGCATTGTTTTTTTCTGCTCCTTGTTTTGCTTGAATTTCTGAAATTTTCCACAATGGGAAATTGCTTCACACATTGCCTGCGTGAAAATAATGATGATGACTTTTACCATCAGTCATCTCCAAAATCATCAGGGTGTCATAGCCCTGCCAGTCCCACCTTGGCTAAGGCTGGGACTAATAACATCAGCACCTCCAACCTGATGGAGGTTTCTGCAATATCTTCAGGGCATTCAAGCCCTGCACATCCAGCTGAGACTGGAACCAATGACACCAATATGAACATCAGTGTCGTTTCAGGGTCTGGTAGCCCTTCCTGCCTCACCTCGGCTGAGGTGACTGCAGCCACCAATTACATGTCTGGAGATGAGGATCACTACCAGTCATCTCTAGAACCATCAGGGTGTCATAGCCCTGCCAGTCCCACCTTGGCTAAGGCTGGGACTAATAACATCAGCACCTCCAACCTGATGGAGGTTTCTGCAATACCTTCAGGGCATTCAAGCCCTGCACATCCAGCTGAGACTGGAACCAATGACACCAATATGAACATCAGTGTCGTTTCAGGGTCTGGTAGCCCTTCCTGCCTTACCTCGGCTGAGGTGACTGCAGCTACCAATTCCATGTCTGGAGATGAGGACCACTACCAGTCATCTCTAGAACCCTCAGGGTGTCATAGCCCTGCCAGTCCCACCTTGGCTAAGGTTGGGACCCACATCAGCACCTCCAGCATCATGGAGGTCCATTCGCAACATTCAGCACATTGCAGCACTGCATGTCCAGATGAAGATGGAACTCCCAACAACCTGGGCACAGAGTGTGTGCTTTTAGGACCTTGCAGCCCTTCCCATCCTGCCTCGGCTGAGTCTGGAACCCCTGACACTGCCCTAAGCATGGTGAGTGTCTTTCCAGGACCTTCAGAATGTTTCAACTCAGAGACTGAAACCACCGGATATGACTCCATCGCACCAATCGAAGACATGACAATAACTCTGTCAAGATTCACATTGCACTATGAGCTCGGAGAAGGAAGCTTTGGAAGGGTAAGTGCTCATTTACTCCCATTACTTAAATTACTAGCCCCACCCACAAAACACCCTTTCAACACCAAGGACCCCACTAATTGTTATCTTCTCTCTCATTCAGGTTGTTCTGGCTACCCACCGAAAGAGCCAGCAGAAGGTGGCAATCAAGTCAGTCATTAAGACTAGAAATACCTACGACCTCGATATAGAACGCTACGCCATGGAGAAGTCGGAAGGGTGCCCCTTTCTAATTCAGCTATATGCAGCCTTCCAAACCCCCTTCACCGCCTGTTTTGTGATGGAATATCTCTGCGGAGGGAGTTTAAGTGACTTCATCTGGAACTATTCCCCAGTCGACAGTGACACCATCAAGTAAGTTTCAAATAGTAAAGAAAGCAAGCCTTATAAGATATTTAAATCCAAATAAATCCTTTGTATTTATTACTGTAATGCAGTCAGGTTGTATATAGAGTAATATATATATGCTCTTCTTTCTATTTTATTTTTACATTCTCAGTGCTGCAGCAATGGTTGAAATACCCAATGCTGGCAGCACCCTGGAAAGCCTGACCACTGCTCTCACACACAGCGGGCAATGATTGCACATGTTAAAAGAGATGGAGACAGTACATAGTTGCCTAGTAATAAGTTGCGGTGTACATGTGCATTGAGACACAAGCATAGGGGCAGTGTTGGAGGTGACTATTCTTTAAAATGGGGCAGATTGGATCCTATAGGCAGGATCGCCCAGTAGGCTTTTTTGGGATCTTGGTAAAAACTGCACCAGGAATTGCACCTGTCTCAGGTGGCACTGTAAATCACTCTGGACTAGCCCCTTCCTGCCCCTGCCTCCCTCTGCCCATGGGTACTGCTTCTATCTGAATTTTATTTCTTTTAAATGTCATTTTGTTTCAATCTAACTTTGCTTTTCTCTTTTACAGATTCATTGTGGCGGAAATAGCTTGTGGACTGGAGTTCCTTCACAGTAATGGCATTCTCCATAGGTAACTAATTCTATTCAATTGTAGACCATATATCTGTGTAAAATGTGTGCAGAGGTGAGATTGAGGAGAGGCACATATATACAAGGGTACCTAATGTCTTCCCACTTTTCCAACCAACTGATATAAGAAGCTAATGGAAAACTTCTGCCACTAGCAGCCACCTATAATTGAAATATCAGTTGGCGCTAAAGGGATCCTAAAATCTGTTTTAGATGACCCGTGCCAGAAAATGACACTTATCTTTCTCTTTGCAGGGATCTCAAGCCTGATAACATTCTAATGGATGAAGAAGGACATGTCCGCATTGCCGATTACGGACTGGCAGTGGGCGGTCTATGGGACGATAAAAGGACCACCGGTGTGGCTGGAACCAGAGGATTCATGGCTCCAGAGGTTTGTATATTTCTCCATACTCATAACTTATTTATTCATTATATCAGAATTCATCAAATACCACTCTGATTTTTCTTTACACCTATTCCTTTTTATTAATGTTCGAAGTCCTGAGAAGCCAGCGGAGTGCCATATACCTTTGTAACACACTCCACTCTGCTTTATAAAGGTTTATGTTTGTAAAGCAGCAGTATGGCCATTTAAAAGGACACACAACAGCTTTATAAATACGTCCCTTAGAATAGGTGTTTGATGAATATACATTATAAAAGATATTATATATAAAAGACTAAGTTGGGAGGAAGGGGGCTTGTGCTTCCTATAAGATAATGGGGTCAGCCTATTCGGCCCCTTTAAAAATGAACTCAGCTTTGTGGGCTTCTTTGATGTATTCTGGTTTTCTGTACTGTCCAATGTACTTATTGATGTTCTTTCTTTGGATTGGCAGGTTGTCAACAATGACTTTTACCAGTTTGAACCTGACTGGTTTTCACTAGGAGTCATTACCTACATTTTGGCCACAAAACATATGCCATTTAGGAGCATGACCTTTGATGAATACAGGAGAGAGGTGAACTTCAGCCATCCCAATTACCCCCCTGACATGGACCCGGACCTGGCGGACTTCATAAAAGGAGTAAGTAGGAGAAGACCTTTTTTAACTCTAAATAGCAACAGGAAGGGATTCCGGCTACTACTGCTGCTGCTCTAGGAGTATAATGTAGGTTTGCTGACAAGTCTGGTTATTGACTGTTGGGTAGTTTGGCTTCTTTGTCCCCAGTAAAGGTTCAGTTATACAATCATGGAAACACTTTATCATGGGACTGAGGGGGCAGAAGATGCCACATGGGGTAAATCACTGATATGCACATTTCATAATTCTATCCAATCAGAAACACATTTATTTTTGCATCCAGCACCTGCACTAGCCTATATGTGTGAGTCTTCACACGTTAAGATGCTCTATTGGGTTAAAAATAACCACCCAGAAGGAGACGCACAGTAGTCAGAGTTCTTTCCTAATCTATACAGAGCCAAGTGTTGTAACTTTTATTACTCATGTATACAAGTCCTCATTGATAACAGTTCATTATTTTATAGCTGCTCTGCAAATATCCGGAGGAGAGACTGGGGATCAGTGAAGACATCCGATCCCACATCTTCATGGAATCCATCGACTGGGAAGAACTAGAGGAAGGGAAAGCATCGCCCCCTTTCCAAGTGGACATGGTAAGTACCCAAATCCTAATGGGATGATATTACTACATTTCTGATAGATTGGAGCAATGCTGTGTCCTTACAGATAATGTAGGGAACACAAACGTAATCCAGCCTGCAGGAAAACCTTACAGACTAACCAGTCAATTGTTCCCTTTTCCATGAGAGGAGAAGATAAGGACATAACTTTCTATGCACCAGACACAATGGTGCACAGTTGGGAGTGAGTGGAAGTGAGATGGTACAATGGAACATGATACAATCTCTATGAGGTCTATGATATGTGACGTCACCCATCACCATGTGGAGGAAGTGATGGCCATAGACACATAGGGGTTAATTTACTAAAACTGGAGGAGTGCAAAATCTGGTGCAGCTCTGCATGAAAACTAATCAGCTTCCAGGTTTTATTGTCAAAGCTTAATTAAACAAGCTAAAGTTAGCTGATTGGCTACCATGCACAACTGCACCAGATTTTGCACTCTCAATTTTAGTAAATCAACCCCATAGTCTGCTTCTAGATTTATTTCCTATCTGTTCTCTCACTACATGGAACTGAGGAAGAAGAGATCTGCTCTAGTCTGTAGTGGGAGAGCTGATAATTATTAAACAATAAGTCCAGAGATCATTAAACATTGAATATGACGCATTGTGTTTTCCTTTTACAGCCCATGGACATGGAAATAGACGACCGACTTTCTCCATCGGCTATAATGCCAAAACCATCAAAGAATCCAGGAGAAGAGATATACTTACCCAAGTTCACATACATCAACAGCATGTGGGCACGCATGTAAATCTGCATTAGACAATGACATCCTACTGCAAAGATTCAGAAAAAACAATTCTACGCATTTTTGACAATTTCTTAACATCACAGTGTCATGGTCCTGCTTGCCGTGTGCTCTTCGTTTGTCTCTGTTACCGACCTTGGCGTGTTCTCGACTATTCCTGTCTGCTCGTGACCCTGACCTTTTGGCGTGTCCCCGACTATCCCTGCTTTCCTGTGACCCTGAACCTTTGGCGTGTACTCTGTTGTTCCTGTCTGCTAGTCACCCTGACCTCTGCCTTATCCCTTTTCTATCCTTGTTGTTCTAGCCTGCTGCTTCCTTCTCCTGTAGTCTACCGTGAGCGTGAGCTGTGAGACCCTAGGGGCCGCGACCTGGAGCCAGACTGCAGCGCAGTCCATCCTCACCACTAGAGGCTCTGGTGAACACCTGCTGGCTCTTAAGACTCTGCACCCTGGGGAATCTATGCTCTAGCTCCCACTGAGATCTGTGTTAGTGATCCAGTAGACCTGCTCCCTGAACCTCCCTGAGTACTATCCGCAGCACTCAATCCTAGGGTCCACTATCTTAGCGATGCACTTCCGACTCCTATGGAGTGCATCTGTCACCTGGTCTCAGGTGACCTGACACACAGACCTTTTACCACCATTGTTTACACCACAGATGATTGATCCAGGGAGTAATCCGATCGCCTTCGGGGGGTCAGGAAGGAATTTTTTTCCCTGTTGGAGCAAATTATACCATGCTTCATAAGGTTTTTTTGCCTTCCTCTGGATCAACAGGTGAGTTCCATACTGTACCATCAGCTGTACTCACCTCCCAGGGTGATGAACTGTTAGTGCCCACGAAGCCTGTGTAGTGGTCCGGGGATTTGAAATCCTTGCTCTTCTCTGTCTTCTATCTGCAGCACTCGATGTTCTGTGCTGGGGATGACCAGTCAGAATTTCACTAATCTATCCTGCAAGTGCCATAGAGAGTAGAAGAGGAAGGATTTCAAAGCTACTACACAGGCCATGTGCCCACTGACAGCTCACCACAGACGGTTGATCCAGGGAGTAATGCGTTTGCCTTCGGGGGTCAGGAAGGAATTTTTTTCCCTGTTGGAGCAAATTATACCATGCTTCATAAGGGTTTTTCGCCTTCCTCTGGATCAACAGGTGAGTTCCATACTGTACCATCAGCTGTACTTACCTCCCAGGGTGATGAACTGTTAGTGCTCATGGAGCCTGTGTAGTGGTCCGGGGATTTGAAACCCTTGCTCTTCTCCATCTTCTATCTGCAGCACTCGATGTTCTGTGCTGGCGATGACCAGTCAGAATGTCATTGATCTATCCTGCAAGTGCCGTAGAGAGTAGAAGAGTGGGGGTTTCAAAGCTACTACACAGGCCTCGTGGACTCCGTGCCCTGGGGAATCTATGCGCTAGCGCCCACTGGGATCTGTGTTAGTGATCCAGTAGACCTGCTTCCTGAAACTCCCTGGGTACTATCCGCAGCAGTCAGTCCTAGGGTCCACTATCTTAGCGGTGCACTTCCGACTCCCACGGAGTGCATCTGTCACCTGGTCTCAGGTGACCTGACACACAAACTTTTTACCACCATTGTTTACACCACAGACGGTTGATCCAGGGAGTAATCTGATCGCCTTCGGGAATCGGGAAGGAATTTTTTTCCTTGTTGGAGCAAATTATACCATGCTTCTTAAGGTTTTTTCGCCTTCCTCTGGATCAACGAGTGAGTTCAATACTGTACAATCAGCTGTACTCACCTCCCAGGGTGATGAACTGTTAGTGCCCACAAAGCCTGTGTAGTGGTCCGGGGATTTGAAATCCTTGCTCTTCTCCGTCTATCTGCAGCACTCAATGTTCTGTGCTGGCGATGACCAGTCAGAATGTCACTGATCTATCCTGCAAGTGCCATAGAGAGTAGAAGAGTGGGGATTTCAAAGCTACTACACAGGTCATGTGCCCATTGACAGCTCACCACAGATGGTTGATCCAGGGAGTAATCCGATAGCCTTCGGGGGTCAGGAAGAAATTTTTTTCCCTGTTGGAGCAAATTATACTATGCTTCATAAGGGTTTTTCGCCTTCCTCTGGATCAACAGGTGAGTTCCATACTGTACCATCAGCTGTACTTACCTCCCAGGGTGATGAACTGTTAGTGCCCATGGAGCCTGTGTAGTGGTCCAGGGATTTGAAATCCTTGCTCTTCTCCGTCTTCTATCTGCAGCACTCGATGTTCTGTGCTGGCGATGACCAGTCAGAATGTCATTGATCTATCCTGCAAGTGCCGTAGAGAGTAGAAGAGTGGGGATTTCAAAGCTACTACACAGGCCATGTGCCCACTGACAGCTCACCACAGAATAAACCGATTTGGGGGTCAGGAAGGATTTTGTTTGCCCCATTGGAACAAATTACACCATGCTGCACAAGAGTTTTTTTTTTTTTTGCCTTCCTCTGGATCAACTGGGAGTTATGGAATTCACCTGCAAAACATGCCATCATCAATTCCTATACATACAGAAGACACCACCAAGAACTTGTGTCCTGCACCTACAGCGTCTCCCTTTTGATAGAAACTATCAAGCTTTGTGCCCTGTGTCAAAAGACAAGATGACGCCACCAAGAATTTCTTCCCTGTAGGTGCAGTGTTTTTATACGGGAACCGCTAAGCTTTGCTCTGTATGTATAGGAAGAAAAAAAAAAAAAACTGGCCAGAGAGGGATTACTTTGACGCAGTTGGCCAGCTTAAACATGTATTGCGATATATGTGAACCAAAAATCCCTTTTTATGCAACGTTTATTTGAAATGGAAAGAGTGTATAGCAATGTACAGAGCACTGATTTATAGATTATTTTCTCCCAGCACAGCACACCACAATTTAAAGTTGCTTGTTTTGGTGCACTGCACATTCTGTTGTGCAGATTTGGAAAAAATTCTGGAACAAGATGGATCAAGCAGAAGAGGGGAGAAGGTGATCTTTATTTATATTGGCCACATTGTTTACTAGGAGCAATGCCATTTTATTCAGATTTAATGTGAGCCTCTCATTAAAGATATATCCTTTAGCCCCTGTTCACACTGAGGGCTGGTTTGATATTGTGCGAGTTCAGCTGAACTTGCACGATCTCAAACCCGCATTTCAGTTCGAGGGCGATTTGAAAGACATCTTTGGGGGTTTATGCATGGATGTCTATTGAAACTGCCCCCGAAGTTGACAAAAGTAGTGAAGGAACTACTGTTAGGAATCGCTATGGCGCTGCAAAGTCAGCACCGCAATGATTCGGACGGTGCCATTGCCTGCAATAGGCTCCGATTTGGCATGCGATTTGATATAGCAAATCAGCCCAGTGTGAACAGGGGCTTAGTACAGTCTCAAGCAATTTAACCCTTTCATGACTAAGCCTATTTTTGAAATTTGGTGTTTACAAGTTAAAATCCGTATTTTTTGCTAGAAAATTACTTAGAACCCCCAAACATTATATATATATTTTTTAGCAGAGAATCTAGAGAATAAAATGGAGATTGTTGCAATATTTTATATCACACGGTATTTTTGCAGCGGTGTTTTAAACGCAAATTTTTGGAAAAGGGACACTTCCATGAATTTTTAAAAATTCCAAACAGTAAAGTTACCCCAATTTTTTTGTATAATGTGAAAGATGATGTTACGCCGAGTAAATAGATACCAAACATGTCACGCTTTATAATTGCACGCACTCGTGGAATTGCGACAAACTATGGTAGTTATGAATTTCCATAGGCGACACTTTAAATTTTTTTTACGGTTACCAGGTTAGAGTTACAGAGGAGGTCTAGGGCTAGAATTATTTCTCTCGCTCTGACGATCGCGACGATACCTCACATGTGTGATTTGAACACCGTTTACATATGCAGGCGCTACTTCCGTATGCGTTTTCTTTGCTGCGCAAGCTCGCGGGGACGGGGGCGCTTTAAAAATTTAAAAAAAATTTTTAAAATTTATTTTATTTATTTTTAGATTTATAAATTGTGTTTTTAAAAAAAATGTTTTTTTTTTACTTGTATTGCTGTCACAAGGATTGTAAACATCCCTTGTGACTATAATGGGTGGTGACAGGTACTCTTTATGGAGGGATCGGGGGTCTAAAAGACCTCCGATCCCTCCTCTGCACTTCAAAGTATTCAGATCGCCGAAAATGGTGATTCTGAATACTGTATATGTTTTTAAATTCGGTGCCATTGGCAGTCGAGTAAAAGGGAAGTGACGTCATGACGTCGCTTCCGCGTTTACATTGAGAGGGCTGGAACGAAGCCGCCCACAGCTTCATTCCAGCCCGCCCACAGCCGCCGGAGACAACCGATTCGATACCGGGCCTCCCGATCGCACGGGAGGCCCGGTAAGAGCGGCGGGAGGCGGCGGGAGAGGGGGGGGATGTCCCCTCCCGCTCCTCCGGTATAACAGCCGAGCAGCTTTTAGCCGCATCGGTTGTTATACTCGGGTAGCCGATCGCCCGCTCTAAACAACGGTACCGGGATGATGCCTGCAGCTGTGGGCATCATCCCGGTATAACCCCGGAAAGCCGAGTACGCATATCTGCGTACGGTCGGTGGGAAGGGGTTAAGATAATTAACAACTTCAAAACAAGGCACTTCCCCCCTTCCTGCCCAGGCCAATTTTCAGCTTTCAGCGCTGTCACATTTTAAATGACAATTGCATGGTCATGCAACACTGTACCCAAAAAAAAATAATTTGTATCATTTTTTCCCCATAAATAGAGCTTTCTTTTGGTGGTATTTGATCACCACTGGGGTGTTTATTTTTTGCTAAACAAATAAAAAAAGACCGAAAAATTTTTTTTTTTCTTTGTTTCTTTTTTATTACATAGTTACATAGTAGGTGAGGTTGAAAAAAGACACAAGTCCAACCTATGTGTGTGATTATATGTCAGTATTACATTGTATATCCCTGTACATTGTGGTCGTTCAGGTGCTTACCTAATAGTTTTTAAACTATCGATGCCCAGCACTGAAACCACCGTCTGTGGAAGGGAATTCAACATCCTGGCCGCTCTTACAGTAAAGAACCCTCTACGCAGTTTAAGGTTAAACCTCTTTTCTTCCAATGTTAGTGAATGGCCGCACGTCTTTTTAAGTTCCGTTGCGCTGAAAAGTTTTATTCCTATTGTGGGGTCACCAGTACGGTATTTGTACATTAAAATCATATCCCCTTCTCAAGCGTCTCTTCTCCAGAGAGAATAAGTTCAGTGTTCATAATTTTTCCTCATAACTAATATCCTCCAGTCCCTTTATTTGTTTTGTTGCCCTTCTCTGTACTCTCTCCAGTCCCAGTACATCCTTCCCGAGGACTGGTGCCCAGAATTGGACAGCATACTCTTGTAGAGTGGGAGAATTATCGCTTTATCCCTGGAGTTTATCCCCTTCTTAATGCATGCCAATATTCTATTTGCTTTGTTAGCAGCAGCTTGGCATTGCTGAGCCTATCATCTACTAGGACCCCCAGGTACTTTTCCATCCTCGTGGGCGCACGCTAGCGGCTTATCCTGCTGGACGTCATATGACGTCCAGTCAGGATAATGAAACAACTTTGCAGACGTCATTTTGCTATATGGCGAGCAGGAAGTGGTTAAGAGGGACACCCCAAAGGGCTTGAGAAAAAAATGAGGTGTGCGAAGTGTGCTGTCAAGAGGGCATGGGGGTACATCATTGGTGTCAGTGAGATAAACTAACTCCCGTCACTGGTGTTAGTATAAGAAAATAAGTCCTATCATTGGTGTCAATGAGAATAAAATAGGTGCCATTGGTGTCAGTGATATTGAAATATATTCAATAATTGATGTCAGTGGGATAAAGTGCATTCCATCATTGCAGAATTATAAATACCACCATTAGGGTCAGTTGAAAAAAATGAGTCCCACCATTGGTGTCAGTGGGATAAGTCCCATTGTTGTGTCACTGGGAATAAAACAAGTCCCATCATTGGAGAGAGAGCAGAGGGGGGACAAGAGTGGAAAGTGATAAACAGAGGGGGGAGAGAGCTGAAGAGATTGGGGGGAGGGGAGGGGAGAGGAGGCCCCCAGAAGAAGACAAACTATGACTGGGGTAGGAATGGAAAGATGAACCCACACCTAACCTCTAATGCCATGACTTCTGGGGTGGGGCCCGCTGATCCAACTGGTCAAAGACAAAATCCCTGTGCACTAGTCATAGATGCATTTCTTTGCTGGTGTCAGGCTCTCCTCCTCCTACATGATATGGATATGGAGCTGTGGTGGGTAACTGGGTCTCTTGGCTTTTCTCCTAGGCTAACTTTTTATCCAATGTGACAGTTCGGGAAGAGGAAGGAGGCAGAGCAGCTGCAGTAGCACCTCCTCTGTGCTTGAACATGGGCAAGAAAACCAGGCAGTTGCCCAATGGATGGGGGTGCTTAAAGTGGTTGTGAAGGCAGAAGGTTTTTTATCTTAATGCATTAAGATAAAAGCCTTCTGTGTGCAGCAGCCCCACTAATACTTACCTGCGGTCCCTCTCTGTCCAGTGTCCGAGACTCTCTCTCTCCTGATTGTCTGAGACACAGCAGTGGCGCCATTGGCTGCTGCTGCTGTCAGTCAAACTCAGCTAGCCAATCAGGGAAGAGAGGGGATGGGGCTAGCAGGGTCAGGGCTCTGTCTGAAGGGACACGGGGAGCTGTGACTCAACTCGGGTGCCCCCACAACAAGCAGCTCAACAGAAGGGAGGTGCCAGGAGCAGCAACGAGGAGGGACCCGAGAAGAGGGGGGATCCGGGCTGCTCTGTGCAAAGTAAAAAACACACACAAGACTAGTGTGAAACTCAGCGCTAGAACCCAAGAACTGCAAAGTGGTGAATAATAAATCCCATTAATGGTATTAATTATGTAGCGATGTCAATCTTTAAGAAGATAAAATAAAAAATAAAAAAATGAATAAAAACTCACAAAAAGTCACTTAGGCTACTTTCACACTGAGGCGGGCGGGCGCCGGTGGTAAAGCGGCGCTATATTTAGCGCCGCTTTACCGTCATTTTAGCGGCACTATTCAGCCGATAGTGGGGCGGTTTTAATCTAAGCTAGTGGTCGAAAAAGGGTTAAAACCGCCCGCAAAGCGCTGCTGAAGCGGCGCTTTGCAGCGCTGCCCCATTGTTTTCAATGAGAAGGGGCACTTTAGAAGTGGTGAATACACCGCTCCTATAGCGCTGCAAAGATGCGGCTTGCAGGACTTTTTATTTGTCCTGCAAGTGCACCGCTCCAGTGTGAAAGCCCTCAGGGCTTTCACATTGGAGTAAATTAAGCGGCTCTTTCAGGGCGCTTTGCAGGCGCTATTTTCAGCATTTTAGCGCCTGCAAAGCGCCTCAGTGTGAAAGTAGCCTAATGGTAAACAAGTAATAAAGAGTGAGTAACTCTCAGAAAGTTTGTGTAATGTTGGCTGATGGCGATGGCGAGGCTGCTTCAGGTGCGGGCTGGGGACCCGGTAACTGTGAAAAGAAGAGGGCTGGAAAGGAATAGGAGAGAAGCGCCAAGCCAATCTTAGTTTAGCATCATTTTATTGAATGGTTAAAAAAAGATAACAGTGTGAAGTGGGGTATAAATTGCACTCACATAGTGCTCTGTAGGTGAAGGCTTGCCGGGTGCAGCGGTGGAAGAAGCCGCTGGTGGATCCTGTGTTTAGCCACGAGCGTCGGGTGACAGCTGTGTCTGCAGCCTTGAGTGGACTCGGGAAGACGCCAGCTTCAACTCTCGGCAAGGAGGTTTTCCAGAGCTGTCAACCATGTTGCCGCCCACTGTAGTCTTTCCCCAATCAGAACTCATTTCAGAGGCAAGGCTTTCCTCTGAAATGCGTTGTTTGGCCAAAGACTGCAGTGGGCGGCGCCAAGGTTGACAGCTCTGAAAAACCTCCATGCCGAGTTGAAGCCGGCGTCTTCCTGAGTCCTCTCGAGGCTGCAGACACAGCTGACACCTGACGCTCGTGGCTAAACAACACAGGATCCACCGGAGGTTTCTTCCACCACTGCACCTGGCAAGCCTTCACCTACAGAGCACTATGTGAGTGCAATTTATACCACAATTCACACTAGAGAAAAGAGTAAAGCCTCATTTGCATTTTAGTAAAGAGCTCATAAAGGTACCATCATCCCGATATTAGAGAATGAAGGAGATATAGGGGTGGAGGCGTGGAGGCAGTTACTGCTACTGCCTATTCACGCATGCACCCCCAGAGTTGGGGATTGGGACTATCTCGGTACTTGATAATAACTTACAGTTGAGAAGAACATAAAAATTATATAAATTTTAATAATTGCAATACAGAATTACATAAATAATATATACATACAATAATAAAATCAAGAATATATACCACACTGAATACAGTAAATAAGGAGTGGAACCCGCAAATTTTCTGTAGGGGGGGTATACAGGACTTTTATCTCGATCGGTTTCACGGTCGAAACCGCTTCTTCAGGAGGAACAGGTCTATAAGGTAATTTGGAAATCTTTTGTTCATAAACATATTAAGAGTATGCAGCATACATAAATAATCACAAAACATAATACAGAGGTGATAAAATTGAGGACTGGCTCACCCACTCAGGCAAGTTCAATAGGACAGCAGGACCCAACACAAATCCCCCCACAGCGGACACGGGGGATTATGAACAGACTCTGATTTAATAAAAGATAAAGATTATCTAGTAATTACCGTATTTATCGGCGTATAACACGCGCCAGCGTATAACACGCACCCACAGTTTAGGAGGGAATTTTAAGGAAAAAACTTTTAGGAGGAAAGTTTAAGGAAAAAAACTTACATTTAAATTCCCATCAATGCAGCCTTGTCAGTGTCCATCTGTAGTGTTGTCCCTGATTGCAGCCTTGTCCCCCATTGCAGCCTTGTCCCCCATTGCAGCCTTGTCCCCCATTGCAGCCTTGTCAGTGTTACTCTGTAGCCTGTGTCATTTGCATCATCTTTGAAAATGGCGCCGCCGTTCTCGGCCGCCTTCGGCCATTCTCGACGGCTCCCGCTCGCCTTCGGCCATTCTCGGCGGCTCTCGGCCGCCTTCGGCCATTCTCGGCAGCTCTCGGCCGCTTTCGGCCATTCTTGGTGGCTCTCGCCCGCACTCGGCTTTCGGCAGCTCCCGCGGGACTGCGAGAGGCGCTGAACGCGGCCGAGAGCCGCCGAGAATTGCCGAAAAGCAGCCGAGAGCCGCCGAGAATGGCCGAAGGCGGCCGAGAGCCGCCGAGAATGGCCGAAAGCGGCTGAGAACGGCGGCGCCATTTTCAAAGCCGCCGAGAAGAGCCAGAAGCCGCTTAGAGCGGCCGAAGAGCTCACAATCGGCGGGGGATCGGCGTATAACACGCACCCACGATTTTCCCCTGATTTTCAGGGGAAAAAAGTGCGTGTTATACGCCGATAAATACGGTATAATGAAAGCACTAACATGTGGGGGGAGTGCACACCCAGTGAGAAGGAAGGTGACACAGAAGGTAGGTGGGGACGGTGAGGGGGGAGAAGGGGAAAGAAGGGAGAGTGAGAGAAGGGGAAAAGTAAAGAGGGGGGAGGGTTGATAGGGGGGAAAGGGGAAGGGGGGGAGGAAGAAGGGTAAGGGGAAGAGGGGAAAGGGGGGAAAAAAAAGGAAGGAAAGGAAAGGGGGGGGGAAGAAAGAATGGGGAGGGGGGAAAGGGAGAAAAGGGGGGGAAAGGGGGGTGAGGAGGGGGGGGGAAGGGGGGTGAGGAGGGGGAGGAGGTGGAGGGGGAAAGGGGGGGAGGGGGAGGGAAGGAAAAAAGAAAAGAAGAAAGGGGGAGGGGGAAGAAGGGGAAAGGGCCAGTGGAGGGGGGACAAGAAGGGAAGGGATGGGACATGGAGGAAACAGTGGGGGGAGAGAGGGGAGAGGGGAGAGAGGAGGGAGAAGAAAAAAAGAGAAGTGACGGATCGGGAGTGATGGGGACACAGAGGGAAAGGAGTATCGAAGGAACACCCAAAGTATAGAAGTGCTGTGAATTGTATACTAAAGGGGGGATAAAAAAGATAACCAACTGGCACTCACCAGGTATTCAGTGAGCCAGAAATAAGCGCATGAGCTGTGTATGATAAAAAGTGCTATGAGGCAAGCAGCATCAATGAGTAGTCCTGAATTCGATAGTTGAACCTTAGGATTTTAGGGTTACAGTGATGCTAGGCAAAGTAAGGTATGGCAGCCTCATCTAAAAAATAAATAAAATGAAAAAGTATGACCAGCATGGAAGGATCACGGCTCCGGGGGTCAGAGGTCAAAGAGGATGATGAAGAAAACATAGAGGAAACACACAAGAAGGAGAGGGAAGACAAAAGGACCCTGCAATGCTGGCAGGGGTGTAGATATAGGAAAGGGAGAAGAGAGACACATGTGAGAGGAGAGAGAAGTCACATCCCTGTGAAGATAACAGGGACATGTAGCACATAGGGGGAAGGGGGAACAGAAAGCAGTGGAGGGCGCATTCCTGCACTTATTGCAGGGGCACGCTGATGCTGAGAAAGGAGCGGGGGTGGGGGGATAGGGAGAGGCTTCCCACATGAAGAACAGAAGCACACTGACCTTAAGAACGCCGATCCATCCATGCAGCTCAGCGCAAAGAATCCGTACAAGCTCGAACAGCGGTCCTGTCAGGGCCGCTATAAGGGCTCCCCAACCCGGAAGTCAGAGCACGCCAGCGTGGGCGGCGTCTGACGTGACCGGGTCTGTTTGCCTGCACTGTGCAGGTGCACGGACCCGTGCTACTGCGTAAGCGCGCGCTGGTGTCAGAAGGCATATCAATCCAAGACACACAGTGCAAGCAGAAACAACTAGGACTGCCAGGGCAAACACATGTCCGCCGGGGGGAGAGGAGACAGGGATTCTGCATAACACCACAACCACTGAGAGGGAGGGAGAGGGAGTCCTCTTACAGCCTTATTTACACAATTCACACTGTTATCTTTTTTTAACCATTCATTAAAATGATGCTGCACTAAGATCGGCTCGGCGCTTCTCCCCCATTCCTCTCCAGCCCTCTGCTCTGTGCAAATCCACTGCAACAGAGCACGAAAGTGTAACATGTTTATTATTTTTACAAGAAAAAAAACGAGACTTTACAATCACTTTAACCACTTGCCGACCAGCAGCCGCAGTTATACTGTGGCAGGGTGGCTCTATTGCGCAAATCGGCGTACCGGTATGGTGCGTCGAGTAATAGATACAGCGGGCACGTGCGGCGCCGGAGCCGATGCGCGTGGTCGGCGGCCGTGATGTCCGCCGGCCACCCGCGATCGCTTCACAGAGAGGCAGAACAGGGATCTGTCAAGGTAAACAAGGTAGATCCCTGTTCTGTCAGGGGAGTACAGTGTGATCGTCTGTTACTAGTGATTGCTGATCGCAATGTCACTGGTCCCATAGAATGTCAGAAGTTTCTGGTCTGTTCACCGCAATGTCGCAGTTCCGCTAAAAATCGCTGATGACCACCATTACTAGTAAAAAAATAACAATAATAATAAAAATTCCATAAATCTATCTTCATATTTCGTAGACGCTATAACTTTTGCGCAAACCAATCAATATACGCTTTTTGTGTTTTTTTTTTACCAGCAATTACATATTGGCCTAAACTGATGAAGAAATTTGTTTTTTTAATTTTTTTTTCTATTATAGCATTTTTTCAAAAATTGTTACTCTTTTTTTGTTTATAGCGCAAAAAATAAAAACCGCAGAGGTGATCAAATACCACCAAAAGAAAGCTCTATTTGTGGGAAAAAAAGGACATTGATTTTGTTTGGGTACAACGTGAAACGACCACGCAATTGTCAGTTAAAGCGACGCAGTGCCGTATCACAAAAAATGGCCTGGTCATTAAGGGGGTAAATCCTTCCAGGGCTGAAATAGTTAAACAAATTTTGAAGTGGGTATAGGACACCCAAGCCCCACCCCCCTGAATGGAACACAAGTGTGGGACATCACCGCACTCGTAGTCCATTGATCACTTTCTCCAGCCCTGTAATTTAATGTACATAAATCTGTATAGATCTGCAGCTGGAGGAATAGTCTACAGGAGCCTGAGCATTGCACCCGCCATCCACTGACCGTGGTTACAATGCTTTTCAGGCTCAAATGCAAAAATAAATGACACCATAAAGCAAAAGAGAGGGCGCACCAGGCGAGTGCATTACCCTTAAAAGATAACCTTATTAGATATAGAGGTGATAAGTATTATAGTCACAAAATGGCAAATTCGTTAAAAGCTCATCATATCGAAAAACAGCAAAATCCAGTCCACGATTAATCATATAACATGGCAGGACAGTTTGACATCCAACAGGCTAATGCGTTTCGAGGACATGCCTCTTCCACAGAGCCAACAAAACAGTTTCCTCCATCTCCCCTTAAATAGTGCGGTGACATGGCTGCTGGTCAGATATGGGAGTCCCTTATCCGCCCCGAGGGTAGAGACTGGCTGCCAAACATGTATCTATACCCAACTATCTTCAGAACCCATATGCATTGCGTACGTTCTTAGACCCCTTTTACACTGGGTCGTTTTGCAGGCGCTATTGCACTAAACATAGCGCCTGCAAACCGTCCTGAAACAGCCGCTGCTGTGTCTCCAGTGTAAAAGCCCGGAGCGGTGTGCTAGCAGGACGGTAAAAAAAGTCCTGCTAACAGCATCTTGGGAGCGGTGTGTATACCGCTCCTCCACTGCTGCTGCCCATTGAAATCAATGGGGTACCATGGCTTTACCACCGGCAAAGCGCCTCTGCAGAGGCGCTTTGCTGTGGTTTTTAATCCTTTCTCGCCCGCCAGTGGGGGGTAAAACCGCACCCGCTAGCAGCCAAATACCGCCGCAAAAGCGACGGTAAAGCGTTTTTTAGCTGTGCTTTACCGCCGACGCACCTCCCACCCCAGTGTGAAACCGGCCTTAGTCATTTGAAACTCATTTTAACCACTTGCCGCCTGCCCACCGTCAAATGCGTCTCTCGTTCTGGGTGGACATCATATGACGGCACCCAGAACGGCAGCTCTCACGCAGCGATCGATGGTGCGGTGTGTCAGTCTGACACATCGCTACATCGATCTCGGTAAAGAGCCTCTGATGGAGGCTCTTTACCACGTGATCAGCCGTGTCCAATCACAGCGCCATCAGTGATGCCTATCAATGCCATCTATCAGTGCCCATCAGTGCCACGTATCAGTGCCCATCAGTGCTGCATATCAGTGCCCAGCGGTGCCGCCTATCAGTGCCACCCATAAGTGCCCATCAGTGTCACCTGTCAGTGCCACCCATGAGTGCCCAGTGCTGCCTATCAATGCTCACCAGTGCTGCATATCAGTGCCACCCATCACTGCCGCCGCCTACCAGTGCCCATCGTCAGTGCCACCCATCTGTGCTGCCTACCAGTGCCCATCATTAGGGATGAGCCGAACACCCCCCTGTTCGGTTCGCACCAGAACATGCGAACAGGAAAAAAGTTCGAACACCGTTAAAGTCTATGGGACACGAACATGAATAATCAAAAGTGCTAATTTTAAAGGCTAATATGCAAGTTATTGTCATAAAAAGTGTTTGGGGACCTGGGTCCTGCCCCAGGGGACATGTATCAATGCAAAAAAAAGTTTTAAAAACGGACGTTTTTTCAGGAGCAGTGATTTTAATAATGCTTAAAGTCAAACAATAAAAGTGTAATATCCCTTTAAATTTCGTACCTGGGGGGTGTCTATAGTATGCCTGTAAAGGGGCGCATGTTTCCTGTGTTTAGAACAGTCTGACAGCAAAATGACATTTTGAAGGAAAAAACTCATTTAAAACTACCCGCGGCTATTGCATTGCCGACAATACACATAGAAGTTCATTGATAAAAACGGCATGGGAATTCCCCAAAGGGGAACCCCGAACCAAAATTAAAAAAAAAAAATGACGTGGGAGTCCCCCTAAATTCCATACCAGGCCCTTCAGGTCTGGTATGGATATTAAGGGGAACCCCGGCCAAAATAAAAAAAAAAAATGACATGGGGTTCCCCCTAAATTCCATACCAGACCCTTCAGGTCTGGTATGGATTTTAAGGGGAACCCCGCGCCAAAAAAAAAAAAAAAAACGGCGTGGGGTCCCCCCAAAAATTCATACCAGACCCTTATCCGAGCACGCAACCTGGCAGGCCGCAGGAAAAGAGGGGGGGACGAGAGTGCGGCCCCCCCCTCCTGAACCGTACCAGGCCACATGCCCTCAACATTGGGAGGGTGCTTTGGGGTAGCCCCCCAAAACACCTTGTCCCCATGTTGATGAGGACAAGGGCCTCATCCCCACAACCCTGGCCGGTGGTTGTGGGGGTCTGCGGGCGGGGGGCTTATCGGAATCTGGAAGCCCCCTTTAACAAGGGGACCCCCAGATCCCGGCCCCCCCCCTGTGTGAAATGGTAAGGGACCATTTCACTAAAAAACTGTCAAAAATGTTAAAAATGACAAGAGACAGTTTTTGACAATTCCTTTATTTAAATACTTCTTCTTTCTTCTATCTTCCTTCATCTTCTGGCTCTTCTGGTTCTTCCTCCGGCGTTCTCGTCCAGCATCTCCTCCGCGGCGTCTTCTATCTTCTTCTCCTTGGGCCGCTCCGCACCCATGGCATGGGGGGAGGCTCCCGCTCTTCTCTTCTTCTTCATCTTCTTCTCTTCTTCTCTTCTTCTCTTCTTCATTTTCTTCTCCGGGCCGCTCCGCATCCATGCTGGCATGAAGGGAGGCTCCCGCTGTGTGACGGCGCTCCTCGTCTGACAGTTCTTAAATAACGGGGGGCGGGGCCACCCGGTGACCCCGCCCCCTCTGACGCACGGGACATGACGGGACTTCCCTGTGGCATTCCCCGTGACGTCACAGGGAAGTCCCGTCAAGTCACCGTGCGTCAGAGGGGGGCGGGGTCACCGGGTGGCCCCGCCCCCCGTTATTTAAGAACTATCAGACGAGGAGCGCCGTCACACAGCGGGAGCCTCCCGCCATGCTAGCATGTGTGAGGAGCGGCCCGGAGAAGAAAATGAAGAAGAGAAGAAAAGAAGAGAAGAAGATGAAGAAGAAGAGAAGAGCGGGAGCCTCCCCCATGCCATAGGTGCGGAGCGGCCCGAGGAGAAGAAGATAGAAGACGCCGCGGAGGAGATGCTGGACGAGAACGCCGGAGGAAGAACCAGAAGAACCAGAAGAACCAGAAGATGAAGGAAGATAGAAGAAAGAAGAAGTATTTAAATAAAGGAATTGTCAAAAACTGTCTCTTGTCATTTTTAACATTTTTGACAGTTTTTTAGTGAAATGGTAGGGGTACTTTTGTACCCCCTTACCATTTCACACAGGGGGGGGCGGGGATCTGGGGGTCCCCTTGTTAAAGGGGGCTTCCAGATTCCGATAAGCCCCCCGCTCGCAGACCCCCACAACCACCGGCCAGGGTTGTGGGGATGAGGCCCTTGTCCTCATCAACATGGGGACAAGATGTTTTGGGGGGCTACCCCAAAGCACCCTCCCAATGTTGAGGGCATGTGGCCTGGTACGGTTCAGGAGGGGGGGGGCCGCACTCTCGTCCCCCCCTCTTTTCCTGCGGCCTGCCAGGTTGCGTGCTCGGATAAGGGTCTGGTATGGATTTTTTTTTTGGCGCGGGGTTCCCCTTAAAATCCATACCAGACCTGAAGGGTCTGGTATGGAATTTAGGGGGAACCCCACGTCATTTTTTTTTTTTAATTTTGGCCGGGGTTCCCCTTAATATCCATACCAGACCTGAAGGGCCTGGTATGGAATTTAGGGGGACTCCCACGTCATTTTTTTTTTTTTTAATTTTGGTTCGGGGTTCCCCTTTGGGGAATTCCCATGCCGTTTTTATCAATGAACTTCTATGTGTATTGTCGGCAATGCAATAGCCGCGGGTAGTTTTAAATGAGTTTTTTCCTTCAAAATGTCATTTTGCTGTCAGACTGTTCTAAACACAGGAAACATGCGCCCCTTTACAGGCATACTATAGACACCCCCCAGGTACGAAATTTAAAGGGATATTACACTTTTATTGTTTGACTTTAAGCATTATTAAAATCACTGCTCCTGAAAAAACGGCCGTTTTTAAAACTTTTTTTTGCATTGATCCATGTCCCCTGGGGCAGGACCCAGGTCCCCAAACACTTTTTATGACAATAACTTGCATATTAGCCTTTAAAATTAGCACTTTTGATTTCTCCCATAGACTTTTAAAAGGTGTTCTGCGGCATTCGAATTTGCCGCGAACACCCCAAATTGTTCGCTGTTCGGCGAACTTGCGAACAGCCAATGTTCGAGTCGAACATGAGTTCGACTCGAACTCGAAGCTCATCCCTACCCATCATCAGTGCCACCTTATCAGTGCCCATCAGTGAAGGAGAAAACTTACTTATTTACAAAATTTTATAACAGAAACAAAAGAAAAACTTTTTATGACCTTTTTTCCCACAAATAGAGCTTTCTTTTGGTGGTATTTCATTACCTCTGCGGTTTTTATTTTTTGTGCTATAAACAAAAAAAGACTGACAATTTTGAAAAAAAACAAACAAAATTTTTTACTTTCTGCTATAAAACATATTCAATAACATTTAAAAAAAAAATCTAATTTTGTTATACAATTTAGGCCAATATGTATTCTGCTATATATTTTTGGTAAAAAAAATCCCAATAAGCGTATATTGATTGGTTTGCGCAAAAGTTATAGCGTCTACAAACTATGGAAAATTTTTATTTATTTTTTTACTAGTATTGGCGGCGATCAGTGACTTATAGCGGGACTGCGATATTGCGGTGGACATTCTGACATGGAACACACTTTGGACACTTTTTGGGGACCAGTGACACTAATACAGTGATCAGTGCTAAAAATATGCACTGTACTAATCGCTGGAAATGGGTCAACATCATAGGTGATCAAACTGTTAACTGTGTGCCTAGCCTGTGTTTCTTTTCTTTTTCATTGCACACCACACCTCGATTATGTTGCTAACATGTGGGATCACCAGAAATTGCCATTGGGGGTTTGCACATGTGTACATTGGTTTTCCACGGCCCACTGCCACAGCTCCCGGGACAGACACATCCCTGGCAGCCCTCAATTTGCAAAACTGCATGCTGAATCTGAAGAGGACTTATACGCACCTTGCATCCGCTCCTGAAGAAGTGGAGTGAATTCCACAAAACGCACACGCCAAGCTTTTTTAGATGCATCTTAACCACTTCCATACCGGACCTATTCTGGCACTCCTCTCCTACATGTAAAAAATCATCATTTTTTTGCTAGAAAATTACTCAGAACCCCCAAACATTATACATTTTTTTTTAGCAGACACCCTAGGGAATAAAATGTTGGTCGTTGCAACTTTTTATCTTGCACATTATTTGCGCAACAATTTTTCAAGTGAGTTTTTTTTGGGAAAAAAACAGTTTCATGAGTTAAAAAATAAAAAAACAGTAAAATTGCGCACGCTCATGGAATGACGCCAAACTTCGGTACTTAGGTGACGCTTTAAATTTTTTCACAGGTTACATGTTTAGAGTTACAGAGGAGGTCTAGTGCTAGAATTATTGCTCGCGCTCTAACGCACGCGGCGAGACTTACTTATGTGGGCGGGACTTACGTGTGTGTTTGCTTCTGAGCTCGAGCTACCGGGGACAGGGGCGTTTTAGATTTTTTTTTTTTTTTACACTTTCTTTTACATTTTTTTTTGATCACTTTTATTCCTATTACAAGGAAGGTAAAGATCCCTTATAATAGGAATCGTTCGTGACAGGTCCCCTTTATGTATCTCTCCTCCAGGGTGGAAAGCATGGGATTGTAAAAAAAACCCCCACGATCTCATGCTTACCAGCCGCGATCGCGACTTTGTTTACATCCACGGCCCGGACATAATGTCGCGCCCGGGCCTCTGACGGTCATAGAGATGACTGGTGACCATCCGGTCACCGAAAATCTGTATGGTCGTCATCCGGCGGCAGCCGATTCTTTCTCCGGGTCCCCGATGGCACGGGAGAGCCCGGAGAAGCACCAGATGGTGGCGGGAAGTGGTTAATCATGCATTTACAGCTTAGATTATTATTATATATAATATATTATTATTTTATGATATGGATTACAAGCCAGTAGGGATGCAGCGAAATTTCGGCCGCCGAAACATATCGGCCGAAAATGGCCCTTTCGGCAAAAAGCCCAAAGAGAATTTTTGCCGATACCGAATGAGGCGGGGCCTGGGTGGGGGCGGGGCTTAGCCCCTGTCCCCGGTGCCGCCTATCAGGGGGGCTTCCTATATCGTAGAAGAGAGGAGAGCCGCCGCCTGTTTGATTACAGCACCGGGAACATCACAGCTTTCATTTCAATAGCTGTGTGTTCCCTGCTGCGCGCCGTCACATACAGCCCCTCCCCCTTGTCCGGGCACTTTGATAGACAGATCACCCGTCGCTGACCATCTCCTGTACCATGTCCCCAGTCTCTGACCATCTCCTGCACCATGTCTGCAGTCTCTGACCATCTCCTGTACCATGTCCGCAATCTCTGACCATCTCCTGTACCATGGCTGCAGTCTCTGACCATCTCCTATACCATCTCTGCAGTCTCTGACCATCTCCTGGTGCCACCTATCAGGGGGGCTTCCTATATCATAGAAGAGAGGAGAGCCGCCGCCTGTTTGATTACAGCACCGGGAACATCACAGCTTTCATTTCAATAGCTGTGTGTTCCCCGCTGCGCGCCGTCACATACAGCCCCTCCCCCTTGTCCCGGCACTTTGATAGACAGATCACCCATCGCTGACCATCTCCTGTACCATGTCCCCAGTCTCTGACCATCTCCTGTACCATGTCCGCAGTCTCTGACCATCTCCTGTACCATGTCCGCAGTCTCTGACCATCTCCTGTAACAAATAAAACAACAAATAGCACCGCAGGTTTCAATGTGAATGATAGACCCCAATGCACATCATAAAAATAGTCCTTTGAGCAATTATTAGCTCTTCGTGAGATGTATACAGTCTGTAACAGGGCAGCCTTATGAGGGGAGGTGAAGCCACTCCAATATGTATGAGAAGAATAAACAGCAAAGGCGCCTCTTAGTAAGATAGTATTATATAATGATAAAGATCCATTAAAAGCACTCACATGTAAAAACCTGTTAGTCCGGCACGGGAGATTACAGTAGGAGCCATACGTAGTCTCTGCACTTTCTGATGGAAAATAGCCTTGTTCCTCTGCGCTGCCGGCTTGTGTGTCCGGCACAGACTTCCGGGATACGATCGTGATCCAAAATGAGGCTTGCACCCCTGCCAGGCAGTCGAATGGAGGGCTGGAACGCAGATTTGATGGTATGGGCTGGGCTGTACTGCCGTTAAGCAACGCATTTCAGAGCATGCGCATTGCTAGCTTCAGAAAGGAGTGCGCCTCAATGCGCATGCTCTGAAACACGTTGTTTAACGGCAGTACAGCCCATACCATCGAATCGGCGTTCCAGCCCTCCATTCGACTGCCTGGCAGAGGTGCAAGCCTCGTGTGGGATCACGATCGTATCCCGAAAGTCTGCGCCGAACACACAAGCCGGCACCGCAGAGGAACAAGGCTCTTTTCCATCAGAAAGTGCAGAGACTACGTATGACTCCTACTGTAACCTCCCGTGCCGGACCAACAAGTTTTTACATGTGAGTGCTTTTAATGGATCTTTATCATTAAATAATACTATCTTACTAAGAGGCGCCTTTGCTGTTTTTTCTTCTCTGACCATCTCCTGTATCATGTCCGCAGTCTCTGACCATCTCCTGTACCATGTCCGCAGTCTCTGACCATCTCCTGTACCATGGCTGCAGTCTCTGACCATCTCCTGTACCATGGCTGCAGTCTCTGACCATCTCCTGTACCATCTCTGCAGTCTCTGATCATCTCCTGGTGCCGCCTATCAGGGGAGCTTCCTATATTGCAGAAGAGAGGAGAGCCGCCGCCTGTTTGATTACAGAGCCGGGAACATCACAGCTTTCATTTCAATAGCTGTGTGTTCCCCGCTGCGTGCCGTCACATACAGCCCCGTCGGGTGATCTGTCTATCAAAGTGCCCGGACAAGGGGGAGGGCTGTATGTGACGGCGCGCAGCGGGGAACACACAGCTATTGAAATGAAAGCTCTGATGTTCCCGGCGCTGTTATCAAACAGGCGGCGGCGGCGGCTCTCCTCTCCCTTCACTGGCTGCACTGGGGACACAGGCTGCACTACTGGGGACACTGGCTGAAATGGGGACACTGGCTGCACTACTGGGGACATTGGCTGCAATGGTGACACAGGCTGCTCTACTGGGGACACAGGCTGCGATGGGGATACAGGCTGCAATACTGGGGACACAGACTGCACTACTGGGGACACAGGCTGCACTACTGGGGACACAGGCTGCACTACCGGGGACACAGGCTGCAAAACCGGGGACACAGGCTGCAAAACTGGGGACACAGGCTGCAAAACCGGGGACACAGGCTGCACTACTCTAGACATTGGCTGCAGTGGGGACACTGGCTGCACTACTGGGGACAATGGCTGCACTACTGGGGACGCTGGCTGCACTACCAGGGACGCTGGCTGCACTACCGGGGACACTGGCTGCATCTGATGGGCACTGGTGAGGCTGCATTGATCTCTTGTATCATATTCCCAGTCTCTGACCATCTCCTGTACGATGTCCCCAGTCTCTGACCATCTCCTGTACCATGTCCCCAGTCTCTGACCATCTCCTGTACCATGTCCCCAGTCTCTGACCATCTCCTGTACCATGTCCCCAGTCTCTGACCACCTCCTGTACCATGTCTGCAGTCTCTGACCATCTCCTGTACCATCTCTGCAGTCTCTGACCATCTCCTGTACAATGTCTGCAGTCTCTGACCATCTCCTGTACCATGTCCCCAGTCTCTGACCATCTCCTGTACCATGTCCTCAGTCTCTGACCATCTCCTGTACCATGTCCCCCCGTCTCTGACCATCTCCTGTACAATGTCTGCAGTCTCTGACCATCTTCTGTACCATGTCTGCAGTCTCTGACCATCTCCTGTACCATGGCTACAGTCTCTGACCATCTCCTGTACCATCTCTGCAGTCTCTGACCATCTCCTGTACAATGTCTGCAGTCTCTGACCATCTCCTGTACCATGTCCGCAGTCTCTGACCATCTTCTGTACCATGACTGCAGTCTCTGACCATCTCCTGTACCATGTCTGCAGTCTCTGACCATCTCTTGCACCATGTCCTCAGTCTCTGACCATCTCCTGTACCATCTCTGCAGTCTCTGACCATCTCCTGCAGGGCCGATCCTAGGGTCACCGGCGCCTGGGTGCAGAAATATTTCTGGCGCCCCCACATGGGCGTGGTCATCTTACCAACTCCTCCCCTTTACAAATGTTTCTATGGCAACGACTCAAACACAGAGATTCTCCCCTAAGAAGTCTTTGTTACTCTAGGATCCTCCCATGATCTTTTAACAATAAAAAAAATACAGGAAGAGTGTACACTAATGAGACCTGGAGGGGAGTCTCTCTGATGCACACAAAGAGGGCTTCTGTTAGAGAGTCTGTTAGAAAGAGCCCCCAGACATATTACAGGAGATGGTCAGAGACTGCAATCATAGAACAGGAGATGGTCAGAGACTGCAGACATAATACAGGAGATGGTCAGAGACTGCAGACGTAATACAGGAGATGATCAGAGACTGAGACATAATACAGGAGATGATCAGAGACTGCAGACATAGTACAGGAGATGGTCAGAGACTGCAGACACAGTACAGGAGATGGTTAGAGACTGCAGACATAGTACAGGAGATGGCCAGAGACTGCAGACATAGTACAGGAGATGGTCAGAGATTGCAGACATAGTACAGGAGATGGTCAGAGACTGCAGACATACTACAGGAGATGGTCAGAGACTGCAGACATAGTACAGGAGATGCCCAGAGACTGCAGACATAGTACAGGAGATGCTCAGAGACTTCAGACATACTACAGGAGACGGTCAGAGACTGCAGACATACTACAGGAGATGGTCAGAGACTGCAGACATACTACAGGAGATGATCAGAGACTGCAGACATACTACAGGAGATGGTCAGAGACTGCAGACATAGTACAGGAGATGCCCAGAGACTGCAGACATAGTACAGGAGATGCTCAGAGACTTCAGACATACTACAGGAGATGGTCAGAGACTGCAGACATACTACAGGAGATGGTCAGAGACTGCAGACATACTACAGGAGATGGTCAGAGACTGCAGACATAGTACAGGAGATGGTCAGAGACTGCGGACATGTTACAAGAGATGGTCAGAGACTGCAGTTCCAATGGATGTTAGTAGATAATGGCCGATCGGTCCTCTCACCTGACCCAGCGATACAGCAACGGTTCCTCAGATCAGGAGTCTGCTCACGCTGAATTGCCCATGGTGACTCTGCTGGGTAGCACCCAGATCTATATTCTGGCAATGACTCCATTCCTTTCTCTGCCAGGGATGGCGCCAGGCTGTGTGGCTTTCCCTCTGGTGGCGCAGGGCAGCGGGGTTCTCTCTTTGATGGTGTTCACTCAGCACTGGCCTCTCCCTCTGGAGTCCTGGGTGCACTTCCCTGAAAGCTTTCCCGGGATCCTGTCTTTCTCTCTCTTTCCCATTCAGCTGAGCATGCTGTGTGGGCTGCAGTTTCCGTGTTACAGTGGGGCTGCCAGTCCTCGGGACTATGAGTCCCACAATCCTCTTCTCTGCTCCTTTTTCTATTCTGTTTCCTCCCTGGTTGATATGAAGGCGGGGGAAGAAACATAGTGGGCTGCTGTGCTGGCAAGCACCACTCACTAGTACAGTAGCACGCGCGAGGGGGGGAAGGAGAGGGAGGGGGGAAAAGAGAGCCCGCAGCTGCATTGGCTTCACTAAGGTTGGGGTCACCCCCCTTCCACCAACTATAGTCGCCTACCAGTACAGACCCCCCTCAACTACATATAGACCCCCCTCCGTCAGTGCAGAACCTGCACTAAGTATAAACCCCTCCCTCAGTTCAGACCTTACTCAGTACAGATCCCTCCAGGAAACCCCCCCTCCATTAGTACAACCCCCCCAGGACAGATCTCCATTAGTACAGACCCCCACAGGACAAACCATCCCTCCATTAGTACAGACCCCCCCATTAGTACAGACCCCCCAGGACAGACACCCCCTATTAGGACAGACCCCCCATTAGTACAGACTCCCCATCCATTAGTACAGACCCCCCTCAATTAGTACAGATCCCCCCTCCATTAGTACAGACCCCCAGGACAGACCCCCCCTCCATTAGTACAGACCCCCCTCAGTTAGAACAGACCCCCCTCCATAAGTACAGACCCCCCAGGACAGAGCCCCCCTCCATTAGTACAGACCCCCCATTAGTACAGACCCCCTCCATTAGTACAGACCCCCCCTCCATTAGTACAGACCCACCCTCCATTAGTACAGACCCCCCATTAGTACAGTCCCCCCAGGACAGACCCCCCTCCATTAGTACATTCCCCCTCCATTAGTACAGACCCCCCCTTCATTAGTACAGACCCCCCTCCATTAGTACAGACCCCCTCCATTAGTACAGACCCCCATTAGTACAGACCCCCTCCATTAGTACAGACCCCCCTCCATTAGTACAGACCCCCCCATTAGTACAGACCCCCTCCGTTAGTACAGACCCCCCCATTAGTACAGACCCCCCTCCATTAGTACAGACCCCCCTCCATTAGTACAGATCCCCCATTAGTACAGACCCCCCCAGGACAGACTCCCCCTCCATTAGTACTGACCCCCCATTAGTACAGACCCCCATTAGTACAGACCCCCCAGGACAGACCCCCCTCCATTAGTACTGACCCCCCATTAGTACAGACCCCCCGTTAGAACAGACCCCCCAGGACAGACCCCCCTCCATTAGTACAGACCCCCCATTAGTACAGACCCCCAGGACAGACCCCCCTCCATTAGTACTGACCCCCCCATTAGTACAGACCCCCCCTCCATTAGTACAAACACCCCCTCCATTAGTACAGACCCCCTATTAGTACAGACCCCCCTCCATTAGGGTACATAAATACACCCGGGCGGCAGCTGGAGAGGAGAGGACAGTGTGCAGCCGCGCCGCCTGGGTGGAGAGCAGAGCAGTTCAAAGCAGGCAGGAGTGGGAGACACAGAGAGGAGAATGTGTCAGGCACGGACCGCCCCGCCCCCTCCACGCGACATCACTGCGCGGCTGGTCTCTCTCCACACAGAGACCAGCCGCTCTGCCTCCGATGTCATCTCCGGCTGGCAGCTGCTCTCCTTCTCTGACAGGAGGAGGGAGGGGCTTGAGCAGCAAACACAGCCGCGCCTTTCTTCTTGGAACACCGGCGGAGAGCCGCCGCCAGACACAAACAAGAGGAGGAGGAGGGAAGGGAGCACTCTGGAGCTTCAGCGCCCCCACCTCTCTGGCACCCGGGTGCACTGCACCCCGTGCACCCTGTCTGGGATCGGCCCTGGAATCTCCTGTACAATGTCTGCAGTCTCTGACCATCTCCTGTACCATGTCCCCAGTCTCTGACCATCTCCTGTACCATGTCCCCAGTCTCTGACCATCTCCTGTATCATGTCTGCAGTCTCTGACCATCTCCTGTACCATGGCTGCAGTCTCTGACCATCTCCAGTACCATGGCTGTAGTCTCTGACCGTCTCCTATACCATCTCTGCAGTCTCTGATCATCTCCTGTACCATCTCTGCAGTCTCTGATCATCTCCTGTATCATCTCTGCAGTCTCTGACCATCTCCTGTACCATGTCCTCAGTCTCTGACCATCTCCTGTATAAAAGTATTGTTAAAAACAGTCACTTTCGGTATCGGTGTTGTTTCGGTATCGGTTTCGGCTTTCGGGATCAAGGAAGATTTATTTTCGTTATCCGTTTCGGCACCAAAAAACCCATTCGGTGCATCCCTACAAGCCAGCCCTCAACAATTATACTTTATACTGCAATGTGTTATACATGACATCTGTGTATATATATGAATTATAATGATAATATGCCATCATGATATCTGTATTAGAGGTCGATATTTGGTGGCCGATATTTGGTGTTTTTTACTTAATCGCCATCGGCCAATTGTGCTGATAAAAAAGGCCGATATGCGACTTGCAAATGACTTCTGTAATAGAAGTCAATACAAGTTGCCTGAAATCTTCTGTGAAGCGACTTCTCTCCATCTATGGGCAGCCTGCCAAATCTGATAAAAAGAAGAGATACAATGTTTACACTTATGAATGGACTGAACTTCATGTGTAGAAGCTCTCAGTTTAACCATTTAACCACTTTCCGACCGCCTAACGACTATATATGTCAGCAGAATGGCACGGGCAGGCAGAATCACGTACCCGTACATGATCTGCCTCCCGCAGGCGGGGGGGGTCCAATCGGACCCCCCCGGTACCCGAGGCGGTCGGCTTCTGTCCGGGAGCGATGAGAGGTGAGGGGGAGGCCATCCATTCGTGGCACCCCCCTCGCGATCGCTCCCGGCCAATGAGAATCTTCCTCTGCCTCTGTATAGTAAACAGAGGCAGAGGAAATGATGTCATCTCTCCTCGGCTCGGTATTTTCTGTTTCGGCGCCGAGGAGAGAAGACATCAATGTGAGTGCACAACACACACACACAGTAGAACATGCCAGGCACACATAACACCCCTCCCCCCCCCCCTCTGATTACTGCATTGGTGTCAGTTTGTGACAGTTAGTGTGGTAGGGCAGTTGGTGGTAGCCCCCTTTAGGTCTAGGGTACCCCACTAACCCCCCTAATAAAGTTTTAACCCATTGATCACCCCCCCCGTCGCCGGTGTCGCTAAGCGATCATTTTTCTGATCGCTGTATTAGTGTCACTGGTGACGCTAGTTAGGGAGGTAAATATATAAGTTCGCCGTCAGTGTTTTATAGCGTCGGGGACCCCCATATACTACCTAATAAAGGTTTTAACCCCTTGATTGCCCCCTAGTTAACCCTTTCACCAGTGATCACCGTATAACTGTTATGGGTAACGCTGGTTAGTTAGTTTATTTTTTATAGTGTCAGGGAACCCGCCATTTATTACCTAATAAAGGTTTAACCCCCTGATCGCCCGGCGGTAACTTAGGTTTTAGGGTCAGATAGGGTCTGCGTTGCCCCAGGCAGTGTCAGGTTAGCGCCAGTACCGCTAACACCCACGCACGCAGCATACGCCTGCCTTAGTGGTATAGTATCTGAACGGATCAATATCTGATCCAATCAGATCTAATCTAGCATCCCCAGCATTTTAGGGTTCCCAAAAATGCAGTGTTAGCGGGATCAGCCCAGATACCTGCTAGCACCTGCGTTTTGCCCCTCTGCTCGGCCCAGCCCAGCCCACTCAAGTGCAGTATCTATCGATCACTGTCACTTACAAAACACTAAACGCATAACTGCAGCATTCACAGAGTCAGGCCTGATCCCTGCGATTGCTAACAGTTTTTTTGGTAGCGTTTTGGGGAACTGGCAAGCACCAGCGGCCTAGTACACTGCGATCGTAGTCAAACCAGCACTGCAGTAACACTTGGTGACCTGGCGAGGCCCATAAGTGCAGTTCAAGCTGGTGAGGTGCCAAGCACAAGTAGTGTCCCACTGCCACCAAGAAGACGACAAACACAGGCCCGTCGTGCCCATAATGCCCTTCCTGTTGCATTCGCCAATCCTAATAATTGGGAACCCACCACTTCTGCAGCACCCGTACTTCCCCCATTCACATCCCCAACCAAATGCAGTCGGCTGCATGAGAGGCATTTTCTTTATGTCCTCCCGAGTACCCCTACCCAACGAACCCCCCCAAAAAGATGTTGTGTCTGCAGCAAGCGTGGATATAGGCATGACACCCGCTATTATTGTCCCTCCTGTCCTGACAATCCTGGTCTTTGCATTGGTGAATGTTTTGAACGCTACCATACACTAGTTGAGTATTAGCGTAGGGTACAGCATTGCACAGACTAGGACACACTTTCACAGGGTCTCCCAAGATGCCATCGCATTTTGAGAGACCCGAACCTGGAATCGGTTACAGTTATAAAAGATACAGTTACAAAAAAGAGTGTAAAAAAAAAAAAAAACTCAAAAAAATATATAAAATAAAAAAAAATAGTTGTCGTTTTATTATTCTCTCTCTATTCTCTCTATTGTTCTGCTCTAAAGTGGTAACCTGTAAAGGCTTTTAAAAATGTATTTAGTTTGTCGCCACTGCATGTTTGTGCGCAATTTTAAAGCATGTCATGTTTGGTATCCATGTACTCGGCCTAAGATCATCTTTTTTATTTCATCAAACATTTGGGCAATATAGTGTGTTTTAGTGCATTAAAATGTAAAAAAGTGTGTTTTTTCCCCAAAAAATACATTTGAAAAATCGCTGCGCAAATACTGTGTGAAAAAAAAAAAAATGAAACACCCACCATTTTATTCTGTAGGGCATTTGCTTTAAAAAAATATATAATGTTTGGGGGTACAAAGTAATTTTCTTGCAAAAAAAAATAATTTTTTCATGTAAACAAAAAGTGTCAGAAAGGGCTTTGTCTTCAAGTGGTTAGAAGAGTGGGTAATGTGTGACATAAGCTTCTAAATGTTGTGCATAAAATGCCAGGACAGTTCAAAACCCCCCAAATGACCCCATTTTGGAAAGTAGACACCCCAAGCTATTTGCTGAGAGGCATGTCGAGTCCATGGAATATTTTATATTGTGACACAAGTTGCGGGAAAAAGACACATTTTTTTTTTTTTGCACAAAGTTGTCACTAAATGATATATTGCTCAAACATGCCATGGGAATATGTGAAATTACACCCCAAAATACATTCTATTGCTTCTCCTGAGTACGGGGATACCACATGTGTGAGACTTTTTGGGAGCCTAGCTGCGTACGGGACCCCGAAAACCAAGCACCGCCTTCAGGATTTCTAAAGGCATACATTTTTGATTTCACTCTTCACTGCCTATCACAGTTTCGGAGGCCATGGAATGCCCAGGTGGCACAAATCCCCCCTAAATTACCCTATTTTGGAAAGTAGACGCCCCAAGCTATTTGCTGAGAGGTATAGTGAGTATTTTGCAGACCTCACTTTTTGTCATAAAGTTTTGAAAATTGAAAAAAGAAAAAAAAAAAAATTTTTTTCTTGTCTTTCTTCATTTTCAAAAACAAATGTGAGCTGCAAAATACTCTCAACAAATAGCTTGGGGTGTCTACTTTCCAAAATGGAGTCATTTGGGGAGGTTTGTGCCACCTGGGCATTCCATGGCCTCCGAAACTGTGATAGGCAGTGAAGAGTGAAATCAAAAATTTACGCCCTTAGAAATCCTGAAGGCAGTGATTGGTTTTCGGGGCCCCGTACGTGGCTAGGCTCCCAAAAAGTCCCACACATGTGGTATCCCCATACTCAGGAGAAGCAGCTAAATGTATTTTGGGGTGCAATTCTACATATGCCCATGGCCTGTGTGAGCAATATATCATTTAGTGACAACTTTGTGCAAAAAAAAAAAATGTGTCACTTTCCCGCAACTTGTGTCAAAATATAAAATATTCCATGGACTCAACATGCCTCTCAGCAAATAGCTTGGGGTGTCTACTTTCCAAAATGGGGTCATTTGGGGGGTTTGTGCCATCTGGGCATTTTATGGCCTTCAAAGAGCAATATATCATTTAGTGACAACTTTTTGTAAATTTTTTTTTTGTCATTATTCAATCACTTGGGACAAAAAAAAATTAATATTCAATGGGCTCAACATGCCTCTCAGCAATTTCCTTGGGGTGTCTACTTTCCAAAATGGGGTCATTTGGGGGGGTTTTGTACTGCCCTGCCATTTTAGCACCATAAGTAATGACATAGGCAGTCATAAACTAAAAGCTGTGTAAATTCCAGAAAATGTACCCTAGTTTGTAGACGCTATATCTTTTGCGCAAACCAATAAATATACGCTTATTGACATTTTTTTACCAAAGACATGTGGCTGAATACATTTTGGCCTAAATGTATGACTAAAATTGAGTTTATTGGATTTTTTTATAACAAAAAGTAGAAAATATAATTTTTTTCCCAAATTTTCCGTCTTTTTCCATTTATAGCGCATAAAATAAAAACTGCAGAGGTGATCAAATACCATCAAAAGAAAGCTCTATTTGTGGGAAGAAAAGGACGCAAATTTCGTTTGGGTACAGCATTGCATGACCCCGGAATTAGCAGTTAAAGCGACGCAGTGCCAAATTGTAAAAAGTGCTCTGGTCAGGAAGGGGGTAAATCCTTCCGTGGCTGAAGTGGTTAAATACTAAATCTTTTCTGACATTTGTTGCTTACAAGTAAAAATCCTGTATTTTCTGCTAGAAAATCACTTAGAACCCCCAAACATTATATATATTTTTTTAGCAGAGACCCTAGGGAATAAAATAGCGGTTGTTGCAATATTTTATGTCACACGGTATTTGCTCAGCGGCCTTTCAAACGCAATTTAAAAAAAAAAAAATACACTAATAAATTAAAAAAAAAAAAAACTAGCCCATTTTTTTTCGTCCAAAAGTTTTGATTACCTGTTTTTGTGTATTTAATATTTAAGATATAGTTTTTTTTATTTTTTTTTTAATCTAAATTCTACATACAAGTGAACTGATTGGAGGTTTGTTTTGTTTAATAAATATTCAAATGTAAAAAATTTTCTGTATCACTTAAGGTTGCTTTCACACTGGAGCGGGCATGCGTTGACGGTAAAACGCTGCTAGTTTTAGCGGCGCTTTACCGTCATTTTAGCGGCGCTATTCGGCTGCTAGTGGAGTGCTTATAACCCAGCTAGCAGCCGAGGAAGGGGTTAAATGCGCCCCTGAAGCGCTGCTGCCAAAACGCTTTGCAGGCGCTTCAGCAGCGGTGCGCATTAATTTTAATGGGCAGGAGTGGTTGTATACACTGCTCCAAAGATGCTGCTTGCAGGACTTTTTTTTAACATCCTGCCAGTGCATCGCCTCAGTGTGAAAGCACTCGGGATATCACACTGAGACTGCAGGGGAGCCGTTTTACAGGCACTTTACAGGCACTATTTTTAGCCCAAAAGCGCCTGAAAAACGCCCCAGTGTGAAAGGGGTCTAACTGTTATGCCCCGTACACACGGTCGGACTTTGTTCGGACATTCCGACAACAAAATCCTAGGATTTTTTCCGACGGATGTTGGCTCAAACTTGTCTTGCACACACGGTCACACAAAGTTGTCGGGAAATCCGATCATTCTGAACACGGTGACGTAAAACACGTACGTCGGGACTATAAACGGGGCAGTGGCCAATAGCTTTCATCTCTTTATTTATTCTGAGCATGCGTGGCACTTTGTCCGTCGGATTTGTGTACACACGATCGGAATTTCCGACAACGGATTTTGTTGTCGGAAAATTTTATATCTTGCTCTCCAACTTTGTGTGTCGGAAAATCCGATGGAAAATGTGTGATGGAGCCCACACACGGTCGGAATTTCCGACAACAAGGTCCTATCACACATTTTCCATCGGAAAATCCAACCGTGTGTATGGGGCATTAGATTTTATGAGATGAAGGGAAAAAAAAAAAAAAGAAAAAGAATCAGCCTAATATATCGTCTCAAAAAAATCGGCATCACATATCGGCCATCGGCCACCGCGATTTCTAAATATCGGCATCAGCATCGGCCAGAGAAAAACCCATATCGGTCGACCTCTAATCTGTATGTATATGAAAGAATAAATGTGCTATCTTGCATTTGAGCACTTTACCAGCTATGTGTCACGTGCTTCATTTAAAGTCCCAAACCTTTTCTATTTTAAATTTCAGATTCAGGGATGAGGACGTACAGTGCCTTGCAAAAGTATTAACCCCTGGTGGCTTTTTACCTATTTTGTTACATTACAGCCTTTAGTTCAATTTTTTAAAATCTGAATTATATGTGATGGATCAGAACACAATAGTCTAAATTGGTAAGGTAAAATTAGAAAAATATATAGATAAAACTATTTTTCTGAAATAAAAAACTGATAATTGGCATGTGCGTATGTATTCACCCCCTTTGTTATGAAGCCCATAAAAAGCTCTAGTGCAACCAATTATCTTCAGAAGTCACATAATTAATTAAATGATGTCCACCTGTGTGCAATCTAAGTGTCACATGACCTGTCATTACATATACACACCTTTTTGAAAGGCCCCAGAGGCTGCAACGCCTAAGCAAGAGGCACCACTAACCAAACACTGCCATGAAGACCAAGGAACTCTCCAAACAAGTAAGGGACAATGTTGAGAAGTACAAGTCAGGGTTAGGTTATAAATAAATATCCAAATCTTTGATGATCCCTAGGAGCACCATCAAATCTATTATAACCAAATGGAAAGAACATGGCACAACAGCAAACCTGCCAAAAGACGGCCGCACACCAAAACTCACGGACCGGGCAAGGGGAACATTAATCAGGTCGCACAGAGACCTAAGGTAACCCTGGAGGAGCTGCAGAGTTCCATAGCAGAGACGGGAGTATCTGTACATAGGACGACAATAAGCCGTACGCTCCATAGAGCTGGGCTTTATGGCAGAGTGACCAGAAGAAAGCCATTACTTTCAGCAAAAAACAAAAGTTTGAGAAAAGGCACGTGGGAGACTCACAAAATGTATGGAGGAAGGTGCTCTGCTCTGATGAGACTAAAATTGAACTTTTTGGCCATCAAAGAAAACGCTATGTCTGGTGCAAACCCAACACATCACATCACCCAAAGAACACCATCCCCACAGTGAAACATGGTGGTGGCAGGATCATGCTGTGGGGATGTTTTTCAGCAGTCGGGACTGGGAAACTGGTCAGGGTTGAGGGAAAGATGGATGGTGCTAAATACAGATATTCTTCTGCAAAACTGTGGGCATGTTCTGTAAATTAAATGATGCAAATCCTCAAACAATCCATTTTAATTCCAGGTTGTGAGACCACAAAACTCGAAAAATGCCAATTGGGGTGAATACTTTTGCAAGGCACTTTATGGCTATAGAATGTCATAGGCCACATTTAAAGTCCCAAAACCCCCCCTAATACCCACTTTATGTACCGTGGGGGAGGTGCTTTTACTAAGTGAAGGCATGGGATCCATGTCACTGCTTTGCAGGAGCACAGGATCCATGCCTTCTCTACTGACAGAATGGCGATCTGCCTTGTTTACATAGACAGATCACCATTCTGCCTCTGTACCGAATGATCGGCGGGTGCTGGCAAACATCGAGTCACAGCGGGAGCAAGCTGTTGGCACCGCACATTCAGGCCCACTACACGGAAGAGCCGAATCACGTATATTGTAAAGAGTCCGCCTGGTTTAGGTTAAGAGAGGGTTAATGGAAGAGGGCAAGTACTTCCCTTTCAGGCCTGCTTATTAGGCAGCTGGTCAGAGAGGCTGGGGGGGATGGCTGTTTTGCTATCAGTTCTGAAAAGACTTAAAGTGGTTGTAAACCGTTACAGACCACTTTTACCTATAGGTAAGCCTAGATTAAGGCTTACCTGTAGGTACAAGAAATATCTCCTAAACCTACATTGTTTAGGAGATATTTCCAAAAGACAGGCACCGATGTCTACGGCGCATGCCGTAGCCAACGGTGTGCAGGCGCACTGAGCGTGCCGTCTCTAACGGTGACCATGCCGTTAGTGGCGGCACCAGCGCGCATGCGAGGAAGTGACGTCATCGCAGTTCCGGACAATCACAGCGCCGGAGCCATGATACCCGGAAAGAAGATGGGCGCTACGTAGGAGAAGGAACAGAGGTGACATCGCTGACTCCCTTGTCAGATAAGTGACACATAATGGGCTACTATGCGATGCATAGTAGCCCATCATGCTTTACCTTTGCAGGGAAACAAAGAGGAAGTAAACTCATCAGGGTTTACTTCCTCTTTAAATGCTGGATGGAAATCTTGAACCTGCCGGGAGAGCTGGCCTGTACCTGGGACTTTGCAATGTTTGTTTGGCTGGGATGCCAACATGATATAAAAGACTGTTACTGACACTGATATTGATACTGATGAGCAGAGCACCTTGTGTTGTGTTGAGCTGCCCATGAAGACAAAGTCTGTCATTATTTTGTCTGTTTTTGCTGAATAAAGCCATTTTTTAAAGTTGACTGAACTGTCTGCCAGCTGCCTGTTAACCCCTCGGATCCCGACAATATATACACATTGATCCGGTTAGGGTTGCCACCTCATCCCTTTAAACCCGAACACATATGAATTACACAGGTTCTGAGGCTAATATAATGCAGTAAAGGCACCAAGTGAGTTTAATTACCACCTTAATCAGCCTCAGAACCTGTGTAATTAATATCTGTTCGGGTTTAAAGGAATGAGGTGGCAACCCTAGATCCGGTGCAGAGGTGTTGCCCTGTAGCATGAAAACTCCTATAGGGCGGACCTTAAGTACCATGACACTTAGTAGGGATGCACCGAAATTTCAGCTGCCGAAACAAAAAGGGCCGAAAATGGCCCTTTCGGCAAAAAGCTGAAAGAGAATTTTTGCCGATACCGAAAGGGGCGGGGCCTGGTGCCGCCTATCAGGGGGGCTTTCTATATCGTAGGAGAGAGCCGCCGCCGCCTGTTTGATTACAGCGCCGGGAACATCACAGCTTTCATTTCAATAGCTGTGTGTTCCCCGCTGCGCGCCGTCACATACAGCCCCTCCCCCTTGTCCGGGCACTTTGATAGACAGATTACCCGTTCAATGGGACGGGTGATCTGAAAGTTATAGAGTCCACAAGCTATGGTGCCAATCTCTGAAAAATGATGTACTGATGGCCTCTCATTTCTTGAGACCCTAACAAGCCAGAAAAGTACAAATACCCCCAAGTGACCCCTTTTTGGAAAGTAGACATTCCAAGGTATTTAGTAAGAGGCATGGTGAGTTTTTTGAAGTTTAAATTTTTTCCCACAATTCTTTGTGAGATTTTTTTTTCTTTTTTGTTATATTAGCTGGTTATTTCTCACACACCGCATATGCATAGCACAGAGTACACCCCAAAACACATTCTACTACTCCTGAGTAGGGATGAGCCGAACACCCCCCGGTTCGGTTCGCACCAGAACCCGCGAACGGACCGAAAGTTCGCACGAACGTTAGAACCCCATTGACGTCTATGGGACTCGAACGTTCGAAATCAAAAGTGCTCATTTTAAAGGCTAATTTGCATGGTATTGTCCTAAAAAGGGTTTAGGGACCCGGGTCCTACCCCAGGGGACATGTATCAATGCAAAAAAAACTTTTAAAAACGGCCGTTTTTTCGGGAGCAGTGATTTTAATGATGCTTAAAGTAAAAAAAAAAAAGTGAAATATTCCTTTAAATATCGTACCTGGGGGGTGTCTATTGTATGCCTGTAAAGTGACGCGTGTTTCCCATGTTTAGAACAGTCCCTGCACCAAATGTCATTTTTAAAGGAAAAAATCTCATTTAAAACTGCTTGCGGGTTTAATGTCATGTCGGGTCATGGCAATATGGATGAAAATCAGTGAGACAAACGGCATGGGTACCCCCCAGTCCATTACCAGTCCCTTTGGGTCTTGTATGGATATTAAGGGGAACCCCGCACCCAAATTAAAATAAGGAAAGGTGTGGGGCCACCAGGCCCTATATACTCTGAACAGCAGTATACAGGCGGTGCAAACAAGACAGGGACTGTAGGTTTGTTGTTAAGTAGAATCTGTTTGTAATTTTGAACATTTTTAACGTGTTTAGCTCCAGCCAAAAAATCTTTTCTAAGCTTTTTGGAAAACATAGGGAAGGGTTATCACCCCTGTGACATTTGTTTTGCTGTCTTTCCTCCTCTTCAGAAGATTTCACCTCACTTTTTTGTCCCAATGAAAAATGTTTTTTGAAAATTTGGGGTTTTTTGTGGAACAAGGATTGGAAAGCATCAGTGGAAAGGAGAACTTGTTTTCCCATATTAACTCTTACAGGAGAGAATTTCCCTTCCTAGGGGTAGATTTCATCTCACTTCCTGTTGTCTCCTTCCGTTTACAAGTAGGAGTCGTTTGTAAGTTAGATGTTTGAAAGTAGGGTCCTGCCCTATATACTCAGCAGAAATTTGGGCCTTAGGTGTTGCTGTGGCCACAACACTGTAAGCCCTCACAGGGCCCTGCTGTGAAATATTAGATCAAGAATTGTAATTACATGCCCCTGTTGAACAGGAGCTGAAAAATTAGGCCTTAGGCACTGGTGCTGGTGCCACAACACTGCAACCCCTCACAGACACTCTAGTTGGAACGCAGGAACGAGCCCTGCTGCAAATTATTGCTTCAAAAATTGTAATTACACGCCCCTGTTAGACAGGGGCAGAAAAATTGGGCCTTAGGCACTGGTGCTGGTGCCACAACACTGCAACCCCTCACAGACACTCTAGTTGGAATGCAGGAACGAGCCCTGCTGCAAAGTATTACATCAAAAATTGTAATTACACGCCCCTGTTAAACAGGGGCTGAAAAATTGTGCCTTAGGCACTGGTGGTGGCGCCCAGAACCAAAAATGTTCTTACAAGCTATCAGCGTGATGATTGAGGAGGAAGAGGATAATTACTCAGGGATAGTCACTCAGCATCAGCATAGGCAGTCTTTGAAGGGATCTGAGATTTCAAAAAAAATTATTCGGTTACATCAGCATCAGGTGCTTGGTAGCTGGTGGTGATCCAAGACTCATTCATTTTTATGAAGGTCAGCCGATCGACCGAGTCGGTGGACAGACGCACCCTGTGATCGGTTACCACGCCTCCAGCAGCACTGAATGTGCGTTCCGAAAGAACGCTGGATGCAGGACAGGCCAGTAGCTCAATTGCATACTGTGCAAGCTCTGGCCAGTGATCCATCCTCAAGACCCAGTAACCCAGAGGATTTTCGGTGGGAAAGGTGTCCAAGTCTGATCTTGCCCCTAGGTATTCCTGCACCATGTAAAACAGACGCTGGCGATGGTTGCTGGAACCGATCATACCTTGGGGCTGCGGACCAAAAAATTGTCTGAACGCATCGGTCAGACGGCCACCTTCTCCACCGCTCCTTCTTTGACTGACCGAAGCCTCAGCAACACGTTGTCCAGAAACAGGAGTTTGTAACCTCCCAGTCTCTGGGAACGCGTTGCACAGACCTTTCTGCAAGGCCTCCCGAAGATGTTTCATCCTCTGCTCCCTCTGCGATGGCAAGATAAGGTCCGCAACCTTACCCTTGTAACGTGGATCAAGGAGGGTTGCCAGCCAGTATTGGTCCTTCTCCTTGATACCACGAATACGAGGATCCTTACGCAGGCTTTGCAGGATCAGGGAGGCCATGCAGCGTAGGTTTGCTGAGGCATTCGGTCCGGAGTCCTCTGGGTCACTAAGAACGACATGGTCCGCAGCCACCTCCTCCCAGCCACGTACAAGTCCATGTGTTTCTTGGGACTGATCCCTTAAAGACTGCTGCTGATGCTGAGTGCCAGGCTCCACCTCCATACTGACACAATCTTCCTCCTCCTCCTCTTCCTCCTCCTCCTCTTCCTGTGTGATCGGCGGGCACGCAGGAACACTGTCTGGATAAAGGGGGCCTTGAGAGCTAAGGAAGTCCTCCTCTTCCTGCCTCTGTTCTGCCTCAAGTGCCCTGTCCATTATTCCACGCAGCGTGTGCTCCAACAGGTGGACAAGGGGGACAGTGTCACTGATGCATGCACTGTCACTGCTCACCATCCTCGTGGCCTCCTCGAATGGTGACAGGACAGTGCATGCATCCCTGATCATGGCCCACTGGCGTGGGGAAAAAAAACCAAGCTCCCCTGACCCTGTCCTGGTGCCATAGTCGCACAGGTACTCATTGATGGCCCTCTGCTGCGTGTGCAGCCGCTGCAGCATGGCCAACGTTGAGTTCCACCTGGTGGGCATGTCACAGATTAGGCGGTTCTTGGGCAGGTTAAACTCCTTTTGGAGGTCCGTCAGCCGAGCACTGGCATTATATGACCGGCGGAAATGCACACAGACTTTCCTGGCCTGCCTCAGGACATCCTGTAAGCCCGGGTACCTGCCCAAGAACCGCTGCACCACCAAGTTAAGGACGTGAGCCAAACAGGGCACATGGGTCATTTGTCCCTGTCGGAGGGCAGAGAGGAGGTTGGTGCCATTGTCGCAAACCACCATTCCTGCCTTAAGTTGGCGTGGCGTCAACCACCTCTGAACCTGCCCCTGCAGAGCTGACAGAACCTCTGCCCCAGTGTGGCTCCTGTCCCCCAAGCACACCAGCTCAAGCACCGCATGGCATCTTTTGGCCTGCGTACTTGCGTAGCCCCTTGAACGCCTACGGAGCACCGCTGGTTCCGAGGAAGAGGCCATGGAGGAAGAAGAAGAGGAGGGGGTGGAGGAGAGAGGTGTGTCACAATCAGCATTTTGGAGGCGTGGTGGCGGAACAACCTCCAACACTACTGCACCTTGTCCTGCATCCTTCCCAGCTGCCAGCAGAGTCACCCAATGCGCCGTGAAACTTAGGTAACGTCCCTGTCCATGCCTGCTGGACCATGAGTCAGCGGTAATATGCACCTTACCGCTGACCGCCCTGTCCAGCGAGGCATGGACATTGCCTTCCACATGCCGGTAGAGAGCCGGAATCGCCTTCCGTGAGAAAAAGTGGCGTTTGGTTACCTGCCACTGAGGAACCGCACATTCCACAAACTCACGGAAGGGGGCAGAGTCTACCAACTGAAAAGGCAGCAGTTGAAGTGCTAGCAATTTTGCCAAGCTAGCATTCAACCGCTGGGCATGTGGATGGCTGGGAGCAAACTTCTTTCGGCGGTGCAGCAGCTGGGGCAGGGAAATTTGCCTGGTACAATCTGACGTCGGTGTACCAAAAGCAGATTGCCCACAAGTACTTGGTTGTGACACACCTAATTCTACACCTTCATTCCTCTCACTGCAGGTCTCAGAGAGGACTGAAGGTCTAGTGGGGTTGGAAATCTCAGCTGATGAGGAGCAAGGAGAGATCCTCTTTGTTCTTTGGTGTGGGTCTTTTAGATACGCTTGCCAACGAACTGCATGGCAGGTCAACATATGTCTGGTCAAGCATGTGGTACCCAAGCGGGAGATATTTTGGCCACGCGAGATACGCTTGAGACATATGTTGCAAATAGCAGCGGTGCGATCTGATGCACTCGTCTCAAAAAAGGCCCACACCAAAGAACTTTTTGAATAACGCGCAGAGACTGCAGCGCCCTGCACATGTGGAGCTTTGGGGTGTGATGCAGTCAATGTGCTGCCCTTAGGCTGGCCCCTGGAGGGCATCCTGCCTCGTTGGTGATGTGCTGCCGCCTCCTCCTCCTCCTCCTCCTCCTCCTCCTCTCTCCTATCAGGCACCCACGTTGAGTCAGTGACCTCATCATCCCCTCCCTCCTCATCACTGGAGCAAACCTGGCAGTATGCTGCAGCAGGGGGAGCATGACTGCCAGATTGCTGTCCTTCTTGGGCACCCCCTCTGTCCGCGCTCATGTTACTGCCTTCATCGAGCTCAGTATCGTCATCAGAGCCTTCCAAACGCTGGGCATCCTCCTGGAGCATGTACCCAACACTGTGGTCAAACAGTTCGAGGGAATCCTCATGAGGACATGGTGGAGCTAGGGAAGGAGTCACTGATGACATTGAGCTGAGGGAAGAGGCCGCTGCTTTGCCAGACAAAGCACCCTGGGCATGGGTGAGAGAGGATGAGGAGGATGAGGACGGCTTGGTCATCCACTCGACCAAGTCTTCCGCATGTTGCGGCTCAACATGGCCAGCTGCCGAAAAAAAGGCCAAGCGTGTCCCATGGCCACGTGCTGATGAGGATGCACCGTCTCCACGACCAGCACTAGACACAGAGCCTGCTTGCCCTCTCTTATTGGCTTGTGACTGTCTGCCTCTCCTTCTTGGCCTTCCAGACATACTAATGGCCTGTAGCTGCACTAAGCTGGGATAGAACACCTGTAATTTTCTTCAAGTAGCTTTATATACTGTAACCAGACAAGCCTGCCTGTCAGTAGGAAGATAACAGGAACGGATCTAGCTGAACACTGTGAGCAGGACGCACTGTACTAAATGTAAATAGTCTAGCTGCCTGACCGTGGTACTAATAGGATCAAATAGAACACCTGTAATTTTCTTCAGGTAGCTTTATATACTGTAACCAGACAAGCCTGCCTGTCAGTAGGAAGATAACAGGAACGGATCTAGCTGTACACTGTGAGCAGGACGCACTGTACTAAATGTAAATAGTCTAGCTGCCTGACCGTGGTACTAATAGGATCAAATAGAACACCTGTAATTTTCTTCAGGTAGCTTTATATACTGTAACCAGACAAGCCTGCCTGTCAGTAGGAAGATAACAGGAACGGATCTAGCTGAACACTGTGAGCAGGACGCACTGCACTAAATGTAAATAGTCTAGAAGATAACAGGAACGGATCTAGCTGAACACTGTGAGCAGGACGCACTGCACTAAATGTAAATAGCAGGAACGGCTCTAGCTGAACACTGTGCGCAGGACGCACTGCACTAAATGTAAATAGCAGGAACGGATCTAGCTGAACACTGTGAGCAGGACGCACTGCACTAAATGTAAATAGCAGGAACGGATCTAGCTGAACACTGTGAGCAGGACGCACTGCACTAAATGTAAATAGCAGGAACGGATCTAGCTGAACACTGTGAGCAGGACGCACTGCACTAAATGTAAATTGCAGGAACGGATCTAGCTGAACACTGTGAGCAGGACGCACTGCACTAAATGTAAATAGTCTAGAAGATAACAGGAACGGATCTAGCTGAACACTGTGAGCAGGACGCACTGCACTAAATGTAAATAGCAGGAACGGATCTAGCTGAACACTGTGAGCAGGACGCACTGCATTAAATGTAAATAGTCTAGATAGAAGATAACAGGAACGGATCTAGCTAAACTGAATACAGTGTATATATATATATGCAACACCTGGGATGCATATATATACACAATAGACTGTAAGTGCAGCTAACTGACTGACTGTTCTGCCTAATCTATCTAACTCAAATCAAATGACACTGTCTCTCTCTCTCTCTATCTCTCAGCACACCGGAACACACACTACACAGGGCCGCCGTGCAGGCGGCCTTATATAGTGTGGGGTGTGTACTAAATCCCCTGAGCCATAATTGGCCAAAGCCACCCTGGCTTTGGCCAATTACAGCTCTCTCTACTGACAGCGCTGTGATTGGCCAAGCATGCGGGTCATAGTGCATGCTTGGCCAATCATCAGCCAGCAATGCACTGCGATGCCGCAGTGAATTATGGGCCGTGACGCGCCACACGAATTTAGCGCGAACGGCCCATAACGTTCGCAATTCGGCGAACGATCGAACAGCCGATGTTCGAGTCGAACATGGGTTCGACTCGAACACGAAGCTCATCCCTACTCCTGAGTATGGCGATACCACATGTCTGAGACTTTTACACAGCGTGGCCACATGCAGGGGAGCACTGCCAGGCGTTCTTGGAGCATAAATTACACATCTAATTTCTTGACTACCTCTTACACTTTTGAAGTCCCTGGAGCACCAGGACAATGGTAATGCCCCAAAAATGATGCAATTTTGGAAAGAAAACAACCCAATTTATAATCTATGAGGCATAATCAGTCTTTTGAACATGTCATTTTTTTCTACAAGTTTTTGGAAAATGTGTAAAGAAAATGAAAACATTTTTTTTTACACAAAGTTGTCCATTTATACAATATTTCTAACACACAGCATGTACATAACAAAAATTACACCCCAAAATAGATTCTCCTACTCCTCCTGAGTACGGCGATACCACGTGTGAGACTTTTGCACAGCCTGGCCACATAGAGAGGCCCAGCATGCAGGGAGCACCGTCAGGTGTTCTAGGGGCATAAGTTTCAAATCTAATTTGACTACCTATTACACTTTTGTGAGGCACTGTAGTGGCATGGATGAGAACTGATGTGGCATGGATGAGCATGAATGGGGATGGATGAGTATGGATGGGATGAATGAGCATGAATGAGTATGGCTGAGTACGGCTGGGTATGGCTGAGTACGGCTAAGTATGGATGGGATGGATGGGTACTGCTGAGTACGGTTGGGTACGGCTGAGTATTGCTGGGTATGGCTGAGTATTGCTGGGTATGGCTAAGTACGGCTGGGTATGGCTGAGTACGGCTGGGTATGGCTGAGTACGGCTGGGTATGGCTGAGTACGGCTTGGTATGGCTGAGTACAGCTTAGTATGGCTGAGTATGGCTGAGTACGGCTGGGTATGGCTGAGTACGGCTGGGTATGGCTAAGTACGGCTGAGTATGGCTGGGTACGACTGGATATTGCTGGGTATGGCTGGGTACGACTGGGTACAGCTGGGTATGGCTGAATACGACTGTGTATGGCTGAGTACTGCTTGGTACGGCTGAGCATGGATGGATGGATGAGTATTGCTGATTAGGGATGGCTGGCTGAGTATGGATGGATGGATGAGTATGTATGGCTTATTATGGATGGATGGATGTATGGATGAGTATGTATGGCTGAGTATGGATGGATGGATGAGTATGTATGGCTGAGTATGGATGGATGAGTATGTATGGCTGAGTATGGATGGATGGATGGATGAGTATGTATGGCTGAGTATGGATGGATGGATGGATGGCTGGCTGAGTATATATGGCTGAGTATGGGTGGATGGCTGAGCATGGATGGCTGAGCATGGATGGTATGGATGGCTGGGTATGGATGGTATAAATGGCTGAGTATGGATGGCTGGGTATAAATGGATGAGTGCTGGAGTGGGCACATATCAGTGCTGTGGGCACTACACATCCAGCCCACAGTGCAGCAGCACTGGATCTCTCCCCCTCTCCCCTCACACTGTACAGATCTGTACAGAGAGGGGAGGGAGGAACCGGACGTGACGTCGGTTTGTTTACATGTGATCGCTCCGTCATTGACAGAGCAATCACGTGGTAAACGGGCGCTATAATCGGCCATTTACCGTGATCCATGATGCGGACCCGGCGGTTACGGATGTTCCCGGGTGCGTGCCCTAGGGGGCGCACGACAGCAAGATTCTGGGAGGGCGTCCACGGACGCCCTCCCAGAATAAGCTGACCGCGCTGTAGCCATTTTTTGGCTATAGTTTATGGTTAAACTATCTTGTGAAAGTAAGATATTGAATGACTGGGGCGTGGTCAAGATGGCGACCTCAGCAGACGCTAGTGAAGGGAGCTCCGCACCTGGCAGGCGTTTTTCTCCAGATTAATAGGACCTACAATCACCCTGATCTAAATGGTGTGGGCAGACAACAGGCATGAGAAAGGAGACCTCCGGTTCACGGAGAAAGAGGTACCCGGCTGCCCGAGCCTCACCGCCATCTCAGAGCCCACGTGCGCCGCTGTGCACAAATATGGTGTCCCAGATGGAGCAGCTTGAGCCCCCTCCTCTGGGATCAATTCCAGGCACTGATGCAAGCCATCTCAGGCTGCCAATCGACTCTCACCACCAAAATTAAACAATTGCAGATGGAAATGGGTCTGATAAGGAGAGACATGGACAAATACAGAGAAAGGCTGTCGGAGCTGGAACGGAGGACAAGCGGTACAGAGGACACGCTGCGGGATAATGGGGCCTCCCTTCACATGGTGCAGGTCCGTATGAAAGCTATGGAGTCTCGACCTGAGGACCAAGAAAAAAGAAACCGCAGGAACAACCTGAGAGTGGTGGGTCTCCCAAAGGGTGCTGAGGGCCGTGATCCGGCGGCTTACACGGAACAGATGCTCCGCACACTCCTCCCCCAAGCGCCATTCTCTCCTCACTTTGCGGTGGAAAGGGCGCACAGGATGCCGTATGCCAAAGGTCCCCAAGGCACACCACCGCGTACCTTCATCGTTCGCCTGTTAAACTTCAGAGACCAGGACCTAGTCTTGCGAGAGGCAGCTGGCAGAGCAATGACACGAGAATGCAAGGATCATGATATTCCTCAACCTTTCCATGGAAACCCAGAGGCTCCGCAGAACCAGGGGACTCAAATACAACATGATGTTCCCTGCACGTCTCCGGGTGGTGGATGTTGAGTCGACTAGATTCTTTACTTCCCCTGACGAGGCATCCAGATGGCTGGAATCTCTCCCCTGTGGACACTAATCCTTTTTACAAGCGCTTTTTACTGACATTCTTCCTCTCCCGGTGCACCTGACCTCTCCAGTGGTAGATCCAGCAGATCTTTCCTTATGTCCCCCTGATAACACTGCACCCTCTGCGGAGAGTTCCCCCATCCGCCGGAGGCCACCCCCGTTTCTATGCGGTGCAGGTGGCCCTGCTACATGGATGTTCACAGCATTTGCCGTTGCTTGGAGGGACTGCTCGACCTTGAGACTCCCCCCCCCCCGAGGTCAGGCATGCCGGAGGGACTCGCTCCCCTGACTATAACTGGTCCCTGCTGCCCCAGGAGTTGCAGTCCAGATACCGGCTATCCCTCCCCTCTCCCCCCTCAGAGGCTCTATGGTTCAGGACTTACTAAACTGTGGAACAATGTCGCTGTAACTGATGACAGGGACACCCTGGGAGGCTGCTGGCTCTTTTCCCCCCTCTATTGCCTGTCTAGGGGAGATGCGGTGCTGCAGAGAGGGACAATGCTCTCCCCGCCTTCTTGATACCACATGGTTGTTGCGAGAAACTACCATAAAATTGCACCCCAATTGGGACTCCATCTACATCTGCTGCTACTGCTGGGTGCTCTGGGGTGGGGGATGAGTCAGGGGGAGGGCTCTCCCCCCTCCTCGATTATACCCCTCACTTTTTGTTCTATACACTGGTTTGTTTATGACGTTAATCCACCTTTTTTCCATCCAGGTCCCTTAAAAGGATGATTGTAACTAAGTTTGAACCCTTAGATTGCTCTAAGTGAATAGCATTACTCAATCTATGCAGCTAAGATTTTTGTATATGATCCCTTAACCAATTATTGCCTCCAGGAAGTGAGATTGTGGAGCCCCCCGCTCCAAATGTTGGGAAGTAAGTCCTTTGGTGCTACCTGTTACGCACTGCCCCCATAGGAGACTTTCCTACTTATGTTTTTTGGGTTAAGTTTGGGTACTCAAGCACCCCGTAGTTCACTTTTCGGGGTGTGGGGTGGGTCGGGATGGGTGTTAAGTTTTTTCAGTTTAAGTCTAGTCTGTTTCTTTACTTATTACCTCAGACAGTCATACAACAGTGAATGTGGTGATATTATGATAACCTATGCTGCTATGAAGCCTACACGTGTACACTTGAGATGGATATGTGTGGGTTTGTTTCATGCGGATGTGCCGTTCTCTGCGGGTGACCAACACAGTATCCCCCCTGGTAATTTCCTCTGTCCTCCCAGGATATGGCTCTGATAAAGATCCTTTCATGGAATGTGAGAGGCCTCAATAATAAGATTAAGTGCTGCCTGGTCTTTGAATATTTGAAAAGATATGCACCTCATGTTTGCATCCTCCAGGAGACACACTTGGTGGGAGGTAGGATCATGAGTCTCAAAAGACCATGGGTGAGGCATCATTATCATGCTACTCATTTGGGTTATTCCCATGGGGTCAGCATTTTGGTACATAAGTCCCTCAACTTTGAACTTCTTGACATTAAAATAGACCCGGAGGGGTGGTACATCCTGCTGCACGCTATCCTGGATGCAGTCAAATGGTGATAGTGGGCGTCTGTTTACTGCCCCCTGCTAACCTTTTACTGCCGAATACTATTGTCTCCCTCCTTGCCCAATTCCCTACAGACAATGTTATTTTAGCGGGAGACTTTAATATCCCCCCCGAAACCCTCCCTTGATAGAATGTCTGCAGACCCTGCTATGGACTCGACCTTGTCTCGCTGGGCGCAGTTGTTTGGGCTAGAAGATGTATGGAGCTGGAAACACCCCTCAGGTCGTATGTTCACCTGTCACTCCTTATCTCACAACATGTTATCCCGTATTGATCTGTTATATGCTAGCGTTACCATGCTCCCCAAAATTAAGGAGATTGAGATCCTTTCCCATGGTTTATCCGACCACTCCCCGCTGTTATGCTCCATTCAGGCTACAACCCCTCAGTCGGACAGACTCTGGCGTCTCTCGGTATTGGATAGCTAACCCCACCCTAGAGATTGAAGAGGCTAAAAATATCAAGGAGTTCTGGAGATTAAATGCTGGCTCTGCCACACTGGGAAGTGTCTGGGATGCCTTTAAGGCTTACATAGGAATGATAGGATTACCTTAGAGGAGGCAGAAGCCAAAGCCCAAGACCTTGAGTCCCGGTTTGCCCTCACATCCAACCCCATCACAGGTCAAGATATGAGGGTTGCATACCGGGAAGTAATGCTGCTTAGAGTAGCCAAAGTAAATAAATGGCAGTTGGCCCAAGCACAGCGAATATTTGAGCAGGGAGACAAGACGGTTAGGCTCCTGGCCTGGCTGTCTAAGGAACAGTCCCCGGTCTGTGCTGTGGCCCGTGTCCAAAGAGAGGACAGGACCTTGGCGACAGACCCTATAGATATCAATACCTGCTTTACAAGCTACTACTCCACACTCTACTATTCCAGGGCATAATATTCTGGTAAGGAACTCTGTGAGTTTTTTTTAATGAGGTGACACTCCCCACCCTTACTCAGTCGGCAAGGGAAAGTTTAGACAGCCCGTTTACATTAGAAGTCCAACAAGCATTGGGCTCACTGCAAACGGGCAAGACCCTGGGATTGGATGGGTTTCCATCCGAATTCTATAAACAATATATGGAGGAAAACGCACCCAGAATGCATGCTGTGTTCACTAAAACCCTGAAAGAGGAAGTCCTCCCCTCCTCTATGGCCCAAGCTATTATAGTAGTAATCCCCAAGCCAGGGAAAGATCCCCAGCTCAGCTCGTCCTATCGACCCATCTCCCTGCTCAACTCTGACGCCAAGGTCCTGACTAAGATACTCGCCAAGTGCTTAAACGAGGTAATCCTTACTCTAATACATGAGGATCAGTCGGGCTTCATGCCGGGCAAAGGGACGGACATAAACCTCAGAAGGTTGTACACAGTCCTAACCTCTGGGGATGGAGAGGAACCGAAAGCAGTAGTGGCCTCCCTAGACGCTAAAAAAGCGTTTGACTCCGTGGAATAGAGATATCTTTGGGAGGTCCTCCGCAGATTTGGGTTCGGTCCGGTCTTCATCTCCTGGGTTGAGGCCATCTACAAGTCTCCAATAGCACGGTCATCTCTCCGCCCTTCTCTCTGTGCAGAGGGATGAGACAGGGCTGCCCCCTCTCCCCAGGGTTATTCGCACTCGCGATAGAACCCATGGCCACCCTTCTTCGCTCTACACCAGAGGTTCAAGGTATTGTCATAGGCCCCCTCCATGAAAAAGTGTCCTTAAACGCAGATGACACCTTACTATACCTTAGAGACGACGGAGTCTCCCTGCAGGCGGCCCTATCACTTATTAACAAATGTGGGCGTTACTCGGGTATTTGCATTAATTGCAGGAAATCTGTGTTTCCTCTTCATTCTGGAACAGATCCCCTCCTGACGGATGCGCAACTCCAGAGGGTTTCCCAGTTCAGGTTGAAATTCATTGGGACCTAAAGCAATTTATAGCCCTCAACTTAGACCCAGTGATATCCCAGCTATCCCAACGCTGTACGGCCTGGAAATCATTACCGCTAACCCCAGTAGGTCGGGTTAATCTTATTAAAATGTCAGTACTACCTAAATTCACCTACCTCTTCAGACACACCCCTATACCCCTGCCAGATCGTCTCTAAGAAATTGGATAGTATTATCATGTCCTTTATTTGGAACGGCAAGACTGCTAGAGTAGCGAGAACAACCCTACAACTACACATTACGATAGGTGGCCTGGCACTACCCTGTTTTATAAAATACTATTGGGCGGCGGCCCTGGTTACTGTCAAATGGTGGCTCTCTGAGGAGCCAGCCAACCCTGCGTCTACGCTAGAGACGGCACTACTTGGTTCATATTCTGAACTGAGGAACCTGATACACAGGGGCCCCAGGTCCAACCCTCGGGTGACCCCCCCCTATGCGTACAACCCTTCGAGTCTGGGATTCTGTTGCTCGGAAACTTGGGAAGCCCCATGTCTGGTCCCTGAATACTCTACTCTGGGGTAACCCCCGTCTGCCCCACTTCCGTTACATCCCAGATCCGATTATTTGTGCCAGATATGAGATCACGACTTTGGGGGACATAGTGTCCCAGGGACAGTTGACTACTTTTGATGACCTTAAACGAAATCGGGGACTCCTAAATCAGATGTTCTTCCGATATATCCAACTGCATCATGCTTTCCGCTCCCAATTCCCCTCTTTGGTGAGTTGGAGGTGTCTGCAGTGGAGAGTGTGCTCCGATCCCCAGATGGAGTGAGAGCGCTCTCTACTTTATACAACAGATTCGCTGTTCTTGACACATCCAAGGTCTCTCAACTGTTCTCGGTCTGGCAAAGGGATGTTCCAGAGCTAGCGGACGATGACCGTTAGGAGGGAATTCAGCAATATCTACCCCTGACGATATCGTCACGAGATAAATTTATTCAGTTGAAATTTTTACACCGTGCCTACTACTCCCCGGCACACTTGGCAAGAATTTATACTGACCGAACGTCCAAATGCCCTAAATGTAGCTCAGAGAACGCTGACTTCTACCATTTGGTCTGGTCCTGCCCTAGTATAGTGGAATTCTGGAAGGCATTCTAGGCTGACATTAACTCTATAGGGGAAATAAACGTTCCATATAGCTCTATCCCCTTCCTTCTGGGCATCTGCGACTTCCTAGAAGCCCCTCAGAGGAAAAAAATGTTTTCTACACAACAATGTATGCGAGAAAGGCAATACTCCTACACTGGAACCAGGCTCAACCGCCTACTAGACAACTTTGGCAAACACTGGTTAACACAGCCCTTGCACTATATAAATTAACATACCCAGGTAGAAATTCCCCTAGGAAATTTGATAAAATCTGGGCAGCGTGTGTGAAGGCAAAACATTTGACCCTTGAATAAATAAACTAGGAGTCCTATACACCCCTGGACTCATTTAATGCTCCTGAACCAATGGCAGCCTAACCCTATTGGATATGTCACTGGCTAGACAAGAGTTGAGAGGTTGGCACCCCCCTCCCTCCTTCTCCCAAGTACCACTGTGTCTTCTGAACTTGCTGTACCCTTTTAGACTGCTGCATTTACTGTTTAAATTACATGCCTGAACTGTCTACACCCCTGCTGAGAAAAAAAAAAATTCTGTCTGTAAAGATTTTTCCAATGTCTGTTCATTTGAAAAAACTTAAATAAACTATTTGTTAAAAAAAAAAAAGATTGAATGACTGGTAATCAGTGTCACGAGAATGAGTTATTGAGCAAGGACACAAATCTGGAACAATAGCTATACTAGACCAAGTGATTGCTATAGGGCCCACTGACATGGTGTTGAATCTGATTTGTTCAATCCTGTTTGGTCATCTCTTAATTGGTTGCTGCATGATTCTGCTCTTTGAAGTATTGTATTTCTTTAAGGGGTTTCTACTTTATCTATAGATTTATCTCAACTTTTTGGACTCCTTCATAGGGATGAGCCGAACACCCCCCTGTTCGGTTCGCACCAGAATATGCGAACAGGAAAAAAGTTTGTTCGAACACGCGAACACCGTTAAAGTCTATGGGACACGAACATAAATAATCAAAAGTGCTAATTTTAAAGGTTTATATGCACGTTATTGTCATAAAAAGTGTTTGGGGACCTGGTCCTGCCCCAGGGGACATGGATCAATGCAAAAAAAAAAATTAAAAACGTCCGGTTTTTCGGGAGAAGGGACAGGGAAGTGCCGTCAAGTCACCATGCGTCAGAGGGGGCGGGGTCACCGGGTGGCCCTGCCCCCGTTATTTAAGAACCGCCAGACGAGGAGAAGCGTCACACAGCGGGAGCCCCCCTCCATGCCAGCATGGGTGCGGAGCGGCCCGGAGAAGAAGATGAAGAAGAGAAGAAGATGAAGAGAAGAGCGGGAGCCTCCCCCCATGCCATGGGTGCGGAGCGGCCCGAGGAGAAGAGGATAGAAGACGCCGCGGAGGAGATGCTGGACGAGAACACCGGAGGAAGAACCAGAAGAGCCAGAAGAACCAGAAGAAGAAGAAGATGAAGGATGATAGAAGAAAGAAGAAGCATTTAAATAAAGGAATTGTCAAAAACTATCTCTTGCCATTTTTAACATTTTTGACACTTTTTTAGTGAAATGGTAGGGGTACTTTTGTACCCTCTTACCATTTCACACTGGGAAGAGGGCCGGGATCTGGGGGTCCCCTTGTTAAAGGGGGCTTCCAGATTCCGATAAGCCCCCCGCTCCACAGACCCCCACAACCACCGGCCAGGGTTGTGGGGATGAGGCCCTTGTCCTCATCAACATGGGGACAAGGTGTTTTGGGGGGCTACCCCAAAGCACCCTCCCAATGTTGAGGGCATGTGGCCTGGTACGGTTCAGGAGGGGGGGGGCGCTCTCTCGTCCCCCCCTCTTTTCCTGTGGCCTGCCAGGTTGCGTGCTCGGATAAGGGTCTGGTATGGATTTTTGGGGGGACCCTACGCCGTTCTTTTTTAATTTTGGCGCGGGGTTCCCCTAAATATCCATACCAGACCTGAAGGGCCTGGTATGGAATTTAGGGGGACCCCCCACTTCATTTTTTTTTTAATTTTGGTTCGGGGTTCTCACGGCATTAATAGCCGTGAGTAGTTTTAAATGACTTTTTTTCCTTTGAAATGTCATTTTGCTGTCAGACTGTTCTAAACACGGGAAACATGCGCCCCTTTACAGGCATACTATAGACACCCCCCAGGTACGAAATTTAAAGGGATATTACACTTTTATTTTTTCACTTTAAGCATTATTAAAATCACTGCTCCCGAAAAAACGGCCGTTTTTAGAACTTTTTTTTGCATTGATCCATGTCCCCTGGGGCAGGACCCAGGTCCCCAAACACTTTTTATGACAATAACTTGCATATAAGCCTTTAAAATTAGCACTTTTGATTTCTACCATAGACTTTTAAAGGGTGTTCTGTGGCATTCAAATTTGCTGCGAACACCCCAAATTGTTCGCTGTTCGGCGAACTTGCGAACAGCCAATGTTCGAGGCGAACATGAGTTTGACTCAAACTCGAAGCTCATCCCTACTCCTTAATAGCGAACCCACAAGGAATTCAAATTTCATAAAAGCCTTCCCTTCAGTCTTGTACAGTTGTACAGGCTCCTCTCCTGTACTGAAATTCTTTACTCTGATTGTACTGCATACTGTGAGAAGCACACTGTGACCTTATCACAGTGTGCATTAGAAACGGCATAATTCCAAAAAATATTGCACTGTGCCTTTAAATCACAATCTACCATGTAAGTCCATTCATAATGTGCAAATCGTGCACATAAGTCATAAAGAAATACATAAAAGTCCACCACTGATAATTCATAAATCCATCTGTGACCTCTTGTGAATTCCAGAACCACATAGAAAACACCAGCCTCTTACCGGAACACAGGACTCCAAATTATAGAAGGTCTGTGTGGTGTTAGAGATCAGCCAAATTGACATGTATGGACCAAATGATTCCCATTTGTCCCATTTCTCACAGGCCTCTCCAGCAGGGATGTATCACAATAGATAGAAATCATAGAAACTCCATAGCATAAAGCCGCATATACCATTTATTTATTATAGAGAAAAGGTACTCCCATTATGCAAAGTAATACAGAGCAGTATACAAACGGACCACCAGGGGGTCTGACAGTGTGATGAAGTCAGCACTAGCTCCGCCCTGACGTGTTTCATCATAGATGATGTTCTCAAGGGGATCAGCTGAAACCTGTCAGACAGAGCACACCTCATTGTCTTTCTGGAGAATGTCCATCATCATTTAGCACTTTCCTCCCCAGCCCACCCTTTTCACTCATTGGATTTTAGTTCTTCCAATCACGGAGGCTCAGCATCACATGTGGGTGTTACCTATGGTGGTCTGCATGCAAATGCAGGCTCCCTGGGTAATCCCCCCCCTCCACACTGACACTCGCCCATGTGGCATTTTAATATTTGCATAACTCGTCCCAAAAGCTATCCCACTGCTTGCATCAGGGCTGAGGGCTCTTTAGAGGAGTACTGAGGCAGGGTGCTGTGATGTTTTCAGGATGCTATGTATAGTACCCAGCTGGCCCCTCCCACCAGCCATGATCTGCCTGCATTCAATAGAGAAGCACAGAGACCCAGTGATGATATCACTTGGTCTGAAATAAGGGATGTTCTAAAAACAGAAAGGTTTGATTTAAAAAATGCATTAGTATGTTGAAAAGGAGGGTAAAAAAATCAGGTTTATTGCTTTGCATTAACATATCTGAAATCTTCCCCAATACAAGAGGCAGTGCTTTTCCTAGCTACTTCTTTTACAGTAGATAATATTCTTCAAAAGTCACATGTGCAATCTGACATAAAACCAGGATCACAAAACAGGACAGCGTGTGGTGGTGAGTGGTAAAGTATGGAAAAATAGACGGCTGTGCTAACATACCCTATGAGTCTCCCACCGGGCTTTGGCCAAATGAGCCCATGGCATGTTGACATAAGGTGGAACAAAACACAACAAGGCAGAACCACAATGCTTTAAGTTTGTATAAAGTGCAGAAGGATTAGAACCTCTGTCAAGTTTTTATAGCTGCCCATGTCCGCTTAAGGGAGATTTCCCTTCACTTCCTGTCCCAGAAGTGAGTATAAATTTCCCCAAAGTTGAAGAGAAATTCCACCTTTGGAAATTGTCATTGCCATAGACAACCATAAAGTTTGGAATTGTATATCACTTTCGTGGCGACCGGAACAAAGGTTGGGGAAATCTCCCCAATCAGAATACAGGCAACAAAAATCTGAGAATCAAACCCCTCCCTCTATCAAGAACTAAAAAAAAAAACAAGATTTACCTTGGGAAGTGTTTTTCAACCCTTTTCAGTCGTAGGGACCTTTAAAGTTTGCAAAGTTTGAGGCACCCCAGTCTGAAGTTTGCAAAACGGTGAGGCACCCCAGTCTGAAATGTAAAATTTGTAAATGTTACTCATCTATGGGAAACCTGAGCCTGGGATGATGCACACAACCTCCGTTGTGAAATTAACCTCACATTAGAGGTCCCCCCATACCATCAGAGGTCCCCCTTCACATCAGAGGTGTCCCCCCTTCACATCAGAGGTCCCCCCTTCACATCAGAGGTGTTCCCCCTTCACATCAGAGGTCCCCCCTTCGCATCAGAGGTCCCTCCCTTCACATAAGAGGTCCCTCCCATCACATCAGAGGCCCCTTTCTTCACATCAGAGGCCCCTCCCTTCACATCAGAGGTCCCTCCCTTTACATCAGAGGTCTCCCCCTTCACATCAGAGGTCCCCCCCCTTCACATCAGAGGTCCCTCCCTTCACATAAGAGGTCCCTCCCGTCACATCAGAGGCCCCTCTCTTCACATCAGAGGCCCCTCCCTTCACATCAGAGGTCCCTCCCTTTACATCAGAGGTCCCCCCTTCAAATCAGAGGTCCGCCCCTTCACATAAGAGGTCCCTCCCTTCACATAAGAGGTCCCTCCCTTCACATCAAAGGTCACTCCCTTCACATCAGAGGTCCCCCCTTCACATCAGAGGTCCCTCCCTTCACATAAGAGGTCCCTCCCTTCACATCAGAGGTCCCTCCCTTCACATCAGAGGTCCCCCTTCACATAAGAGGTCCCTCCCTTCACATAAGAGGTCCCTCCCTTCACATCAGAGGTCCATCCCTTTACAATCAGAGGTCCCTACCTATGCAATAGAGGTCCTCATCACATGACAGGTTCCCCCACCACATCAGCGGTCCTCCCATTACATCAGAAGCTCCACTTCACATTAGAGGTCCTCTCACCACATCAGAGGTCCTCCCACCACATCAGAGTTCCCCATCACCACAGAGGTCTCACCATCACATCAAAGATTTTCCCATCACATCAGAGGCCCCATAACATCACAGTCATCCTTATACATGGCTAAACATGAGTCCTTCAATCACATCAGAGGTTCACCAATCACATCAGAGGTTCACCCATCAAATCAGGGGTTACCCATCACTAGGGATGAGCCGAACACCCCCCGGTTCGGTTCGCACAAGAACCTGCGAACGGACCGAAAGTTCGCATGAACGTTAGAACCCCATTGACGTCTATGGGACTCGAACGTTCGAAATCAAAAGTGCTCATTTTAAAGGCTAATTTGCATGGTATTGTCCTAAAAAGGGTTTGGGGACCCGGGTCCTACCCCAGGGGACATGTATCAATGCAAAAAAAACTTTTAAAAACGGCCGTTTTTTCGGGAGCAGTGATTTTAATGATGCTTAAAGTAAAAAAAAAAAAAGTGAAATATTCCTTTAAATATCGTACCTGAGGGGTGTCTATAGTATGCCTGTAAAGTGACGCGTGTTTCCCGTGTTTAGAACAGTCCCTGCACCAAATGTCATTTTTAAAGGAAAAAATCTCATTTAAAACTGCTTGCGGCTTTAATGTAATGTCGGGTCCTGGCAATATGGATGAAAATCAGTGAGACAAACGGCATGGGTACCCCCCAGTCCATTACCAGGCCCTTTGGGTCTTGTATGGATATTAAGGGGAACCCCGCACCCAAATTAAAATAAGGAAAGGTGTGGGGCCACCAGGCCCTATATACTCTGAACAGCAGTATACAGGCTGTAGGTTTGTTGTTAAGTAGAATCTCTTTGTAATTTTGAACGGGTACATTTTTAACGTGTTTAGCTCCAGCCAAAAAATCTTTTTTAAGCTTTTTGGAAAACATAGGGAAGGGTTATCACCCCTGTGACATTTGTTTTGCTGTCTTTCCTCCTCTTCAGAAGATTTCACCTCACTTTTTGTCCCAATGGATTGGAAAGCATCAGTGGAAAGGAGAAATGTTTTTCCCATATTAACTCTTACAGGAGAGAATTTCCCTTCCTAGGGGTAGATTTATTCTCACTTCCTGTTGTCTCCTTCCGTTTGCAAGTAGGAGTCGTTTGTAAGTTAGTTGTTTGAAAGTAGGGTCCTGCCCTATATACTCAGCAGAAATTTGGGCCTTAGGTGTTGCTGTGGCCACAACACTGTAAGCCCTCACAGGGCTCTGCTGTGAAATATTAGATCAAGAATTGTAATTACATGCCCCTGTTGAACAGGAGCTGAAAAATTAGGCCTTAGGCACTGGTGCTGGTGCCACAACACTGCAACCCCTCACAGACACTCTAGTTGGAATGCAGGAACGAGCCCTGCTGCAAAGTATTGCATCAAAAATTGTAATTACACGCCCCTGTTAAACAAGGGCTGAAAAATTGGGCCTTAGGCACTGGTGCTGGTGCCACAACACTGCAACCCCTCACAGACACTCTAGTTGGAATGCAGGAACGAGCCCTGCTGCAAAGTATTACATCAAAAATCGTAATTACACGCCCCTGTTAAACAGGGGCTGAAAAATTGTGCCTTAGGCACTGGTGGTGGCACCCAGAACCAAAAATGTTCTTACAAGCTATCAGCGTGATGATTGAGGAGGAAGAGGATAATTACTCAGGGATAGTCACTCAGCATCAGCATAGGCAGTCTTTGAAGGGATCTGAGATTTCAAAAAAAATTATTCGGTTACATCAGCATCAGGTGCTTGGTAGCTGGTGGTGATCCAAGACTCATTCATTTTTATGAAGGTCAGTCGATCGACCGAGTCAGTGGACAGACGCACCCTGTGATCGGTTACCACGCCTCCAGCAGCACTGAATGTGCGTTCCGAAAGAACGCTGGATGCAGGACAGGCCAGTAGCTCAATTGCATACTGTGCAAGCTCTGGCCAGTGATCCATCCTCAAGACCCAGTAACCCAGAGGATTTTCGGTGGGAAAGGTGTCCAAGTCTGATCTTGCCCCTAGGTATTCCTGCACCATGTAAAACAGACGCTGGCGATGGTTGCTGGAACCGATCATACCTTGGGGCTGCGGACCAAAAAATTGTCTGAACGCATCGGTCAGACGGCCACCTTCTCCACCGCTCCTTCTTTGACTGACCGAAGCCTCAGCAACACGTTGTCCAGAAACAGGAGTTTGTAACCTCCCAGTCTCTGGGAACGCGTTGCACAGACCTTTCTGCAAGGCCTCCCGAAGACGTTTCATCCTCTGCTCCCTCTGCGATGGCAAGATAAGGTCCGCAACCTTACCCTTGTAACGTGGATCAAGGAGGGTTGCCAGCCAGTATTGGTCCTTCTCCTTGATACCACGAATACGAGGATCCTTACGCAGGCTTTGCAGGATCAGGGAGGCCATGCAGCGTAGGTTTGCTGAGGCATTCGGTCCGGAGTCCTCTGGGTCACTAAGGACGACATGGTCCGCAGCCACCTCCTCCCAGCCACGTACAAGTCCATGTGTTTCTTGGGACTGATCCCTTAAAGACTGCTGCTGATGCTGAGTGCCAGGCTCCACCTCCATACTGACACAATCTTCCTCCTCCTCCTCTTCCTCCTCGTCCTCTTCCTGTGTGATCGGCGGGCACGCAGGAACACTGTCTGGATAAAGGGGGCCTTGAGAGCTAAGGAAGTCCTCCTCTTCCTGCCTCTGTTCTGCCTCAAGTGCCCTGTCCATTATTCCACGCAGCGTGTGCTCCAACAGGTGGACAAGGGGGACAGTGTCACTGATGCATGCACTGTCACTGCTCACCATCCTCGTGGCCTCCTTTAAATGGTGACAGGACAGTGCATGCATCCCTGATCATGGCCCACTGGCGTGGGGAAAAAAAACCAAGCTCCCCTGACCCTGTCCTGGTGCCATAGTCGCACAGGTACTCATTGATGGCCCTCTGCTGCGTGTGCAGCCGCTGCAGCATGGCCAACGTTGAGTTCCACCTGGTGGGCATGTCACAGATTAGGCGGTTCTTGGGCAGGTTAAACTCCTTTTGGAGGTCCGTCAGCCGAGCACTGGCATTATATGACCGGCGGAAATGCACACAGACCCGCTGCACCACCAAGTTAAGGACGTGAGCCAAACAGGGCACATGGGTCATTTGTCCCTGTCGGAGGGCAGAGGGCAGAGAGGAGGTTGGTGCCATTGTCGCAAACCACCATTCCTGCCTTAAGTTGGCATGGCGTCAACCACCTCTGAACCTGCCCCTGCAGAGCTGACAGAACCTCTGCCCCAGTGTGGCTCCTGTTCCCCAAGCACACCAGCTCAAGCACCGCATGGCATCTTTTGGCCTGCGTACTTGCGTAGCCCCTTGAACGACTACTGAGCACCGCTGGTTCCGAGGAAGAGGCCATGGAGGAAGAAGAAGAGGAGGGGGTGGAGGAGAGAGGTGTGTCACAATCATTAGCATTTTGGAGGCGTGGTGGCGGAACAACCTCCAACACTACTGCACCTTGTCCTGCATCCTTCCCAGCTGCCAGCAGAGTCACCCAATGCGCCGTGAAACTTAGGTAACGTCCCTGTCCATGCCTGCTGGACCATGAGTCAGCGGTAATATGCACCTTACTGCTGACCGCCCTGTCCAGCGAGGCATGGACATTGCCTTCCACATGCTGGTAGAGAGCCGGAATCGCCTTCCGTGAGAAAAAGTGGCGTTTGGGTACCTGCCACTGAGGAACCGCACATTCCACAAACTCACGGAAGGGGGCAGAGTCTACCAACTGAAAAGGCAGCAGTTGAAGTGCTAGCAATTTTGCCAAGCTAGCATTCAACCGTTGGGCATGTGGATGGCTGGGAGCAAACTTCTTTCGGCGGTGCAGCAGCTGGGGCAGGGAAATTTGCCTGGTACAATCTGACGTCAGTGTACCAAAATCAGATTGCCCACAAGTACGTGGCTGTGACACACCTAATTCTACACCTTCATTCCTCTCAGTGCAGGTCTCAGAGAGGACTGAAGGTCTAGTGGGGTTGGAAATCTCAGCTGATGAGGAGCAAGCAGAGGTCCTCTTTGTTCTTTGGTGTGGGTCTTTTAGATACTAGCAAAAGGAGGCAGGAAGTGGGGAGAGCCGCAGTTCGCTGCTTCTGTCGGCAATTGTCCCCACCCCCCACACACAGGAAAAAACACAAGGGACTATTTCGGTACTGAAGATAGTTAGATATTAGTACAAAGCAATGGAGAAAAATAGTAGGATAAAAACTGTATTTTTAATAGAAAACCATTTTTAAAAGGAGATATATATATCTAAATATTACAATAATAATAGCATATACAGTTGTAATACAGGACAAAGTAATGTATACAACCACATAAATTGCATCCAGTGATAACAGAGATTGCAAAAGTGACTTGGATTCTCGACCGGTTTCGCGGTATTCACCGCTTCCTCAGGAGAGTAAAGTCTATAATGTGGCATAGAAGACAGGTAATGAATATACAACAGTTCACAGATGCATAGTGTTTTTTTTGTGTGATAATTACAGCGCAATCATTGGAAAATACAATAGACAATAATGTACAGGTTGAATATAAAAAGGACAGGCTCACCCGTTCAGGTATTCTCTGTGGGCATGTGGGGCCCCAAACAATTCCCCCTGCGACGAACACAGGGGTAACAGAACAGCCTCTGGTGGGTAAAATGTTTAAATAAATGATTTTAGTGTGGATCACTAAACCACAAAATAGGCAGAGCGTGGTAAAGTAAAGGGGTACCCATGAGGTAGCTCTAAGTTTAGAACCCAGTGTGCAAAGAAAGAAATTGAAAAGGTGGTTGGAAAAGAAAGAAAAGAAGGAAGGGAGGGGGGGGGGGGGGGGGGAGAAAAAAGAGGGGGAGGGGGAAGGGGAAGAGGAAGGGGGGAGGAAGGGGAGGAGAGGGAGGGGGAGGAGGAGGGAAAGGAAGGAGGGGAGGGGGGGGGAAAGAAATAGGGGAGGGGGGAGGGGGAAGGAGAGAGGGGGAAAGGGAGGGGGAGATGAGGGGAATGAATGGGGGGGGGAGGGGGGAAAAGAAGGGGGGGGGAGGGAGGGGAGGGAGGGAAGGCAAAGGATTGGGAAAGAAGGGAGGGAAGGGGAAGGAGGGGAGGAGAAAGGGAGGAAAGGAGAGGGGGGGGAGGAAGGGAGGGAGGGGGGAAAGGGGGGGAAAAAGGGGGGGGGAGGGGGAGGGGGGAAAGGGGAGGGGGAGGGGGGAGAGGGGGGGGTATAGAGTCTTTTAGATACGCTTGCCAACGAACTGCATGGCAGGTCAACATATGTCTGGTCAAGCATGTGGTACCCAAGCGGGAGATGTTTTGGCCACGCGAGATACGCTTGAGACATATGTTGCAAATAGCAGCGGTGCGATCTGATGCACTCGTCTCAAAAAAGGCCCACACCAAAGAACTTTTTGAATAACGCGCAGAGACTGCAGCGCCTTGCACATGTGAAGCTTTGGGGTGTGATGCAGTCAATGTGCTGCCCTTAGGCTGGCCCCTGGAGGGCATCCTGCCTCGTTGGTGATGTGCTGCCTCCTCCTCCTCCTCTCTCCTATCAGGCACCCACGTTGAGTCAGTGACCTCATCATCCCCTCCCTCCTCATCACTGGAGCAAACCTGGCAGTATGCTGCAGCAGGGGGAGCATGACTGCCAGATTGCTGTCCTTCTTGGGCACCCCCTCTGTCCGTGCTCGTGTTACTGCCTTCATCGAGCTCAGTATCATCATCAGAGCCTTCCAAACGCTGGGCATCCTCCTGGAGCATGTACCCAACACTGTGGTCAAACAGTTCGAGGGACTCCTCAGGAGGACATGGTGGGGCTAGGGAAGGAGTCACTGATGACATTGAGCCGAGGGAAGAGGCCGCTGCTTTGCCAGACAAAGTACCCTGGGCATGGGTGAGAGAGGATGAGGAGGATGAGGACGGCTTGGTCATCCACTCGACCAAGTCTTCCGCATGTTGCGGCTCAACATGGCCAGCTGCCGAAAAAAAGGCCAAGCGTGTCCCATGGCCACGTGCTGATGAGGATGCACCGTCTCCACGACCAGCACTAGACACAGAGCCTGCTTGCCCTCTCTTATTGGCTTGTGACTGTCTGCCTCTCCTTCTTGGCCTTCCAGACATACTAATGGCCTGTAGCTGCACTAAGCTGGGATATATATATATATATATATATATATATATATATATATATATATGTACTGATACTGCAGCTAGCAAAATCAACTGCCTGCCTGTAGTATGAGAACACCACCAACCTTCTACAGGTAGCTTTAGCTGAACACTGTGAGGTGGACGCACCCCACTAACTTGTAGGTTTAGCAGAACACTGTGAGCAGGACGCACTGCACTAACTGTAAATAGTCTAGCTGCCTGACTGTGGTACTAATAGGATCAAAAGAACACCAGCAATTTTCTTCAGGTAGCTGTATTTACTGTAACAAGACAAGCCTGCCTGTCAGTAAGAAGATAACAGAAACGGATCTAGCTGAACACTGTGAGCAGGACGCACCCCACTAGCTTGTAGGTTTAGCTGAACACTGTGAGGTGGACGCACCCCACTAACTTGTAGGTTTAGCTGAACACTGTGAGCAGGACGCACCCCACTAACTTGTAGGTTTAGCAGAACACTGTGAGCAGGACGCACTGCACTAACTGTAAATAGTCTAGCTGTCTGACTGTGGTACTAATAGGATCAAAAGAACATCAGTAATTTTCTTTAAAATACTGTAACAAGACAAGCCTGCCTGTCAGTAAGAAGATAACAGGAACGGATCTAGCTGAACACTGTGAGCAGGACGCACCCCACTAGCTTGTAGGTTTAGCTGAACACTGTGAGGTGGATGCACCCCACTAACTTGTAGGTTTAGCTGAACACTGTGAGCAGGACGCACCCCACTAACTTGTAGGTTTAGCAGAACACTGTGAGCAGGACGCACTGCACTAACTGTAAATAGTCTAGCTGCCTGACTGTGGTACTAATAGGATCAAAAGAACACCAGCAATTTTCTTCAGGTAGCTGTATTTACTGTAACAAGACAAGCCTGCCTGTCAGTAAGAAGATAACAGGAACGGATCTAGCTGAACACTGTGAGCAGGACACACCCCACTAGCTTGTAGGTTTAGCTGAACACTGTGAGGTGGACGCACCCCACTAACTTGTAGGTTTAGCTGAACACTGTGAGCAGGACGCACCCCACTAACTTGTAGGTTTAGCAGAACACTGTGAGCAGGACGCACTGCACTAACTGTAAATAGTCTAGCTGCCTGACTGTGGTACTAATAGGATCAAAAGAACACCAGCAATTTTCTTCAGGTAGCTGTATTTACTGTAACAAGACAAGCCTGCCTGTCAGTAAGAAGATAACAGAAACGGATCTAGCTGAACACTGTGAGCAGGACGCACCCCACTAGCTTGTAGGTTTAGCTGAACACTGTGAGGTGGACACACCCCACTAACTTGTAGGTTTAGCTGAACACTGTGAGCAGGACGCACCCCACTTACTTGTAGGTTTAGCAGAACACTGTGAGCAGGACGCACTGCACTAACTGTAAATAGTCTAGCTGCCTGACTGTGGTACTAATAGGATCAAAAGAACACCAGTAATTTTCTTTAAAATACTGTAACAAGACAAGCCTGCCTGTCAGTAAGAAGATAACAGGAACGGATCTAGCTGAACACTGTGAGCAGGACGCACTGCACTAAATGTAAATAGTCTAGCTGCCTGACTGTGGTACTAATAGGATCAAAAGAACACCAGTAATTTTCTTCAAAATACTGTAACAAGACAAGCCTGCCTGTCAGTAGGAATATAACAGGAACGGATCTAGCTGAACACTGTGAGCAGGACGCACTGCACTAAATGTAAATAGTCTAGAAGATAACAGGAACGGATCTAGCTAAACTGAATACAGTATATATATATATGCAACACCTGGGATGCATATATATACACAATACACTTTAAGTGCAGCTAACTGACTGACTGTCCTGCCTAATCTAGCTAACTCAAATGAAATGACACTGTCTCTCTCTCTCTCTCTCTAAGCACACCGGAACACACTGCACAGGGCCGCCGTGCAGGCGGCCTTATATAGTGTGGGGCGTGTACTAAATCCCCTGAGCCATAATTGGCCAAAGCCTCCTTGGCTTTGGCCAATTATGGCTCTCTGTTAAGGCGGCGCTGTGATTGGCCAAGCATGCGGGTCATAGTGCATGCTTGGCCAATCATCAGCAAGCAATGCACTGCGATGCCGCAGTGAATTATGGGCCGTGACGCGCCACACGAATTTGGCGCGAACGGCCCATATCGTTCGCAATTCGGCGAACGAACGAACAGCCGATGTTCGAGTCGAACATGGGTTCGACTCGAACACGAAGCTCATCCCTACCCATCACATCAGAGGCCCTCCATTACATCACAGTCACCTTTTACATGGGCTGGCAATATATGTTTCCTCCAATCATATAAGAGTCCTCCCATCACAGAGCTCCCCAATCAAAGAGCCCTCATCCCACAGCCTCCCCCATCATAGAGCACCCCATTCCATTCACACAGTCCCCTCTTCACATCAGAGCCCTACCTTTTGCCTCCAGTAGCGTTTTGGGGGGCGAGAGGAGGAGGTCTGGACGAGGCAGACTTCCATCATCCCCTGAATGCTAGAGGGATGATGGAAGCTGTGTATGTCGAATGCCCTAAATCAGAATCATGCGTTGTCATGGTGCAGGTGAGCCGGTTACCACCACCATAGAAACAAATGATGCCATGTGTCCTAGAATTAGACTGTTACTGGTTGTTATGGTGCTGAAAGCCGGCCCACCTGCACTGGTTCTGCTTTGATACCACTATTGATAGATGGGGCATCTAGAATGCAGCCTGTATTAGGGCCGGCACTATGAGAAGCGGATCGGTTGTAATAATACTCCTCTATAAATAGAATATTAATATATTTAGTATTCTCTTTTTGTTTTACTAACACTCCTATTAGAGTAATTATAAGTATGACCATGGCATGTTACAAAAGCATAGCTGCCAACTGTCCCGAATTTCCCGGGACATTCCAGGGACTTGGACTTCATTCCCGGATTTGTGGTGTCCCGGGAAATGTCCCGAAAAATCTGGTTCCCGTTTTTGAAACCGCCGCCGCTAGAGGTTCGCGGCCGGCGGGGACTCCTGATGTGAGGGGGGGTCCGCCGGGGACTCCTGATGTGAGGGGGGGCTCCGCCAGGGACACCTGATGTGAGGGGGAGCTCCGCCGGGGACTCCTGATGTGAGGGGGGCTCCGCCGGGGACACCTGATGTGAGGGGGGGCTCCGCCGGGGACACCTGATGTGAGGGGGAGCTCCGCCGGGGACTCCTGATGTGAGGGGGGGCTCACCTGATGTGAGTGGGGGGGGCACTGGGGACACCTGATGTGAGGGGGGGGCACTGGGGACACCTGATGTGAGGGGGGGCACTGGGGACACCTGATGTGAGGGGGGGCACTGGGGACACCTGATGTGAGGGGGGGCACTGGGGACACCTGATGTGAGGGGGGGCACTGGGGACACCTGATGTGAGTGGGGGGGGGCACTGGGGACACCTGTGAGTGGGGGGGGCACTGGGGACACCTGATGTGAGGGGGGGCACTGGGGACACCTGATGTGAGGGGGGGGCACTGGGGACACCTGATGTGAGGGGGGGCACTGGGGACTCCTAATGTGAGGGGGAGCTCCGCCGGGGACTCCTGATATGAGGGGGGGCTCCGCCGGGGACACCTGATGTGAGGGGGAGCTCCGCCGGGGACTCCTGATGTGAGGGGGGCTCCGCCGGGGACACCTGATGTGAGGGGGGGCTCCGCCGGGGACACCTGATGTGAGGGGGAGCTCCGCCGGGGACACCTGATGTGAGGGGGGGCTCCGCCGGGGACTCCTGATGTGAGGGGGGGCTCCGCCGGGGACTCCTGATGTGAGGGGGGGCTCCGCCGGGGACTCCTGATGTGAGGGGGGCTCCGCCGGGGACTCCTGATGTGAGGGGGGGCTCCGCCGGGGACTCCTGGTGTGAGGGGGGGCTCCGCCGGGGACTTCTGGTGTGAGGGGGGCTCCGCCGGGGACTCCTGGTGTGAGGGGGGGCTCCGCCGGGGACTCCTGGTGTGAGGGGGGGCTCCGCTGGGGACTCCTGATGTGAGGGGGGGCTCCGCCGGGGACACCTGATGTGAGGGGGAGCTCCGCCGGGGACTCCTGATGTGAGGGGGGGCTCCGCCGGGGACTCCTGGTGTGAGGGGGGGCTCCGCCGGGGACTCCTGGTGTGAGGGGGGCTCCGCCGGGGACTCCTGGTGTGAGGGGGGGCTCCGCCGGGGACTCCTGGTGTGAGGGGGGGCTCCGCCGGGGACTCCTGGTGTGAGGGGGGGCTCCGCCGGGGACTCCTGATGTGAGGGGGGGCTCCGCTGGGGACACCTGATGTGAGGGGGAGCTCCGCCGGGGACTCCTGATGTGAGGGGGGGCTCCGCCGGGGACACCTGATGTGAGGGGGAGCTCCCCTGGGAACTCCTGATGTGAGGGGGGGCTCCGCCGGGGACTCCTGATGTGAGGGGGGCTCCGCCGGGGACTCCTGATGTGAGAGGGGGCTCCGCCGGGGACTCCTGATGTGAGGGGGGGCTCCGCCGGGGACTCCTGATGTGAGGGGGGGCTCCGCCGGGGACTCCTGGTGTGAGGGGGGGCTCCGCCGGGGACTCCTGGTGTGAGGGGGGGCTCCGCCGGGGACTCCTGGTGTGAGGGGGGCTCCGCTGGGGACATCTGATGCAAGGACGGACTCTGCTCGGACATCTGAAGCAAGGACGGACGGCTGGTGGCAGGCGACGTGGCTGGTGACACGCTCAGGGATCCCACTGATTCTGCATTATGGTGAGTTGAATTATTTCATTTTATATTACAATATATTAATAGAAATAATGCGCTTCAATCATCCTGACACCATAACAACCATGGTGCCGGGATGATTGAAGTGCTAACACCAGGTGTTTGGAGTATCTTTATCTGCTGATTGTTAAACTTTCTAGAATACACATATTTCTATTGTGTAGGATCTGGGGCTGCTGTCCCGTCATTTCCCTCTCTCTCCCCCTCTCTCCCCCTCTCCATCCCTCATTCATTTCAGACTCTAACCACACCCTCTAGAGCCACGCCCATTTAAGACACGCCCACAATTTTGCGCGCCGCACTTGTCTATTTTTGCTCGGCCACGCCTGCTGACGAATGCCCCGCCCCCTAATTATTGGACAGCTCCGCCTACAGCCACAAAAGTGTCCCACATTTTTTTTTTACAATGTTGGCAACTATGCAAAAGTGCATCTTGAATAATAAAACTGAATGTTTAGTACTTCAGGATTTTCATTAGCATTATATGATTGTTGGCTTCCACACAACTAAATGAGCCTCTAGTGAACCCCATGACTTAAAGCAAAACTCTGGGCCTCCCTTCAAGTCTTGCACAGTTGTACAGGCTCCTCTCCTGTCCTGAAATTGCTTACTCTGATTTCATTGCATACTGTGAGCTTCTCATAGCACGCATTAGAAGCTGCAGCAAGTCAGATAGAGCTTGCCTCGTTTCCTGGCTGGAGGACATCCAGCATCCTCTAGCACTTCCCTGAGATTTACTATCCCTGGCCTGCCCCATCAAGCAGTTACATTTTAGTTCTTTCCGTTATGGAGGTTTCGGCATCACATGTGTTCAGCTTCAAATTAAAGTTCTTGTGTTGCGCTAGTATGATGTGTGCTCTTCTTTTATGTTTTACTTTACTGTACACCATTAGAGATTAATGGAGACTGCCATTGCTTACCTCTCCTGGTAATCTCACTTCTCTGGCTGTCAAGTTGATGCTAAAGTTTCAGAGCTGTGATAACAATCTATAACATTTTTTTGATGCACATTCATAGCATGAGTGTTCTGCAAACCAAAAAAGTGTTATAGCCAGACACAGCCAGGCAACTAGTATTTTTCATAAGGACACCAGTACTCTTGGTTCCCATACTTTTCATAAAACAGACTTCTAAGAGGTTTCGTATTTATACAAGGGTGCCATCTAGTGGAATATATCATGTAACACAGCCACTGAAAAAAATCCAAAAAATCTCTTCTTGTGAACACAATAGCACTGGAAAATATGTACTATATTTGAAGCAGCATCAAAACAAAAGTATTGTCAATGATTTTTTTCTAATCCAGCACTGATTATGCATCAGAAACCACCCACATACAGAAAATACAATTTAAACCCTAATGGTGGACATACACGCTTTGATAAATGATCAATTTCTTTTCTGATTGATCTCCTTTGATAGGAATAACCGATCTATCGATGACAACCCATTCAATCAATATAACACATGTGGGGAAGTGGATTTCAATCGAAAGGATACAATTGTAATAGTTAATAAATGCAATCAAATGCATTTCTGTTTCCATCATGTAATCCCATAATCTGATTGGTCACAATAGTAGAGTGGGAGCGGTATAGATCCGCCTGACAAGTCTTTATTACTGTCTGGGTCCCCATTGTGGAGATTTACCCCTCAGTTCCTCCGGGGTCATAAGGACAGGAAATGAGCAGAGTTTCTCCCATAGCTACCCAGACAGCAATAAATAAGGGGATAAGGAGCATATACTGTACACACGGTGGCCAATGTGAATTGCAGAGTCTCTTTCCAGGGATAAATGCTTTAGGGAACTACTAGGTTTCCCCCAAATGGTTAGAATTGAACCCATCCTGAGAGAAATATGAAGGTGTCCATTGCTGACCGTCCTCTGAAAATGCTAGACTCCTGGCTGGCTCTGGCTTCCATGCTTTCTTCATCACCGCATGTTTATTCAGAACTTCTTTTCTTGATCCCAATCAGTGATGGAGAATGAACAGAAACCAATGGATCAGGATAACAGCCAGGCAACTAGTATATTCAGAAGGACACGTCAACAGTCACAGTCTCTGTATTCTCCCAGTACAGGTTTCCCATAATAAACAATCCAGGGGACTTTACAAGATGCCCCCACTACCCTCATAGAAAACAAACACTGTTATTTTTTTCACACTCCACATAATAAAAAAAAAAAAGGAACCTCTAATTGGTTGCTATTGGGAACGTGTATGTATATTTGTTCTGGAGAACATATGGCCCTGTACATTGTCAGCTAAAAAGGTAATCAACCATAGCAACCATTTTGTTTACAAACCTGAGCTGTCAAAAAAGAGCCTCCCTCTGTCTATATTACAGCTCAGGTTTGTAGACAAGTAAACACACTGGTTGCTATGGCAATCAGGTTGTTTACCCTTTTAGCAGATATCTCACATATAGGGCTATGGTCACTATGGGCAACAGGCAATTTTTACCAATCTTTTTCTTTTTACCAATGACACGCTTCATGTAACAAGCCTATAAAGTCGAACAATTCAAACACCGCCATTTTTTCACGCTGTATTTTAACCACTTGCCGACCGCCGCGCGCCGATATATGTCCAAACTTTGGCGGTGGATAACGTTTTTATGGCAGCAGCTAGCTGCCATAACCCCGGTATCCTCGTTTTGGTGCGACGGTCGGCTTTCAGATAAAAGTGGTCCCTGGGGCGGATTCACCGCGAGATCACTTTTATTGGTGGCGGGAGAGGGGCCCCCCGCCGCGATCCGGTGCCCTCCGCTGCTTACTGGAGCCGTTGGTAGTGGCGGAGGCAATCGCGTCCATCTCCCTTCTGTGCCTGGAGACGAGTGAGGCTAAGATGGCGCCCACTCGTCTCCATGATACTACTGGGCGGAAGCGTCGTCAAAACGTCACTTCCGTCCACGCATCTTAAAGGCACATTTTTTTCAATGTCATTTTTTTAAATGACTTTTTTTTTTTTAATTGCATTTTAGTGTAAATATGAGATCTGAGGTCTTTTTGACCCAAGATCTCATATTTAAGAGGTCCTGTCATGCTTTGTTCTATTACAAGGGATATTTACATTCCTTGTAATAGGACTGAAAGTGACACAATTCTTTTTTTTTCAAAACAGTGTAAAAATAAATAAAATCATGTAAAATAAATAATAAAAAAAAAAAAAAAAATTAAAAAACCCCCTTGTCCCGACGAGCTTGCGCGCAGAAGCAAACGCATACGTGAGTAGCGCCCGCATATGAACGGTGGTCAAACCACACGTGAGGTATCGCTGTGACCGGTAGAGCGAGAGCAATAATTCTAGCCCTATACCTCCTCTGTAACGCAAAACATGCAACCTGTAGAATTTTTTCAAAGTCGCCTATGGAGATTTTTGAGGGTAAAAGTTTGACGCCATTCCACGAGTGGGCACAATTTTGAAGAGTGACATGTTGGGTATCAATTTACTTGGCGTAACATTATATTTCACAATATAAAAAAAAATTGGGCTAACTGTACTGTTGTCTTATTTTTTTTATTCAAAAAAGTGATTTTTTTCCAAAAAAAGTGCGCTTATAAGACCGCTGCGCAAATACGGTGCAAAAAAAAGTATTGCATTGACTGTCATTTTATTCTCTAGGGTGTTAGAAAAAAAACAATATATAATGATTGGGGGTTCTAAGTAATTTTCTAGCAAAAAAACCCTGTTTTAAACATGTAAACACCTAAAATCCAAAACGAGGCTGGTCCTTAAGTGGTTAATAAAATGACACTCTGATTGGTTGCTATTGGTGACATGTTTGTACAATTGTCCTTTACACTTGGAAGGGAACATAGCGTCTGATAATATGAAATGTCTGATAATGATATAACAGCCATGCTGGCTATGGAAACCAATCAGCTTCCTTATATCTTTTCAATCTTGGCTTTAAAATAGACAGCTGGAGGCCCAGTGGTTGCTATGGGCAACACAAAATTGTGCCATTAACACAAATTAGGTAACAAGCCCATTAAGTAGATGAGATTGAACTGACATCAGATTAATTATAGAGGAGAACAGAGCTTTATTGAGGGAAGAAGTTGAAGTAATTCCATGTAACCAGCAAGACAAGCAGCTCCCCAGACACCATACTGCCCCTCCCCCACCAGCACCAATTATATAAAGCAGAACTCCAAAGAAATAAAGAGCCCTTTGAAATATATTTGTCAGAAATATCTTGCCTTGGAAATTCGATTCAGCCAGTTTTCTGATCCAGACACCACCATAGATGGCACGATCAGCTTCCGGGGATGTCCATGGCAGTTACAAGACACAGCCAGGGGAGGGCACACGTCCAGCCTGCTGATTGGTCATTCCTGTGTTTTCCCCTTCTGTAAGAATATTTAGTGTTAAGAGGAAAGTTCTGTGCAAGTCAACAGAGCCAACTCTTCCAGCCTGTGCAGTGATTACAGAAAGATTACATAATGTTATGCCCCGTACACACGGTCGGATTTTCCGACGGAAAATGTGTGATAGGACCTTGTTGTCGGAAATTCCGACCGTGTGTAGGCTCCATCACACATTTTCCATCGGATTTTCCGACACACAAAGTTTGAGAGCAGGATATAAAATTTTCCGACAACAAAATCCGTTGTCGGAAATTCCGATCGTGTGTACACAAATCCGACGCACAAAGTGCCACGCATGCTCAGAATAAATAAAGAGATGAAAGCTATTGGCCACTGCCCCATTTATAGTCCCGACGTACGTGTTTTACGTCACCGCGTTCAGAACGATCAGATTTTCCGACAACTTTGTGTGACCGTGTGTATGCAAGACAAGTTTGAGCCAACATCCGTCGGAAAAAATCCTAGGATTTTGTTGTCGGAATGTCTGAACAAAGTCTGACCGTGTGTACGGGGCATTAGAAGGCTAAAATCACAAAAGCTTTATATTTTTATTTATTTTATTCAAATTTAAAAAGTCAACTCTAAAAAAGCAGCACAGTGCTGAATAAAAAAAAAAAATCTCCCAGTCATATAGGGGCTAAAAAATACTGACATTTTTGTAATGTGATTTCAAGGATACAAGTCTCAAATTATAAGGTTTTTTGTTTTTGTTTTTTTTTTTTAAAGTCAGCCCTAAAAAAACATTTTTTTCATGTGACTTCAAATGTTTTTGAAACTAGTCACATGTTCAGCCATGTGACTTCAAATGTTTTTGAAAAAAAAAACCCTGTCACGTGACTGACTTCAGTCCTCAAATCTCATTGGACACTGGAACAGTGACACTATGACATCAGAGCTCAAAGGCTATAAATAGCTGAGAGCATACGTCCAAATGGGTCGAATCAGGCTTGGGTGGTGGGTGATGATAGATGTTCCGGAGTGATGGTGAAGATGGACATCTAAAAGTAAACCATGGACTTGTGCGTCCTTGGACGGTCCCAGCCTCCCAGGAGACTCACTGGATTTGAGCCGACTGCTCAGATTTAACTTTACCGCCCACACATTCTCTTCACTGAAGAGAGTCTCCTGGGAGGCTGGGAGGCTGGGATCAGCGTGCATTGACGTATGCCGGCGCGCATCGGCGCACGCACAACACGGCACGCATTGGCGCGCATCGGCGCACACGCACGTGCAATACGGCGCATGCAAGTGGCGTGACTGACGCTGGCGCCAGTGGCCCTATTTAAGCCAGCCTGTGACCACAGGAGGTTGCTGGATTATCTTCTCAGCTTCCTTGTGTACTTGACCTTGCTTCTTGATCTGTGAATACCTGTTGTGACCCGGCTTGCCTTGACCTTGCTTCCCGATCTCCCGGTTTGACCCTTGGCCTGCTTCTGGACTCCGCTTGTGCATCTTGATCTCCTGGCTTGATCTTCGGCTTGTACCTGGACTCTCTCTGGACTGATTACCCGTGTATGACCCCTGGCCTGTCTCCTGGTTTCTCCTTGGACCTGGACACTCCAAGTTCTGCTTTGCCAGCATTAACCATCCATCCGTGGCTGAGCTCCTTGGACTGCAAACAAGCACCTGGCCAACGGTGCTTCTTTGGGCACCACGCTTCCTGTTCCCAAATCCAGGAATGCGCTGCACTTAGCCTCAAGGGGAGCCCTCTTAGCATTTCGATCTCCATACCCGCACCTGACAGTATAATCCAGCAACGTCCTGTGGTCACAGGCTGGCTTAAATAGGGCCACTGGTGCCATCGTCAGTCACGCCACTTGCGCTCGCCGTATTGCACGTGCGTGTGCACTGATGCGCGCCAATTGTGCGTGCATGTGCGCTGACGTGCGTCAATGCACGCTTGATGCGCAGCGTGCGCTCGTGCACGTCTCAGGATCATCCGTGGGCATCCATGGAGGGTCTGGGCAACATTGCAAGTACTAGGACGGCCATGTCCCTGACAGTACCCAAATCCTAATGGGATGATATTACTATATATCTGACAGATTGGAGCAATGCTGCGTCCTTACAGGTAATATAAACCTTACAGATTAACCAGTCAATTGTTCCCTTTTCCATGAGAGGAGAAGATAAGAAAAAAGCTTTCTAGGCACCAGAAACAATGGTGCACAGTTGGGAGTGAGTGGAAGTGAGATGATACAATCTCTATGAGGTCTATTGAGATGTAACGTCACCCATCGCCATGTGGTGGAAGTGATGGCCATAGACACATAGTCTGCTTCTAGATTTATGTCCTATCTGTTCTCTCACTACATGGAACTGAGGAAGAAGAGATCTGCTCTAAGTTGTATTGGGAGAGCTAGTCAGCATTAAATCCAGAGATCTATAAACATTAAATATGACGCATTGTGTTTTCTTTTTACAGCCCATGAACATGGAAACGGATGACCAACTTTCTTCATCGGCTATAATGCCAAATCCATCAAAGAATCCAGGAGAGGAGATATACTTACCCAAGTTCACATACATCAACAGCATGTGGGCACGCATGTAAATCTGCATTAGGCAATGACATCGTCCTGCGAAGATTCAGAAAAAACAATTCTACGCATTTTTTGACAATTTCTTAACATCATAGAATTTTTATCACCTTTGTTTACACCACAGATGGTTGATCCAGGGAGTAATCCGATCGACTTTGGGGGTCAGGAAGGAATTTTTTTCCTTGTTGGAGCAAATTATACCATGCTTCATAAGGGTTTTTCGCCTTCCTCTGGATCAACAGGTGAGTTCCATATTGTACCATCAGCTGTACTTACCTCCCAGGGTGATGAACTGTTAGTGCCCACGGAGCCTGTGTGGTGGTCCGGGGATTTGAAATCCTTGCTCTTCTGCATCTTCTATCTGCAGCACTCAATGTTCTGTGCTGGCGATGACCAGTCAGAATATCACTGATCTATTCTGCAAGTGCCATAGAGAGTAGAGGAGTGGACATTTCAGAGCTACTACACAGGCCATGTGGCCACTGACAGCTCACCACAGATGGTTGATCCAGGGAGTAATCCGATCGCCTTCAGGGGTCAGGAAGGAATTTTTTTCCCTGTTGGAGCAAATTATACCATGCTTCATAAGTGTTTTTCGCCTTCCTCTGGATCGATAGGTGAGATCCATACTGTACCATCAGCTGTACTTAACTCCCAGGGTGATGAACTGTTAGTGCCCATAGAGCCTGTGTGGTGGTCCAGGGATTTGAAATCCTAGCTCTTCTCCGTCTTTTATCTGCAGCACTCAATGTTCTGTGCTAGCGATGACCAGTCAGACATCACTGATTTATCCTGCAAGTGCCGTAGAGAGTAGAAGAGCTGGGATTTCAAAGCTACTACACAGGCCATGTGGCCACTGACATCTCACCACAGATGGTTGATCCAGGGAGTAATCCGATCGCCTTCGGGGGTCAGGTAGGAATTTTTTCCCTGTTGGAGCAAATTATGCCATGCTTTATAAGGGTTTTTGGCCTTCCTCTGGATCGAGGGGTGAGTTTCATACTGTACTATAAGCTGTCCTTACCTCCCTGGGTGATGAACTATTAGTGTCCACAGAGCCTATGTGGTGGTCCGGGGATTTGAAATGCTTGCTCTTCTCCATCTTCTATCTGCAGCACTCAATGTTCTGTGCTGGCGATGACCAATCAGAACGTCACTGATTTATCCTGCAAGTGCCGTAGAGAGTAGAAGAGCGGGGATTTCAAAGCTACTACACAGGCCATGTGGCCACTGACAGCTCACCACGAATGGTTGATCCAGGAAGCAATCCGATCACCTTCAGGGGTCAGGAAGGAATTTTTTTCCCTGTTGGAGCAAATTATACCATGCTTCATAAGGGTTTTTCGCCTTCTTCTGGATCGACGGGTGAGTTCCATACTGTACCATCAGCTGTACTTACCTCCCAGGGTGATAAACTGTTAGTGGCCACGGAGCCTGTGTGGTGGTCCGGGGATTTGAAATCCTTGCTCTTCTCTGTCTTCTATCTGCAGCACTCAATGTTCTGTGCTGGCGATGACCAGTCAGAATGTCACTGATTTATCCTGCAAGTGCCATAGAGAGTAGAAGAGCTGGGATTTCAAACCTACTACACAGGCCATGACAGCTCACCACGGATGGTTGATCCAGAGAATAATCCAATCACCTTCGGGGGTCAGGAAGGAATTTTGTGCTCCATTGTAACAAATCACACCATGCTGTACAAGATTTTTTTTGCCTTCCTCTGGATCAACTGGGAGTTATGGAATTCACCTGCAAAACATGCCATCATCAATTCCTATACATACAGAAGAAACCACCAAGAACTTGTGTCCTGCACCTACAGCGTCTCCCTTTTGATAGAAACCATCAAGTTTTGTGCCCTGTTTCAAAAGACAAGATGACACCACCAAGAATTTCTTCCCTGTAGGTGCAATGTTTTTATACTGGAACTGCTAAGCTTTGCTCTGTATGTATAGGAAGCAAAAAAAAAAAACTGACCAGAGAGGGATTACTTTGATACATTTGGCCAGCTTGAACATGTATTGCGATATATGTGAACCAAAAGTCCCTCTTTTTATGCAAAGTTTGTTTGAAATGGAAAGGGTGTATAGCAATGTGCAGAGCATTGATTTATAGATTCTTTTCTCCCAACACAGCGCACTACAACGCAAAGTCGTTTGTTGTGGTGCACTGTACATTCTGTTGTGCAGATTTTGGAAAAATTCTGGAACAAGATGGATCAAGATCAAGACCAAGATGGTATAGCACCCCCCATCCTGGTGCCACCACTGAATAGAACACAAGTGTGGGACATCACCTCACCTGTAGTCCATTGATCACTTCCTCCAGCCCTATAACTGAATGTCCGTTCCTCTGTATAGACCTGCAGCTGGAAGAATAGTCTGCAGGAGCCTGAGCATTGCACCCGCCATCCACTGATCGTGGTTGTAATGCTTTTCAGGCTCAAATGCAAAAATAAATAAATGCACATTTTTTTCATCTGTGTGGGTGTGTTCAATATTCTTTTCAAAAGGTAGAATTAACATAAACTGTCGGTGTAAGTAGACTAATAAAGTTATAAACATATACTTTGTGGAGTGGAACAGAAATATAGTATAAGCAAAGTATACATAGATTCTCTTAAAGTGACCCTATCACCACTACAATGGCACGTCATGTGACAGCACTGGATGCTGCAAAATACAGCTGTTGCCTAGTAACTGATTCCATAGCTCCCATAAAAGGACACCTGTTGTATTAGCCTATCGGATCTGAAGAAAATGCGGAAGCATTGAAACGCGTCATCTGACACTTCCATACGTCACTTCCGCTTTGTTGGTTCCTGGATCAGTGCTTTGCGTTCCACACTCGTCTTCTGGTTCCTGTCTACTGCGACGGCTCTGGCTCTCCATGTCTGCCTAGATGCTGGCTGTCTTTGCGGACACCTCCATCGTTTTGCAGCCCAGCGCCCAGCGGTGACCCCGTGGACCATTTGCACATCACAACATGGACAGCACTTCCATGAGAACCTGCACCATGCACTTTGCCTACTTCTGAGGAGGATGTCCCTGGACCCATCACTTGTCCTTGCCTTAACCTATTTCATCTTTGTGAGTAGCCATTTGGCTGTTGTCCGTGTATAAAATCTCATTAAAGTTTTATGATACTGCACTTAGATTGGCGCTTCTTGCTGTTTTTTACAATGGCACAGCTGATAACAATGTATTGTAGGTAATCATAACATTCATTGCGTTATCATGATCTTCCCCATACACATCTACTACCGCCATTTGTACAGAGAGAAATATGGAGGCTGCCATTGGTGGGATCTCTTCTGGAAATACTAGTGTCCTGGCTATCATGATGATCCGAAGCTTACAGGACTTTCTGAGCATTAGCTAAATGCTTGTTCCAGGTCTGTGACTAAGAAAGCATTGAAGCCACAGACAGCCAAGCACCTGGCATTTTCAGGAGGAGGTTAGCAATGGCAGTCCTGTGTTTTTTTCAGAATATGCCTCCTTTAAAGGCCAACTCTGTGAAATGTGAAAATGGTCTCTTAAAGATAGGCTACGTTTGCACTACAAGGGTTAATTGCTTATTCCTTCTAAGGGGGAGAGAAGCACTTTTACTTATCTGATCCTCTGCTTCTCCACCAGATGGCGCTCCCCCACAATCCGGCAGTGCAGTCCTCATGTCCAATGCAGGGTTATAGACCCTGCATTGGTCTCGATTATGTCAGGACCTTAGACTGCTGGAGCATAGGGGAGAAGATGCTGCAGGAGTCTAGCAGCATAGAGGAGTGGAGGTTCTGGTAAGTAAATCTTCATTAACCGGTTGCTGCATGCCTAACACATATGTGAGCTTTAACACCCGCACGGCACACATATATATGACTGGGGAGGGGGAGCAATGCTTCTGTGCTGAGAGCCAGGGCCGGTGTTACCACTAGGCAAACTAGGCAGCCACCTAAGGTGCACTGCTGCCTAGGGCGCCCGGCTACTGTTTTTTCTACTCTCTTCTCTCTGCATTAAGCAATTAAGTCTCAGCTTCAGCAGGCAGCCGCCGCTCCGTTCACACATGGTGTCAGAGGCGCAGCGGTGGCAGAGGACTGTGTCTGTGTCCTGACTCCCGAATGAATGGAAGCAAACATTAATTGATGGGCGCTGGTAGGCTGCATTAATGGTGCTGGTAGGCTGCATTTGATGGGTGCTGGTGAGGCTGCATTTGATGGGCGCTGGAGAGGCTGCATTTGATGGGTGCTGGAGAGGCTGCATTGATGGGCGCTGGTGAGGCTCAATTTGATGGGTTCTAGAGAGGCTGCATTTGATGAGTGCTAGAGAGGCTGCATTTGATTGGCACTGGAGAGGCTGCATTGGTGGGCAATGGTGAGGCTGAATTTGATGGGTGTTGGAGAGGCTGCACTTGATGGGTGCTGGAGAGGCTGCATTTGATGGCCGCTGGAGAGGCTGCATTGATGAGAGCTGGTGAGGCTGAATTTGATGGGCGCTGGAGAGGCTGCATTTGATGGGCGCTGGAGAGGCTGCATTTGATGGGCGCTGGAGAGGCTGCATTCGATGGGCTCTAGAGAGGCTGATCATCAATCCTCTCAGCTCCTTGGGTGTTCAGATCCTTTTCAAGGAATGCCGGGGCAGGCAGGAAGGGGTTAATAAGCCCCCTAGACCTAAATGAGCAATTAACCCTTGCAGTGATTGTACTGTGGTCAGGAAATTGGACAATCTTTTTGGCAGCCATGTGCACCGCATCCTCTGGACTAAAGAGGAGAGGGACCTTCCGGCTTTTTATCAGTTCAAGATTAAAAAGCCTGCATCTCTGATGGCATGGAGGTGCAATAGTGTGTATGGAATGGGCACCATCAATGCTGAAAGATATATCTAGGTTTTAGAGCAGCCTGTGCTCCCATCCAGATGACGTCTATTTCAAGAAAAGCCTTACATATTTCAGCAGGACAAAGCTAAACCACACACTGCATCTATGACAGCAGCATGGTGTCATAGTAGAAGAGTCCGGGTGCTTTACAGGCATGCAGTGGCGTGATCTGCAACCGCTGTGTCCACCGACCCACTGGGCAGCCCAGGTACCACGTGATCGCTATGCGATCATATGTCACGTAGTAAACAATTGTCATGAATGGAATAGCATTGTTTACGAACCAGGGTGGATACAAATCGAAAAAAAAAATAAAAAAATAAAAAAATAAGATTTTTTAAAATTTAAATCAGATTTTTTTTTTATTAGTTAAATCAGATTTTTTTGATTTTTATCAAATTTATTTTAATAAAATGCTTTTGGAGTAAAAAATCTATCTAAAGATAGTTTTCTATTTAAGATACAATAATAATTTAGTTTATTCAGCATGAAATGGATTTTATTTATGTAGCATGAGGCTGTATATTCTGCAATATTTACATTTTTGGTAAACTCATTCAATGATGCATTTACACAATTTCACAGTAACCATGAGATAAAAAAAGTTCAGGAATATTCCTTTATCACATTGTTTTGCAAATCTATGTACACTACAAACTGTGTGATTGTTTGAAGAGAAATGCTCCTGTACCAGGCTCTAAGTGTGAGGAGGAAGGGCAAGCAGTAAAAATGAAAGTGAAACCTTCTAAGCGGCTTATAAACCTTGTGATCTTTCTGCACATAGCTTGAAGTGCTTTATCCCTCCTTTGAGGAGCAAAAGTGCAGCAGGCCATAAAAGAGACCCATTTTGGGAATATTTTGATGAAGTTCCTCTACCTATGGGTAAAGCAGGTATGTGTGCAAAATGCAACAAAGAGAGGCAAGTCCTGGTGGTCCAAATGAAACGTCATGAGAAGATGTGCTGTGATGAAAGGACTGTGTTTGAAGTTTTTTATGTGGACCCAGCTGATATATTCAGTTTAAAGAGGAACTGCAGTCTGCTCACATAATTTGTAATAAAAACATCTTTGCCATTCTGAAGCTTCCCTCCAACCACTTTGCATATTATTTTATATATACTGAGATTCTGTACTTGCCAAATATGCTGCAGAAATCTCCCTCCACTAAGACTGGCTGCAGCCATTTTAACTGGGGGCAGCTGAAGTTGCTGCCTGTTCACTTCTTAAATTTACACAGACACACAGAGGCACACCTCCAGCTCTGTAGCCCTGCAGCTTTCATTGGCCCTCTTATGACTCATCCCGACTCCCTTGCTGACAAACTCTCATGAGAGTGAGAGAGAGAGCTGTGCATGATGTCATAAGCCAAGGCTAATGACCAAACAAGAAAGAGGAAGTGGGCTGTAGAAGGTATTTACTGGCAGAAAAAAAGGTTTTACTATTCAAAGTTAAAACAACAACAAGGGCAGAAGATTTCATACATGGAAAGTTGCAAAAAAGAATGAAGTTCCGCTTTAAGTTCTTTTGTTTGTTTTTTTGAAGATATTTTGTTTATGCACTTCAGTTACTAAACATTGATGTTTAAAGTGGTGTTCCACCCAAAAAATAAAAAATACATGAAAATTCCTAAAAAAAATAAAAAAAAAATTAGGACATTTTTTTTAACTTACCTCTAAATGCCTGTTGCTAGGGGTCCCTCATAGTCTGCCTCTTTCAGTGCCTGGGCTGGTGACATCACTTCCCCCTCGGCACAGGAAGGACTCGGCTCTGCTCCCTCCCTCTTGTCAATCACCTGGGACCCATTACAGGTAAATCACGGCGCGCGGCGCCGCTCGCGCATGCGCAGTGGGTGCCCGGCTGTAAAGCCACAGCCCGGCGCCCACAGTTGCAATGCCGGCGCCGCCCAATGGAGAGGGAGGCAAGCGGGGCTTCGATCCCCCGCATCGCTGGACCCTGGGACAGGTAAGTGTCCGATTAAAAGTCAGCAGCTGCAGTGTGAGTGTGAGTAAGCTATTAACCTAAAATTGATTCTGATATCGCTGTTTTACTAACTTGACAGCTTATTATTCTAAATAGGAAACCTTCATTTTGTTTGCAAATATTAAAGATTCTAACTAGCAGCAAGAATGAGTCGAGTTGATTTAAATCAAATCCACCCTGTTTACTATGATGTGTGATCTGTGATTGTCATCAGTGATCACATGGTACCTGGGCCATTCACAGCCCCCTGCACCATGTGATAGTTCTGGGCAAATCACAGCATCACAATAGTAAACAATGGGGTTTATTTACTAAAGCTGGAGAGTGCAAAATCAAATGAATAAAAATCAATCTGCTTGTAACCTCAGCTTGTTTAATGAAGCTTTCCTGACACAGCATGACAGCATATACATATGGGTAGGCTCCGCCCCCTGCCCTATCACAGGACCGGTTATACTATAAGATTAGGTCACCTCCCTGGCTGCAGTATTCTCTTTTTTTTTTTTTCCTCACTGCTAACAGCCGGTTATGCTGCTGCTGAAAGAGCAGGATTTTTAATTTTTCCCTCACCTGTCAGACACTTCTGACCAAGCTGCACAGGTTCGAGCCTCTCTTGTGATGAAGCTCCCCACTGTAAAGGCTGACATGAACGCCTATATGGGGGAGACCCCCCCTCAAGATCCAGGATAAGGGGGGCAATGGTATCTGGTCTCTAGAGATTGCTCCTTTATCATGACGCCATGGATGGACATTCATTGGACTTTCTGTTTGGACATAAAGCATGCAGGTGGTAAGGCACCACCTGGTGCACAAATCAATAATATTCAGTTACTGCTGCAAGTATGTTGTTAAGCTTGCATCTCTGAAAGGTTTTGGTTTGTGTCTGCAATACTGCTAATGCTGATAGCAAGTGTGATGTGCTGGGCCGAAGCCGTCCTATTAACTGAACAAGCCTGGCCCTACAGTCTTGACTTATTTTCTGCAGGTATGCATTTCTGAAAAGCATATATCACACATGCGAATCTTACTGGCTGTTCATAGTGCCACTCTGTTACTAATGTTTCACAGGTTGAAGTCTGTGTCTGCAGTATTGCTAATGCTTGGACTGATAACAGGTGATGCTGAGCCCTTTTCCATTAACGCAGGGCCTGGCCCTGCAGACTGGGCTCACTGTGTATTGATGTTTGGTTGTGGTATGATCCTTGGCGGTACATGTGTCTAAGGTAGGTTAACCTGCTAGTGCTAATTGTCAGATGACTATTAACTTGCGCTGCTTACCTGTGATTACGTTAACTCTACAGTATCAATGACTGTTATGTGTTTATTTCTATGCATTAACATGCTGACCTTGGTGCTAAAATAAAAGTCAGGATCTGTTTAGTCACATTCCTTAGTACTTACCTGTTAGCAATGTGTAATTGCTTGTGTTATTTGGGGTACCCCCACAGAGGGATATGTGGTTTTGTAGTGGTTACTACTTATGGCAAATACTTCAAGGCATGGCTCCAGGCTTTCAGCTCATCTGTGAACCTGTAGCAATCAGCCTTCCTAGAGACCAGCAACTTTAACTAAGGTGAGGGCATGTAGGTATATGCTATATCCTAAAAGAGTGCACATTATGGGCATAATGAGTGTAAATCTCTCCAGCCCTCAACACAACACCAACACCAGTAAACCTGCTTCTGCAACAAGTGGCAGATCCTCTTCAGCCCTGAAGGAACCACTATGCAGTTCACTGCCAGAAGAGGCAGATCAAGAGATCTCTACAGTAATCATAGTGGTCTGGTGGTAACTGGTGTGTCGGCCAAAATGCAAAACAAAGTTGCAGGCCAGAAGCAGTGACAAATAGGCAGAGACTGAGAAAGCCTATAGTCACTAATGGTTCCATACCAAGCCTAATCAAACAACTGTGTTTATTTAAAGGCAACCTCTACCTCAGAGCTTGCTTCTGGGAAATTGCTATGGCAAGTTGACATATCAGAAGCAAAGGTGGATACTTTAACCCTGTCCAAACTGACTTTGTGAAGCTCAGGTACTAAGCTATTCAAACAGTCATCTAAACTGTACCTCTGCCTCAAAAGCAGCCGGCCAAACAGGCTTCATCAGATTAACCAAAGGTGCCATTCATCCAACAGAAGAAACAATATCCTTTGCAGAGACCCTGGGACAGCAAATAGATCCGGAGATGAAGAAGATTCATACTACTTTTTAGTGTTTTGTGACCTGTGACTGAGCTTACTTCGGTAGCCAGACTGTCAGGACCCCAGACAGGATGAAAGCAGAGCTCTGGTCAGTGATAAATTCTCTATGATGGCGGATCCTAGATTGAAAATGGAGTAGCCAATGATGCAGTTCAGCCACTGCGGATACAAGACTGTATGCTGTTTCTCCAGTAATCATTGTGGTCAGTGAACCCTTATGGCTCATCCCACAAGAAAACACATGCTGCTTTAAGTCAGAGTGGTGACTGTTCAAGCAGGATCTGGTGATATCTAGAAGGAGGATTAATCCCTTATGTTAATTGCCAATGACCAGAGGATAGCCAAAAGGCAAAGTAACGAAGAGTGAATGACAGGCTAAACCTGGGAGAACTATAGCGGAGAATAAAGAATCAATAATCATCTTTATTTGCCTAAACCCAAGCCGCCCAGTAGGGTCAGCTGACAGTTATAAGTAAATTTGAACTTAGGATCCATGGGTCCTGTGCATTAAGCAAACCAATGGAATTTTCATTCCTCTCTGCCAATTCAGTGCATCCCCTCCATGACGCATTAGAGCACAAGGGTTGTGACTACATGGTCGTTATTTAAAAGTAAGACTGGAATAACAAGGAGAAGGATGAGGATCCAAAATTGCATAGGCCATCGTTGCAATTAATCTCTCCAACCGTCAAGCTTGACCTCCACAAATCATACCCCATGTTTTTCAAGGAGTATTGTTTATAGCGGTGTGACTCCAAGTCACAGCGACTTCAAAGTAGTCCCTACACTCTCTTTTGATCCCACTGTGATGTACTTGGGGCCATGGACATCAAGAATACACAGGCATCGATTCAATTTGCATAGATATTGCAGTAAAATCGCATGAAATCGCAATAGTGAAAACTTAGGCGAAGACTGTAGATGCTCTTTAGACCTAGCAAGTTGCATAATCGCATGGTTGCATAGTGGGTGAGGTTGAGGATAGACCCAAGTCTATCAAGTCCAACCTATGTGTGTGATTATGTCGGTATTACCTTGTATACCCTGTATGCTGTGGCCGTTCACAAGTGTGTGTTTGTATGTGTATACTGTAGACACACTTCGAGATGCCCATGTTTCGGCAAGTACCTTCGCTTGTCTGTTTAGAGTTCACTACGAGTTCATCAGGCAGACTGACCTTTCCACAAACTCCGGGCATTTCCTGGGATATTGGGTCCAGTAGAGGCCGACTTGCGGGAGCAAGGACTTCTGGTGAGCCTTGTTTGAGCAACAGACTGGTGCAAAGACCTCCCAGGTTCTGGGAAAAGAGTCCTAGTACACACTCTGATCGAGTCGGGAGGAGCCATCATCTAGAGACTAACTAGTCTCATTACATCAATGACCTACCGGGAAGCAGTTCTGAATCTCTGAAAAAATACAATAAAGTTACCCTCAGAGAGCAACGGTATAAGTATCTCACTTGAACAAATAGCTCTTTTCCATTTGTTGCATCCCACGGTCGCAAGAGGGATAAAGTAACCTGTAGTAACCCATGTGGTCCGAAGGGCCCAAGGGAAGGTTGACAACTGTATTAACTGGTTTTTGTAGTAAGGAAAGACTTACTTCCTGCACCAGGAACAGTGGCTCCACAGAGGAGACAAGTCCCCTTTTGAGGAGATAGCTAAACTAACTAATCTTTCAGCATATCAGCTATTAGGCATATCAATCATCACAAGTTGTTACTCGTCGGGTAATTATGCCGATGGAGGACAAGGTATCCAAAAAGTCAGAGTTACATTTGTCGCAGACTGAAGTCTTTCCGAAATGCAACAAAAGAGCCTCAACTATGCTGCAAAGACTCAGCAAAATGGGGAAGGCCTATCTTCGCTGTCAAGAATGAATGCAGAACAAGTCAACTTCTGTCAGAGGTATCTCCCAGTGAGGTTTACCAGCCTGTTAGGTAGGGTTTCTAGAACTTACGGCCAGACGGCGTAAGGTTCAAAAGCTGTTGGATGACAAAGGACAGTCTCCAAACCAACAAGCCGGTCAAGGGATAGGCAACAAATAAGGTTATCAAGATATTGGTCTGACAGTAACCTGGGTGGCTTCCCAGAGGTGGAAGCAGAGAAACTAATGACAGCCAGCTGGGTCTGCAGATTAGCCAATATGTATATTAAACTAACCTAATAGTCTCCAGGATCCTCATCCGGATTCGCAGCCATTCAGTGGTGATAACAATAATGGCCCTGTGGCTTGCAGGCCATGATATATGCGGGTACAATATCATCTTATTCTCCTTCCAGAGGTCCAACACCTCATACAGCATGGCCAACGGTATCTTCCAAATCCATATAAGTTATATCTAGATGCTGGAGACCAAGAAGTGGAGGTCTCACCTTTTAGTGTTTGAAATCCTATGGAGGTCAGAGCACCTACTCCAGACTTCAAGTACATTAGATATGAGAAAAACCTACAGAATTTAAAGGATGGAATTCTCTGTTTCTTGCTGTAAGGACTGAATTGTATACAAGTAATCTTAGAGACGGCATTAAAGGATATGTCTAACTCACTCATGTCGTGTCCTCACTCTCTGGGATCCAGTTGCATATCTTGGCAACCAATTCCGAAAGACTTGGGCAGATTATTCTTTCCCCCATGGGGTCTTCCAAATAGTGTGAGACACATTGGTCTCTCACTCTCCATCCAGAAGGATAAGACATCCTCAACATGGCCAGTAACACGGAATAAGTATTCTGTATGGCAAATAGGTGTAGAAGGATCTCAGGCATCCAAGTGTCAAGCCATAAACTACCTTGTTGCTGAAATTATCAGGCAAAATGGCTCTAGTCTCTTCCAACACTATACAAAGGTTGGTGTCTTTGCAACCTGGGTCAGAACATCATCCTTCTGGCATATCCAAACTAAAGTGTTTGAAGTACCACAAACATTGAAAATCAATTCAAGGTTGAAGATAGACATAGACATAGACATAGACATAGACTTGGCCCTTCTTCAAGAAGCAAAATGATAGGCTCGGCAGGCCTAACGACATCAGAAGACGAGCACTGTCCAATGAAGACAATCGCAGGGGTGCGGATCAAGTCAGTCAAAGGGCTTAGATGGCTAGGACAAATCTATCACATAAGGGCAGAGACCGCTCTTCCAAACTGATTGTGCATCCATGGGCGGAACTCCAAAGGAGTCCCTCCAGAGTTAATATGTAAACCAAGTCCTGGTCTATGTTCAATACGCTGGGGGTCCATTCTTGTGGACCAGCAGCCTTAACTATAATACATCTCAGTTGTTAGTGGGGATAGATCTAATCCTCAACTTAAACACTTCAACAGTACCCACCCTTATCGTCTGGTGAGTTGGTACAACCCATACGTATATGCTGTCATGCTGTGTCAGGAATGAGAAAAATTTTATACTTACCTAAGGGTAATTTTCCTTTCCTGATGTAAGCATGACAGCATATAGGGGCCCCTCTCGTTTAAAAAAAAAAAAAAAAAAAAAATGAAAGAAACGAAAGGCCTCGCAGTGATACTAAATTATGAGAATATTGCAGCCAGGGAGGAGACCTAATCTTATAGTATAACCGATCCTGTGATAGGGCAGGGGGCGGAGCCTACCCATACGTATATGCTGTCATACTTGCATCAGGAAAAGAAAATTACCGTGAGGTAAGTATAAAATGTTCCTCAAAAGTTTCTATTTGGCACTATCCTGCTTTAGTAAAGAAACTCCAATGAGTCATGAATGAAAGCCATTCGTGACAGTTCAAACCATTCCTGTTACAGTGATCATCACTTTGTCCCTGATCACCCCCCAGAGAAGTACAGTATAACTATGGTAACACGCAACTATTCTGAAGACAGTATATTAAAAAAAATAGAAATTAAAAGATTAAAAACAAATGTTAAAGAAAAAATAAAAAAAAATATTTAAAAAATGGAAAAAAAGTATAGTTTGGGTTTTTTTCTCTACATACTGTCACCAGTCAGTATCACTGATCACTACTACGCTAGTCATATGATGATGCTGTACTGCACTGGCGAAAATATGTTAAAAAAAAAAAAAAAAAAAAAAAAATTTAATTTCCAAAAAATTGTCACACAAAATTACAACTTCAAAAACTCGCCATGCTTCTTACTAAATACCTCAGACTACTTTCCAAAAATGGTCATTAGGAGGTATTTGTATTATCCTGGCATTTTTGTCCTGGCATCAAGAAATGAGCTAGGCTGTTAGTACATCAGGCTTGATCAATTTTCAGATATACAGTATCTCACAAAAGTGATATCACAGATTTTTGTAAATATTTTTATTCTTTTCATGTGACAACACTGAAGAAATGACACTTTGCTACAATGTAAAGTAGTGAGTGTACAGCTTGTATAACAGTGTAAATTTGATGTCCCCTCAAAATAACTCAACAAACAGCCATTAATATCTAAACTACTGGCAACAAAATTGAGTACACCCCTAAGTGAAAATGTCCAAATTGGGCCCAATTAGCTATTTTCCCTCCCTGGTGTCATGTGACTTGTTAGTGTTACAAGGTTTCAGGTGTGACTGGGGAGCAGGTGTGTTAAATTTTGTGTTTATCGCTCTCACTCTCTCATACTGGTCACTGGAACAACAACATCTATACACTGGGGGGAGAACCTCTGGGGGAATCTAGGATGGAAAAGGACCAGGGGGTCCTAGTAGATGATAGGCTCAGCAATAGCATGCAATGCCAAGCTGCTGCTAACAAAGCAAACAGAATATTGGCATGCATTAAAAAGGGGATCAACTCCAGAGATAAAATGATAATTCTCCCGCTCTACAAGACTCTGTTCCGGCCGCACCTAGAGTATGCTGTCCAGTTCTGGGCACCAGTCCTCAGGATGTACTGGAAATGGAGCCAGTACAAAGAAGGGCAACAAAGCTAATAAAGGGTCTTGAGGACATTAGTTATAAAGAAAGAGAGATATATATATATATATATATATATATATATATATATATATATATACAGTGTATATATATACACAGTGATCTTGCGCATAACCTTCAATATCACACCATAATGAGTGAACCATGAATGAAAAATGAATTAAATATAGTAGATCAAGTCCATTGATGTAGTTCATCCAGTGTTCCAAAAAGTAAAGATAGTAAAAAAGTCTATCAGTCTACTAAAGTCTACTAAAAAACGCTTTAGAAAGACAAATAACAGCGTTTTCGCCGCCTCTCACATTACTTCCGGTCCGCGATGTGCTGCGGAAGTAACGTGAGAGGCGGCGAAAGCGCCGTCACTTTGTCTTTTCTAAAGCGTTTTTTAATATACTCAAGCAGGCATTTTTTAAGCTAATAAATGGTTTTAAATGGTACTGCACTATTGGAGGCTTGTCCAGTTTACATGTGGGACAGAATATTTTACATGTGGGACGGAATCCTTTTTTGAAGAGCTACAGCTGTGATCCCGGAAGGGGAGCTTATTGATTTCTATTGGATTGGTGTCCAAGGCTTATGTTTCATGCATATGAGGTGAGAGTTCTGGGAGCACAGAGGTGTTGGTGACGGTGTTTTTGTTCTTCTGAGAATCACTATTATGCCGCATACACACGGTCGGACTTTCTAGAAAGCTAGGTCCGACGTACTTGCCGCCAGACTTCCGGCGGACTACCGCCGGACTTTCTGAACGGCCGGACTTGCCTACACACGGCCGGACTTTCCGGAATCCGGTCTTCCCGACGGACTTCCGCCGGACTTTCAGAATGAACGGACTTTCCCACACACGGACAAGTCCGTTCATTTTGAACGTGACTTGGGTACGACGGGACTAGAAAAGGAATTCAATCTCGCCGCTTTTTTTGGCGAGATTGAAACCTTGCGAGCCCCGTCGCAGGCCCTTAGGTCTGGTATGGAACTTTAAGGGGAACCCCCTACGCCGAAAAACCGGCGTGGGGGTCCCCCCAAAATCCATACCAGACCCCGATCCGAGCACGCAGCCCGGCCGGTCAGGAAAGGGGGTGGGGACGAACGAGCGCCCCCCCCCCCCCTCCTGAACCATACCAGGCCGCATGCCCTCAACATGGGAGGGGTGCTTTGGGGGAGGGGGCGCCTTGCGGTGCCCCCCCACCACAAAGCACCTTGTCCCCATGTTGATGAGGACAAGGGCCTCTTCCCGACAACCCTGGCCGTTGGTTGTCGGGGTCTGCGGGCGGGGGGCTTATCGGAATCCGGGAGCCCCCTATAATAAGAGGGCCCCCAGATCCCGGCCCCCCCACCCTATGTGAATGAGTATGGGGTACATGGTACCCCTACCCATTCACCTAGGTAAAAAGTGTCAATAATAAAACACAACACAGGTTTTTAAAATTTATTAAACAGCTCCGGGGGGGGGGGTCTTCTTCCGTCTTCGGGGGTCCCTCTGGTTCATCTTCTCCCGGCGTCCGGTTGGTTCTTCTCCGCTCTCCGGCCTCTTCTCCCGGTGTCCCAGGTCTTCGGCCGGCCCCTCCGCTGTCTTCAGGTAGCTCTATTGCCAGCGGAGGTCCGGACTTCTTGGCTTCTTGTGTTCTCTTCTCTTCCCCCAGATGTTGACACGACGCTCTCTCTGGCTGGACTGGTCTCTGAGGGCTGCGTTGTGACTTATATAGGCGGAGACCCCGCCCCCATATGATGTCACAGTCCCTGGGCATGCTGGGACTGTGACGTTTTAGGGGGCGTGGTCGACCACGCCCCCTAAAACGTCACAGTCGACCACGCCCCCTAAAACGTCACAGTCCCAGCATGCCCAGGGACTGTGACATCATATGGGGGCGGGGTCTCCGCCTATATAAGTCACAACGCAGCCCTCAGAGACCAGTCCAGCCGGAGAGAGCGTCGTGTCAACATCTGGGGGAAGAGAAGAGAACACAAGAAGCCAAGAAGTCCGGACCTCCGCTGGCAATAGAGCTACCTGAAGACAGCGGAGGGGCCGGCCGAAGACCTGGGACACCGGGAGAAGAGGCCGGAGAGCGGAGAAGAACCAACCGGACGCCGGGAGAAGATGAACCAGAGGGACCCCCGAAGACGGAAGAAGACCCCCCCCCCGGAGCTGTTTAATAAATTTTAAAAACCTGTGTTGTGTTTTATTATTGACACTTTTTACCTAGGTGAATGGGTAGGGGTACCATGTACCCCATACTCATTCACATAGGGTGGGGGGGCCGGGATCTGGGGGCCCTCTTATTATAGGGGGCTCCCGGATTCCGATAAGCCCCCCGCCCGCAGACCCCGACAACCAACGGCCAGGGTTGTCGGGAAGAGGCCCTTGTCCTCATCAACATGGGGACAAGGTGCTTTGTGGTGGGGGGGCACCGCAAGGCGCCCCCTCCCCCAAAGCACCCCCCCATGTTGAGGGCATGCGGCCTGGTACGGTTCAGGAGGGGGGGGCGCTCGTTCGTCCCCACCCCCTTTCCTGACCGGCCGGGCTGCGTGCTCGGATCGGGGTCTGGTATGGATTTTGGGGGGACCCCCACGCCGGTTTTTCGGCGTAGGGGGTTCTCCTTAAAGTTCCATACCAGACCTAAGGGCCTGGGATGCCCCCCGCGCTCGCCGCAATGGGAAAATTAGTTTTTCCTATTGCAGCGAGCGCGAGATGCAGTAACCTGCTCCTCCGTCGTATCTGGTCCTTCGGACTAGCATACAGACGAACGGGCTTTCCGTCAGGAACTGAGTCCGGCGGAGGTACGACGTAAAGATTTGAAGCAGGTTTCAAATCTAAAGTACGTCGGATTTCCGCCCGAAACGGTCCGTCGGAAGTCCGATGGAGACCACACACGGTCGGATTGTCCGCCGGACTTTTGCAGGTGAAAAGTCCGACCGTGTGTACGCGGCATTAGACTTTCTTTTACTATCTTCACTATTTGGAACACTGGTTGAACTACATCAATGGACTTTATCTACTATGTTTTAATTAATTTTTTATTCTTCATTCATGGTTTACTTATTATGGTGTGATATTGAAGGTTATGCGCAAGATAACTGTACTAATAAATAGATATATATATATATATATATATATATCTCTATCTATCTATCTCTCTATCTTTACATGTGTAGTTATGAAAACTTTTCAGATTTTGCAGCATTTCCACCAATTAAATTTGATTTATTACATTTTTCATGATTATTTAGTAGCGCAGAGGACTATTCATATATTTTATTAGTTATGAGGAAAGGTTGCGAGTACTGAACTTATTCTCTCCGGAGAAGAGACGCTTGAGAGGGATATGATTTTAATTTACAAATACCGTACTGGTGACCCCACAATAGGGATAAAACTTTTTTGCGGAAGGGAGTTTAACAAGACATGTGGCCACTCATTAAAATTAGAAGAAAAGAGGTTTAACCTTTAAACTATGTAGAGGGTTCTTTACTGTAAGAGCGGTAAGGTTGTGGAATCCTCAGGCATCGATAGTTTCAAAAAACGATTAGATAAGCACCTGAACGACCACAACATACAGGGATATACAATGTAATACTGACCTATAATCACACACATAGGTTAGATTTGATGGACTTGTGTCTTTTTTAACCTCACCAACTATGTAACATAGCACCCCATGGCAAAGAACTCTCAGAGGATCTGGAAAAAAATAAATGTTGCCCTACACAAAGATGGCGTAGGCTATAAGAAGATCGCCAAGACCCTGAAAATGAGCTGCAGCATGATGGCCAAGACCAAACAGCGGTTAAACAGGACAGGTTCCACTCAGAACAGGCCTCGCCAGGGTCGACCAAAGAAAATGAGTGCACATGCTCAGCGTCATATCCAGAGGTTGTCTTTGGGTAATAGACATATGAGTGCTGCCAGCATTGCTGCAGAGGTTGAAGGGGTGGGGGGGTCAGCCTGTCAGTGCTCAGACCATACGCCACACACTGCTTCAAATTGGTCTGGTCCTTGGACCCTACCAATCTTAATGCGGAGGAGAGATGCGTTTGCTTTAAGAGCATATTAAATAAGGGCATTAGCCAGTGCATCCCATTGGAAAATAAATTTAAAAGAGCGAGCAAATGTCCTGGATGGCTTAACCACTTCCTGCCCGCCCTATAGTGGATTGACATCCTGGAAGTGGTTCTGTTATCCTGACTGGGCGTCATATGACGTCCAGCAGGATAACATGCTGCCGCGCGCCTCCGGGGGAGCGCATCGCGGCGATCGGTGGAGCGGTGTGTCAGCCTGACACACCGCTCCACCGATCTTGGCAAAGAGCCTCCGGCTCCAATCACGGCTGATCACGCTGTCAATGGGAAGAGCCGTTGATCAGCTCTTCCTCACTCGCGTCTGACAGACGCAAGTAGAGGAGAGCCGATCGGCGACTCTCCTGGCAGGGGGGGTCTGCGCTGATTGTTTATCAGCGCAGCCCCCCCTCAGATCACCACACTGGACCACCAGGGATCGCCACTAGGACCACCAGGGAAGGGGCAACATGTGGATGGCCAGGTATGTACCCCATGGCCATCCACATGTGCCCAATCTGTGCCCACAAATGGGCACTGATTGGCACCATTATGTCCCAGATCTGCCCAGCAATGCCCCCAATGTTTTATCAGTGCCACCTGTCATTGCCCATCGGTGCCACCTGTCATTGCCCACCTATGGGTGGCACTGATGTGTGGCACTGATAAGTACCCATCAGTGCCACCCATATGTACCAATCAATGCCACCTACGAGTGCCTATCAGTGCCGCCTATCAGTGCCCATCATCAGTGCCCGTCAGTGCCACCTCATCAGTGCCGCCATATCAGTGCCCGTCAGTGCAGCCATATCAGTGCCCATCATTGAAGGAGAAAACGTACTTATTTACAAAAAAATTTAACAGAAACAAAGAAAAATTTGTGTTTTTTCGAAATTTTCTGTCTTTTTTTTTTTATTTGTTGCGCAAAAAATAAAAACCGCAGAGGTGATCAAATACCACCAAAAGAAAGCTCTATTTGTGGGAACAAAATGATAAAAAATTTGTTTGTGTACAGTGTAGCATGACCGCGCAATTGTCATTCAAATTGCGACAGCACTGAAAGCTGAAAATTGGCCTGGGCGGGAAGGTGTCTAAGTGCCTGGTATTGAAGTGGTTAAAGTGGATGTAAACCCAATGTCATCCTTTCTAAACTACTGCCATAGGGGTTATCTATAAGGATATACATGCCTCCTGCATGTATCTTTACCTGTCAAATGTCTCCCCTCTGTCTGTTATTAGACCCGAAAAACTGCATATTCTGTGGGTGGGTCTGTTGTCTGGAGCTCGGTGGGTGGAGTCGTGATGTTAGTAGACTCCCCGCCCACCTCTACACTCCCCTGTGTATTTCTAACACTGAACTTCTGCTATGATCTCTAACATCCAGTGAAAAGACAGGAATGTAACCACATGACTTCAGCATGCCAAATCATGCTGAGGTGTGGAACAGCCAATCCTTGCAGAGCTGCTGAAGAAAGGACTGGGGGAGGGAATTAAAAAATACTGCATGTGTCTTAGGCTGAAGCACAAGATGTAAATCACCTGTCACTCACAGCAAGGGGGAGTATTTGACAAAGTTTTTCTCAGTTTGTCAAGAATTATCTCACTTAACAATAAGAGGATTGCTCAGAGATGGATTAATTCTGTGTGGCAAGACTGGGCTCAAATGATGGGAAATCTTATACTCTACAGTATGATATATATGGGTTTACATCCACTTTAACTCTAATGTAAAAATGCATATAAAAGCAAAGGAGAAGGCCTTCTAAAAATACAAGGCTGGGGGATCATCATTAGCATTCAGACTTTACAAAGAATGCAACAAGATATGTAAGGGTGCAATTAGGGCGGCTAAGATCGAACACAAAAGATACATAGCGGAGGAGAGCCAAAAAAATCCTCAAAAATTCTTTAAGTATATAAACAGTAAAAAAGGGAGAAGAGGCAATATCGGCCCGATAAAGAATGAGGAAGGACATCTGGTTACAAAGGATAGGGAGATGGCGAAGGTATTGAATTTATTCTTCTCCTCCAGTCTTCACAAGGGAATTGGGGGGCTTCAGTAACCAAAACTGCAGTGTTTGTCCTCATGACACATCACAGGAAGCACCCTCATGGTTAACAGAGGACAGAATTAGAAATAGACTTGGGAAACCGAACATTGATAAATCACCAGGACTGGATGGCTTGCGCCCAAGGGTACTTGGGGAACTCAGTGAAGTAATTGCCAGACCATTGTTCCTAATTTTTACTGACAGTCTACTGACTGGAATGGTACCAGCTGATTGGAGAAATGCCAATTTAGCATCAATATTTAAAAAAGGGCCAAAATACATCCCTGGGAATTACAGACCAGTTAGCCTAACATCAATAGTATGTAAGCTCTTGGAGGGAATGAAAAGGGACTATATACATGATTTTAGTAATGAAAACTGTATCATTAGCAGTAATCAGCATGGATTCATGAAGAATCATTCTTGCCAAACCAATCTATTAATATTCTATGAGGAGGTGAACTGCTATCTAGATAAAGGAAGGCCCATAGACGTGGTGTATCTGGATTTTGCAAAAGCATTTGACACAGTTCCCCATAAACATTTACTGTACAAAGTAAGGTCTGTTGGCATGGACCATAGGGTAAGTACATGGATTGAAATCTGGCTACAAGGGCGAGTTCAGAGGGTGGTGATAAATGGGGAGTACTCGGAATGGTCAGGGGTGGGTAGTGGGGTCCCCCAGGGTTCTGTCCTGGGACCAATCCTGTTTAATTTGTTCATAAACGACCTGGAGGATGGGGTAAATGGCTCAATCTCTGTATTTACAGATGACGCTAAGCAGGGCAATACCTTCTCCACAGGATGTTGAAACTTTGCAAGAAGATCTGAATTAATGGGGTGGGCAACTAAATGGCAAATGAGGTTTAATGTAGAAAATGTAAAATAATGCATTTGGTTGGCAAAAATATGAATGCAATCTATTCACAAGGGGGTGAACCTCTGGGAGAATCGAGGATGGAAAAGGACCTGGGGGTCCTATTGGATGATGGGCTTAGCAATAGCATGCAATGCCAAGCTGCTGCTAACAAAGCAAACAGAATATTGGCATGCATTAAAAAGGGGATTAACTCAAGGAATAAAGCAATAATTCTCCCACTCTACAGGACTCTGGTCCGGCCTCACCTGGAGTAAGCTGTCTAGTTCTGGGCACCAGTCCTCAGGAAGGATGTACTGGAAATGGAGTGAGTACAAAGAAGGGCAACAAAGCTAATAAAGCGTCTGGAGGATATTAGTTATGAGGAAAGGTTGCGAGCACTGAACCTATTCCCTCTGGAAGGAGAGACACTTGACAGGGGATATTTAAATTTACAAATACCATACTGGTGACCCCACAATAGGGATAAAACATTTTTGTGGAAGAGAGTTTAATAAGACACGTGGCCACTCACTAAAATTGGAAGAAAATAGGTTTAACCTTAAACTGCGTAGAGGGTTCTTTACTGTAAGAGAGGCAAGGATGTGGACTTCCCTCCCACAGGTGGTGGTTTCAGTTGGTGGCATTGATAGTTTCAAAAAAACTATTAGATAAGCACCTGAACGACAACATACAGGGATATACAATGTAACACTGACCTATAATCACACACATAGGTTGGACTTGATGGTCTTTTTTCAACCTCACTTACTATGAAACTATAATAATCTACGCCCTATCTCCTTGGTCCCCTTTTCCTCTAAACTCCTTGAACGCCTGGTCTACAACCAACTGAGTGACCACCTCATAAAGAATAACCTTCTTAATCCCTGCTCTTCTAAAACTCACAAATACCTTACTAACCACAAAAACCAACAGACACTATTCTGTACTCCTACTTCTGGACCTTTCAGCTGCCTTTTAATATGGTTGACCACCCCTTCCTCAAAAAAAAAAAAAACTTTACTCCCTCAGTCTCCATGACGGTGCTCTTCGGCGGCTCTCATCCTGCCTATCCCAATGCACCTGCAGCGTCACTACAATTCTACTTCCTCCTCTCCTCTTCCCTTCTCCGTCAGGGTCCCCCAAGGTTCTGTTCTTAAACCTCTCCTATTTTCAATCTCTACACCTCTTCCCTGGGCCAGCTGATTGCCTCACACGACTTTCAGTATCATTGCTACGCTGATGACACACAAATCTATCTCTCCACCCCTCAACTCACTCCATCAGTCTCCTCACGCATCACTAACTTACTAACAGACATATCTGTCTGGATGTCACACCACTTCCTCAAACTCAACTTCTCCAAAACCAAACTCATAATATTTCCTCCCCCCACGTACCTCTTCTACTGACTTCTCTCTCAAGAGTAATGGTACAACCATCCACCCATCCCCACATGCCAGGGTGCTAGGTGTTATCCTGGACTCTAAACTCTCCTTTTGGCCCCACGTCAAATCCCTTTCTAAAGCTTGCCGCCTTAACCTCCGCAACATCTCCAAACTACGTCCCTTTCTAACCAATGAAACCACAAAGCTCCTGATTCATTCTCTGGTTATCTCTTCCCTTGACTACTGCAACTCCCTCCTCATTGGCTTACCTTTAAATAGACTATCCCCCCTTCAGTGTCAGGGCTGGCCTCAGCCCTTCCTTCTCTGAGCTGGCCGCTCAGCTGTCAGCTAATTGCCAGCTCCCATCTCTCTCCACAATTACCCAGCTGTTGTTGATTCTGCTCGTCAGTCCTGCCTACTTAAAGCCGTCCAGCTCACTTGATCTCTGCCTTCGCCTTTGTCAACATCACAGAGACTTTCTCCTGCGTTCCTGTTGAAGACTTGCTCGGCTGACGTTCCTTCTGGCTCCTGATCCTGCTTGCTGTACTACTACGTTTATCTCTGGCTCTCTGACATTTGCTTGGCTGACTACCCGATCCGGTTACTGAACTCTGGCTTGTTTTGACTACGCTTACTCTGTTTACATTATTATTATTATTATTATTATTATTATTATTATTATTATTATTATTATACAAGTGTGATTTAACTATACTTCTGTCTCGGTCTTATTCATGGTTCCTGACATTCAGTCCATCATGAATGCTGCTGCCAGACTCATCCATCTTACAAACCGCTCAGCGTCTGCTACCCCTCTCTGCCAATCCCTTGGCTGCCACTCGCCCAACAAATGAAATTCAAAATACTAACAATAAGTTACAAAGCCATCCACACTTCTTCCCTCAGCTACATCACTAGCCTAGTCTCAAAATACCAACCCAATAGTCCTCTTCGTTCCTCCCAAGACCTCCTGCTCTCTAGCTCCCCCATCACCTCCTCCCATATTAGTCTCCAGGACTTCTCCCAAAGCCTCTGCCATCCTTTGGAATACCCTACCCCAATCTGTCAGACTATCTACTTTTAGGCGATCCCTGAAAACTTTTCTCTTTGGAGAAACCTACCCTGCCTTCACCTAACAACTGCACTTTTATTTTCTTCATCAGCTCATCCCCCACAGTTATTCCCTTTTTCGTATCACTTGACCCTCCCTCCTAGACTATAAGTTCTATCGAGCGGGGCCCTCTGATTCCACCTGTATCAAATTGTATTGTAATTGTACCATCTGCCCTAATGCTGTAAAGCGCTGCGCAAACTGTCGGCGCTATATAAATCCTGTATAATAATAATAATAATAATAATAATAATAATAATAATAATAATAATACAGGAGAAGGTCCGAGACTTCAGACATAGTACAGGAGATGGTCAGAGGCTGTGGACATGGTAGTGAACTCCTCAGCCCCTCACAGAAGTTTCCTCCTCCATCCCCCTTCATATTACCATACCTCTCCACATCATTTTCCTCCTCCTATGCCCCTTCAGGGCATCACCCCCCAGTAATGTCCTTCTGTGCCCCCTTTTTATTATTCTCGGCTCCTCCTCTACTTCTGCTGTAGCAAGTCACTGGTGAGGCGCCGCTGCAGCACCGCCGAGAACGAGTGCCTTCAATATAGAAATGGTGCCGAGCTTGTACAATCTTTTCCGAGCCTGGCAGGCTTCCGTTAGGTAGAGAGAGAGAGAGAGAGAGAGAGAGAGAGAGAGAGAGAGCGCGAGAGATTTCAGGGAAGTACACCCAGGACTCCAGAGGGAGAGGACAGTGCTGAGAGAACACCATCAGAGAGAGAACCCTGCTGCCCTATGCCACCAGAGGGAAAGCCACACAGCCTAGCGCCATCCCTGGTGGAGAAACGAATGGAATCATTGCCAGAATACAGATCTGGGTACTACCCAGCGGAGTTGCCATGGGCAATTCAGCGTGAGCTGACTCCTGATCAGAGAACCGTTGCTGTATCGCTGGGTCAGGTGAGAGGACCGATCGGCCATTATCCACTAACTTCCATAGGAACTGCAGACCATTTCCTGTACTATGTCTGCAGTCTCTGAGGGATCTTCCAGGTACTGCCTCAACTGAAACTTGACATAGTCACTCCTCAGTCCTGTAGTCACGGACCTCAGGAATTTTTTTTGGATCAGATCAGCTCCAAAGTGTTCCTCAGAGCCTTCTCCCTTTGAAACAGACAGCAGACGGTCCTTCAGTTCAATAGTTCAAAAAGTTCTGGGGAGTCTCCTGACTACTCTGTGCCATATTTATCCGTTGATGAAATGGTTCCGCAGCATCTTCCTCTTTATAATAACTCTTCAGTATTCTCCTGAGTTGTGTTTAAAGTCAATCCATTTTTCATCTCCAGCATGCCTCTGATGCTTAGGCCTGGACTGATGGCATTGATCACAGCCTCAGATTCCAAGTATCCTCTCTGTATTCCCAGTTCAATCTGATGTAAGAGGTTGGTGTAAGACTGCTTATCTTTCTGTCCCCTCTCTCCTATCTGACCGTCAATCTTAAAGTCTTTTCTGATGGTCACCTCTGGCAGGCGGTTATGAGGGCGTGTTTTGATTACTGACACAGGTCTGGGTGTTACCTGACTGTCACTCAGTTCTCTGATGTGTTCTGCAATCATGTTGGAATTCTCCTGAAACCTCTCCTGTATTTCATTGTATTGCTGTTTCAGGTCAATTAACTGTTCTTACTGTGAATTCCTTCCATGAACTCCAACTGTCTTAATAACAGCTCTTTTCTTTTTGGGAAGGAACCCTCTGCCACTTTCTCTGGGTGTTGACTGAAAACTGAGTTCTTGCTGGGTAGGCTCTGTCTGTCTTGAGCTGGGACAAATTTCGCCTGACCTGACGGGGTGTGTCAAGCAAAATTCAGTCCTGTCAGACAGTCTTACACTGGTGCCTTGGAAATTATCAGGGACTCCCTTCCTCCATTCTAGTAAGGCATAAGTGCAGGAGGTCCCATAGCCTGGCCTCACAGCTATCACCCAGGCTTTCCTTTTCTGGGGATAGTGCCTGTATCACTTCTTTGACCTGTCTTTCCTCCCATTCTTCCCCTGGGAGTTCAAGTGTCACGCTCGCTTCTGAGCGTGCGCCTTCTGCTTCGCACCATAGGACCACAGTGATGGGGTCCATACTGGCGTCAGGAGGGTGGGTTTGTTTGCAGAGTAACAGTATCCCAGACGAGCCCCCACGTGAAGCGCTAACCCCCGAAGGAGCTGCTGATATTTTGATTGGGGCCTGTACTCTGCCTTGCCATCCCCAATGACTTGTCTCAACCCCTTGACACAACTGTGGTGCAGTGTTAGTGTGGAGCTAATGATAGAAGATACCCTCACAACATACAATATAATAACAGTATACCTATGTTATTACCTGGGTATCCAATGTTCCACCTGTTGGAAAAGGAACAACACTCCACACTAGCTGACTTAACCAGAAAACGTAACTTTTACTGGAATCAATATGAAAGTAGTATTACAATACTGGTACTGTCACACTAATGTCGCGCAACAGCCCAGTGAATATACACAATAAGTTGTACACATAAAATGGTATGAACTGATCTCGGAAAGCACATCTCCAAGTTGGACTAATGCCAGAATGGGAAATGTCTTAATTCTGGGCACCTTCCCACTTCCAGTGCATGCTTGTGACTACAAGAAGGCAATGCACAATGCAAAGCACAAAAAACAATCCCTGAGGAGCTCCCCCTGCTTTAGAGTGTAAACTCTCTATTAATCACAACTAGGATGCAAGGCCTTGCGATGAAATAGGAAGTCCTCTCTTTGTCTTCTGTCTTCTGCTAGCAATCATGAATTATAATTTGTAATCCAGCGGTCAAATACACCAAGATTAAACAAAGTAGATAATAAAAGTATTTTCTTGTAGTGTAGTAACCCGTAACTGTCTCTGATGCAATTAACTTTGCGTAATACAGTGTTGATATTGCGGTGAAGAGTAGGCTTGAGGACTATTTAAACTCAGTCTCTAATTCCTTCAATTCACCTGTGTGGGACTACAGGTCCCAGCACACTGTATTACAGAATCAGGTGTGTAATAGCGCTTTAGAAAAACCTTGGGAAGCAGCCCTCTCACCCGACCAGGTCTGTGTAACAGGACAGTTCCCTCCGGTGTACTGGGTCTTGCTTCTCTCCGGCTGGTGCCGTCACACTGCTCCGCTCCGCAAGACAGACCAGAACCCTCTGACTCCGACTGTCAGCCCGGATCTTTCTCAGTTCTGTCTCAGCGTCTCTCCAGCCCGCTGATGCAAAGCAAAGTCGCTGATCGTGTTGATCCTGATAGGCGTAGGCTGCATTCTGTGGAACACCTCCTCACAGGTCCTCACAGGCAGGCCATGCGTCCCAAGAGACCTAAGATGACCATGAGGAGCTATTTTATAACCTACCCAGCATGCAATTCCGTACTGGGTCCTGCTGAGTAAATCACACAGCATGCTGGGTAGGTAGGTAGTTAGTGAAAAGTAAATAAAAGTTCATTCACAACTTTGACCACTAGATGGTGCCACATATTAAAATATAAAATATAATGCTGTTCATAAGCTAACATTGGTCTAGGGTCCCTTTTGAGTTTACCTCTGGACGATGTAGACACCAAACACTTGAGTATATTTTCCAATGCTTTAATGAACAAGTAATAAATGAAGTAGCAGGAAAGAGGCAGAAGGAAAGTTGCAGGGAAGCTCAAATACCTTTCCTTAGTATTCTTTAAAACATTCTTTGGAATTGACCACTTGTACTTGAATGCACTCCCCTTGTGGGATTCAATCTTTGCCCACCTGGATAGGCCTCTCTCACTTGCCTAGAAGCCAGTACGTAACACGAACAAAAGTCTCTGCCACAGACTTGTTTGGAGTAAAACCCGTACGATCCTCTGCCACAGGATGTATTGGTTTGCGATGAATGTCAGACACAGTACTTGAACCTTTAAGCCAACCCGGCAGTACTTTGCAGTAAGACTACTTCAGGATACGTCCTCCAACCGAGTCACCAGGCCCCTCTCCAGACCAGCACTCTGCATGATCGTTCCATGATGGGTCCTCCCCTGGGATCTCCTCGGTTGTCCAGCTTCTTCACTCTGGATAGACAGCTCAGGACCATTCCTCTGCTGCTGTGGTAGGCCCCAGTCAGGCTTCTGGGCCCACCCACATGCTGCAGCCATGTGGGCCTCCCGAACGGAGGACTACAAGGTGGTACTCCTAACGCATACCTGTCAGCCAGGAGGGCCATCAGGTGGCTGGAAAACGAACCCCTAAACATGGCGTCTGTCCCATAAATACCCTCTCCCAGAATGCAACTCGGAGGACCACCTCCACCGAATTTTCTCCGGGACAGAGGAGCACTCATACGCTTCAACATGTTGCCTTTCCAACACCAGCCCGTGGTGACAACGACACCCACCAGCACAGTGTGGAACTACACGCAACTCAGCCAAGCTGGAACAGAGGCAAATCTAACTTCACCTATCAGCGGTAGATTGAAAATCTACCAGCGCTACATACTCCCCCCACTACAATAGACATTGTCCTCAACGTCTGTCAGAAAAATAATAACTCCCAAGCCTGAGAGCAGGTATTTGAGCTTAAAACTTGGATAAGGGCAAAGAAGAAGGAAAGACAGTATAGAGATATACAGTTTTAACATTTATATAACAGTATGTTCACATCCGCAAACCGCATCACATTATGACTGTCACAACCCCACTATCTATCTAGCTGAAAATCCTAACTGCTTGATGGAGGATCCAATTGCTCCTGAAAAAAAACAAAGTTAGACGCACACTAAATATGTACAATATCCTCAATAACAGTTTGGGAGCAAAGTCTCATTCCAGCAGGAGAATGACACTTTCTTCCCGTATATTTTCTCTTCTTAAAGAAACAAACTAAAGAAACTTTAGAAGTCCATTTATATATAATTTTTTTAGGTAAATCACATCCTTTCAATAAGGTAATCCAGCTAGCAAAAAGAAGTCCTTGGATTTAGAAACACTGAGATGAACCTCAAATCTTGATCACGAAGATCTCTGAACACTGTCACTATCTACATACCCCATAGTTCTTTATCCATAATCACCAGTAGACCCGAGGATCTGGCAATGTCAGTGATTTTCCTTGTTTATCCACTGTAGTGATAAAGTACACAATGTCATCTTTTCCGGGTCTGCAAATGACCACCTTGTCAGCATGAATGTGCCGACCATAGTTCCAGTGTAGGAAACATCCACTGAAGCGTTCATCCATAGCGACAGAATATCCAGTTTTCCGGAAAGGCTTAGGCACAGACAAATAGTCCCAAACAGCTTCACTGTACCAAAGCTCCCAGTTGGCTTTGATCTCTTGCATGATGTCCTGGGTAACATATGGGAACTCCAAACCATATTCCCTGGCCACACGCTGGTTAAGTATTCTCTGCAAATGTGCAAGTTTGGGCAACAATCTATTTTTCCCCAACCCAGGAGGCACACAAGAGTTCAATGACTTGCTCACCATAGACCCGACGGGTGTCGGCAACAAAGTAGTAACTTTAGGCAATGTCTCCCCGACAGTACTGTGTGGCTCCACACAAAGTGATGTTCTCCCAGAATCCAGGGCTGTCCATTCCGAGAAAGTCAAGGCAGAAACAACATCTTTACCCTGGGCCCATAACAGTTCTTGTGACATTGTCTCAAATAAATCATCATCACAGGAGAGATCCGACATGGAATCTATCTCCGAATCTCTCAACTCTTCTCCCGGCAAATATTTACACAAAGTCCCAGATACATTCCCCTGTGAACTCTCACCCATTCCTGACGTGGACTTCTCTGGTTCGGGCAGTCTCTGGGGTAGGCCTCGACCACGGCCGCGGGAAGCCTTTACGTATCCCACCTTTCTCTGGACAGGTACAACAGGGATAGGTGTAGTGGACATGGAAATCAAGGTAATGTCCGCTGAGGAGTCGGTTACTGCAATATCTCTCTCAGGAACACTTTCAGTGACAACAGGCAAAATCACGGCCTGCCGTTCCTTTTCAGCAGCAGTAGTAGCAGCTTCTACTGTGGCGACACCTGTAGCCCAGTCCATACGATAAGCACGGGGTGACATGGTAGGTTGCTCCACCACAAACAAATATTCTCCGCATTGCGAGCAGCGAACAAATGGACAGAGATGTATGACCAGTCCTTCACACTTGTGACAAAGCATGCCCAGTCCTTCAATATCTTCAATTGTATAAAGAACGAACCTCCCCTGCAGTTTCAGACGAATGCCGGTGTCTGTAAGCAAGGTTCCGGTCAGCATAGCACCCGCAGTGGTGCTGGTAGGGAACATCTTAGGCCCCACAGTTGGTTGCATCACCGAAAAAGACATGGCCACACTCTGATCTACTCACGATCATGAGCCATGTGGTATCAAGTAGGCTAGGCTCCTCCCACTTGTTCCTCTGATCACATAGCTCCCAGGCTTTTACTGGCACCCAACACCTACGCAGTCAGAAATAAAGTCCTGCAACTTTTCACCTCTTCTTCTCCTGAGAAATTGCCAAAGTCTAGCTCTCACCGTAAACTCCCAGTGAAACACTTCTCCAGGTTGCGAGAACTGATGGCCAACAAATCCCGGACGACGCACCCACATGTAGCACTAAATCTCTGTGGAGCTGCTGGTTTAAAGCGGGCTGTTACCTTCACTCTCGATACCTCTGTTTCACCGGCACCGGGTCTAGGGTCCCGTTGAGTTTACCTCTGGACGATGTAGAAACCAAACACTTTGGTATATTTTCCAATGATTTAATGAACATGCAACTCAGCCAAGCTGGAACAGAGGCAAATCTAAGTTCACCTAATAAGCAACCCACAAAATTTACCTATTAGCGGTAGATTGAAAATCTACTATATATATATTATATATATATATATATATATATATATATATATATATATATATATATATATATATATATATATATATATATATATATATATATATATATATATATATTTTATATATATATAATATTAATCTACAATAATAAAACATCAATTGGTTGTGTTCCTTAGGTCTGGAGTTCATAAAACTATTGGCCATGAATTCCTATGAATGTCTTATTTCAATTCAGAAGCAATATAAGCCTTTCATCCACCTAACCTAAGTAAATTCACAAGGCATGGGTTTGCACTTGCAGAATGCTTCAGATCATTAGGACAGTGCATCCAGAAAGTATTCACAGCACTTTACTTTTTCCACATTTTGTTATGTTACAGCCTTATTCCAAAATGGATTAAATCCATTATTTTCCTCAAAATTCTACAAACAATACACCATAATGACAACATAAAAGAAGTTTATTTGAAATCTTTGCAAATGTATTAAAAATAAAAAAAAAAACGAAAAAATCACATGTAAATAAGTATTCACAGCCTTTGCTCAATACTTAGTTGAAGCACCTTTGGCACCAAGTGTAGCCTCAAGTCTTTCTGAGTATGATGCTACAAGCTTGGCACACCTACTTTTTGGGCAGTTTCTCACATTTTCTTTGCAGGACTGCTCAATCTTCATCAGCTCTCGTCAGAGACGTTCAATCAGGTTCAAATCTGGGCTCTGGCTGGGCCATTTGAGGACATTAATAGAGTTGTCTCATAGCCACTCCTTTGTTATCATGGCTGTGTGCTTAGGGTCATTGTCCTGTTGGAAGATGAACCTTCGCCCCAGTCTGAGGTCCAGAGTGCCAGCTGCCAGCACCATGCTTCACTGTAGGGATGGTATTGACCAGGTGATGAGCAGTTTGGTTTCCTCCAGACATGACGCTTGCCATTCAAGCCAAACAGTTCAATCTTTGTTTCATCAGACCAGAGAATTTTGTTACTCATGGTCTGAGAGTCCTTCAGGTGCCTTTTGGCAAACTCCAGGCAGGCTGTCATGTGCCTTTTACTGAGGAGTGGCTTCCGTCTGGCCACTCTACCATACAGGCCTGATTGGTGGAGTGCTGCACAGATGGTTGATCTTCTGGAAGGTTCTCCTATCTCCACAGAGAAACACTGAAGCGCTGTCAGAGTATCAGGTTCTTGGTCACCTCCCTGACTAAGGCCCTTTTCCCCCAATCGCTCAGTTTGGCCGGGCGGCCCGCTCTAGGATGAGTCCTGGTGGTTCCAAACTTCTTCCATTTATGGATGATGGAGGCCACTGTGTTCATTGCTGCATAAATTCTTCTGTACCCTTCCCCAGATCTGTGCCATGATACAATCCTGTCTCAGAGGTCTACAGACAATTCCTTGGACTTCATGGCTTGGTTTGTGCTCTGACATGCACTGTTAACTGTGGGACCTTATATAGACAGGTGTGTACCAAATCAAGTCTAATCAGCTGAATTTACCACAGGTTGACACCAATCAAGTTGTAGAAACATCTCAAGGATGATCAATGGAAACAGAATGCACCTGAGCTCAATTTTGAGTGTCATGGCAAAGGCTGTGAATACTTACTGTATGTATATGTGATTTTTTTTTTTTTTTTTTTTTTTTTTTTTTTCTTTTTAATAATTATGCAATGATTTCAAACAAACTTCTTTCACATTGTCATTATGGGGTATTGTTTGTAGGATTTTGAGGAAAATAACGAATACAATCCATTCTGGAATAAGGCTGTAAAATAATAAAATGTGGAAAAAGTGAAGCGATGTGAATACTTTCCGGATGCACTGTATAGTGGATCAGAACTTTCTCCCTTTTTAGCCAAATTGCCACCTCGGTTGTCCTGCAGTGCTGGCAACAGCTGAATTAGGGAAATGTGATTTGATTTTCAGGAGTGAGTTTTCATTATAATTACTGTAGCTGCACTCCAGCTCCACTCGACCTAAGTGCCAGTCACAGACTTGCTATCCAATGTGCCAGGGTAATGTTTTCTTCATATTTTATCAGAGGACTTCTTAAATAAAGGGTCAGTCTTCTCACTCCAGTTTGGAATCCATAAATATTTATCTGTGCAAAAAAAGTTCTACAATTTCTACTTTTTAGTAGAATTTACTTTGAATAAATTTAAATGTTTTTCAATGATTCAGGTCACTGCTCTACTGGCATTCAATGGGTTTGAAAAGGTAAAACATGTTCCAAGTTCTCTGTAACCTTCATAATCTATTTCATCTGTTATCCGAAGCCAGGCTTTGTTGGCATTTTAATTAAAGTCCTCTAACAAGTGTTTTCTAGCTAGCTTTCCTATTCTACTTAGATTGATTTTAGCCCGGACTCTGTTTGACAACTGCTTCCCCCACTGAGCAACATGCTATTTATTTCCTCGCAACAGCCACAATGACAAGGAAATAGAACTCAGCATAGCAAATCAGTGTTTTTTTAAACTTTACTTTGAAGACTGTTTACCAGTAAATAACAATTATTATTGATTTTTAACAGGCATTCAACTGATAGTCTTTTTGATTTAAAGACTATCATATAGCTATTACTCCAATACACTATCTAGTTAGGGCTATATTTGAAGATCATGCCACCCTAGACATAAATAAATTATGCTGCCCCTTCTTGCAAACTTCACTCCTTTCATCTCTATTTAGTAGCCATTATGCTATCTTACTATTCAATTTGTTTAAAAGATAAAATAAAATAGGAACATAAAGACAGTGCTTTGTTGCTTTCTTAAGCTGGCCATACACCATATGATTTTCTTATTCAATTTTCTTTAGATTTACCTTCAATTATCTAGTGCAAGGGACTACCTGATTGCATACAAATTGAAAGTGTTTTGGTTTGCCCTACTATTATATGGTTTTGGTAAATCTAAAGGAAAGTTGTACAAGAAAATTGTATAGTGTATAGCCAGCCTTATGCTGGCCATACACTATACGAAAAATCGTTCGTATAGACACTTCGTTCGTTTTTCGGCAAGTTAATGGGCACAAATCGATAATCGTTTGTGACGTTTTTGTGGGGAAAAAACGATGGATGATGAAGTTTGGAAAATTTCTGCCGAACGTACGATAAATTGCAAGGTTAATGTGTTTCCTGTCCGAACTGTCTGCACTAGGTATATGTAAAAAAACGAACAAAAAATTATTTATTCATGTCCACTGAACAATTTATCGGTCATTATATGATGGCACGATCGTTTGCGGTCACGGTCGAACGTTCTTTTTTCGAAAATGGGTTCGGCCGATTTTCTGTATAGTGTATGGCCAGCATTATACAGGCTGATGACATATGGGTGATTCTGCCACTAGAGACATGTTGAGAGCAGCAGGAATGCTAAAAATGCTGCCTATGTGGCTCTATGGAATTGGCCGCTCTGAACTCTGTAGCCACATGAACATAGTTGCCAACATTTAAAAAAAAAAAAAAAAATTTAGGGACACTTTTTTCAGAAAGCCAGTGTAGGCGGATACATTTTGTGGTGTGCGAAAATGGGCCTGGTTTTAATTACACTAAATATTGGGCTGGGCTTAAAGGGGGTGTGGATAAATCGAGTCTGAGATTTTCTTTGGCCCCCCCATGCAATTTTTCTCTCCAACCCAACATCCCAAAAAATAAAAATAAACACACACATAGACTTAGGCCCCTTTCACACGGGACGGACCCGTGTTGATCCGACCTGTGAACATCCGCTGCTCAGCGGGGATCGCTCCATTGATCCCAGCTGAGCCGGCGGAAGACAGGGCGGGACCCGCACACTGTGCAGGGACCACCCTGTCAGATCTCCGCTCTCCCCTATGGGGGATCGGATGAGCACGGACCGTCTGTCCATGTTCATCCGATCCGCTCTGCAGACGGATACAAAAATAGGATTCTCTTCCTTCCGCAGAATCGGACGAGAGCGGGGACGGATGATATTGGGTGTTAGCGGATGCTCATCCGCTGACACCCGCTATACCATAGGGATGCATGTATGTCCGTATTTCATCCATGCTGCTCAATGATTGGTTGCTAGAGATTACTGCAGTTTGTGCAAGAGGTGGTCAGAGACTGCAGACATAGTACAGAGACTGCAGGCTGTAGTGTGCTACAGGAGAGGGTCAGAGACTGCAGGCGTACTACAAGACTGAGTCAGAGACTGCTGGCGTAGTATAGGAGATGGTCAGACACTGCTGGCATAGTACAGTAGAGGGTCAGTGACTGGCGGCATAGTACAGGAGAGGGCTGGAGACTGTTGGTGTAGTACAGGAAAGGGTCAGGGATTGTTGCCATAGTACAGGAGAGGGTCAGATACTGCAGCCTTAGTACAGAAGAGGATCAGAGACTGCAGCCTTAGTACAGGAGAGGGTCAGAGACGGCTGGCATAGTACAGGAGAGAGTCAGAGAATGCTGGTGTACTACAGGAGAGGGTCAGAGAATGCTGGCGTACTACAGGAGAGAGTCTACAACTACATACCTTAATTTGGGCAAACTATAGCTTAAAGGACCGGACTGATACAGCAACAATATAGGTCTCCTCTACGAGTCTCCCAATGGCCCTTGAAATCCTGTGCTTCATTTGAGCCTTGCTATGACCTGAGGGTAAGCAAGAGACAAGTGACTCCCCTATCACAGACATTAGCCATCCCCTTGAGATACAGAGCACCCACCGCCACCCCCCCCAAAATAAAACCCCACAAAAACAGCCCCCCCATCAGCCATTTTCCCCATACTGGCCACCACTGCTGTTTCCTTTCACTCCCCCCCCCCCCCAAAAAAAACCCACAAAAACAGGCTCCTCATCAGCCATTTTCCCCACACTGGCCACCCACTGCTGCTTCCTTTCACTCCCCCCCCCCCCCCCCCCCCAAAAAAAAAAAAATTAAATTAAAACAAAAACACAAACAGGCCCCCGCATCAGCCATTTGTCCCTACACAGGCCACCCACCACTGCTTCCTCTTACCCCCCCCCAACAAAAATGTAAAGTAAAAGAAAAACCCCAAAAATACAAAAACATGCTCCCCATCAGCCACTTGTCCCCATAAAGGCCATTCATCGCCGCTTCCTCTCACCCCCCAAAAAAAAGAAAACGGGCCCCCATCCATCAGTCATTTGTCCCCATACAGGCCTCTCACCTCCCCCTTCCAAGAAGAAAATTTCAATTTGTTTAAAAGATAAAATAAAATAGGAACATAAACACAGTGCTTTGTTGCTTTCTTATTTAGGCTGATGACAAATGGGTGATTCTACCACTAGAGACATGTTGAGAGCAGCAGGAATGCTAAAAATGCTGCCTATGCGGCTCTGTGGAATTGGCCCCTCTGAACTCTGTAGCCACATGAACATAGTTGGCAACATTTAAAAAAAAAAAATTGTAGGGAAACTTTTTTCCAGAAAGCCAGTGTAGGCAGATACATTTTGTGGTGTGCGAAAATGGGCCTGGTTTGGGGGTGTGGATGAATTGAGTCTAAGATTTTCTTTCCACCCCAACATCCCAAAAAACAAATAAACACACACATAGACTTACAGTATTTAAAATTAAATAATGTAAAAATGGAGAACTAGTCCACACTCACCGATTGGTTGCTAGAAGTTATAGCACATCATTACCACTCACTGATTGGTTGCTAGAGATTACTGCAGTTAGTGCAAGAGATGGTCAGAGACTGTAGACATAGTACAGAGGCTGTAGTGTACTACAGTCGAGGGTCAGACTGCAGGCATACTACAAGACTGGGTCAGAGACTGCTGGCGTAGTACAGGAGAGGGTCAGTGACTGCCAGCATAGTACAGGAGAGGGCTGGAGACTGCTGGTGTAGTACAGGAGAGGGTCATTGATTGCTGCCGTAGTACAGGAGAGGGTCAGAGACTGCAGCCTTAGAGGAGCGGGTCAGACACTGAAACGAAGCTCCTGCGCACAAGTGGGTAGCGAACAAGCGGTATTTGAACACAGGCCTTGCTGCCCTCAAGGATGGGGAATCCTAGCAGACAACGAGAAACAAGAAAGAAAGGGCGCACCAGCCATGTGCATTATCCTTAGGTAAAATTTATTATAATGATAAAAAGGAACTACATACAAACAGTAGTAGAAGATCCCAAAAGTATAGAATGATCTTCAAATCACAGCATATGGTGAAGGAGCAGCAGAGCCCACCAGAGGTGCCAGAAGAGCTCATAAGAATCACTGCTGGCTGACGTGTTTCGAGGGGAACATCCCCTCTTCCTCAGAGCAAGGCAGTGAATCCTCCTTCAGCATTCCCCTCTTTTATAATAAGTGAATACATAAGCCCACATGCACCTTCAGTCAATCAGGCCCAATCATGAACGCCCCTCCTATCTACGCCCCTACCCAAGTGGGCGGACCAGCAAATAAGTAAATAAACAAATAAGTAATATGCGCTACATAATAATGTTGATAATAGTAAACCCTGAAAAATAACCATAATGATAATAATAGTGATAATAGATAATGACTACAAAAAAAAAGTATAATATATAATAAAAACATCCACTAGAGGGGCATAGCCAGACCTTTGGCAGCTACTGTGCATACCGTACATATAATAAGTAAATAAGTAAGTAAAGGTGAAGGGCAAAGAATCAGGATAGATGCTGGTGCGGATGAAAGCTGCTAATAACCCCTGTCAGTTGCCAGGAGCCGCGCTGCCACATGTACACCATTCTCCATAATACAAACGAGCTAGCTTGCAGCGCAGATACGCTTAGCGTGCGCTCCACACTATAACAACACTGAGACAATTCGTTTGTATTATGGAGAAGGGTGTACATGCGGCGGCGCGGCTCCTGGCAACTGACAGGGGTTATTAGCAGCTTTCATCCGCACCAGCATCTATCCTGATTAAATGTAGGTTCCCCATCAGCCATTTTCCCCATACTGGCCACCCACTGCTGCTTCCTTTCACCCCCCCCCCCCAAAAACCCACAAAAACAGGCCCCCCCATCAGCCATTTTCCCCACACTGGCCACCCACTGCTGCTTCCTTTCACTCCCCCCAAAAAGTAAATAAAATTAAAACAAAAACACAAACAGGCTCCCCATCAGCCATTTGTCCCTATACAGGTCACCCACCACTGCTTCCTCTCACCCCCCCCAAAAAAAATGTACAGTAAAAGAAAACCCCCAAAAATACAAAAACAGGCTCCCCATGAGCCATGTGTCCCCATAAAGGCCATCCATCATCGCTTCCTCTCACCCCCAAAAAAAAGGAAAACAGGCCCCCGTCCATCAGTCTTTTGTCCCCATACAGGCCTTTCACCTCCCCCTTCCAGGAAAAAAAATAAGAGAACAAATCTAGAAAAGTTACCTTGGGCCCTCCTAATGTCTGGTTGGGTCTCTGTTCTCCCCGGCCTGGCGGTCCTCGCTTGCTATTGACCAATCGCGGAAGGTGACCATGACCATGTGGCTTCACTTGATGCAAGCGGAGGAGGTAGGGGGAGGATCATCATCACCTAAAACATTACAAAAGCTTTACCCCGATGGCACCGCTTTAAGTGTGTCAGTGCCAAAAGTCCTGATGTCCATGACAGAGCCTGATTTTCAGGATTTTGCCCGGGACCGGCACAGACATCGGTCTGATTTCCAGGAATGTCCCAGGCAAATCGGGACTGTGGGTAACTTTGTGTGAAGAGAGATGTCACTAGAGATGGGATCTCCTATCTCAGCTACAGTGGAAGCGATTCCATAGAGCCAAACAGGCAGTATCTCAGTGATCCTGCCATTGACGATTTAGACAGATTGTCAGCGGGTGGATCGCAAACAGCAGAGCTGCCTGTGTATTATCCAAAATAGTTTACTTGCGCACCGCCTGATATCTGCTTTTTTGTGTAAATAAAACACTAGTACATACCTCTCAACTCCCTGAAATGATAAAGAGGGACATCTTTTGGCACACAGTATGCAGGCAAGGGACACATTACTGCTAAAACACTCGGTCACACAGACCACAAAGATCTGATATGCAGAAAATGATAAACCATACAAATGCTTATTGAGCTCTATTTTTCCTTTAGATTGACTTCCCAAATAACAAATGCAGTAAAATAGAGGATGGATAAAATATGTAGTTCAACAAACACTTTTGTTAGTAAAATAGTACATTATGTATAAAGATGTACACACCAGACCAAAAAGAGATAAAACTGAGGCTGCACAAGGGACAGAAGGATTTGTTTTTTAAGAGGGACAGTCCCTCCAAATGAGGAACACTTGAGAGCTATGCATAATGCATCCCAAATGTACATAACAGTTCACACCAATGCTACTTCAGCGTGACTTCAAAGCAGTGCGATCTCATGTGCAGATTGCTGACATTTGTGCGACTGCATTTAACAGATGTCAATGCAAGTCACACTGAAATCGCAGAGAAATAGTGCAGGAACTGTTTTCAAAGTCGCTGCAACTTGAGTCACAGCAATTTAAACAGTTCCATTGCCGCAAATGGCGTAAGACTTGTCATGCAACTTTGAACTGTCAAGTCACATGACAAGTAGGGATGAGCTGAACACCCCCCGGTTCGGCTTGGACCAGAACCTGCGAACGGACCGAAAATTCGCACGAACGTTAGAACCCCATTGACGTCTATGGGACTCGAACGTTCGAAATCAAAAGTGCTCATTTTAAAGGCTAATTTGCATGGTATTGTCCTAAAAAGGGTTTGGGGACCCGGGTCCTGCCCCAGGGGACATGTATCAATGCAAAAACAACTTTTAAAAACGGACGTTTTTTCGGGAGCAGTGATTTTAATGATGCTTAAAGTTAAAAAAAAAAGTGAAATATTCCTTTAAATATCGTACCTGGGGGGTGTCTATAGTATTCCTGTAAAGTGGCGCGTGTTTCCCGTGCTTAGAACAGTCCCTGCACAAAATGTAATTTTTAAAGGAAAAAAAGTCATTTAAAACTGCTTGCGGCTTTGATGTAATGTCGGGTCCTGGCAATATGGATGAAAATCAGTGAGACAAACAGCATGGGTACCCCCCAGTCCATTACCAGGCCCTTTGGGTCTTGTATGGATATTAAGGGGAACCCCGCACCTAAATTAAAAAAAGGAAAGGCGTGGGGCCACCAGGCCCTATATACTCTGAACAGCAGTATACAGGCGGTGCAAACAAGACAGGGACTGTAGGTTTGTTGTTAAGTAGAATCTGTTTGTAATTTTGAACTGGTACATTTTTAACGTGTTTAGTTCCAGCCAAAAAATCTATTTTAAGCTTTGTGGAAAACATAGGGAAGAGTTATCACCCCTGTGACATTTGTTTTGCTGTCTGTGCTCCTCTTCAGAAGATTTCACCTCATTTTTTGTCCCAATGACAAATGTTTTTTGAAAATTTGGGGTTTTTTGTGAAACAAGGATTGGTGATAAAGCATCAGTGGAAAGGAGAAATGTTTTTCCCATATTAACTCTAATGCCCCTTACACACTGTCGGATTTTCCGACGGAAAATGTGTGATAGGACCTTGTCAGAAATTCCGACCGTGTGTGGGCTCATCACACATTTTCCATCGGATTTTCCGACACACAAAGTTTGAGAGCAGGCTATAAAATTTTCCGACAACAAAATCCGTTGTCGGAATTTCCGATCGTGTGTACACAAATCCGATGCACAAAGTGCCACGCATGCTCAGAATAAATAAAGAGATGAAAGCTATTGGCTACTGCCCCGTTTTATAGTCCCGACATACGTGTTTTACGTCACCGCATTCAGAATGATCGGATTTTCCGACAGCTTTGTGTGACCGTGTGTATGCAAGACAAGTTTGTGCCAACATCCGTCGGAAAAAATCCTAGGATTTTGTTGTCGGAATGTCCGATCAATGTCCAACCGTGTGTACGGGGCATTACAGGAGAGAATTTCCCTTCCTAGGGGTAGATTTCATCTCACTTCCTGTTGTCTCCTTCCGTTTGCAAGTATGAGTCGTTTGTAAGTTGGATGTTTGAAAGTAGGGGCCTGCCCTATATACTCAGCAGAAATTGGGCCTTAGGTGTTGTTGTGGCCACAACACTGTAAGCCCTCACAGGGCCCTGCTTTTTTTTTTTTTTTTTTTTTCACTTAAGCGAAAATTTTTCTGAGAGACATTATATCAACTTTGTATGTCAAAATTTATGTCCTCTCATTTTTCACATCATTGTGGATTGTTTCTGTCTTATCTTTATTTTCCCATCGTGCATCTTGTTTAAGTACAAAAAAACAGAAAAACCCTCCAAAATATATAGCTACCGCTATGCCTTTATTCCTTCTCGATCCCTCTTATCCCCTCTTTTATGTCTGGTTTACTCCTTTTTATATTATATGTCATTTTGGCTCTGTACCTATTGTTTCTTTCATCTTATCTAGATATATGTCCGAGGTTTTGTATTTTTTCCATCTCTCCCAGAGACTGTTACGCTTATTATCACCTCTTTCCCTGCTTCTCAGCAGGTCCATTTTGTAATAATAATCTATTTTCTCTAACCATTCTCTGGTATCTGGTTTTCCACTTTTTAGCCAATATCTTGGGATCAGACCTTTAGCGGCATTCAGAAGACTCGGAACCATTGATCTCATATATTGTTTCTTTGATTTGTTATAAACATGAAAGAGGCAGGTCCATATGTTTTGTTCTATTTTTTCGCCGGTTATCTCCCTTATGTTTTTTAATACTTCATTCCAGTAATCCGCTATTATTGGGCATCCCCACCATATATGTGTCATCGTTGCTCTTTGACCACAATTTCTCCAGCACAGAAATGTTTTTTCTTGTTGATATTTATGTGTTCTTACGGGTGTCAAATACCATCTTGCTACTAGTTTGTAATTCATTTCGATAGTCTTCATATCGCAGGCATTATTGTATCCCATTTCTATCATTTTTTCCACTCTTTGATCTTCAAGTTTTAAATTCATTTCTCTTTCTCTTTCTTGTCCATCCAGATCTGCTAATATTCCATATATTCTTAATGTTCCATTTTTCAATGATGTTTTATTGAAACAACTTTTCCAGTGAATTTAATTTCTCTTCATCTCTAAGTGGGTGTGGTATTGTGCTTACTAAATGTCTTAATTGACAATAATTCCATTCACTCATCTTCCACCCGTTAATTTCCTCTAGTTCCAATCGTGTTCTAATCCTACCGTTTATAGTGATGTCTTTCAATTGTGGGTTTCTTATTCCTTGGCCTGCAAATATTTCCTTCCCAGGGGTGAAGAAATTAGTTCCTGTGAGTGCTAATAGCGGTGAATTGTGTCTCCATTCATTCTTCGAGTGTACAATGTCCCAAATTTTGAATACATTTTTTGTTATTTCGTGAGTGTCCAATATTCTAAACTTTCGTGGAATCCATATATTCTTGTGCAGTGTAGTTTTACTTATTGTGTTTTCCATTTCTACCCACTTTTTTTCGCTATTCTCATTTGTCCACTCAAGCATTCGTGTCGGGATAATCGATTTATAGTACCTGCTTATATCTGGGGTGGCGAATCCTCCGTGCTCCCTTTTCCTTGTGATCTGCGTGTATTTAATTCTTGGTTTTTTATTAAGCCAAATATAATTTAACAAAATTGTTTTAATTGTTTTAAAAAAAACTCTGTGGAATCATTACTGGTAACATCTGGATTTTGTAGATTATTTTTGGAAGGACCATCATTTTAAACATATTTACTCTTCCTATCCATGAAAGTGGTTGCATTCTTAGTTTGTTTCTTCTTTAACCTTGTTGATCAATGGGATATAGTTTGCCTGATAGATTTTTTTTTTCAACTCTTGGGGTTACTTTAATTCCAAGATATTTTAATTCTTTTACCCAGGTGAATGGAAATTCTTTTTGTAGGCACTGGGCTTCCTTTTTCCCTAATCCTATGTTTAATATCTCTGGTTTTTATTGGGTTAATTTTGAAGTTTGACAGTTCTCCATATTTTTTTTTTATTTCTTTCAATATGATTGGCAGTGTCGCTCTTGGGTTGGATACATACATCAAGATGCTGCAATCTTGTCTTCTTTTCCTCCAATTCTCGCTCCTTTCACATCTTGGTTATTACGGAGTGTCGCTAACAATGGTTCCAATGCCAGTACATATAGTAATGGGGAGAGAGGGCAACCTTGCCGTGTTCCATTCTGCATCTCGATTAAAGGAGAGAGTCTACCATTCACCTTTACCATTGCTGTCGGGCCGTTGTATAGATTTGTTATCCACTTCATCATTTTTGTCCCTAATCCCAGATGGCGCAGCGTATCCATCATGAATCCCCAGTCTACCCTGTCAAATGCTTTTTCTGCATCCAATGACAGGAATAGAACTGGGGATTCATTTTGCACACTCTTGTGTAGCATCAATATTGTTTTTAGACTGTTGTCCCATCCCTCTCTCCCAGGAACAAATCCAGTCTGGTCAGGGTTGATCCAGAGTGGAATTAGTTTTTTTATTCTAGTAGCCAAAATTTTAGAATATAGTTTTGTGTCCGCGTTCAGTAGTGCAATAGGCTGGTAGCTTGAGCAGTTGGTTTTGTCCTTCCCTTCCTTTGGTAATATTGTGATATGGGCTAATAACGATTCTCGTCTTATTTCTTCTTCTTCCCCTATGGAATTCAAATATTCTTGTAACTTAGGGATCAGCTGTTCTTGAAATTTTTTGTAGTATTAAACCGTGAACCCGTCTGGTCCTGGACTTTTTCCTGCAGGTGTTTCTTTTAATGCCAGTTTTATCTCTTCTTGCGTTATATTTTTTTCCAGCTCTTTTAATTGGTCCATTTTTATTTTTGGTAAATTAGCTTTTTTTAAATAGTCTTGTATCTTCTTTGTTCTTGTATCTGCCTCTATCCGTATTTCCTGTCCTTTTATTGCATATAGAGAGCTAAAATATTTTTGAAATGCCACCGCAATATCTTTGGTTTTATTTACCACTTCTCCTTTCTCGTTTTTGATCTTCTCGATATAGTTTGAGGACTTCTTCTTTTTTTTTTTTTTTTACCAAATTTGCAAGATATTTTCCTGGTTTATTGCCCCATTTGAATTTTTCTTGTACTACTCTGTTGTACTCCCTCCTTTCTTCTTGTTCCATCCACTCCTTTAGTTGTTCTCTTTTTTGGCATAATAACCAGTATGTTTCGTTTTATTGCTTTTTATGTTTTCGCTCTAGTTTATATATTTCCTTTATGGTTTGCTGCATGTTTTTTCTTCTTTCTTGTTTTTTTTTCCTGCCCCAATAGCTATTAGTTTACCTGCTGTGAAATATTAGATCAAGAATTGTAATTACATGCCCCTGTTGAACAGGGGCTGAAAAAAGGGGCCTTGGGCACTGGTCCTGGTGCCACAACACTGCAACCCCTCACAGATAGGGATGAGCTTCGAGTTCGAGTCGAACTCATGTTCGACTCGAACATTGGCTGTTCGCAAGTTCGCCGAACAGCGAACAATTTGGGGTGTTCGCGGCAAATTCGAATGCCGCAGAACACCCTTTAAAAGTCTATGGGAGAGATCAAAAGTGCAAATTTTAAAGGCTAATATGCAAGTTATTGTCATAAAAAGTGTTTGGGGACCCGGGTCCTGCCCCAGGGGACATGGATCAATGCAAAAAAAGTTTTAAAAACGGCCGTTTTTTCAGGAGCAGTGATTTTAATAATGCTTAAAGTCAAACAATAAAAGTGTAATATCCCTTTAAATTTCGTACCTGGGGGGGTGTCTATAGTATGCCTGTAAAGGGGCGCATGTTTCCCGTGTTTAGAACAGTCTGACAGCAAAATGACATTTTGAAGGAAAAAACTCATTTAAAACTACCCGCGGCTATTGCATTGCCGACAATACACATAGAAGTTCATTGATAAAAACGGCATGGGAATTCCCCAAAGGGGAACCCCGAACCAAAATTAAAAAAAAAAAATGACGTGGGAGTCCCCCTAAATTCCATACCAGGCCCTTCAGGTCTGGTATGGATTTTAAGGGGAACCCCGCGCCAAAAAAAAAACAAAAAACGGCGTGGGGTCCCCCCAAAAATCCATACCAGACCCTTATCCGAGCACGCAACCTGGCAGGCCGCAGGAAAAGAGGGGGGGACGAGAGTGCGGGCCCCCCCCTCCTGAACCGTACCAGGCCACATGCCCTCAACATTGGGAGGGTGCTTTGGGGTAGCCCCCCAAAACACCTTGTCCCCATGTTGATGAGGACAAGGGCCTCATTCCCACAACCCTGGCCGGTGGTTGTGGGGGTCTGCGGGCGGGGGGCTTATCGGAATCTGGAAGCCCCCTTTAACAAGGGGACCCCCAGATCCCGGCCCCCCCCCCTGTGTGAAATGGTAAGGGGGTACAAAAGTACCCCTACCATTTCACTAAAAAACTGTCAAAAATGTTAAAAATGACAAGAGACAGTTTTTGACAATTCCTTTTATTTAAATACTTCTTCTTTCTTCTATCTTCCTTCATCTTCTGGTTCTTCTGGCTCTTCTGGTTCTTCCTCCGGCGTTCTTGTCCAGCATCTCCTCCACGGCGTCTTCTATCTTCTTCTCCTCGGGCCGCTCCGCACCCATGGCATGGGGGGAGGCTCCCGCTCTTCTCTTCTTCTTCATCTTCTTCTCTTCTTCATTTTCTTCTCCGGGCCGCTCCGCATCCATGCTGGCATGGAGGGAGGCTCCCGCTGTGTGACGGCGCTCCTCGTCTGACAGTTCTTAAATAACGGGGGGCGGGGCCACCCGGTGACCCCGCCCCCCTCTGACGCACGGTGACTTGACGGGACTTCCCTGTGACGTCACGGGGAATGCCACAGGGAAGTCCCGTCATGTCCCGTGCGTCAGAGGGGGGCGGGGTCACCGGGTGGCCCCGCCCCCCGTTATTTAAGAACTGTCAGACGAGGAGCGCCGTCACACAGCGGGAGCCTCCCTCCATGCCAGCATGGATGCGGAGCGGCCCGGAGAAGAAAATGAAGAAGAGAAGAAGATGAAGAAGAAGAGAAGAGCGGGAGCCTCCCCCCATGCCATGGGTGCGGAGCGGCCCGAGGAGAAGGAGGTAGAAGATGCCGCGGAGGAGATGCTGGACGAGAACGCCGGAGGAAGAGCCAGAAGAGCCAGAAGAACCAGAAGATGAAGGAAGATAGAAGAAAGAAGAAATATTTAAATAAAGGAATTGTCAAAAACTGTCTCTTGTCATTTTTAACATTTTTGACAGTTTTTTAGTGAAATACCATTTCACACAGGGGGGGGGGGGGCGGGATCTGGGGGTCCCCTTGTTAAAGGGGGCTTCCAGATTCCGATAAGCCCCCCGCCCGCAGACCCCCACAACCACCGGCCAGGGTTGTGGGGATGAGGCCCTTGTCCTCATCAACATGGGGACAAGGTGTTTTGGGGGGCTACCCCAAAGCACCCTCCCAATGTTGAGGGCATGTGGCCTGGTACGGTTCAGGGGGGGGGGCCGCACTCTCGTCCCCCCCTCTTTTCCTGCGGCCTGCCAGGTTGCGTGCTCGGATAAGGGTCTGGTATGGATTTTTGGCGCGGGGTTCCCCTTAAAATCCATACCAGACCTGAAGGGCCTGGTATGGAATTTAGGGGGACTCCCACGTCATTTTTTTTTTTTTTTTTTTTTTTTAATTTTGGTTCGGGGTTCCCCTTTGGGGAATTCCCATGCCGTTTTTATCAATGAACTTCTATGTGTATTGTCGGCAATGCAATAGCCGCGGGTAGTTTTAAATGAGTTTTTTCCTTCAAAATGTCATTTTGCTGTCAGACTGTTCTAAACACAGGAAACATGCGCCCCTTTACAGGCATACTATAGACACCCCCCAGGTACGAAATTTAAAGGGATATTACACTTTTATTGTTTGACTTTGAGCATTATTAAAATCACTGCTCCTGAAAAAACGGCCGTTTTTAAAACTTTTTTTTGCATTGATCCATGTCCCCTGGGGCAGGACCCAGGTCCCCAAACACTTTTTATGACAATAACTTGCATATTAGCCTTTAAAATTAGCACTTTTGATTATTCATGTTCGTGTCCCATAGACTTTAACGGTGTTCGCATGTTCGAACAAACTTTTTTCCTGTTCGCATGTTCTGGTGCGAACCAAACAGGGGGGTGTTCGGCTCATCCCTACTCACAGATACTCAAGTTGGAACGCAGAAACGAGCCCTGCTGCAAAGTATTGCATCAAAAATTGTAATTACACGCCCCTGTTAAACAGGGGCTGAAAAATTGGGTCTTAGGCACTGGTGTTGGTGCCCAGAACCAAAAATGTTCTTACAAGCTATCAGCGTGATCATTGAGGAGGAAGAGGATAATTCCTTAGGATAGTCACTCAGCATCAGCATAGGCAGTCTTTGAAGGGATCTGAGATTTCAAAAAAAATTATTCGGTTACATCAGCATCAGGTGCTTGGTAGCTGGTGGTGATCCAAGACTGATTCATTTTTATGAAGATCAGTCGATCGACTGAGTCGGTGGACAGACGCACCCTGTGATCGGTTACAAAGCCTCCAGCAGCACTGAATGTGCGTTCCGAAAGAACGCTGGATGCAGGACAGGCCAGTAGCTCAATTGCATACTGTGCAAGCTCTGGCCAGTGATCCATCCTCAAGACCCAGTAACCCAGAGGATTTTCGGTGGGAAAGGTGTCCAAGTCAGATCTTGCCCCTAGGTATTCCTGCACCATGTAAAACAGACGCTGGCGATGGTTGCTGGAACCGATCATACCTTGGGGCTGCGGACCAAAAAATTGCCTGAACGCATCGGTCAGACGGCCACCTTCTCCACCGCTCCTTCTTTGACTGACCGAAGCCTCAGCAACACGTTGTCCAGAAACAGAAGTTTGTAACCTCCCAGTCTCTGGGAACGCATTGCACAGACCTTTCTGCAAGGCCTCCCGAAGATATTTCATCCTCTGCTCCCTCTGCGATGGCAAGATACCCTTACCCTTGTAACGTGGATTAAGGAGGGTTGCCAGCCAGTAATGGTCCTTCTCCTTGAGATATAATATAATATAATATAATATAATATAATATAATATATATATATTATACTGCAGCTAACAAAATCAACTGCCTGCCTGTAGTATGAGAACACCACCAACCTTCTACAGGTAGCTTTAGCTGAACACTGTGCAGAGCTCGCCAAAAAATAACTTGTAAACCTGCCTGAGGTAGTGATAGGATCAGGAAAACACCACCAGCCTTCTACAGATAGCTTTAGGTGAACATTGTGCAAAGGTCTCACTACACTAACTTGTAGTTTTAGCTGAACACTGTGAGGAGGACGCACTACACTTGACCAGTGTATTCCAGATGTACCCACCTACTTCCTCTTACTGCTATACCATTTACTCTGACCCCTTTTACCTCTTATCTTAATTAACAAGACCACGCCAACTTACTGGAGTATAAACTGGCCACAACAGCCTTTTATTAAACAAAATTAATAAATAACTCCAATAACCTTTAAATATATAAATACCATATAACTTCAGTGCAAACGACATATTATTAACCGCAATCTGTTGGTCAATGGCGGAGCTACCCCCTTTTACCACATATCAAAACAATACACTGCAGGAACCATTTTCAACTTGATAGGCCTCCAGCTGTGCCGCTCGGAGACAACCCCTTGCCCGCAGTGTAAACATACCGGTATTCCATTTTGGGAATACACCGGAGGGGCCATACTATCGCTGACCCCCCCACCCCTTTTTACCACATTTGTTTACCACTACCGCCACCGACCAACAGAAAAACACATCCACAGCCCGAAAGGATGAAACCTTATCCTTAAGGGCCCCTCCACACCCTCAATGCCCTTTGGATTCCATCCTGCAGCCCCATGGTCCACAGATCTATCCCCACATCCGTGAGGTGAACCCCATCCCTGCGTAAATAAAGGCCAACATTAATCTCCAGCTCTCTATGCCTTATCACCATACCCCCCTGTTGCACCAAAAACCTCCCCACTACTAACGCGTATACGTGCTTTGTTAAGCCGTGCGACAGATCTTGCCATCCGCCAGGTGGTTCGTGCCACCATGTCGGACCATAACAGAAGGGTATTGGGAAAAACCGTGCGGATATATAACAAATCCGACTTAACATCTGCCATTAATTCCCTGACCGTACGTACCCCTAGATCATTTCCTCCTACGTGAATGACCAACACATCTGGTGGTCTGTCTAACCACGCATAACGTTCCACTTCTGGAACGACTCTACCCCACATCATACCCGGTCTCCCCAACCACCTGATATATGCCTCTCTCCTTGATATTCCCAGCTGCCGCCCATCGGGTCTCGCATCACCTCTCCGGGCCCCCCAACACACATGGCGGCACAGTGGTGTAGTGGGTAGCACTCTCGCCTAGCAGTAAGAAGGGTCGCTGGTTCGAATCCCAACCACGACACTACCTGCCTGGAGTTTGCATGTTCTCCCTGTGTCTGCGTGGGTTTCCTCCGGGTACTCCGGTTTCCTCCCACACTCCAAAGACATGTTGGTAGGTTAATTGGATCCTGTCTAAATTGGCCCTAGTATGTATGAATGTGAGTTAGGGACCTTAGATGTGAATGTATAATGTATATGTAAAGCGCTGCGTAAACTGACGGCGCTACATAAGTACCTGAAATAAATAAATAAAATAAGAGTGCCCAAGAATCCAGACGAGGCGTGGAGCACCTCCCTCTGAAATGAAAAGATCACAAACGAAGGTTACGTCATTTATAATAAACTTAACAAAACCCCCCACTTACCCGGACATTCCCTTGTGTGTTTTTTTTTTTTTTTTTTTTTATTCTACAATCAGCTGAGGTCATATGTAGGTGCGGAACCTTCTAGATTCCCATCTACCGATCCTCCTCACGGCTGCCTCATCCAACCCACATCTAGCAGCTTCAGTAGCAGCCCCGATGCGGAAGGAATGTGAAGCATAAGCCTTCCCATCCAATCCCAACTTCGTCAAACATTTTCTAAATACTGCTACAAATTGAAACTTAGATAAATAGGACCCGTCCTCATGACGCGAAAATGGCCCTCCACCCGTCGGCCTTACCCGTGCCAATTCCTCGACCGCCCTTACCGGGCATACCGTGGATCCAGGCAGCGCGAACAACCATACGTCCACCCCCTTCCCCGTCTGATCAGTCTTTGACCTCCGCAATCGCAAACACACTTTATCCCTGTGTGACCTAACGTCCTGTACCAAAATGCCACCCGCAGTCCCCCGTGCCGGGCTAACCAATTCCCCAATCCTGAACGCTCCAAAAAACGCTAACAAAAAAGCTGCTGCAAACATTCATAACTGGAAGAACATATTGACCCTAACTGCCGGCAAATGGACATCAGGTTTGCAAAAGTGACGGGCCTTCTTGTATCTTTTTTCTTTTATGTCCTTTTTTGTACTCCTTGAGGGCTTGCCTAACCCAAAATTCCTTCGTCCAGTCCTCCCTCCTTTGTAACTTGAAAAGAAATGACAAAGCCGCCATCTTTTTTTCAATGGACGACACCGCAACCCCGTTTTCCAAATTTCTGGACACGAAATACAAGACCAGCAATCTTACCTCGGACCCATCCTTATCCACCCCAGCTTCTTGGATTAGACCCGCCCATTCTCTCCATACCTTCACATATGCCATCCAAGTGGAATTACTCACTGATTGCTGGATCCATCCTGTGGCGACTCCAACGCCAGCTCCCAGATCCACTCCGGGCAAGGAATCCCTTCCTTCTCTGCTGCCGGAGCTAGTTCCCTGAACTTGTCCCACTGAAAGCGAGACAGCGAATCAGCCAATGAGTTGTCAATCCCCGGTATGTGTACAGCATATATAAAGATATTCAATTGCAAGCACCGCAATACCAACTGTCGCATCAGCCTAATGACAGGTTGGGAAGACGCTGACATGCGATTGACGACCTGCACAACCCCCATGTTATCGCAATTAAGCCTCAACATTAAATTCTGGCAAGACGGCCCCCATAACTCCATAGCCAGCACCACTGGAAACAGTTCCAATAGTACCAGGTTACGAAGAAACCCCTCCTTCACCCATGATTGTGGCCAAGGTTCAGCACTCCATTGCCCTTGAAAATATGCTCCGTAACCCGTAGAACCCGCCGCGTCCGTAACTAGCTCCATATCAAAGTTACTTACCGGACCTGACATCCACACTGATCTTTCATTGTACACTGACAGGAATTGATACCATACCTTCAGGTCCTCCCGATGCTCCCGATTCAACCTGATAAAATGCGTAGGGGCTTTAACTCCCGCCATGACTGTGGACAGCCTTCTACAAAACACCCTACCCATAGATATGATCCTACAAGCGAAATTTAGCTTACCTAGCAATGACTGTAGGGTCCGCAATTGCACCTTCCGCATTCCATGCATCTCCTTCTGCAAATCCACTAATTTATCTTGTGGTAACCTGCATTCCATTTGTATCGTGTCGATAACGATACCCAGGAAACTAATCTCAGTTGTCGGGCCTTCCGTCTTCTCAGCTGCCAATGGCACGCCGAACCTTCCCGCAATGTGCTGCAACGTTGACAATAAAATCACACACACTGGAGGAAGGAGGACCTATACAAAGGAAGTCATCCAAGCAATAGATAACCGAGTCCAGCCCTGACACATCCCTAATCACCCACTCTAAAAAGGAACTGAATGCTTCGAACATGGCGCATGAAATGGAGCAACCCATGGGCAAACATTTATCGACATAAAACTGTTCTTGCCAGTGGCAACCCAGCAGCCTAAAGCTGTCCGGATGCACTGGGAGTAGCCGAAACGCCGCTTCTATGTCGGATTTTGCCATCAGTGCCCCCTTTCCGTACCTCCTAACCCACCGCACCGCTGCATCAAATGAAGTATAGGATACAGCGCAGGCATCAGGGTCAATGAAGTCATTGACCGAGCCCCTTTTGGAAAGGATAAATGCTGAATTAACCAAAACTTATTTGGTTCTTTTTTGGGCACCACCCCCAGTGGGGACACCACTAAATCCGGTAATGGCTTCTCCGTGAATGGCCCTACCATTCGGCCTAACGCCACTTCTTTCGCCAATTTTTCTCCCACCACCCCCGGGTGTTGCAATGCTGATTTTAAATTCCTTGCCATGGGGGGAACCACCTCCAATGCGCATGGTATTTTGAACCCCTCCCTAAAACCTGCAATGATTAGTGATGCCGCTTCCTTATCCGGATACTTACGGGCCATGATGCGCCACACGAATTTGGCACAAACGGCCC